>NC_031973.2:9851663-11051663 GCF_001858045.2 Oreochromis niloticus
ATACATTTATATTTATAGAAGCACTATGATTGCATCTGAGCTCCAAGTGGTGATAAAATGAAACAGAAATTCTTCCAATTTCTTGCATATAACAGATCTCTTATTGTTCAAGTTTAACTGTGGATTTGCATAAGGGAGGATCCTGCCTCAAAGTCACATGGGTGGCGTGTAACTTGGAAGATAATCATGTGTCTTTGTTCTTTGAAGCTTTAAATGCCCCCTTGTTCTAAGAAATATGAAAGGACTTCAATGTGGTGGCGTAGTTATTTCATTTTTTTTTTTTTTTTTTTAAACATATTTTTTAGTAGTTGAGCTTTATTTTGTTGTGCTCACTGTGACTCTGCACACAGTGTTTCGGTTTTGGTTTATCTATTTACTACACTGACCATGTAAAAGTCAGACTTTCTTTCAGGATTATCTTATCAGAAATACAGAAATTTCAGCATTTTAAAAGGTGTTTCAGTTATTTTATTTCATTATTTAAGAGAGTGATGCATTTAAATTTATCATTCTTCATCCACCATCGGATAAATAATAGTCTGTAAAAGTTAAAAATCTGCAACTATTATCAAAATCATTGCACATTTTCTCCAAAGCAGTTCCCCCGCTAAACTGTCTCAAATAAGAGCAAAGTAAACTATACTTACTGGGATGTTACCAAATACTATATAGTACAGACTGTAGCCACTGTGATGTCATCCATCGATTTGTAAAATCCTGTTTTGAAACTACAACTTCACCATTATGGTTGTCACCGAGTTTGTTTTTACAAGATGGAACTGAGCATCTGGAACACGAGTACCAAGTTATCAGTTAACGTGCAAGAACCGCCACCAATGCTGTTTGCTTAAGCAAACGGGATCCATAAACTGAATAGTTACACATAACAAATACATAAAGCTGATAATCAGTGCTAAGTAACAAGTACAAAAACAGAATCTGACTCACTAAAACTGAAGTACAGACTTTGAATGTGCTGTTAGTAAACTTCTCTGCGCAGTAATCTATATTACCATCTTCGATTATGTTAAAATGCTTCAAAGAGGCACCAACACCACAAACGCAGTGGACAGTTCCTAATTAAGCTGACAATTCCCTCGCAATACAATCTTTAATCTTAACAAAATGTAAAGTGACAACAAGTTATTTAAAATAAAGTAATCAAGTGTTTATGGATGGGTAAATTAGTTATAAAAGATACCAGATTGTAAACCGTTTGTTTTAGTTACAACTGTAGTCGGGATATTCTAAGATGAGAATTGGTGGGGATCGGTTTGCTTTTGGAAACCAATCCCAGAAACTGCCTTTTGGCACTTCTATGTTAGCTTCATTTTTCAGCCCCAAAACCTGCAAATGTGGATTTTTTGTGTGAAATATACTTCCTGGACGAGTCTCAACTTCCCAGAAGGAAACAAAGTCTGGGCACAGAGCCTGCTTACAGCCGGAAATAAAAAACTCAACTCACATATCTCGTCTTTCTCACACTATAACTGTATGGCACCATTTTCTCCAGCATGTAATCCTTCGTTTAACCCTGAAAAAACAGCCTGGTTCAGTATACAGTGGTCCCTCGTTTATCGCGCGAGTTACATTCTAAAAATAAATAGGTGAAATCCGCGAAGTAGCCAACTTTATTTTTTACAATTAATATAGATGTTTTAGGGCTGTAAAACCTCTCACTACACACTTTATACACTTTTCTCAGACAGGCATGAACATTTTCACACTTTTCTCTCTTGTTTAGACGCACTCAAAGTTTAAACCTTCGTAGAAAAGTAAGTCCAGTATTATGGAATGAAACCAGAGGCACCCGCACCCGTTTGGCGAAGCAGCGAGGCCACGAAAGGTGAACCGCGTTATAGAGAGGGACCACTGTGTATCCTAATTATTGTGGTCATCCCTGGCTGCATACCTAAATGGATTCTGGTCTAGCAAGAGCAAAGACCAGTCTTCAACACGGATATATGAAACTCCAGATTCAACAGATTACTTGTTTTTGGATCTGTGGCTGACATTATTTTTTAATGTCAGCACCCTTTGTTGGTAATATAGTTAATGTTAACTTTAGATTTAATTACACCAAAGCTTTTTAAAGGCTGAGGCTGGATAACAAAATGGGGAAAAAGTTCAGATCAATTCAAAAATCAATTCCAAACAGGCCGAGTGTACGGTCATTTGTCTTTTAACAAAAATGGTTATTTTGTTGGTATGATCAAGGACAGCATACATACAAAAACATATATAAATTCATTTTTTTTTTAAACAAAAAAAAAAACATGTAATTTTGTACATTTTAAATTACACAGAAATCTCTTCTTGTTTGCTTTTCTTTTTGGATGGTTTCGCCCTTAATAAGAACCCTGAGGCGAGTGAGTTCCATTTTATAACTCATCCATCTGGAGTTAGGGGCAAACAGGGGCAGCTGTAGCTGATCAGCATCAGCAAGGCCTCATCTAGTACGTCAACCTTTCTGATGTTAATATATTTGATGCCTTTTCTGCAGGTTACATGAGTAATACAAAACCTAAATCTGAAGTGCATCTCCCATCTTATTTTTTTATTACTAAAAATTCCTTGAAATGTAGCAGTTTTACAGTTTTAGAAACTGTAACATATTTGGGGGCTCGTCCAGGATTCAGACCTCTTTTACCCAAATAAGAAAAAAAAACAAAACTGTATCCTGTTACACACGGCAGCAGAAGGAAAGATGTCAACATCTACATTTAAAACTACAGAAACTAAAAGAACCCATTTGCAGAGGGTTAAAACCAGAATAAAAAATGAACAATGTGAGGTGTTTTGAACTGAAACTTAAACCACATTATGGGAACACGTGAATCTGATAAACTTCTTAAGACTGTAATTAACATGTTTTTATTTTAGTGTTTAAGAAGTACCTTGTTTTTCCAGATTGTTTTTACCAGAAAAATTATGTCTGAATGCCAGTTTCCTCCTCAAGTTATCGTCAGCATCAACTAAAACATGTTTGAACAATTAATCATTGTCACCTGCAATGTGGACACTGCAGCAGAGTACACAGAGAAGAGTCTGCTGTGATAATAATGCTCCCTTAGTTACCTTGTGGAATTTCATAGTGATATATGTATGAAAAGTCAACACACGTGTCTGTCTATCCAGTTTCATATTGAACAGACTACAGCTTTGTTCTCATTTTTAAAATAAATCATTTGTAGTCGAACCACCTAACATGCTCTGAGACAGACCTTCATTGCCTGGTAGAATTGGTCAGGTGACGTCAGAATGTGGACGTGGGAGCCTGGCACCTGGAAGGCTGGTACATGCTCTGCCATCCATCGGAAGTGGCTGCAAAGACCTTCTGTTCGCTGGGCTCCGGCTGAGCCAGTGGGCCTGGAGACGCGATGAGGGGCTGGGTCGGTTTCAGCCAGAAGAGGGGCAAGAAGGAGCACGGAGGACCTGCAGGAAACATGGAAAGTCGAGCAGGAAACTCATTTTATGTTGATAATGATCTAATTAAAGCAACTAGAAAATAGTCGGATCAATTTTCTTTGAACCCCAGAGGTGCGGGTTAAAACTGAAAAATTAAAAAAGGCATAAAAATCAAGTTATCAAAGAACAGACACTCCATAACAGCTTGGAGCTCTTGTATGATTTCAATTAGTGCCTCGATCAGCTGGCAGTTCAAAACAATCCATATAACTCGAACAATAACTTATCAATAATTAATAACTAATCTCCCATTTACACTCCACCATATTCCATTACATTTATGTATTACAGGTGATCATCAATAGCAGAATCCCTCGAGCAAAGACTTGTAATTAGGCGGCTGCATTTGCTGTAATGTTATTTACCACAACTAAATAGATGACGTTCTGAGTGCTGTAGTGACGTAGGGAACCTAAATCACACACAATGTTTGTAAAGAAATTTAAAAAAGAACAGTTTTCCACATCCAAGGATTTATCATTTCCTCTTGATGATAATCTGTAACAAACCTACTGAATATTATTTTGCTGACGACTCATACGATCATTTTGTTTTTCATAGAATTATATTAAACATAACATTTTATCTATGATAAAATTTCACATCCCTTTCAAAGAATTATGTTAACGACCTGACAGCCATTTTACAGATAGACAGCGATTATTTGATTATTACATAACATACAGATTTATAATTAATATAATCCATCCAAGAAGAGACGCCAAGTCTTTCCTCTCCAGCTCTTCTGCAAGGACACCAAAGTTTCCAACCCAGCCAAGAGATGTAATCCCCCAGCATGTCTGCTCCAAGGCCTCCTCCTGGTAGGACATAACTGAAACACCTCACCTCACCACCTAGTTCAATTCAATTCAATTCAATTTTATTTATATGGCACCAAATCACAACAACAGTCGCTTCAAGGGGCTTTATATTGTAAGGTAGACCCTACAATAATACATACAGAGGAAAAACCCAACAATCATATGGCCCCCTATGAGCAAGCACTTTGGCAACAGTGGGAAGGAAAAACTCCCTTTTAACAGGAAGAAACCTCCGGGGCGGCCATCAGTTGGGGTGAGAGACACCTAGGCATCCTAGTCAGATGCTGAGGCCAATCAGCTTCTCATGCTTGGAGATGGGGTAGGTGAGCTACTCACCATTTCTCTTAGAGAGATCTCTTTAGTTCTCTACCCAGAGCTTGTGACCTTAACTGAGGTTAGGAAAGGATCAACCAGTAAAGCAAAATTAATATTTACTCTTAATATATCTGTGTTTTAATAAGTACTTAATTGAATACTATTCACTTGGGTTGTACAAAATTTTAGAAACACCTTCGCCACTGTGAATATAAATTCTGCTTGCCAAAATTAGGAAGTTATATTTCAAAATGAATTAAAGATTAGTTGTTCTTCTGTTAAGTGGCTGACGCAACAATCTCATCCAGCAGCTTCTCTGACACGTTCAATCATTTATTAAACTCTTCCTCTGAAGTTGGACCTTATGGTGACTTTGTTATGCAAGCTGCTACTTCCAGGAATGACGGTGAACTTTGAAATCATCATGATGGTTACGCAGCATGTATTTTCCATCAAGCTACAGAATGGTGTCAACATCGAGGTTATAAGATTATTTAACCCAATCTGTATTAAAAGCTTTAAAATTGCTAATCTCAGTGTAATGTTTTGTAGTTTAAAGCAAGTGACTAGTCAATAACACTAGAAAAGTTTTGCCAATCAATTTGCATTCTTCCCTTTAAAAGTGTGTATGAAAATCGAGCTTTAAATTTTGATTTCAAGGAAATCTACTTATTGTGGATGTGCCCCAGATTACTTGTGGAGACTATCACAGGAAGAGAATCATTTTGGTGGTATTGTCTTTTTGTGCCGTCTTTCAGCCACCGGCAGCATCTCAAGTTTCAATGACGTCAGAGCTTTTTACCAGCACACAAATAAACTACAGTAAAACTTCCCATGAATTAGGAATAACCAGGATGTTACACCGGAGACAAGAGAGGACATGGCACTCGATAAATCATTAATTGAAATCTAGCAGAGAATTCTGCAGCAGCACAGATGGCGGTACAAGCATAAGATCCAAGGGAACAAAAGTTTAACAAAAAATCTTATTCTAAGCCAAAGTCAGCAAATTTCTTCTTTTTTTTTTCCCAAATCAGGTTTAACTCGTGATATTATACATGGAGTTATTATGTCCCAGTGGCCTTTGAAATAAAGATAATTTACATAATGCTTCAAAATAATTGCTCAATAACTGCATAAAGTTGTTATGAAGGTGGCTGCTGAGTGGTAAGACTCACTTCTACAAGTAATCCGAGTACGCCCAAGTCCCCATTTATTAGGTACACCAGGTCAAGTCTAATTAAAGAGCACAACAAGTTAAATTTTTAATCCGTTTCAGAGAAGTGTTAAAATCACTTTTCACTGATTTCATCACTTTGGGTCTTTGGGTTCTGTCACGTTACACAGACAGTTATTTCTGTTAGCTCTTTTCACTGCCATAAGATAGGGAGAGGAGATCATAGAAACACCTGTCAGTAAGAAGGACTACTACTTCATTGTTTTAAACTGGGTCACCAATCAGCATTTTATTTTCCAGTGGAGAACTCCCACAATTCTAAACAAGGCCAAAATGTATTTTTTTAAACCACTTAATGTTTTTAAAACATTCTCAGGGCCAAGAAAATATTTTTTTTTTGTAGTGATGGCATCAAAATGTGGAATATATGAACAGAGTAAATACTTAAGTATAATTTGCAGCTTGCCAAAATAAAACACTTTTTGGCTCAAAATCCTTTCAGTTGCAGAATCATTTGAAAATAGCACAAAAGGAAACGTATCAATGTCGGTGTTTTTTGGAAATGAGAGCTCATTTTGAAGTTGAAGCCAGCAGCTTGTTTCAAGAAGGTTGGAACAACACACAGGAAAATTTGTGTAATGTCAAAACACACCTGGTGGATCCAGGACTTAACAACGACTGTGCCATACATACTGGTTTGCATTTCATCTCAGCAAAATCCCTTTTCTATACTTTTGCTACTTCATTAGAGTCCAAATTTGCTTCCAGCCAGGCTGGTGAAGGATGAGTTCATTTCACATTTGTTTATTCAATTTAATCAGCTGAGTGCAAATTCCAGTTCAAGGAAATCTGCTTCACCCTCTGAAGTCTTAAACGGGTGCTAGAGTTTTCATTTGGGTCCACTTGGGTCTCAGTGCTGTAAAATTCATCATCTGACTGTGTGGACTTCAAATAAGTGCAGCAGGAATGACTACTCATGTGTGGCATCTTCTGTGTCTGCAATATTTTATAATTTATCATTGGTTATGAGTCAAACCCTCAGCTATCATGATCTGCTTTTTTTTTTTTTTAATTGTTTTCAAAGATGTGTCAATAAAACAAATGCTTTCTTGAGCAGAGGGACCTTACGGGCACTGCAGTTACCAACTGCGTTACCAACTCTTTTCTAGGTGACTATAGTCCCAGCTGCCTTTAGATCATTCACAAGTTCCTCCCGAGTAGTTCTCTTTCTGGTTCCACACCGTTCTCATTATCACTGAAACTCCACGAGGTGAGATCTTGCGTGGAGCTCGAGACCTAGGGAGCTTGGCAGTTATTCTATGGTTCTTCCATTTGCCAATAATCACACCAACTGTTGTCACCATCTCACCCAGCTGCTTGGCGATGGTCTTCTAGCCCACTCCAGCCTTGTGCACAATCTTGTCCCAGACATCCTTGGAAAGCTCTTTGGTCTTGGCCATGGTGCAGAGTTTTAAATCTGGAGAGATTTATTTCTTCTATGCACCGTTGTCTTTTATTCAGGTAACAAGCTGAGAAGGCTCCCAGCGCGTTACCAGGTGGTTACCTGTATAAAATACACCTGGGAGCCAGAAATCTTCCTCCTTGATAGGGGAGCAAATGCTTATTTCCTTCATGGAAATACAAATTCATTTAGAACTTTTTTGAAAAGCATTTTTATGGATTTTTTTGTTATTGTTCTGTGTCTCACTGTTCAATAAACCTACCATTGAAATTATAGACTGAACTTTTTTTTGTTAGTGGGCAAACTTACAAAATCGGCAGGGGTTCAAATAAGTTTTTTCTCCTGACTGTACACTTTGCACTTTATTTACATTTGGTGTTATATTTTATGGATGAATAAAAGTAAGTTAAAAAATTATTGTTATGATGTTTGGCATAACTGAAAGTACATGCAATATCAACCATCTAATCTGGTAAATTAGTAACCGGACTGTCGGACTGTGTATAAAATTTTTTTTAAAAGGAAGCAGAGTCTTTGAGAGGTACTCAAAGGCCACTCTGTGAAAGCCTGTGTCTAAGAATAGCTCAATTTAAGAACAAATCAGTCAAACATTATGAAACTCCTAACCAAAGCTAAATTTCAGGATTGACTGTAAAGCCCTTTACAACCCTTAGCAGTCCAATTTTTTAAATGAAAAACAAGATAATTATTTCCCTAATGAATCACTGACTGTTGACAAAAATCTGAGAAAACCCGTAAAACACGTGCAACATGTCGGATGCTTATCTGACGAAAATACTGAGTATGACGGAAAATAACTCACTGCTGCTCAAATAAGAATTGTATTCAGGAGCACAGATCCGTGGGAAGATGTAACCCTTCGTGTGCTTTTTTTTTTTGTCTGCGTCCTACATTCATCCCAACACCGCAGCTCTTTTGTGCTTCCCACACAATCACGCAGTCTGCCAATGCAACCACATTAAAATAAATGCAGGGTGGAGTGTTAACCTTAGGCATGCCTGCAACTCTTACCGGTTAATTGTCAGACGTCGTTCAGTGGCATTCCTTTACATTGTTTACAACCTTAAATTAACCGGAACACAAATATATGGTCTTGTTTTTTGGTATTTGACCTACAAAAGTAATAAATTAAAGCTACAGAGTCACGTTAAAGTAGCTCAGGTCTTCCTTCTGCTCAGCTAAACTTCTTGGGCAAACACAGAGGAGGGATTTCCTCATTACTTGTGACTGGAGTCTAATCATAAACACACAACAGTGATAAAAACATCAAGAAGGATAACTTCCTCATTTCTACTCATCTTACTCCAGATTATCTCCCTCCTTTTACAGCGGTGCAAATTACGAACACCATCAAACAGAGCACATCAAGCTCAGTGATTCAGCTCTGTTGTGTGACTCAGCTGACAGAAAGCCTTGACAGTTTTCTGTAAGTTGTAAAAAGAATGGTGTGACAGAGGAAATAAAAAGCACACTTTCCAATTAATGTTCCAACAGAGCAATATAAAAATATCAGCTTTTAACTCATGTTAGGGGGACATAAAAGTCTACAAAAATAAAATAAAACAAAGTCAAAGTCGATTTATTTTAAAGGGCAGGCGTAGGAGGGGCATATAAGCACTGCATGTTAGATTCTCTGATGTCTTCTAAATAAAAGAATTACATAAGCCATCTGATGACTATAGCAACGATGGAGTTAACTCCCTTTGATTTAACAGAATTAGAGGCTAGCAATGCAAGGCTTTAGCTGTTGACTTCAATGAACAGAGGAGCCGTTTAGTTCGCCGTGGGTATGCACCGCATCAGATTTGATTTACAGCATGTGACTTAAAAGTCCTTGTAATTTTAAAGGATTTACATCCTCATTCTTATCAACTGACCCACAGCCTGTTCATTCAGCAAACAGGAAATGCTACTTGTTGTCTTTTAGATCTCGTAAGATGTGAATGCAGAACTTGCAGAAGAATCATTAAGAGAGTCCTAGGCTTCAAATACTACAAGGATCAGCCGAAACACTAAACGTACTGAAAGGTGAAGAGGTGAGTAATAATTAAAACTAAGAGCTCTGGGCACTGATGCCACAGATACTAATCCAACTTAGCGTAAATGGGACGTGGTGGAATGACCAGCCACAGTAGACAGTATAAGAGATGGACATAGCCACTATGATGTCACTCATGGGTTTTGGGCTCCATATTTTAAAGCCATAGCCACTGCTATGTTGGTCTAGACTCTAGAGCAGGGGTGTCGAACTCATTTCACATCATGGGCCACATACAGCCCACTTCTTAAGTGGGTTGAACCAGTGAAAATCCCCTTTCTGTCAGCGTAAAGACTATTTAACTACACACATTAGATATAAGAAAAAGAAGTGCGATGTCAATAGCACAGCTCTTTTTTTCTACATGATAAAGAAATGCTGCTGTGGTTAATGAAGATTTTTAAAATTACAGAAAAGGTCCTGGTAGATCATTTTCCAGATTCTCCTATAATTACAAAACTGATTTATTCACAGATATATTTTTATGTGGACCCTTTAAAAAAACAAACAAACAAACAAACAAACCCCCCAGACATTTCTATAGTCAATAGTCAAAAAAGGAACTTTTCTGTCATTTAAATGTTTATCTATTACTTCATTACTTGTAGAATTAACGGCCGTGGGTGACATGTTTATCAGTAGGAAAAGCTGTAAAACTTATGAAAATGCAGTAAAAACTTCAAAATCTATGCTCTCCTTGACATTTTCTAAAGCCGTCCAGTGGGGCAGATTGAAGTCTTTACCGGGCCAAATACAGCCCCCAGGTCTTATGTTTGACACCACTGGTCAAGAGGTTGTAAGATACCAGCAAGCTGAATTCAACAACTTTGACAGTATAGAAGACAGACACAGATTCCACATCACAACAATGAAGCCAGCACTGAAGTGCTTTGATAAATGCTTAGCCAATGAGCACGCAGTTTCACAGCCAGATCCACCCTTCGCTCGTCACATCCAAGTGAAACTGAAGCACAAATTTATTTACAAAACACACCAACACCATAAACTCGGTGGAGGTCCAGTTGACAGCATGGGTGAAGCTTCTTACTGAAGACGAGGACAAACAGACAGCTGCCTCTGTTGGCACGCCTGTCAAAGGCAGTCACATCATCAGCTTTAACGCTTGCGATTATCAAAATCGATAAGTCCTGAAATATAAAAAATTAATTCAAATTTAAATGAAATCACCCACAGTACAGTATCAGGTCATAAAAATGCTATTTCATGTTGTATAATTAGGCATGTTAACATGGGAAAATGCCTAATTTGGGGAATGACTCACTTTCGTAAGCACCCGGCTATTAGAGGAACTGCAGTTTTTGCCACTTGACTCCCACATAACCTGTAGGTCCCCAAGAATCCCTAAAAATGTTGCAGACAGATCAGGGTAGTTTTAGGGGCACAACGGTATCTACAAAATAGTGTTAAAATGTCAGCTACCCCGGTTAAACATGCCAAAAGTTTCAAATAATGAAGTTAGAGTATCCCTGTGAATAACAAAGTCTCAAGAAGGCTTCAGAATGCCCTAAGCACTTGTTATTTTCTACTTTTAACGCTGTATTGCACCACAGCGAGAAACATCTCTTAGGTGACCCTAAAAGTATACGTGCTGAAATGGCTCGTTTTAAACAGAGGATAAACTGAGATTCAGCACCCAGACCCAGAGAGGATAAATAGAGTTGTTTTTTTTTTGTTTGTTTGTTTTTTTTTTAAACTGTGAATCAAGTAAAGCCACTCCAGTAGAAGAATAAAAAATGAGCCCATCTATGTTTTGGTTATAATCAGGGGTGCACATAAGTGGTCCGCAGGTGCGCATTCGCTGCCAAAATAAAAGACGTGCACCAGATAAGAAGTTGCAACGCGCTATGCGCACATAAGATTTTCTGGAGGAGGACAGACATTTGTTTAGAACTCTTAAAGATGTCAAAGAAGCAAACTCCTTTAAGCAATTACTTTGGTGTTCCTCCACCTCCAAAGAAATGTCAGAAGGAGTCTGAACCGCAAAAGAAGTGCGTATTCTCGGAAAAGTGGTTGCAGGAGGTGAGCTGGCTTCAAACAAATGATGAACGCAGAGATGTGGTGCAGAATATGCCGAGAAAATCCCACTCTAGCGGACAAAAACAGTGCCTTTTATATGTACGCAAACGCGTGTTGCAACTTCTTATCTGGTGCGAGTCTTTTATTTTGACAGCGAATGCGCACCTGCGGACCACTTATGTGCAACCCTGGTTATAATGCTAGGGACTTGTTACAGCATGTGTGCACAAAGTCCAAGTTCCAGCATTCATAAAAGAGCCATTCCCAAACTGCTGCCAAGAAAGCTCGGAAGTAATATACTATGGAAAAAATGCTGCGGATTTCTTTTCAATAGGAGAGCATAATAAATGCATTCAAGTGTATAGACTGGAATGTCCAAATAATTTCATCTATACACAGCGACCAAGACTTTTTTTTTAAACCCGTGTGTAAACAAGGGTTATATGCTGGAGGCAATGATGCCGGACCGGTATGTTCGTTTTTAAATTCCACAAACTATTTCCTTCTGGGAAGCAGACACTCGACCCAGGAACTACGGTTCACACAAAAAAATAATGAGTGTCTACACCAAGTTGTAAACCTTCAGGGGTAAAAAAAACATGAAACCAGCAGAGAAGTTCCTCTAATTTTCTAACTTGAGTCACAACAATAAGTTTAAAGCCTGGCACAAAAGATGATTTGGGGGTTTGTAGTTACTCCTTCATATCACTGTACAGCTGTATCATTTTAAGGCTTAAAGTTAAAGGCATGGCTTTGATAGACAGGTGCCCTGTACCACTTAGCTGTTTGCTGGGTACCTGTATCTGTAAGCTGTGGAGTTTAAGCCTGCCAAGCAAGCAGCATCTATAAGTGTACTTATAGATCTGGTGTTTAAATGCACTTACACATTTAATCGAACAGTATAATGTACACAAGAGTGACAAATACGACACGCAATCGTCTTCCCCATGAGGATCCTGCAGATCCAGAGATTTATTCTAAAAACTGTACACAGGCGAGCTGCTCATCTTGGATGCTGCCATCTTTGAGATGGAAAGAAGAATGTCCCCAACTTTTTCAGTCAATGTCTTAAGTCACGAAGATGACAGTCAAGTAATCAGGCTGAATTCTTCACATGGTACAATTTTCTTTTTTATCTTCTTTTGAAACCATCCCTCAAAGATTATTTATAATAGAGCCACTAAGTCAACATGAATGGCTGCTGGGACACCCTAAAACCTGTTTACCTCCCCTACAGGGAATACAGTTGTTTTTAATTTCTCAGCTTTTCCTGTTCTGTCAAGTGAAAAATGACTGAAGTGAAAAGGTCTATTTTCTGAAGTCTAAAGACGACTCAGGCGTGTCACTCCACGTGTTGATTTGAATAGACTCCAACAGCTGCTTGAGTTTAGTTGCAGCTGTGTGCTAGCTGTCACACAACAAGACTGGAGTGAAGGTGGGTGTCAGAAAGGTGTAGTAGTTTAGTCTTAGTGTTAGTCACACGCAACGTTACAAAACAACCACAGCACAGCCAAGACTTGTCTTAGTTGACCTAACACCACAGGTGAAAACAGTGCTTCACCCTCTGTACTAGCGTGTGACGCAAGCACCTACATGCTGCAGAAGGGCGTGTGAGCCGTGGGTTGCCGACCTCTGATCTAGATAGTAACCATGCAGCCGTTACTATCTAGACGGATTTCTCAAGTCCATTCAGCATGATTCATCCACTGCGGCTGAGAGAGAAGTTACAGGAAAAGTAAGTAATCATATCCACCATCTCATGGATTGCATACTACCTGACACACAGTCTGCAGTATCTGAGACTTTATGATTTGTTGAGGTGCCATACTGGAGCTCCACAGGGAATTGTGCTGTTTCACATTGCCTTGTACACCTCAGGCTTTTCAGTACAACTCAATGTACTATTTTATTACCGTAATAATGGGAGAGAGGAGGAGCACAGAACACTAGGAGATTATTTTGTGGAGTATTCTGGGAGGATTCATCTGCTTCTGAATGTGAATAAAATCACAGACTACTGAAGGATGAGTACAGCTATACAACTCCTGTCTATCCTGAGACAGGATGTTGATGTGGTAGAGGAGTACCTGTGCGCCCGGGTTTCCACATCAATAACAAGCTGAACTGGAAGCCCAACACAGAGGCTCTAAACAAGACGGAGAAGAGCAGCAGTGGTGGGTGGCAAAAAAAAAGAAAAAGACAACATAGTATTGCAATATTCCGTGTGGAAATATTGTGTAAGTACAGGCACACTAGATATACTTATTTTATTAGAGGGCTCGTGTCTTCCACCACCATTCTGCAATAACGTTAGCCAAGGAAACTTAAATGAACTGAACCGAAAAACTATTCAGCAATCAACTGATTGCAACTTGTGGTGACTAATGGTTGCCCAGAGCTTGAGGACGTTGTGCACTCATGATCACTTGCACAGGTTGCCCGATTGGACGCAAATGTCTGCAAACAGTTGCAGTGTGACTTAGACTAACTGCAGTTTTTCTGAGAGATTATTGAAGGTTTATAAACAACTGCCATCTATTTTTCTATTATCAAAAACAGATTGCATGTAATTACCAAGCAGACCCCATTCAATTGCACACTGATAGCAGACTCTCTCATGCCAACATTTATGACAGGTTTTAGTGTTCGTATGCTTTACAATCTTATTTTACAGCAAAAATAACTGAAGCGAGATAACTTTATCTTACTGGATTTTGAGGACATAATTTGCTGTTGAAAATTACAATATATGTTAGTTACAATATACTCAGCATATCGGAAAAAGTTAAAATCAGAATAATATTGTATCATTAGTGAATTATCGTGTTAGTAGCTTATCGTGGGGTGTCTTGTTACTCCCAAATCTAACTAACTAGTTCTACTTCATCACAAAGCTGAGAGCCTTTAAAGTGTGCTGCTAAATGATGGGCATGCCACATGTCAGAAGCAAATCTTATAACACGTGTTAAAAACCTTCTATAATATACTATATCCGTTTGAGAGAGAATCACCCGTCAGATATTAATAACAGTGTATTATTGTTATTATTATTATGTTCACACAAAATATTGTGATCTGGAGGGAGAGCAGGGAACAGCTGGAGGACAGAGTGTCTCGAGAGTTGGAGACAGATGGAAAGGTGAAGATGCAAGGAGTAGAGGTGGTAAAGGTGGATGAGTTGGTCAACCATCCAAAGCAACAGTCAGTGCATGAGACAGGTGCAGCAGGTGGAGACGATTGCCTGGGGTGATTTTTGAGGAGGATAGTAGCAAGAGTGAAAGGGAAGGATTACATGGTGGTAGTGAGACCTGCTGTGATGTGTGGTTTGGAGACGGTGGCACTGACCAAAAAAAAAAAGAAGAAGAAGACAAGAGGCCGAGCTGGCACTGACCATGACGGACAAGGTTAGAAATGAGTATATCCGACGGACAGCTCGGATTGAGCAGTGTGAAGACAGGGAGACAAAGCTGGGATGGAGGTCGATACTAAAAATAGGGTGAGATGAAGGGAAATGATCCGCTGTGGCGACCCCTAAGGCCGAAAGACTATTATTATTACATCATAAGTTCAACTGCTATTTCCAAAACAAAAAAACACATAAAACATAGCTGGTTTCTTATTCATTCCCATGGTGCACTGCGCGTCAGATATGAAAACTTGCCCGTAATGTTAGCTGCTGTTTGCTGAGTCTCGTGAAGTTCATTACTGGATATTAATGCTCTAAATGTGACTCTAACTATGGTTATCTTTTACTGTACACGCGTTATTTTCACTCGAAATAAGTCGAGGTTGGTGGCCAGACATGTTCACGTATAAAGGATTTTAAGACTTCGTGAAAAGAGAGGGTCAAAACATTCGTGTCCGATGATGGGTGCATTAGCAAGAGCAACACTAGCAAGGCATGCTAGAAGTGAGAAAAGGCGCTAAGAGAAGTGACACTACAGGGGCAGAAAAAGCGCACTTTTGTCCTCGTCTGTCTTACCCTCCTCGCCGGTCCCGTGCACGGAACACCCGGTCAGATATCCGGGTAAAAACCCCAGCTATGGCCGGTGAGTACACGGAGTACACCAGCCTCCTCCAGGACATGGGAGCCGCCATTGCTGCAGCACTGCGATTTTGAAAAAACTTTATAGACACGCCTCTCAATTCACAGACACAGACGCTTTCTACACTGTGCAGTACACAAGATTGTACTGACAGCTTGAACTGTGCCAAGGAAGTTCAGTTCAGTTCAATTCAGTTTTATTTGTATTGCTTCAAAGCACAACAACATTTGCCTGAAGGCGCTTTAAACTGTAAGGTAAAGACCTTACAATAATAAGACCCTACTGTAATAGGTAAGGTGCTTTTCTTTTAATTAAATAAATTAAATATCGCTGGTTTGGGATCTGTTTTTCTGTGATTTTGGGGGTGATTTTAAGTGTCTTTTAATGACCTGCAAATTATTTATGCTCCATTGTTAAATTAACCACCAAGGCACTCTTTAAAAAAGACGTATGTGACCACAGAAAAGCTTAAAAATATATTTCTGGTAACCCATCTTCCTGTTTAGTTACCTGTTAAAGGTGTGCCTTGAAGATTTTCAGTCATGCAATGCATAACGTACATTGCATAACGTGCATTGCATACAAGTGTTTGTTTCAGCCGACTGATAAATGTGTGTGTATGTGTTTATATTTGGAAGGCTCATAGCACGTGAGAATCATAATTACTGCTGTCTTATAACAACAATACTCGCAGCAGTATGTTTCAGTAGAATGGTATGGAGAACAATGAGGACTGCTATCTAACTTTAGTGCTTTATTGATTCCAAAACACTGTAAATATGAGTTGATATCTTTTATAGCCTTACAGCCTGTGTTTGTTCTTGGATTGTTAATGAAAATATTAGCAAGAAAGAACCGTAATCATAGCATTTGTAATTGATTCTCACTATTTCTATTTTTTCAGAGTAAATTTAAACCTTTTACTCCTCTAAAGTTGCAGATTTGGCTCTTAACTTAAAACGAGTCACTCTTTCAACCTTTCATTACATATAGGGCATTTGCATGGCTCAAGCAACACTGTAGGCTGTTGCTCAAGAGCATTTGCAGTAAGTCAGATGTTTCCTGACACGACACAGCGGACTGAGGGACCCCTATCTTTAAACATAAGCCAGTTTGTTGTAGGTCAGACGCTATTTATCCGTCATGCTGTTAAGAAAGAGAAGGGAGAATGCAATGACAGCCCATGTTGATGCTGAATAGCTTGAAAATATCTGACCTTAAGGTAAGGCTTTGTTTATGGAAACTCAGCAGAGAGATTCATAACAGCACAAGGAAATAGATATAAACCTTGAAAGTACTTGATTATTTCAGTGAAACACCTAAAAAAAATTCTACCAGTGCTTTTTCCTTAATTTGTGCACGTGTGCTTTTGTATTCTGTGTCTGTCCAAACAGACTACAGCAAATTTAATAAATAGTAGAGTAACATTTAAAACAACAGTTTTAAAATACTTGAGTCTTTATTAAACCTCAGCAGACTAAATATTGAATAGATACTCACCAGTACTTTAATTCACAGCATTATGACAACTTTTCACCGAGATACTAATTTACCAATCTGGGATTACTGAGACCTGATATGTATTAAAACTAAGAATAATATTTGCATATGTTAAGATATTTTTTGTTTGAGACTTTAACACAAGTCTGTGCATTTTATTGGTAATCCTGGCAATCTTCTGCTTCAGTAAAACTAACCCTGCCAAAAAGAAAAAAAAGTAAATAAGATTTTTATTACAATCCTGCTGATTTTCCTTTAGGGAGAAAGAACAAAATGTCTTCTACGGGTGCGAATATGTTTATATAACCTATATATGCGGGGGGAAATGCTGATTTCTACATAGACATCAACACTTGGATGCATTATTTTACATGGAACTGAGTATTTTTAATGCTTTAAAGGCAGATCTGAGTGTTAGATGGATGCAGAAGAAAAGAGGGATCCTACAGTGCATGCAGAAGCATATTATGGTTAGTTATTATAGCGAGAATATGTGGAGTATGTCTCTAAAACATGAGCCATAGCTGCGGTTTTATATTGTGCCATATGTGGAGCTTTTAACTTTTTCACCTTGTCGAGAAGGGAATCCAGCAGCAGTACCAGGAAACAGCCCGGTAAAGGTCACGCTGATTATTTATTGGCGATCTGCCAAGAGCGGGCGCGAGCCCGCGCGTGTGTTCTTTTGCGTGCGTGAGCGTGCGTTCGTGTGTTTACTGGAAGAACCTCTGAACGGAGGGGGGCGGAGCTTTACGAACATCGGCTTTACTCACTGGAAACAACCTCCAGTAAACCTCCTCCCCTCCCCTCCTCCCCCAACACACACACACGGGGAGTTCTCCGGCAGATACCGCTGCCGACACATTCCTCTGCTCGGTAAGGAAACCCACACGCTCTTTTGGATACTTTTTTATGGATTTTAATGCCTGAGTTAATATTTTTTCAAGCACTACTTTCGGGTAGTTTGCGTATCTTTTCTTTTGGCGACGAGCGGCTGCGGCGCTGGGCTGAGTGTATCCACAAGGTAAGTTAAAACATTTAAAAGCGGTTCGCTGGTCATCGTCTTAAAGTAGGCAAAATGACAGAAAACTGGGGTCCGGGGCACTTTAAAGCGCTGTGGTTTTATTTAGCAGTTCGGGCTCTCCTTGAAGATGGTCCTAAAAGTGTTAATGCTCGGGGGGGGGGGTTCGCAGTATCATCAGTAGTGGACCGAGTTTAACGCCAGTGGCTCCGTAGCAGTTCTGAGTCGCTATGGCGCCTGCACTGTCCGGTGAAGCCGACTTCCAATTCCCGTAGAGCCTGCAGGGTATCTCGGGAAACCAGAACCAGACGGGACACCTTTTCAGTCATCGTGAAACCGGAGAACGGGGCCTCCGAGCAGGAATACAGCTATTTAGTAAAGAGAAAGGGAGGGGATTAATAAAAGGGGGAAAAAATCGTGCTGGCTGGACTCTTTCACAGTGACCCCGATTCAGAAATCCCTTGTTGCGGTGCGCCCGATCGAAGACAATTGAAAGCAATCAGGATCCAGTTGCTGTCTGGCTGCACGGTGCAGCAGCACGAGTAAGCAGTGCATTCATTTAAACTAAATATAACCTGCCTGCTCGCTGCCCGCTCCTGCCTTATGCATTTGTTACAGTCGCCATAACTGCATTTTTATGGGGGTAAACTGAGAGCTTCAGTGTGGCACAGTGGCCATTTATTTCTCACTGCCTATGAAGGAGTGTAATTCACATGAGGCTCTATGGCTCTATATTTGCATGCCAAGATGAGGTTATATATAGATGGAAGTGCTTAATCTTTGCTCACTGTCTCCCTCCAGCTGTGTATAGGTGCTCTCTACCAGCCCCTCTCTGGATGCATCAGACTCCTCTTCCCCGGGGCCCTGGACCCGGTGTGTGACCCCGCCATCCTCACCCTGCTCCCCCCTCGCCTCCCCTCTCGCTCTGCTGCCGACTCTCTTCCACCTGTCCAACCCGCCGCTCCTTTTCTGGGCCCCCTGCCTCTCGATCAGCAGGGAGAGGCAGGGGCCATGGCATGGCCATGGTAACCTTTGCAGGACACAACCCCGTTGCCATGAGCAGCGTCACCCCTCCAGAGGGCAGGGTTCAGGGGTCGAACTTTACCCCGCATCATTTCAAGCCCTTCAGCTCGCATGAACACTACCAGCAGGTCAGTCACATCTGAGGAGTTAGCTAAACTATTACGTTTTTGTGTGTGGTTTCTTTGGCGTTCTTGGAAATTCACCATGGCTTTTTTTTTTTTTTTACCTGTTTCAGGTGATGCGTGCACTGCATAAGCTTCAGCAGAGTGGCTTTTACTGGGGAGCTGTCGGAGGCCGGGAAGCCAGCTCCCTGCTACGCTCTCAACCCCCTGGCACTTTCCTGGTCCGTGACTCCTCAGACCACCACCACTTCTTCACACTCTCTGTCCAGACAACTAAGGGAACCAAGAATCTGCGAATCCACAGTGAGGGAGGAGGCTTCTTCCTACAGCCAGACCCCCAAAATACCCAGGAGCTCCCACAATTTGACTGTGTGCTGAAACTCATAGCGCACTACATGAGGAAGGGGCAGGATACTGAAGGGACCAAGGAAGGGGCGAGTGGGGAAAATCCAGGAGAGACAAAAACAAAGGCACACAATGTTTATCTGATCCACACCGGTGGGGAGAAAATCCCCCTGGAGTTGCGTCGACCCCTCTCGACTTGTCTCTCCAGCCTGCAGCACATGTGCAGGAGGACGCTGAACAATCAGGGCCTGGGAGCGTCTGAGCGGACTGAGCAGCTCCCGGACACACTTAGAGACTACCTGGAGGAGTATGATGCTCCTATATGACTGACAGGAACTCCGAAAGGTTCCACTGCATGGACCAAGTGCCAGGATTACAGCACGGACCAGCTCTCGGTGAATGCGAGATTGTCTGTGCGGACATAAACTGACCAGACTGAGCCTTAAGTGCTAACATGAGGTCAGTTTTCCAGAATCAGCTGATCACTGATCTACCCTGGGTCACCCGCTGACCTTCTGGGGTTGAGGAGTGTGATTTGGGTAACCGACGATTACCTCGTCCGTCCTGCCTTGCAAAAAAACAAAATAAACAAAAACACTGACCACTCAAGTGAGTGGCAGATGAAGCCCGAGGTCAAAGGTCAACGTTTCCTATGACTGACTGAGACGCAGAGCAGTGCCTCGTAGAAGATTAACCTGACTGGTCGATATTAACGATGACAGCGAAGGCATGATCAATGCACCACCGGTGATATCTTGGTGGGTTTAATGTGCTTCAAAAGAAAGCTGCTGCTGTCTGCGTGACATTTCCAACTGGACAGACAAACGGCAGTGGGTAGAGAGAGTGGATGGAGCGGGGGGTGGGGGTTTCAGAGAAAAGGCAAAGTCCAAACGAGAGGGGCCCTGTACAGAGAACGCACAGGATTTGTTTGTCTGAGTGTGAGCGTGAGTGTGTGTGAGTGTGTTTGTGTTGTGGTGGTGCACACATTTCCATTGCTGCTTCCCGCAAGTGTTGCCTCATAGAGGGGGAGTGGGACGGTCATGCACTCTAGCTCCACATATGCAAACACACACCCACACCCTCAAACACAGGTATAGACCACATGAAGGTTTTGTTAGCATGGGAGTTTTGGGGGGAATGGGGGGAGGTAAAAAAAAAATCATTACTAAGCATTTTCTTCTCCTATGTGTTCCTTGTTCCTGATCCATAACCATTTGACTGCCCAGCCCCCCCTCCCCCTGCCTTTTTGTTTCAGAGATGCATGTATGCTTTGACAGTGACAGAAAACAGGCCGCTCTTGCCGAGACAAAAGCTTTTTTACCGGGACAAAAGCCCTGGCATGGGACCAAACAAAACAGCAGAATTTATTTTTATCCCGACTGGCTGGAAAAATGTCAGCGACACTGTAAAGCTCCTTGGGGGAATGATGATAATGGTGATGATCCCAAAGATGCGGAGAGGGTGAGGATTTTAAAGCAGAGGGAGGAGTGGGATTGGGAGAAGGAAACTGAAAAGGAGGGGTAGACTTGGGGGAGAAAGGTGGGAGGAGACATACTGGTATACAGCTAAACAAAAACTCTGATAAGAGGAAATGATAGAGCA
Source organism: Oreochromis niloticus (assembly GCF_001858045.2). Lineage (NCBI taxonomy): Eukaryota > Metazoa > Chordata > Actinopteri > Cichliformes > Cichlidae > Oreochromis > Oreochromis niloticus. Next base: position 9,872,659 of record NC_031973.2, read on the forward strand.
CAACAGGACGCCGCTCCTGTAAATATAACTGCCCCGTGTGAGGGGAAAAAAAGATTTTAGCTGAGTCTTATTTCTGTCTTAGATTATCATCTCCGGCTCATTTCTATTTGTTAAAATGCCCCAGTGTGTTTGAATATCTGTCTGCCTTCTCCTGTAACTTCAGAAAGGATTTGTATTTTTTACTTTTTTTGTCTACTTTTCCATCATAACCTCTGGAGGAGGAGAAGTGGACAGTTGGACTTGTCTGAATGTTAAGGATACACTACACTTTTCCCTCAAGTGATTCTTAAAAAAGAAAAGAAAACAGTCTTTTGTAAACCAGAATTCAAAACTTAGATTTGATCAAAAAAAGAAAAAAAAGGAAGTGCTTTTGCTGTTTGACCCGTACCTGTGATCCATATTGGAGTGGCAGCCTTTTGTTTTTTTTCTGTTTGAGCTCACATGGCCACTCGAGGTGAGGGCGGCACACTTTTTTTGGTCAAATCTGGGTCACATCAACACAAACTCTTTTTTTTTTTTTTTTTTTTTTTTACATGTGTTGCACTGGTGGACCACGTGTATGTGAATCATATTGTCTTTTATAAAGACTCTCTCGCAACAGGCTGGCCACTAGTCTGGCAATACAAGCTGTAATACCTGAAATGACAAAACATTACAGAAATAAATGAAAAGGAACGTTGCACATATTTATATTTCTAAAATATTTCAATAATTTATATTAAAAAGCACTATTTTTACAAAAGTCAATCCATTTGCCTTGTGTCTTAATTTACTGTTTTGTTTTGTTTTTCTTCTTTTGAACTTCCACTAATTCAATATTGACTGCACACACTTTTGACTTACTCTAATAAATTGTAAAATGGTTTGTATTCCAGCAATTCCTGGCCTCGCAGCAAGACTATTTACTTACAATTGGGATTTCCTAGTTAAACAAAGCGGTGTTTATTCAGTCGGCACACTTTGAAAAAAGAGTGAGCAGCAGCACGAGGAGGATACACATTCATCACGGGGTTAAAATTGCTCTGATCCACGCTTCTCCGTTTCTTTGCCAGAAGATTGTGGATAAATTCCACAGGGATTGGAAAACGTATAGGGAAGGATGGAAGGAAAGGATGGAGGGAGGGCACAGCTGATGTGCACATGGCACAGTAACAAAGGGTTTCCCAGAAGGAGAGGGTTTAGGTCAACGTCATGCATGCACACTTTGACACAGCAGTCACTGTGTGGAGAGCTCACTTTGGGCTGGACCTAACTGGAAAGGAATGTAGTGGGGTTTTATACATCCTGCCTGAGGGGCTGAAAGAGGATGGTGTCTTCCAGGGAGTGTGTATGGATATGTGTGTTTGAGGTCAAATAGGTGAAAGGGTCCACGTGGAGGAGATTTATGATGGTCTGTGGTTTTTGTTTTTTTAGTGCACAGCTAAAGCGGAGTGTGTGTGTGTAAGTGGTTGGTCAAGCTAGATTGCGCCTGTTGGTAAAATTAAGCAGGAGGTGAGTTTCTTCATTTCTACCACCCCCCCCCCCCATTTCCCCGAACACACACACACACACAGATATGGTTCCCATTCCCTGCATACCTTGTGCTCTGTCTGAGGCTGGCTTCCAGGAAAGAGGCACTTTAATTGAGTTGAGTTTTTACGGCTCTTGCCTGGTGTTAATGTGTGTTTCAGAAGGAGGGAGTGTGTGAGGTAGGGGAGTCCTGAAGAGGAAATAATTGCTTAAAACAAGAAATAAAAGATGCGGAGAGAATATTAAAGTCAGATAAGGAGGACCTGGGAGATTTTCCTGATTTTTTTATGTCATACATATGCTGTAAAAATGATGGATCCTCATTTTAATATGGCCAAAGTTTCTACATTTAAACCTTGTGAGCTAAAATTGAAGGCTTCAGGCTCTTTTCTGCTCTCCTGTTCGAACCTTTTGTTTGAAAGGTGGCTTAAAGGAACTGCAACACAGCCCAGTGTAAGATTAACGAGGATTATTTTGAACTATGAGTCATGCAAAGCGACTCTGGTCAAGTCCAAAAGGATAAAACCAACATTATTTTTCCCTACTTATCTCCGCTCTCCTATGTTCAAGATGAGATTAAGCAGTTATATTTTGATCTCCCTCCTATTCCTTAAAAAATAGAGAGTAACCTCGTCTACCTCACTGGGCCAGCCGCCAGTGCTACACACATCTCTCTGGACTCGAGCCAACCTAAGACCTCTGTGGGAATCACAGGCTAATGTTTAATAACTGTTTTTACAGCTCACCTCAGTACAGGTAATTACAATGATTCAAAAACTCGGTTCCTCATTTTTTGCCTTGACACTTCCAGGAAAAAACGCATCCAGGGTTGCTGTTTGGACGCTGGTGTGCGTCTGTGCGCGAGTGCGGATGACACTATTTGTTTATGAGAGGAAAACTGAGTGGGCACTTGGAGAGAAGGATGACGTAGGTTAGGAGACAAACAGAAAATGAGTGAGCCTTCTTCCCAAAATCCAACCAGAACAATCCAGTTTTACACACAACACATTGTTTAAATAAGCCAGCTCAGCTCGCTGTGACTCATCTTATGTTCCCCATAGTTGCCTAGTGAGTGGCGCTGGAATATTTTGCCTGTGCGTCGTGAATCTCACACACTCACAGAAAGTCTTTCCACCATGATTCATTTTTTTCGGGTTATGACTTGCTGTGTCCAGCTCAACAGTTGTCAACAGTGTCCCCGCCAAACACAACACCCGGCTCTCAAACAACTGAGCTCCATTTGGAGAACCCCCCCGACCCCACTCGTACCAACGTTTCGGGCACCGCCTGTCATAACTTTAATGCTGTGTTTTAATGCAGCATAAGGAAGTGAGAAGCAAGTTGAGCAATAAGAGGAATGCTTTTCAAAATGTAAGCCAGTTTTCACTCCTGGAGCCTGATCAAAATTGAAGTGTGCTATCTGCAGCTTCTTTTGTGTTTTATGTCATTTTTGCACTCTTGCCAAAGTCAGCCACAACACGCATAGAAGGAGGAAAGAATATTAAAAGGTTAGGACTGTACTCTACAACTAGCAAGTCACAACCATCTTCCAGGAAAGGCCCCTTGGATTGCTGATTATTTCTTCCAGTAAGGCTTTTTCTTGCCTGATCGGTGCTTATAGGAAAGGCGTTGGGGTTGGCCCATCAGTGCGAGTATTGTCACAGCCGCTTCTGATAAAGCCAGACCAGCTTCCAGGAAACCAGAGATTTACCCTCCAGCATTCCATCATTCCTTCACCATCAGTGCACACAGACAGAGATGGAGAGAAGCAGAGGGAGCAGAAGGGGTATAACAGCGATGCGGATCAATAAAAACCATATGGGGACGCCTACATGCAGTTAAATGCACGAGTGCATGTATGTGTTTTGTTTGTGTGTGCACAAAGCGCCTTCACTTGTACTCACTGACAGTGACGCATCACAAACACATCCAAACAAACACAATATTCCTCTAAGCTTACTACCAATCATCCGTGCTGTACAGTTACGCTCTCTGCAGCACTCAAAACTCCTGATCTTTACTTTCGCATAAATCATCACTTATCACCCTGGAAAGCCTGGGTGTGCCTCTGACTGACTGGAAATACTCATAAGGCCAACTGAGATTACCTCAAAGTAACTAAACTGTTTGTAAAAGGCATGTTGTATCAGGCACATTGTTTAACTTGTGCTTCCCCCCCCCCTCTCTCTCTTCATTCACAGCTGCACAAGCGTACCGGCAGAGAAGCTCAGATGCCAAATGGCTTACTGTAACAGCGTGGACTCGGACCAAACCCTCTAACACTCTCAGGTGTCACCGTGTCCCTTCAGCCAGCAAACAGGACTGCACAGTATTTGAACTTCAGACTGTAGCAGACACGCACATGAGTTCAAACATTACCATATGCACATACATATGTGGTGAGTAAGGGGTTTTTTAGGCCACGAATGAATGGCAACGCCTGTAAACTACCTACAAACTCGCTGCAGTGCTCAATAAAATAACAGTCCAGCATTTACAGTTTAACTGGAAGTAACATGTTAAAGGGAAGAGCAGAATTCTTTTTTTGTGTGAGTCAAATAAAAGCCTCGTGTTTTCATTAAGATCTGCCGACACAAGAAAGCCAAAGACACAAACGTCAAAAGGAAATACAAACAAAGAAAAGCAAGCATGCAAGAAGGAAGGAAGATTTTAAGAAATGATTAAGAAGAAGGAAACATTTCTGACAAAGAAAGCTCCAACTATGAGGCTTTTCTAAATAATCTATCAAAGCCTTCTTCTGCAGTGGAACATGTGACAGCCTTGTTAGTCAGCAGTTCCTTATTTACACATCGGTTATCGAGCAATATTATCAGTAATTTGTTTTAGTTAAGGCCACTTTTAGCTTGTGTTTTTGGTCTTTACAAAATTCAGAAAGAAGTGATGCAGCTCTTTCTTTTTCCTCCTGACAATCATTTTTATTTAAAGAAATACTTTAAAAAACTTTCATTAAAAAGTCCAAGTTTAAGGACAATGATGCATTTGTTTTCCTATTAGTGTAGTAGAGCCTCTGTACATGGTCACAATGGATTTTAAATCAAATAGTCAAGGTGTAATTGAAGATTTTAGCTTTTTATAGATAGCCTCCCGTTTTTAGAGGCTCAAAATTAACTGAATATCTGCCTGACGACCAGTTTCATGGTCAGGTAAGTCCTGTTTGCTTTATTTCCATAAAATAAGTGTTGAACAACGTCTCTCAATATGACGTCCAAATAGATGTCAAAAAAGCTGAAAAAAAACTAAATGAACATATCAGAAAGGTATTAAAAAACTTTAGGAGTGGTTAAATCAGTAATTTAACCATTTACTTTGGTAGATCCTTAAAACGAGTGAATGCACTGACCAGCTCAGTGACATCAAAAGGCCTGAATAGACGAAAGAAACTACAGTGGATGATCACAGAATTATTTCCATGGTTAACAAAAATACCTTCACAACACCGAGTCAAGAACACTCTGGAGGTTCTTGGTTCTTCTTGAGGAAGCAGGCGTTGAAGTCTACAATCAGAAGAAGCTTTCCTGAATGTAAACCCAGAGAGTTTACAACAAGGTGCAAACCACTGGGTACATTTAAAAACCAGAAGGTCAGATTAGACTTTTCCAGGAAACATCTAAAAGAGCCCACACTGCTCTGAAAACAATTTTCTGAAAGCAAGATGAACTTGTTACAGATTGATGGGAAGAGAAAATTATGAAAGAGGAAACAAATAGATTATGATCTGAAGCATACCACATCATCAGTCAAACATGGTGGAGGCAGTGTTATAGTCCAGGTGTGTATGGCTGGAATGAATGGAATCAGTAATCAAGTCATACAGGGGGTAAAGTTTCATCTACATTTTTTTCTCCTGTCTTGGTTAGTTTTCCTTTCTTTGTGGTTGTACACCTCCCCCTCACCCGTGTTGTTCTTTAAACCTGTTTACAATTACCCAATAACCTTCGCCTGTACAGATACATCCTGCCATACACTCCTCAGTTACCAGTTTGTTTTGTATTTCTTGCATTTCAAGCATTAAAGGTGAGCATTACAGTTACTTGGATTCCTCATGTTTTCTCATGGTGTTATTATTGATCTCCTTGTATGTGTGACTTTTTTGTGTTGTACTTAGATTTTTGCCCCTTACCGGATTTGTTTGCTCCACTGACTGATCACTCTGTCAATGACCTTGTGTTGTTTTCCGATTAGATTTGGATTTACTTTGCCTCTCTGTGTCACATTGTGAAATTCCTCCCCTCAAAAAATAAGTGACATTCATTAAAATTTCATTTTTTAAGTGTTTCCTTCTGGACACAAACAAAATATAAATGTCTTTGGCTCTATTTTCTCAAGTGTCATTCTTATCTCTTCCCAAACATTTCGTGCATTCATTACATCGATTTTAACGTGGCTAAAGTTTCATATGTTTGCACCAGCTGTCAGTCTGAGCCACGTGTTCGCATACTGATTCTCAATCGTCTGCCTAGAGTTAGATCTTCAAATCTTCTTCTTATGCTTTTAGCTTATGACACAAAAACCTTTTAACGAGCAGGACTGAACAGGTTTTACAAACTTTGTTATGTCCTTTGTCCTGGTTATTTCAAAAAGTGTCTATGGTGATGTGTTTTGATAAAACGTCTCTGCTGCAGACAAAATGTGATGTGGCTCTTGAGGAGCTAAATGCTTCACTTCCTTCGACTGACTCTCTTTTGTGTGGAACAGGATTTTTTTCCCCACTGAAAACAGCCCACTGCTGTGGCCAACAACACCAATATAAGAGGGAACTAAAAGAGTACACTTGGCGGCTAAACAATGAGTTGTTTTCACATTCCCATTTAATTCACTGTTGCTGTAAAATATTGATTATAGTTGCTTTTATGGTGCTAAAGTAGAGATGCAGCTGAAGGCTGTAAAAAAAAAAGCTAGCTGGGCTTGAGTTCAGGGTTTTTTGGGGGGGAAACAAATGACTCATATTTTCTTATGTTTATGTCAAGTTGAATATTTAACCTCAGTGTGTCTGCTAGTAAGAGTCAGTTAAATAAGACTGTTTTGCTTATTGGATGCACCCTTTGGGTCCACTAACTCCTGAGACCTTTGCACCATTGCTTTCAATCTCAACTTCCTGTTGACAATGCTATTCTGCCTCTTAAAATGTCTAGTTAGTCTAGTTAAAATGTTAAGTTTGTAAAGGTTGAGGAGTTCCCCACGCAGTGGCACAGTATTTATAATACTATATATTTGTATTTGTATAGTGTATAGAGGTCGTTCTTTGTCTAGGGCGTTTGGTCCATCTTCTTTATAAACTTCAGTCTTACCTAAGGCATACAAACCAATCTATTATACTGCCAGATGCTCTCTAAGAAGAGAGTTTTTGTTGTTAGTTCTGGCAAACATCCATCCATCCATTTTCTTCTGCTCATCTAACTTGGGGGGCCCCAGGGGGCTGGAGCCTATCCCAGTTGTCATAGGGCGAGAGGCAGGGTACATCCTGGACAGGTCGCCAGTCTGTCGCAGGATTATTACATAGAGACAGAACACCATTTACTCTCCGATTTACGCCTACAGGGAATTTAGGAAGCACACACCAAGAGATACATATAAAGGTAGGAAAAGCTGACAGGAATCCATGAGTAGTTACCTGCGGCCTCTGCCTCCCAGAATACTTGTGACTACTAGTAATACTTTACCAGCCATTAATGGAGTGAGTGATAAAGACAACTGTAGGAAATGTTTAAGTAGGCGCTGACACACATTCAAAATGCCAACAGTGAACAGCATGCATGACTGGCTTAGGCTTTAGATGTGATAAAGAAACTATCAGCGGTATTTGAAGTAAAGCAGTAGCAGCAGACATCCATCATGAAATGCAGAAGGACCGACGCCTTGCAGTCATGGTAAAAAAAAAAAAAAGAAGAAGAAGAAAGTACACCCTTTTTAAATTTTAAGGTTTTACATATCAAGACATAATAATTATAATCTGGAATTTTTACAAACAAGGTTTTATAAACAAGTAAAATCAGCCGCAGACGAACAACAACGTTTGACACTGTGCCATTGTTTATTTAACAAAAATAACCCAAAATGAAGGAATGTGTGGAGAAACTAAGTACACCCAGTCTGCCAGTCTTCCTAGGAGCGGACATCCTAGCAATTCACCCTAAGATCACTGCAGTGCTCAAAGAACTGCAAAACAAAGCCCAAGAGCTGCATCTCAGACTATACAGGCCTCAGTTAAATATTAAAGTTCATGAAAATACAATTAGAAAATGACAGAACAAGTATGGCTTACTTAGAAGGGTTGCCAGATATGCAAAACACATCTGAACAAACCAGTATACTTCCAGAACAAAGTCTCTTAGATGGATGACACAAAAGTATACATGTCTGGCCATCATACACAGACACAGTCACATTTGGTGAAAACCAAGCAGAGCATATCAGCACAAACAGCTCAACCAGCTGTGAAGCACAATAATGGGGTGGGGATAATTTGGGTTTATTTTGCAGCTGGAGGATTTGGGCACCTTGCAATCACTGACACGAATTCTAGAGTCAAAGGGAGGTCATCTATCCAACAGCTAATGCTTGAGCTAAAATGGGTCATACAACAGGAGAATGACACCCAGAACACCAGAAATAATACAACAGAATGGCTGAAAAAAAGAAAAGAATAAAGGTGTTGCAACGACCTGGTGGGACGTTAAGATAGCTGTGCATAAACAAATGCCTGCAAACCTCAATTAACTGAAGCGGCGCGGTAAAAAAGAGTGGGCCAACATGTCTCCACAATGATGTGAGAGGCTGATAAATTTTCAAGTTATTGTTGATAAAAACAGTTTTGCAAGCTAATGAATCATGGGGTGAATAATTTTTTCCCACACACTGCTTCTACATTGTCCTTTGTTTTTGCTAAATAAATAATGACATGGAGTAGTAGTGCCATGCATCTTGTGACTTGGTTAGGACTAGATGATTTTTTTAATGTCTTGACATGTAAAACCTTAGAAGGGACAAAAACTGTATCAAAAGTCTCTGAGCAAACCTGTGCAACAGAACAGAGGACGGTGCACTCATCTCGCTCCAAACTCAGGATGCTGTTGCTGTCGAGCAACACTGTTAACCACTGAGCCTCATTCCTGCGTTGACATTGAATTGAATTGAATTGAAATTTATTTCAGTCAACAACAACACAACAAATTATAATTTTACATAAAAGTACTCAAATAGTAACCGCATGCACAATGACTTTGTGAACCACAGATAAATATACATAGATACTACAGTAGGTACTGCTGTTTGCACAGACATGCATCAGTGCAGTTCGTACGGGAAAACCATGGGTGTTGTGCAAATGGTTATTTACCTAGGTGGTGTGCTAGCATGTGAATATTTGAATGATATACAGCAAACAAATCATTACTATACCTGAAAATTTCATCCCTAGCCATTCTGGTGCTTTGCAGCCTCTGCAGTCTATAATAATATAATAATGCTTTTTTTTAGACATGGAACATAACCAATATAAACAAGGCATGAAGAGATAGGTGTGGCTTCCCAGTTATGCATGCTTTCTAGATCCAAATTTGCCAAAAATGGAGCACAAAGTTTTTGCAAGCAATATTGTTTATCAGCTAATATTATTAAAATGCAACAGGAGCACAAACACGGTGAGGTCCAGCTCAGTCATTGAATACAGCTGCTCGTGACCAGTGTTGGGGAGTAACGGAATACATGTACCGCCGTTACGTATTTAAAATACAAAATATGGGTAACTGTATTCCGTTACAGTTACCGTTTAAAAAGGTGGTATTCAGAATACAGTTACTTTGTTGAAATGAATGGATTACACGGCGGTATTTTCCTATTTAGGCTACGCCCTCTCTATTTTTAGTTTCCACGCCGGTGGAAACCCAAACAAACACGCATTAAGAGGCTCTAATGTCTGTGTCTCAGTCTCGCGGCCCATGTCACCTCTACTTGCAGCCCACATAATGACATGAAGAAATATTTAAAAAATTATTCACAAAAAATATTTAATATGAAGGCAATAGAGTGTTACAGGCATCACCCTAAAGAATGTAGGCTCATGGGCAGTGTAGTCCGTGCTGCGTTATGTGTCTGTGAGCGCGAGGGAGGGAGAAAAAGAGTAGAAAAGTCCGAGCTGTCACCGACCAGAAACGGGAAATGGAAGCATGTAAATATAATAATAACCACTGCAGCCAAAAAGACGGCCTGACGAGCCCAGTTGTAAGTAAGCTATTAAGACTCGACTGTACGCTGTGTTCGTGTTTTCCTCCGAAACAGTAAGTTCCGTTGGAGCAGCCTTTCAACGCCTCTCTGTTTCTCGCTAGCAAAGTTGACCCAGACAACAAAGTAAAGCTAGTTTTCAGCTAGGAGCCCAACATGGAACTCGACATATTAGCCAGAGGTCCCTTTACGGTTTTACGCCTTTACGGTTCGGAGCCGCGAACCTGTTTTACAGGTGCGGAACAGTTTTCTATATGAGATCGCTTCAAAAAGTGCAGCCTTACCTAATGTCAACCTACTGTTACTCATTTTATCAATCAATCAATCAATCTTTATTTATAAAGCACTTTTCATACAAAAAAAAACTGTAGCACAAAGTGCTTTACATGGTTAAAAGTTATATTAAGATTTAAAATCTAGTTGGTATTGGTATGGCGAGTAACCTTCAGTAAAAGTAATAAATCACACAGCAATAGTACATTCATGTAGTTGTAAAAGGAATGATAATATATTAAGTAATCCAAAGTATTCAGAATACGTTACTCTCATTGAGTAACGTAACGGAATACGTTACAAAATACATTTTGGGGCATGTATTCTGTAATCTGTAGTGGAATACATTTTAAAAGTAACCTTCCCAACACTGCTCGCGACACTTGTCGATCAAATTTTAAACTTAGTTTTCTTTATGGGGAGTCTGAGGGGATTCCTTTTGGAGGAGCCTCAAGGGGCCATGCCAGGAACTGCAGTTTTTAAGTGGGCTTTGTTTTACAGACAACCTCCTGGACTTGGCCTGTCCTCATCTTTCATGGAAGTGCGTAAAATGTAATGCACATTATGGTTTTCATTCTTCTGTCACTCAAAGCGGCAAGCAGTAGATGAAATATGGGAAAATAGCAAGGGTTTTTTTAAGGCAGCACCAGAGCCAAAAATATGTCATTGCTAAAGCTCTCTCAGAAAAGCGGGATCACCAAAGTGATTAGGATCGATCCTCTAAGGCATATGAACATCTGTAGAAAAATGCATGCCAACTCATTTTGTAAATGCAGATACTGCGCTTCGCGGGATAAATGACTCATGCGGCGGTGCAGAGGGAAAGGCAGGGGGATCACCAGAGCAGTTGTTATTGATCCTCCAGTGATCGTGAATTTCTCGATGAAGATTTCAGGGGAATCCATCCAATAGCTGTTGCAGCACTTACTATTAAACTTTTACCTGCCAGCACACACACACACACCGCAGAGAATGAACTGACAGCAGAAGGAAACATGCACAAAAAGGTGTCAGCCTCTGGCTGTCAGTCAGTTACATAATAAGGTGTTAAACCATCAACGACATTTCCTTTGTTTCTTTATCAGCTCTCTTTAGTGTTGTTTCAACACTGAATTAAATCATTAACCATCCACTTCACTTCCTGAAACTACACCAGCCATGCCAGATGGAATATCAGAGCAGGATGAAAACCTGGGATCTTGAAAAGCCCAAAACAACTCTCTGTGGCTCGTTTCAAAGTATACATTTTACAGGCTCTCATTGCAAATTAAACTCGACAGGAGCCTTCAATCCAAACCGGGGAGTTTGAATATGAACAGTGGCACTTTTCTGCCAATAGCTGACAGGCTCTTCTGTTTTGTCTCAACAAGGATCCAATTGGATTAAAAAAGCCCCAATGCCGAGCCCTCTGAATCGACTCCATTCAGCCACTGGCCTGCAGCAGCATGCACACCCCCCAACATAAAACAAATGGCACTGCTCGGGCTTATGTGTGTGCATACTTAATTTCACCTTGTGAGAAGTTCCCACTCATTAAACACCAAAAAATCAAAAGGGAACGTTGCACACACACAAACACAGATGCACGGCAGCACCCCCACTCCTTAATGTGAGGGATCACATTTGTTCCTGAAAGAGGTACACAGGGGGTCTGCAGTGTGTATGTGTGTGTGAACAGCGTGTGAATGCAAGAGCCAATCACAGAGCGGTATAGACACTGAGCCCCCCAAGTACTGCTGGTTTATAGGGCTCAGCTTCAGAGAAGTCACATGACTTCCCAGCGAGCGAGGTGGAGAGAGAGGAGTGGGCAATGTGGGAAAGGAGATTGAGGAGAAGGAGGAGTGAAAAGAGGGTCAGAAGGGTGACAGGATCGCTGCGAGGGGTGAGCTGAAGGTCTGGTAAATGAATAAAGCAGAAGGAAAAAAAGAGAGCGACGTGACGGTTCTCGGAAGCGAGACTGTGCAGGCTGGTCGGGGTCTGTAATTACAGCTGAATGAACAAAGTGAGAAATGACTGACTGAAACGAGAAGCCGGCGAGCAGCTGAATGAAGGATCAGATGAATGAGAACACACAGGCGATAGTGGTTGCAGCTGATTACTACAGTGGGTAATCTTGATGGTCTGGTTAACCCCGTCTCACACTGTCAAACTATCTTCACCGCAATGCATGAAGTGACTGTTCACCCAAAACAAAATGCAGAAAATCTAAGATATCTTCTTCTTTACATCATCATTTCTGGGTAAGATATGTCAATTTTAAGCTACGGTGGAAACAATCTAATCAACGGGCTTCACTTTTATGAGTTTTCTTTGGTACTCATTGGGTCTCGAAAACATTCCCAGTGAAAACTGTTCACAGCGAGTTCTCTGGAAATAAACTGTGATGCACTTTGAGTTTTTAAAATGTCATTTTTCAGCCACAAACTAAATTCCATTTCTCTCAGTAGAACCAGGGTGGAGACAGGACATCTCAAAACTTTGCAAATACAACCAAAAGTAAACAGTATGGGACTAAAGCATGCAGACACCCCTGTACACTGTTTGGGTTAGGCCCCTCAGGCCCAGTGACTTGCTCTTATTGCTTCAGACTGCCATAATATTTTATATTGTTCTCCCAGCTTTGTGGGAAGGTTTCAACACATCATTGCCCACATAGGATGCAGGCCCCCTAAAAGAAAGAGTTTTCCAAGTTTAGCGGGGCAGGCCTGCACAGAGAGCACTGACCTCGAGTCCATTTGACACCTACAAGTCGGATCTTACCACATAACAATCAGTGCCTGAACCCGCAAATGCAACCCTTCTAAGTAAACCAGATATAGTAGCAGATTAATGCCCACGGTTCAGGAATGAGATGTTCAGCTGTCACATATGGCTGTAATATTCAGCTGTCTGTGTATTTTTGGGCACGGAGTGGATCTGTGTGGTGATAAATCACCAGGGAGAGGAGAGGTAGAAGAGAAGAAATGTGAGAACCTGCGCTTTAAGAAAAGAAACAAGCACAGAGGACTCCCCAATGAAATGCTTAGAAAAAAAAAACAAAAAGGAAAGAAAGAATTTACACCATCACGCTTCCCCTGCTTCCTAAGAGCAACATGTTCTTTTTTAAATTGCATAGTGGGGACAAGAGGTTGTTTACACAGTCCCCCTGTGGGGACAGAAAGAAAGTCCCATGATGGAAAGCATCAGATTTAAGGGTTAAGCCTTGGTTAGTGTTTCGGTAATAAGGGTTAGGAAAGTGCTGGTTACGGTAAGTCTCCAGGAAATGAATGCAAGTCAATGTAATGTCCTCTAAAGTTAAGGAAACAGGAGTGTGTGTGTGTGTGTGTGTGTGTGTGTGTGTGTGTGTGTGTGAAGTAAAGCATGTCCACATGGCCCGTGACATATGAAGTTGGGGGGGGGTAGTGTGAAATGTGAAACAGATGTTACTCTTGTTTCACAGGCACTGATGTCGACACCTTTACAAAAAGAGGTATGTGTTGAGTGAGAGTGTGTCTGTGTGTGTTTGAAAGACATCATTCAAGCGGCGGCTTCCCATAAACACCTGTTTTGTTCCGGTTAAAATCTCTCGTCATCGTGAATAAATGAAAGAGGAGAGATATAGATAGTTAGAGAGAGAGGGAAGGAGGTTGTTGTGGTGGTGGCGGCGGTTGTTGTGGTGTTGCGGAGGGGGGGCGGGGGTCACCTCCATTCCTCTGCCGTCCCTGAAAGAGAAGAGCTCATGTGGGATGAACACATTTGTTTATTCATTCGGCCCATCTATTTTCAGCCCAGTGGGTTTATGGTTATTGGAAAGGCGTTGCCGTCTCGCTCCTTCCCAGAAGGAGTCAATATTTCTCCCTCTCCTTCATTTCTCCCTCTCTGCCTCTTTTTCTCTAATTCAATATTTTCTCCAAAACACCACTCTCTCCCCTCCGTGCACAGGCAAGGAATGCTGGAAGGCACTCGCAGGGAAACAAAACACGAGCGAAAGGCACGCAGCTCTGCGCACACGCAGACAAGAATGCGAGAGCGCGGTGCCAACAGGGATCCCGTAAAAACTCGGGACATTTCCCACTTCCTTTGTCTTATCACACTTATCCATCACTGCTTGCTTGTCTTGCTTACTGATGCATCTTTATCTCTCTCTCTTCATGGCTCTTGTGGGGCTCTCGAGACCGACTGCGGCCTTTTTACAAGGCTGATGTTTGCTAATGACTTTTAATGATGACTGGTTATGGCTCATAAAACCTGGCTGTGTTACTGGCATTATCAAGTTTGACTACAGTACAGTGCCGTGCTGATGGCACACACTGGGGTCCTTATCAGGTGATTAAAATCAGAAAAGACAGTAAGGCCATCCGTGTGAGTGGGAAATGTGTGTGAGGGTGGGGGTAGGGAGGGCGCTGGTGCCTGTAATGCGAATGTGGCCCTAACAATTGCAGCACACAGAGCAAAAGTCAGTGTCAGAGGGAGGAGAGAGGTGTTTTGTAATAGGCACGCCTCCCTCCCAGCCAGTTTTGATCAACGGTGGAGAAATTCCCACAAACCTTCACCTCCAAATATTGACTTAGTCTCAGGGACGTGAGGGAACTGGGGCTTTGTTTCAGATAAAAACACAGGATAGTGCCAGTTTAGTTTGGGCCCGAGCCTCATCGTAGCACCAGTGTGGAAATGTACCGGAGCTTCAACACTCAAGCCACCGAGTTAGTTTAGAAAGTGAAGCGAGGACTGGATCGTTTTCAATATTTTTTTTATCCAATAAGGAACCTTTTTAAAAGGTTATATGAGTAAAATTATATTTATTTAGCCAATCCTTGTATGTCGCTTCTTATAAACCTATTTTCGTTGTGTTAATTTTAAACTTCAGGCAAGTGTATTTAAAATATCTGCTGACTCTGTAACCACAGATTAGGATGAAGTAATCCAAGAGTGCAAACCTCCACTATGTGGGGAGTATTTACTTTAATAGGAATAGTTTTGTACTTTGTAAATATTCATTTTGGGTTGTTTTTTTTTTTTAAACCTACTTGTAGAAGTTTGTAGTGCAGTAAAAATCCATTAATGGTAGCATGACAGAGGTTTTCTTTGATTACACAAACAGTATGTAGATAATGGATAATAGCTATTGATTCGTAAATAGGTGGTCATGAATAACTTGAGCTTATTATTTAATATTATACTGCGGTATATTCTAACTAACCAGGCAGCTCATTCTCTTTCTTTTGATGATACTTTATTTTTAAAGATAAAACACATTTTGGGGTCAACTTGAAAGAAAAGCAGATATAAAATGTAAAAGTGAGGTCAGAGGTCACATGACATGATATTTCTAATCTTTATATGATATTTTCTATATGTTGAAAATGCACACCATGTTTGTTAGAACCACATTTTCTAAATTATGAGTTTTTTTACCCCAATTTTTGACCAATAAATCATAAAGTTGACCTTGAAGACTCCTGTGGATGCAAGCCCAGTCTACACCCCCCTTCAAGGTTTTGTCAGAGTTAGCTCAAAACCTTTCGAGCTATCGCTTTTACAGACAGAATGACACACAAACGCTACCAATCTTACTTATAAATGTGGGATATCTAAAATATTTGATTCAGAAACACTCCAAATCTTTTAGATTGCTGAAATATCTGAAAATATCACTCAAAATAAGATGCCTGATTGTGGAATAATTACTACTAAATTACAAATTACTTGTAAATTAAAGGCTATAACGTTAAAAACATACATTTCTTTCAGGGTCTTCACAATCCACCACACCGTAAATGTCACGCCAGTCAGTCTCAGCCTTTCAGCTCAGCGTGGGGATAAAGGTCAGGTCCAAAGTGGGTGTGTGACCCTTGAAGAATCTTGAGGTGTCATAGTTATTCCAGAGTGTTCGTGGCTACAACACGCCATAAACAAATCGTGCAAAGTGGCACAGGAGCAGACAGATAAACGCGCACAGGTGCACGGACACATTTACGAAACACATGCTGGACAAACTGCAGTCCCTGCCGAGAGTTACAAGGCAAATGTGTTCAAATTCAATATGTGCGCTACACAGGACACGATTGATCTGTTTCTAGATTATTATTAGAAACTCACTCACAGACCAGGAGGGAAAACTTTAATTTTCACCCATTCATCTAGATTTTGATGTTTAAATTATACTAGTGCACAGTGTTTTTGGTTTTTCAGTATTAGATAACAGACATTTTAGATGTCTGTCATAGATAAAGCAGCATTATGTGTGTAGAGCTGTTAAAAAGTTATTTCTGTGTAAATCATACTAAATAGAAGATACAAGCAAGCCTTAAAAGTTCTGCATAAGAAATCCCAGCAGTACCACTGCAGTGAGATTCATATTAAACCCAAAATATTCAATTTTCAGAACATAATTTTGTACTCAGATGCACCTTCTTTGCTTTAAAGTCATTCGCAATGCCTCCAACTTTACCCAGAGACGATGACGACAGCTGAAAGGGGCCGAGTGCTCCTAAAAGAAGCTTTGCCTTTGCACAATCCCCTTATCCAGAACGAGTTGAAAATATGTAGATTTTCATATCTTTCCATGTCATGCAAAATATATACTGATGGGATAGATTGCTTGTTAAATGAGGTGTGGTACAGATTAAAGAGTTAACATGTGTGTGTGGGACTGTGTGTGCATATTTCATTATATATTACGTTACCTTCCAAGGAACTGCAGATAGAAATTATCTAGGAGCCAAATGTGGTTCAAAGACTTTTTTATGTTGTCAAATCAATGTTTTTGTGTGTGGGGCCTGAAAAATAAAGAACAAAACTAAACTAAGTATAGAAAAGTAAACTAAACATACAAGGGACAGACACAGTTAAAGGGTTACCTGTAATCTTGTAAAATAACCTCCCAATAAATGTCATTTTTTTGAAGCCTGTAAAGCTCAGTTTATTGTGTAGTTTAGTACAATATATGCACCACAAGCTATAGCCTCATAAGTCTTTTACAAACAATATAAACACGGTTTTAAAAAAGTTTTTTTTAGACTGCTGATTCACCCTGTGAATGCTTTTGAACATAGATGCAGATTTCTTAGAAGAAGAAGGTGTGGGCGTAGGTTTTTTTGGGTAATGGGAAGACTCATAAGCAGGGATCAGGTCTTTCCCTGGGCATTTTTGTAATTTCCTTGACTTCTGGGGAATTCTGTAGATTTATGGCTTCAATTTATGATAAAAAGGAATCAACTGCCCTGACAGTTTCCTAAATACATTCTCTGTTTGGTTCATGTTTATATTGGGAGTAAAAATGCATTTGTTGCAGGCAAAACTTTTCCTGTGTTCCATGAAATCTAGATCTATGAGCATAAAGGAAACACACCACCCCGACTATTTGAAACACATGCATTTACAGTGAGAACATGAAAGAAGCAGTGAAGTTACTTAGGAAAACAAGCATGCAAGTGTGGTTGAATTGCCACCTGGTGTTGGATTTTTTTGTTTTCCTTTACTTAAAAAAGAAATTTGCATCTTAAACCACTGTGGAAAAAAGTATAAAATGCATCAGAAATCAAGGAAATTAAATCAAGTCAGACCCGTGAATGTGTAGGTTCTCCAAGTCGTGATAGTCTGATGAGCTTGGAAAGAAAATGACTGGACTTCTTTAAGCTTCATGAAGATTCTCATCCTCTTCAGACAACGTCCCTCATGTTTTAAGCAAGGAAGGCAATCACCAAACATCAAGTGCAGTTTAACATGGCACCTGCCAATATCTTTTTTCTGCACACATTATCAAAAATAATGCAAAAGCTGAAAAAAAGACAGAAAATGCAGTTACTTAAAGTAGACGTGCATATTTGACCCTTGTTTTTCAATTTCACACGAGGAAGGAGAAAAACATGAAGTGAGACAGTGCAATGTGCTGCTCCGCAGACGCATCCCTGCAGAAATAATGTTGATAACCTGACAGAACAGTGGCTAAAATGACAGCTCACGGTTTGAAAAGTGCTTTGAAAAGAAAAAGGCCAAGTTTGAGAAAAGCATCAAACAAACTTCAGTTTTCTTTTGTGCTTAACAAGCACAAAGTGTCAGGAAAGCTGCTTCAGATAAAATGGAGTTTATATGTCTTTCACGAGCCCTTCATCCTCACCAGGACTAACCTAACCAGTGATCACGTGTGTGATAATAATAATAATAATAATGATGATAATAATAATAATAATAATAATAATAATACTCTTTGCTGGAATTTTAGCGCCATCTCGAGGTCCAGGCCGCTTTGCGCACTTGGATGCGCCTATAGGTCATCCATTAACTCCCCTTGCAGTCAATGATTATCGATTACAACTCCACCGATACAAAGTTCAGTAATAACAGTGAAAATGATTGAAAAGGGACCATCATGGCGTTAAAAACATCTTCCTGCAGGCTTTTATTTAAATTCATCCATCAAGGTGCTGTGGCACCGCTCGCTGGCCTAAACGCACTCCGCTCCGTGCTGGGATGGAGCTCCACGAGGGGATACTACAACTCTGGAAAGCCCAGTTATGCTGGACCCGGAGGGGCGGCCCACGTCCGGGTGGTGGACCTCCGTAGCGACACGGTGACCAAGCCGGGTCCGGCCATGCGCCAGGCAATGGCGGAGGCCAAGGTGGGAGACGATGTGATGGGAGAAGACCCGACAGTTAACGGTTAGAGTCGAAGAAAGAGTTAAATTCTGCTTTTAATTTTTTTTTTCTATTCTCTTTAAATTATTACTGACCTCTTGACTGGTCTGTGTGTGCATTTGTATATTTGCTTTAGGCTAGTTTGGTACCTCTTAGTTACTTCTTAATAATATATAGCCGACCATATGCCAGAGAATCCACATTCACGCACTGGGCACTTGGATTATCCAATAACGGATTACCCAGTAATCCAAATTAACCCCACAGTTGGAGGACAAACCAAGACACCAATAGACAAAGAAAAAAAAGTTATTCTCTTCTCTTCTATAAGGTGGTCACATCCCAAAAGTGTGCTATTCCCGAGAAAAGCTCTGTATGCCTTACTTTTACATTAATTAAAAAAAAAAAAAAAGGATCAGATTATTGACAGAAAATTCCTTTTTAAAAAATTGAAAGTTTATTGAACCATCTAAAAATTGTAAAAAAAAAAAAGAAAAAGAAAAAAAGAAAAAAAAGAATTACATTAAAATTTCCATATATGACTTTTAATTTGTGTTATATTTGCTACATTTTTGCAACATTGTTTAACAGCTTAAAAATTGATTGTGATGTGTGAAAAAAAAAACTTTAGTTAAAATAAGTTTTAAAATTTTGGTTTTTTGAAAAATAAAACTAAAATGGTTTGTGAACTTGGAAACTGAACTAAAATAAAATAAAAATATAGAAAAAATATCCTTCGTTTTAGTCTTTGTCAGTTTGGTGCCTGCCTGATGAGGCTTCTTCCATACAGTAATACTTAAAAAGAAGAAAAGTATCACTGAAACTGATAAGAACTAAACTAAAACTAAACATTTCCAAACAATAAAACCTCCTCAGACCTCTGACATCAACAAGGCATTTTCAGTCAGAGAACCGCTGCTCACTGGACATTTTCTCTTTTTCAGACAACTCTCTGTAAACTCTAGAGATCATTGTGTGAGAAAATCCCACCAGGTCAGCAGTTTCAGCCTGTCTGCCACCAACAGCTGTGCCACGTTCAAAGTCACTTAAATCAACTATCATGCAGACAAAACTCTCTCCAAGTAAAACAAAGGTCTTTATGCTGACTTTGCAGTCTATATGATACAATCCTCTCTGTCCTTTGAACCTTGACTACAGAAATGACTTACTGCACTGCAGTGTTCTAAAGTCTTTGCATCTTTATTTGTGAAATGCTGCTCAAACCTAAAGCGTGATGTCTGCAGAGTTACAGAAAATTGCAGCGGATATGTTCGGGATGGAGGCCGCCCTTTTCGTCCCCTCTGGAACGATGAGTAATCTCATTGCAGGTCAGTTTTGCTTTCACCTGGCAGCGTGTGATTTAGTCTTAACTAGTCCTGGATGGTCGCAAACATGCCTGCATTTCATTCAACAGTGATGGTGCACTGCAGGGAGCGGGGCGACGAGGTAATCGTGGGGGACTCGTCCCATTTACACATCTATGAGCAAGGAGGTAGCGCTCAGGTGAGTGTGCCGGAGCACCTTTATCTATGATGGGGGGGTTTTTGTAACTAGACAAGAGTGTGTGTGTATTTGTTGTGTTGATACAGCTGGCTGGCGTGCACTCCACCACGGTGACCACGCTCCCCGATGGGACGTTTGACCTGGAGCAGCTGGAGTCAAAGATCCGCCACGGTTACCCAGACCCCCATTACCCACGATCACGGCTCGTATGTGTGGAAAACACGCACAACATTCAAGGAGGACGTGTGCTACCTCTGGCTTTTCTGCAGGAGGTGTGTGTGCATGACTTTCACTTTGATTAGTCTGACCCCAGATCCACTTTGCATCAGTTCAATTTAAGCGAGCTTTGTCTCAGAGAAGATGTCAGTGGTTCTGGATTATGTGTCCATATGGCTTCTTCTTTGATAGAGTTTTGACCTGCCTTTGTGGATGGCACAACGTTCATAGGCAGTGATTTCTAGAAATGTTCCTGAGCCCATGCAGTGCTTTCGGTGACTCATGCCTGATTTTAACACAGTGCTGCCTGAAATCACAAGCAAAGTAGCTCCTTAACTGATGGTTCAGGCTCACCTGATCCAGGCCCAACTACAAGCTTTTTCAAAAAGGAAAGTTTTAAGTTTAATCTTAAAAATAGAAAGGGTGTCTGTCACCTGAACCCAAACTGGGAGCTGGTTCCACAGGAGAGGCTTTTACAGCCTCCAGGAACTTCAAGTAAGCCTGCAGGTCGAGACTAAAGTGCTCCACTGGGATGATAAGATACTATGAGGTCTTAAGGCTATGATGGGGTCTTATCATTTAGAACTTTGTGTTTAAAGGGAAAGTTTTAAATGAAATTCTGTATTTAACAGAACAGAAAAGCTAATATTGGAGAAAAACGATCTCTCCTTGTGCTCCTCGTTAAGTACAGCATGTTAGCCAAAGTAGTATGGACGTACGGTGGAGTGAATCATTTCACTGCTCGCAGCAGACACAACAGTTTGGGTCATATACATTTTGTTATCATTTGAAATACATTGTTATTTAAATTACTTCAATTATTATTAAAGGTAGCTTTTCTTGGTTGCCATGGGGATGTATCCCCCGAGACTTTGTTGTAGACTCGTAGTCTCCAGCAGGAAGAATTCCCATTGAAATGTATTATTTACAGAGTCATGCTGATTGCCACATTTTGATACAAAAGCAATAGCGATTCGTGGCGTATTAAAATTTAATGACGTGATGCGATCATGTTTGGATGGTTTGTTTCCATGTTTAAGGTGCGTGCTTTAGCAGATCGATATGGTCTGTCCGTTCACATGGACGGAGCCCGGATAATGAACGCCGCTGTAGCTCAGGGAGTGCCTCCATCTGCCATTCTTCAGCACACAGACACTGTTAGTGTGTGCCTCTCCAAGGTGGGTTTGAGGGATATAAACGCACACACACACACACACACACACACACACACACACACACACAAAGAAGTCAAGATTCATCTTAACCAAGGTGAAACTGGATTAACGTAACAATCAAAATCCTGGGTGTGTATCAGGGTTTGGGCGCCCCAGTTGGTACCGTGCTGGCTGGACCTCAGGACTTCATATCCAGAGCGGTACGGTGTCGCAAAGCACTCGGTGGGGGAATGCGGCAGGCCGGCATACTCGCAGCAGCTGGAAAACTCTCCTTACAGAATATGATTGGAAGACTGGAGGAGGATCACCGCAATGCAAAAACGTTTGCTCAAGGTGAGTAACTACCTGGTTATTCCATGAAAATTCAATCCAAGTGACTTCCTCAGGATCTGCTGGTTTTTTTTGTGCAGCAACTTTAGTTTGTTTAATGAAGCCATGCAAAATCTTACCTTTATATAGTGAATTTATTTTTATATAGTGAGTTCTAGAGGCTCGAATTACTGGAATTTGATTGATTTTACATGAATACCCTTCAATGAAAATTAAATGCTTTACTGGCTCCCGCTTTACTCTTTTGTGTAATTACCTTGTTTCTTCTCCACCTTCAGCTCTTCTCGACTGCAATCCTAACTTGTTCGCTGTTGACTTGGCTGCCGTGGAGACAAATATCCTGCGTTTCCGCCTGCAGGATCTCAGTTTGAGTCCTCGCGAGTTCTGTGACCGCATGGCTCAGGTTAGCAAGAGTGAGGAGGCTGCACTCGGGCAGGGGATACAAGTTCTCATGTACCCTCATTTTGGGAACTCTGTCAGGGCCGTGTGGCATCTTGGGATTTCTCCTGAGGACACTCAGCTGGCCATCCAGAAAATGCAGTTTGTGGTTTCTCAGCATGTGATGGAAAATATCAGGGCCCAGTGAAACCCAAGTCAGGATGAAACCTGATCTTAGAATGATTACAGAGTAATGTAGACTGTGAAAAATGGGACAAACACTACTAAAAGCACTAAGGATGTGAATCTGTTAATTTTAATTAAGAACAGTGTCTTGAATTTTATTTTGCACCCTTATGAATTATCTTTTATTAAAGAGATGTGTGCAAATACAACAAAGGGCACAGATGATGACCTTGGTCCATTTTAACTGTGCATGTGTGCAGCTCTCGACTGTAAGAATTTATATTAATGCTTTTTTAAATCATTAATATACATTCTTTATATTATATTAATGAATATAATATTGAGGACTCTGTTGGAAAATGGCTGATATTTCTGTGTACTGCTTAAACTTTAGCAATCTGTCAACAATTTTGGCAACTTTTAGTATCGCTGACTTTCTTTATTTGATCAAACGTAAATAAAAGCAATAATAAAAACATGAAAGAAGCTTCTAAGAAGCATTTGTCACCTCATTTTTATGTTCTTATTTACTCACAGGTGTTTCCATCATCATAAAGTGGTGCAGAAAAGGCACAACATCATCAGAAATTAAAGAAATAATAATAAAAAAAAAACATTCAAATGTCCTGGTGGTGGGTGACTGTCTGTTTAAGGTGTCCTCCAAAATTCTCAAAGCTTGTTTTTGGCCACAAGATGGCACTACAATATCAGACCTCGAGTTTTTATGACTATAAGCAACAGCAAAAAAGTGGAAACCCATTCTGGTATCTGGTTTTTATAACCAAAAAAAGAAAAACCATATTCAATTTGTCGATACTTGTCGTGGTGAAGAAGGCAAGAAAAATTTCTGGCAGCGGTGGGATTCGAACCCACGCCATCGAAATGACTGGAGCCTAAATCCAGCGCCTTAGACCACTCGGCCACGCTACCGTGATACCCCACGTCAGACACATATCTATTTATACGACGGGAAACATCATCCTATTATTCACGTTATACGACTGATGATGGGATTTCACTAACACTAATACTAATAACTCTCTTCGAGCACATAATTATATTTGTAGTTATCATTGAAGCCCTGGATGGATAAGGCACTGCTAATCTTTTTAATAAGAGCTAAATTTAGTACTCCTAACCCAGTGTTAAGGCTAAAGCCATTTTGGAGCCCTGTTATACAAGTAAATATTTGCAAGGATGTTTGGCATGTCACCTGCACTATAGCTATTAAATGCCATGTAAGTGCGGTCGTAAAGCTTCCCGATGAAGCTCCGTGTTGCCCCACGTGGCCTGTTTAGCCAGGCAACCATTGCTTGGAGTGGCACTTTGGAGGATGGTACAAACTGTTCAGCTCGTGGTGCTGTCAAATACTCCTGTGAAAGTACACAATTTTGCTTTTTTTGCGGCCTGGCTGTACGATAATAATTTTAACCACTGCTACTTATGCTGTTTTTATTTGTTTACCAGATCTATTTCAGACCCGTCAGAAGTCTTTTCTTCCTTATCGCTAAACACTCATTTCCGTGTTATTATTCTATTTCCGACCGTCCTGAAAGCAGCAGGACGCAGGGGCGTGGCCAACAGAGAACACTGTGATACGTGCGGAGGGAAGCCTCCGCCGTGGTGGACGGAACAAGAACAGAAGCCCTGCGCCAGGCACGTTCCCGGACCTTGAGGATACCGCGGAGAACAAGGAGGCATCCACTCTTGTTTTGGTCTCAGAGGAGGGGTGAACTCCTGCTCCTGGAGCCCTGACTATTTAAGTGCAAACCAATACCGAGAGACGGAAGAAGACCGAGGTGACTGGATTTGCTGTCACAGTCTGTCAAGATTGAGGGATTAGAGGTGTGTCTTTACATCCGATTATACATTGGCTGGTCATTTAATACTTTTACTATAACATATCTAACAGCAGGTCGCGATAGATTAAATTAGAAGATGATTCTTTGTAGGAAACTCCACTGCTGCATGCTGTAGTTGTAAAACAGGAATGGCTGCTGCTATTGTTTTACAACGTGGGGGGGCACATTGAACCTGCAGAAGCATGTGCTTGGGTGTGCATTCCTGTGCTCCTACTTTAAAACTCTCACAGCACAGTAACCTTTGATTACACCGACCGACTGACTTGCTAGATAACACAGATAAAATGAATGAAATGCTTTTGATTGCTGGTGGCCTTACTGATAACTTAGAACTCCCATGATGTGTGTTGTTTAATGAAATCTATGGCTGTAACTCAAATGTGAAGGTCTAGCCCCCTTCGAAGTCCTCACATTCGGTGTAAGAGTTGTGCAGCCATGATCCATGCTTGTTTTGGACATACACTAACATGGCTGCCACCTGGTTCCCTGACTGTGCACTCTGCATGTGACTGTTTTTTCCCTACTTCCAGTCCATTCTCACACTCTGTTGTCAAAACAGCAACAGAAACCATGGAGGACGAACTCATGTTCAGGATGGAGGAGGACGGCAGCGCCAAGAGACCCTCTGCCCAGCGGAGCGCCCTCAAACACAGAGCATCCTCCCTCAGCGAGTCCAACGCCAGCGAGGATGACGACGAAGACCACTTCATCTGCCCCATCCTGGACGATTCGGCCAAAGAAGTGTGCAGCCACCTTAAAAACCTGGTTTACGCACGGCAGCTGTCAAACTCGCTCCCTAAATCCAACTTCATGTACAGGGTGAGATATAAGACGTGGGGATATGACAGTTTGTTGTGCTGATGCATCATCCCCGCCTCTCAGTTCTGCAATGTTTCTGTTTGCCTTTTAAGGTGTGATGATACGCGCATGCCTGCACACACCTACTGTGTGGCTTGTCTGGTATTTCAACACGTGTGTTTATGTGTTTGCTCGAGTGAAGCGCTGGTCAGCCCACCTTTTATTTAAATGTACTTTCTGACAGGAAGCAGCAGAGAGCGGTTTCACCTCGTGATTATGATGTGTGTAAACACGGCTCTCCCTCTCTCTCTCCCTCTCTCCACATCAGCAGGGAGCTGCAACAAAAGCTCGATTCAGTGCGCGCGGCTCTTTATCACAGCTGCTGTGCACTGTTGGGATGAATTGCCTTTTCAGTTTTTGTGTGGTGGTGTTGTTGTTTCAGAGCCTCCAGGCTGTAATTGTTATCTAAAGTGATGTTGCATACATTTCCTGTTGATGATAAAGGATCCGTTTTCTTGTTTGTTTTTTTGCATAGAACGAAAAAGAAACAGATACAGTGGCAGAACATCGACCGTACAAGGTTTTGTCTGAGAGTGCACGGGTATGTTTGGATCCAAATCTTGTTTTTTTTTTTTCTTCTCTCCCTTTATACCACTGACCATCCACGCCTCCAACTCTTCACTCTGCCCTTTAATTTGCCTCTCCCTGCTTTTACTTTTAACCACTTCATCCCTCCTGGATCTTGTTCTTTTTTTAAAAAAAAAAAATTTTTAATTGATAAACGTGTCGCCTGCTCCTCTTCAACATAAGTGCTGCTCCTTCCTCACTCTAAATAGAAAGACATCTGCTGGACTGTGAGCAGTGGCGCACGAGGAGGACGTGCTGCTGAGCAGCGTAGGTTGGGCCAAGGCTTGGGTTACTTGCTAACAGATTTAGCTTACTTGTGACACCTGATTCAAGTTATGTTTTTGAAAACTGCACATGTTCACTTTAAGGTAGCTGTAAATTATTTTATTTACGGTGACCTTACAGCCCAGAAATCCACTCATAATGTCACCATGTATTCATTCTCCTGTGGTATTTGTTTTCAGTGATTGTCTGCTTCATGTTTGTGTGCTTCGTTGTGAGCCGCGTGGTTGTTTTGACCCCCTAAGCACGATTTAAATTGAGAGGGAGAGCCCTCTAATGCAGAAATTGTGACATTGTAGATTTCAATTAGAGAGCTGATTATAATTGCAAGAAAACAGTGCATGCATTGTTGCGTAAAGAGAACAGACTGGCTTAGAACTGCTTTTATTGTGCAGATTAAACAGCTTTGCATGGAAGGGCTTCCCCTCTTTCTTCTGTGTTCGAGAAATCCTGATATGGGAAACTGACTTTTATTCTGCTCTTTATATTTCTCTCTCTTGTTTTTCTACCAGGCAACATGGCTGCACGCCATCGAAAAGGCAAAAGCGATGCCCGACCCCTGGGCGCAGTTTCACCTGGAGGAGATAGCGACTGAACCCTGCATTCGTTACAGGTCTGACTTTGACTTTGTGGCAAAGATGAAACTCTTTCACAGCAGATTTGACCTCTTCTGTTTGACCCTTTGAGTGTTTACGCTGTGCTTCAACAAGTGGTCAGTTAAGTAGAGCTTGTTCCAGCATGTACAGTACCAGAACAAGATCATCAGTTACAGAAGTGTTTTTCCTGTTATGTGAGAATATTGCTGTGTGCAGCTTATTTTTTTCTGAATGGGGGTATTTTTGGCCCTCCACCCAAGAGGTTTTGGCCTGAATACAAGAAAATTAAACAGAACTGATACAAAATCACATTTTTAATGTCATCTCTGTTGATTTAGATTCCATTTACAGAGATAAATAGACATTTTTGTTCAGCAAATGGTCAGAAATCATACGTGAATAAATCTGCTTTTACAGATTGTACATGCAAGTGTAATATCCCCCCAAAAGCATGTTCTGTGCCAGGAAAAACAGCCAAATCTTAACCTAATATCCCTCCATTATTATATTTAGCATGCAGCCAGTCTCTAAACAATGTCATAACATTGTTTGTCAACCAGGAAATTCAAATTAAATCTGCATTAACTGATATTTTAGCCACTCAGGAGCCAGTGCAACAAGCTTTAAATGAAGTTGAAATGACTGAAATGTTCGCATACTGTTGCTTATCGACATATACAGCAAAAATGTGACAGTCATGTGAGTAATATTTGCCCTCCTTTGGCTCAGTTTGTGGTCTGCAGTAACTGCTGAGGAAGATATCCAATCCTTCAGTGGTTTATGTTCTTCTCCTAGTCGTTAAGTTTGGTGGTGAGCTGGTGGTGTGCAGTGTTGTCTTCTTTTTAGTTTTTCCACCGAAAATAACTGCCTATTGTGGAAATGAAAAGCAGTAGAGCATCAGTTTTTATAGATACGAGGAAAAAGTGATCTCTGCCTTTGTGTATATCTGTAAAAGTATAAAAAAAAGAGTAGTTTTAAATCATTTCGATGAGTTGTTTGGGCTCATCTTGAACCGACAGCAGACCTCGTTTAATCTCTGTTGCTCATATCTCGGTCAGTGATGCTCTGCTATTGTTAACTGTACACAAACATTTCTGCCCCGTTGATGGGGACACGAGCCTCTGGCATCTGTTGGCCCCATGCACTTCTATTTTTATTATCTCAAGTACTTGGGTGTGATGCTGAATGTGCATCCAGATATTATGACCACAGAATCCTGTGGCTGCTGCATGAACAGCTCTCACAGTCCAAACTGCAGAAGCACACATGAGTTCACTGGGTGCGGACAAAAAGCAGGGGGAAAAATCCCGTTACGTAACCAGACGGAGAGCTTGCATTTGACTGCGGGGGCGGAGGGGATCGTCAGGAGGTGGGATTTGCCCTCATGCTCCCATTACATGTGCTAATTTTACACTCGTGTAACCTCACTCCTCTTTGCCCCCCTGCAGGAGGAACTCAGTGGGATGAAAGTCATAGTACGTTGCGTTCCTAAAGCAGAGATTAGATGTTGGAAAGGGAACAGGGCTCGTGCTTCCGTGGGCGGAAAAACAGAGTTTAGAGTTTTAGGACGTGCAGCTGCACTTTTAGTACATTAACTCGGGACACACGCCCATACGGGCCAAACAGACAGTCTGATCCTGTCTGATAGTGTTCATACCCACATTTATATCACTATAGTCAACTCCCTTCACTCCAAAATAACGTCAGTCCAAAACAAAATGGGTAAGAGAGGTCAAAATGACCTTTAATGAAAAGTCGTTCCCTCCCTGCTACATTTTTCTCTCCTTGTTGTCTTTGTGTGCAAAGGAAACTCGATGCTTGTATGTGCTTCCTTGATAAGAATAATTAATGGGCTGCTGATGGAGAGACTGCACTGGGCAAACATGAACAGAAGTAAGAAGCTCAAATAACGTCTGTGATGAATAGTTTTATCTCTGTTATCTTGGTGTGCTGGGTTATTGATTGAGGGAGGGGAATGGCTTTAAAAAGGCAGGTCAGCGAGGCGATGAGCCTGTGAATGATTAACAAAGTAAAAGGTGGAAAACAATCTGAGAAAATAAACACGGACATCTTCTCCCTGGCACAGCCGGGTCCGAGGCGCTGCTCTGTGACTTAAAAAAACACGAGCCACAGATGTGTCACAGCGAGAAGACACGATTGCAGAGCTGAAGTACACTCAGGCGGGGCTCATACACGGGCAGCTGCAGATACACGACCGAGTATTTATTTCTTTTGTAGTCCTTTAAAGCTGCTCGATGAAATTTACACCACTTGGAGACAAGCGGACCTTAGCAGACGCTGATAGATTTGGCTACACCTAAAATTTATTCTACTTTCACTTTTTTCCCTCAATTCATTCTTCATTTAATTATTAAAAAGAAATGTCCACCTCATTTTTTCTAATCTCCAGTTAATGGCTGAGATCATTGCTAGCCTTTATGTCTGTCCAGTTGCCAGTGTGATGAATAGTTATATTTACAGGGAGGTGCAGATCAGGTTACAGCAGAGGTTACAGAAGCAAAATGTCAGTGTTCCTGTTTTACATTATCACCAAACCCACTTCTTCACAGAAGTGCTGTGCACGTTGTTAAGTCAGCTGAACAACGTGTTAGTAGCTGCTAATGCTTTAAACGTTAAAAAGCGTTAAGCCTAAATGTTGTTAACTCATATTATTAGCATGTAAAAAAAGAAAAAGAAAAACACAAGTTTATAGTTGATTTTTGTTTTGCAAAACAAAACAGTGATCCTCGCATCTTTGTTTTTGTTTTGTTTTTTTCTACTGCATTCGCTATACATTATACAACACTTCTACTATGGCCTATTGTGTCTTAAATTCCCTTAAAACCTTACAAAATGATCTACAACTGTCAAAATAATGTAAAGAAACAAATGGTATAACTTTATATCCAAAAGATGTGCTGTGTGGAAGAGATGTTAACAGAAGTTGAACTAGGCCTGGGTTGTACTTTCATGTTATACCAGTTTAGACCAGCAGATGGCGTAGTGAGTTAACGTAACCTTTATTTAACCACTAAAATCTTAAAGAACACATTTGTATGGAAGCCTGTCTCTGCAACTGTCTTTTTAAAATGTCAAGATAGATATTTTAATTTATTTTATTTTATTTTTATTTGTTTTTCTGTGGTGGAGACAAACTAATGTAAATTTCAAAATGCCAAGAGGTAAAATCGTGATGCTGAAAGTTTAAGAAAAATTTGCAGAAAGAAGTAGCTTTAATGTTTTGTTTTGTTGTTGTTTTTTTAATGTGTCATCTCCCCATCAAATCTCCCTGAAAAATTTGGATACTGTTTTTTATTCTGTCCTATTCTCAAAACTACTCAAAATCTCTCAGAATTACACCCGTTCTATATACGCTATTTTGAAGTCGCCCATTAATGAAATCCTGCTGCTTCTTTGAAATGCAGACGTTCTGATTGGGTTAGATTGAAGTATTTGAGTTTTTAAAAAAATACATAGACGTCACCTCCTCTTTTAAATTTTTAATATTATGTAATTAAATGGATAATTAATATAGCTGTTCATCTTCACAGGTACAATGCTGTTACAGGGGAATGGGTTCAAGACCAGATCCACATGAAGATGGGTACACAGGTACTACACCTCAGTGGAAAAGTGTACTTTAGGAACAGTGTCTTTCTCTCTCATCTAATTTATGTCCCCTTGTCTTGTTTCTCACAGCCTTTTGGGAAAGGGGCCATGAGGGAGTGCTTCAGAGCGTGAGTCTATATTCGCTTCTTATCTAACAACTGTTGCCCTCATGACGTTCTGGTCTCTTTGTAAACAAAACAGAGGAACATGTCTTTCTTAGATTAGAAAGCAGCGCAGGTCCACATTCCTCACATTTCTCAGTCAGGATAGCAGCAGCTGACATGTTCATTATTTTCTGAGAAACACACTAAACAGGCTCTGTGAAGTCTCCTGTGGCGGGGCATGGAGCTCATTTTTAACTCTTTCTCATAGGATTGGTTCCCTGAATGTTAATTGGTTAAAATCGCAGTGGGCGGCACCATCACGGCTGCACTGGCTTTTGCATGGCATTGCAGAATCCCAGAGAAAAGGCCTAACACTCTAATTGTTAAAGGTTAATCCTCTGTTATGTTGGGAATGTAAGAGAGCCATCCATCAACACCCCCCCTCCCACTTTAGTTGTTTTCCGTTTGCAGTATCCCACAGAAAACGTCCTCTGAGCATAAAAATAAATCTCCCAGCATCCACCAGCGCAAACATTAAAGGTCCTAAAAAAAGAAATTCTGTAGTGTGGTATGTTTTTCCTCTTGGATTTATACACATGTAGATTTAAATCAGTTTTTCTTCTGTGACCCAGGATCACTTGGGGCACATCTGATATCTATTATTTATGAAAAAGGCTTTATTCATGTATTTTTATTAAGGTTTAAAGCAGCGAGGGAGTTTCTTTATCTTTAAAGTTATGTAGATTTACTGTGACTCCTTTACCCTGCAGGAAGAAGTTGTCGAATTTCTCACACAGCAGCAACTGGAAGTCAGCGTCCAACTATGTGGCCAAGCGTTACATGGAGACGGTGGATAGAAATGTTTACTTTGAGGACGTCAGGCTGCAGATGGAGGCCAAACTTTGGGGCGAGGAGTACAATCGCCACCGACCTCCCAAACAGGTACGGGAGAAATGAGGTGGTAACGATAAAATCAGGGGAAGTCAACAGAAAGAGTTCTTTTGATTGCTTTTCTGTTTTTTTTCCAAATATTTATACACTATTCGGATAAGCGGTTGAGAAAAGACTCAAACGTGAAAATTATTCAAAACTCAAAATTATTTTCTTTTTATTATCTTATACTGACCCTTTAGCTGCTCCCACTTTGAGTTAACTTTCTTATGATTGGCTGCCCCTCACAGAAGACTTGAACAGCAGGTGGGTGGGGCTTCAGAGATGACCATATTAGGGATATCGGCTCTCAGTGACATCATACAGAGCCAAGACCAGAAAAAACTGTCTCTAACGGAGTATTTAGCGAACTCTGGAGCCTGCAGTTTTGGCTCGCAGGTATATATTTGTACATTTACCAATATTTTTAAAAGATCCAGGTCTTATCTTAAGTTGCCTCCTGTCATCTCTTATCACCCTCACGCCCCAGTATCAGAATCAGATGATGCCTCCTTGTAATCCTCGTTCCGTTTTAAATCCTCAGGTGGACATCATGCAGATGTGTGTGGTGGAGATGACAAACCGGCCCAATAAACCTCTCTTCCACCTGGAGCATTACATCGAGGGCAAGTACATCAAATACAACTCCAATTCCGGCTTTGTGAGGGACGACAACATCCGCCTCACTCCACAGGTGAGTGGTCACCTGTGGAGTGGTATGAATACATGCTAAAGACGCAAGCTGAAGGCACAGTTAAATATAATTTCCCTCTTTTCTCCATCAGGCCTTCAGTCACTTCAGCTTTGAGCGGTCGGGCCACCAGCTGATCGTGGTGGACATCCAGGGAGTTGGTGACCTCTACACCGACCCTCAGATCCACACAGCGAAGGGGACCGACTTTGGAGACGGAAATCTGGGTACGCTTACCTTTCGGCAAACTGCTGCTACAAACTTAGATCAGTAAGTGTTTAAAAAGCTTCAACCTGATCACACCTGTGTTTCAGGTGTGCGAGGCATGGCCCTGTTCTTCCACTCGCACCTGTGTAACAAGATCTGCAAAAGCATGGGCCTGACGCCTTTCGACCTTTCCCCTGCGGAGATGTCCCAGCTGGACGGCACCAACAAACTGCTCGTAATTATAATGTTTAAATCATGCTTTAAATATTAGGGACTGAAATCAGCAGCCTTTAAAGTAGAAGTAGCAGCAGTAGCAGTAGGAATAGTTTCCTAAATTAAATTAAATAACAATGAAAGTGAAAGAAACTTTTGTTTGACTTTCATTGGGTAATAAACCAACTTATTGGTTGGTTTATTACCTGGAAACAACCATCAGTAGCAAATTGATGTGAGAGCGAATCACTTCCTGTGTGGACTGGGTCAGGTTTTTTGTTTTTCTTTCTTTTGGAAAGCCAAACTCACAAAAGCTTCCTCTTGCACTTGTCCTGCTGAGCTGCGTGGCTTCCTCATTGCTGCTTGCAGCTGTATCTCACTTTGTTCACAGTTTCCATATTTAGGCATGAACGTCTGCTGAAAGTTTATTTCCTGGTAGAAGATGTTGGTCTGCGGCTTAAAAGAGCAGAGAACAAAAAGAAAGAGAAATTCTGAGTTCTTCCTCTTTTAATTTTCATATTTCTTCCTTATTTTTTTTTCATTGTAGAAGTCAGCCCAGACTGTGCTGAGAGGCTCAGAGGAGCACTGCGGTTCTCCTCGTGTTCGCACCATGTCGGCCAGCCGGGCGCCTCCGCTCCTATCCCGCCTGTCTGAGACCTCGTCTGCAGATGAGAGCATGAGCGACATGGAATCTATCCCCTGCTCCCCTCTTATCCTTCCCTGCTCCCCCCCAACTGCAGCTGGCTCTGTAGGCAAGTTAGCAATCAATACATGCAAGACCAATTTACTACAATACCACGCAAAAATGTTACTGTATATAAAAGATGGACGTAGGTTAGTAACGTCCAGTCATGAAGCTCTTGGTATTTTAAAACGGGATGTAATGAGCGAGGAGTGAATCAAATGCATAAACCAAGGAAAACTATAAAACGCATCGTTCCTTATCACTCTATTTGATTCTAATTGGAACCACATGTTTTATTTGATTTATTAAATGAAGCTTAAAAGTAGTGATAGAGTCCTTAAACCCATCAGGAAAGTGTTTACTGAGATCACAAATCATGTGAGCAGAGACTTCTTTATAACTGGAAAGTTTTTTTACAACCAGAGGAGTCGCCCTTGCTGGCTAGTATAAAGAATGGCAGGATAAGGCAGTAGCCATGTCCATCTTTCATATACAGTCTATGTTGTGATTCATTCTCAGATTTGGTATTTTCCCATTTTCTCGCTATTTTGAATGAATAGAAGCATTCACACAGACAGCTACATGTAAATGAAGTGCACTAAGAGTACTTGGTGCAAAACAAGAGGAACCAATAATCCATTTTAAGCAAGAAGGAGGATTTCAGCATTGACAGTACTCATGTTGAGTCGATTACTGTAGACATTTATGTTGTTGTATGTTACTGGAAATTTGCTAACTATAAGGTATCTAGATTGAGATACATGAGTATTCAGACATCACTTACATGCTGAGGAGCTAAAATGGTGTGGTTTTGCATATTATTTCCATTTTACAGGCTCGTCTTTTACCGGAATGTATGAACACGACAGAATGAGCAACACAAGCGAACACAGGGTAAGTAAAAACTGACGGTGAGAGTGGCTCTAAACAGCACAGACAATTAAAGAAAACACATTTAAAAAACACAGAGCACTGCATCATCGCACCCCCAACCCCAAGCTTCACATTGATTAACAGCATTACTTATATTATTTAAAACATTATTGAAAACTATATCTGTGTATCTGACTTGTTGACAGAGGTTTACCACCAGGAATCAGAATTTCTTGTCTTAATTTTTGTCTTTAGGAATCAGAAAACGGCGGGGACAGCGGCTACCCGAGCGAGAGGAGGAGTGAAGGAGACCCAAATGACCACATAGACGGGGTAAAGATTTTTGTCTTTGTTCAACAGGAATGGAAAGAGGAAGCTTTTAGTTAAATAAATGTATTTTTCCTGTGATCTAAATCCCGTTTTTGGATCCAGTTTGTGAACGTCCTCTTACAAGCTTCGACATGCCTCATTGATGCACTTATTCAACACTTGTTAGATTTCGTGACAGCTGGTTTTACAGTCCATGTCATATTGTCACATAGATCCATCATCGCTACAACAGGCAATATTCAGAGTCGGATGAGGAAAGTATCAGACGGGTAAAGAAACATAAATATCCCTAAATCCCTTCCTCTCCTCGTTCTTAATCATCATCATCATCATCATCACCACTGTAATCAAATAACACTACTTTAATTTCCCTTTTAACATCATCTTTACTTTTGTTTTCCCATCACTTATTTAACCATGAAAGCCCCTCCTCACCTCTCCTCTAATTCCACTCCTCCTACTCTTTGTTTCCTCTCACTAGAGGAAGATGGTAGCTCCTCCAAGAGTCTCTGCAAACTTAAATTTAAACACTCCTGACAACGAATGGGTGATTATTTGCATGGAAGCTCCTGAGCCAGGTGTTTCCCTGTGCAGCGCTTTGCAGTCTTTTTTTTGGCCGTGAAGCATAATCCTTGCCTCCAGCATGATGGCTCTGCTTTTCAAACGGTTCCGATTTGTGTGGATTGAACTCACTGTCGCTATTTTCCTGTTGACGCCTGCTTTATTTATTCAGTGAACGAAAACGATCAGAAAATACAGAATAACTGGAGATAAAAAGTGATACTTGGAACTGAAACACCATCGACCTCCTTTACCTTCGCCTGCTCTGCCATCCCGCTTATTTTCACCTCTGTAACTGTGTGTGTCTGTGTGTGCGCTCCTTTTGCATTAACAGGGGTGTACTCCTCCAGCTCTGAGCTCAAAGCAGACTTTCCTGGACGGGTACACCTCTGAGACTGCAGTGTGACTTTTCAACCATAATATATTTCATGCAATGAATATCAGATGGTAACTTTTTTTCTGTCTTGGATCTTTGGCGCCTGTTTCTGTTCAGTTGACAGAGGAGAAGTGGACCTTCTATCACTCATCCCGCGCTCACGTCCACCGACCTTCCTGTGTGGCCACCGAGGTGGAACGACTCAACAACCTGCTGCAGAAGAAGATCGGCCAGTCGATTCTTGGAAAAGTAAGAGGAGGAAACATTAGTTAATTTAATGTTTCCGTGCCGCTATTTAACTCTGGTCCCATCAACACTAAAAACACTTACATTGTTACCATTTTTGATATATTTCTTTGATTCCAGCAATAAAAGGCAAAGCATTCTGTTCAGTCCAAACTCCTCCTATAGCAAATCAAACACAATGAGGCAGCTCGACATGCTTCACGCGCTTATATTCTGGATCTCCCACCCAGGTCCACCTGGCGATGGTGCGGTACCACGAAGCAGGTCGTTTCTGCGAGAAGGACGAGCAGTGGGACCAGGAGTCGGCCATGTACCACCTGGAGAGAGCCGCCATGTGTGGAGAGCTGGAGGCCATCGTAGCCTTGGGACAGTGCCTTCTGCAGCTACCTCATCATATACTCCCAGACATGGAGCTGGAGGTACTGTGCGCCATCTATTTTCCTTTCTACTGTTCAGCTTAACTTCACAAGTGTGGCTTTATATTCTGATGTGTGTGTGTGTGTGTGTGTGTGTGTGTGTGTGTGTGTGTGTGTGTGTGTGTGCGTGTGTTGTTGGCAGGATAATGCAGGAAACAATATGAGAGGTTTCAAGTATCTGCTGCAGGCTGCTGAGGCTGGCGACAGATCTTCTATGATCATAGTGGCCAGAGCCTTTGATACTGGAGTCAATCTGTCTGCTGACAGGTGAGTGAAGGTTCATTCAAAGCAGATGTTTCAGGTGAGACATAGGAATCCTGCTCCAAGGGGATGACTTTACTCGATAGTACTGCCCTCTTGTGGCCGGTTGGATTTTTACAGTTTCTTTTTTTTTAATTGGTGGTGATTTGTGAGTTAAAGCATTTTATCCTCTTGCCTTCACAGAAAGCAGGACTGGGCCGAAGCGGTTCACTGGTACAACAGTGCGCTGAACATGATGGACTACGACGAGGGAGGAGAGTTCGATGGGACCCAGGACGAGCCTCGCCACCTTCTGCTGGCCAGAGAGGCAGAGATGTACCAGGAGGGAGGCCACAACCTCGCTGCAGACCCACAGAGAGCAGGTTCAACCCGAGTGCAGAATTTTAACTTCAAGAAATCCTGCACCAGTTTCTGTCTGACCGTTGTTTTCCCAGTGAAGCAGTAGGGCTTGTGATTTTGATCTGTGGCACGGAGAAGCTTTAGTCTCACATGATGGTCGTGGGGTTGGTGTTCATTTCTGTTTGGTGGAGCGACTGCCTGTAACATCTCATGCTGTCTCTCTCCTGCAGGTGACCTTTTTACTGAAGCTGCAGAAGCTGCCATGGCGGCCATGAAGGGTCGACTGGCTAACCAGTACTACATGAAAGCCGAAGAAGCCTGGGCACAAATGGAGGAGTAACTCCACGACATAAAAGAAATTAATTTTAACCTCCAAAAAGGCCACGAGACTTGATGTGTGGCTGTTTTTCTTTTTCTTTTTTCTTTTCTTTTTTTAACACATTCTGGGTAAAACCTGAATGACTTCAGTTTACATTACTGTTTTTATGACAGATTTTTTTTGCTGTTGGTGGTTTGTTTGTGTGTGCGTTTGATGTGTGTTGAGCCATTCAGCATCAGACTTATCTTCAGAATTCTTTCTGTATGGTTGTAAAGCTAGATTTCCTGGCTCCTCATTTCTTTCATTTCATGTCTATATTAACCTTTAGTTAAGTTAAGTTAATGTGATTCTACGAATGAAAAGGTCTGACCTATCAAAAAAGATTTACTTATTTTGACCCAGATGTTAACATGTTTATGTTTAAGAGAATATATGTGATAAAGAAAAGTGCTTGGAATATGAAACTGTAAAATAAAAGTTTGCCTTTCTTTTTACCAATCATGATCCTGTTGTGATTTTTTTCTAACTAGTGGAAGGACTCTTGTAACCTAAAATTAGGGTGTATTGTATCATAACAGAAACAATTTACCTTAGTTTTTTGCACCATTAACTAAAATAAGTTAATTTGCAGTCAGTTTGGTTACGGGACAAAAGAAAACAGTGAAATGCTTCAACTCACTAGTCTTGGTTTTCTTTGCACTTTTCTCTGATCCCAGAGCTCAGAGGTATGTCACCACTTTGCCAAGTCCTGGAAGAAGACCCACATTATTATCCTCAGATGAGAGGAAAATTGGTCGGTGTAGTCGGGAACCACCAGATTTAAAGCTTGCCATGAACTCCAAACTGCTGCAGTGCAGGTTTTACATCATGAACTGAGAGGAAGAAAGAAGCCCCCAAAATCAGCTTGATAGAATTTTGCAGTGTCCCACATGGGCAAGCCAAATCCCTTATTGAAAGAAATTTGATGGTCAACTAAGAAAAAGATCGAGCTGCAGTATGTCATTAATTGACCACAATGGCAAGAGGCATGTTTTCAGAATAAACATGAGGTTTTCAAACAGATGACGTACAAACTGTCAAGCATGTTTGAGGTAGCATCATGCTCTGGGGTATACTGCACAAAGTGGATGAAATAATGAATAATTACTTTAGATTCAGTTCAAATTAACAACTAAACTCGGACACAACTGGATGTTCCAGCAGAAAAATGATCCAAAACACACATTAAAACTGACTTTACGCTTTTGGAAAAGCCTTCCCAAAAGCCCCAACCTCAACCCCGATGAAAATTTCTACGTTTTTACACTATTTTTGTTGTATTAACAGCAGATCCACTCACACTAGGAAGCTGAAGAAGCTGATTAGGAAGGCTGACTCTGTGCTGCAGACGTGATTTGAAGTTAAAGTCTGTAACGACTCCTCTCTGTCTATTGAGGACACGTTTATCCTCTTATTTGCTGCTGCAGTCTCAAAAAAAGAACTCAATAGAAGTGCAATAATTGAAACTTTCTATTTTTAATTGCCCAGGAGACTTCAGGGTATATTTTGCATGTCCTTGGATTTTATATTACATTATTTTTGTCTCAACTCCATTTAAAACGGGTACAACCCAAACTTTATAGTCAGGGGGCTTCATATTCGCTATTAGCCTCTGTTTCGATACGTCGTATCACAACGGTAGCGTGGCCGAGCGGTCTAAGGCGCTGGATTAAGGCTCCAGTCTCTTCGGGGGCGTGGGTTCGAATCCCACCGCTGCCAGGATACATTTTTTTCCCGTTCTATTCACGAAACAATCTCATCTGAAAACTTAAATTGTCCACAAATAATACCTAGGGGTAGTTGGTAATGAATAAAAAAGCGTACAAAAATAATGACACAAGCGCATAGCGGACTCGCTGTGCATTATGGGCGCGGGCTCCTCCCCACGTGTCTGTGTGGAGCAGAGTCAACATGGTATCACATCGGCAGTAGACTACAGCTGTCTTGAGTTAAACTCCACTTCAGCAGCAGCTCTCTGCACCACGTTCCTGGGCTAGCTACACCCGGATGAGATAGCTAAAGCTGAACGGTGAAGTGTGCAGGTGAGGGAGGAATCTGCTATTCTTACATAAAGAACATTTAAAATCAGGCCCGCTGATTGAATCTGTGTTATTTTAACTAAGCACGCCATGCTAAGCTAGCTCACGCTAGGCTACATTTGCTAGCTACCGCCTTGGTAGCTAATGTCGTTGCTTGTACTTTTGTTTACAGGAAACAGATCTTCAACTTAGTGCTGTGTATCCTATCTTCTTTATATTGGTGTTGGTTTTTACATAGGAATAAAAAAATCACCCGCTGTGTTGTGTAGGCCTGTGATAAATGCTCACAGGGTTTGCTGCTAATGGAGCTAACTTAACCATAAACACTCTATATAGTCAGCCAGTAAATTGGCGTCATACGGTTTTTTTATTAGCTTGACACAGTGTTTGATAGGGTTATGTTTCTACGAGGAGGAGTCTTTTACTGCTGTGTTGCATCATGTGGATTTTACCTGTGTGTCCGTGAAAGCATCACATGACAGGTTACCATAGGAAGTTGACTACTTTAGCGTCTTATGGTTTACTTGTTGGGTTAATTGAATAGTATCGGCTATTACCAATACTGACACCTCCTGACTGAACTGTGATGTAACTGTAATGTGCCGGATCACTAAGTTCCTGTCATCTAGTGCCTCTGTTGCCAGTCTGGGTGTAGCCACTCCATAACAGTAACAGGAATGTGCAGCCGGACGTTTAGCTCCTGTAACCCAGTTTGTCTTTTATTTTTCCAGGTTCCACCCCCTTCCCCTCTCCCCCAAGATTTGCCCCTCTCACCTTCTTGCTCTGATCACATCAACATGGCCAGCGGTGATGATGATGACCCCATTATAGAGGAGGTATGTTTACAGGCTTAAGTGAAAGGATATTATACGTCTCACTGACCTAATCAAGTATGATACAGCATTTTCTCTGCCCTGTGCACCTTTTATTGCTGTTCTGTGTTTATCAGTGTGAACACAGCCTCACGGGCAGTAAACAATTCCCAGGTGTTTCCCATGCATAGTCTCTGTTAGGTGTATTAACAGGTAATAAAATCACCTGGCAGCAAATATCAGCATTTATACTCATGGTTGTAGTGAGAAGTTTACATACAGTCGTCATCGGCATGACTGTCGTGGCAATTTTTGGCTTTTAATTATTTCTTTGAAGTGATCATTTTCCAGGGTGGAATGATTGTACAGCATACATATTTAATTACTTTAAATATGTACTTTAGTAATTGGTGCTGAAGGTTCTGCAGTGCCTTTTCACTTGACAGGGACAAGGTTCATTAACTTCTCATTAGTGATCATGGCTTGACTACTTCTGGC
Organism: Oreochromis niloticus; assembly: GCF_001858045.2. NCBI lineage: Eukaryota > Metazoa > Chordata > Actinopteri > Cichliformes > Cichlidae > Oreochromis > Oreochromis niloticus. Next base: position 9,912,798 of record NC_031973.2, read on the forward strand.
AGCTGATTTGTCAGCACAAAAAGGATTTGTTTGAGCTAAGTGGAGACAGCTGATTTTAATAATCTATTATTTACTTGGTGGCACGGTGGTTAGCTATGAGGCACTCCTGCCTCTCAGCAACAAGGTCATGGGTTCGAATTTAGTATCTTACTGTGGTTTTTGCATGTTCTCTTAGAGTACTCGACCCTCAGCCCAAAGACATGCCCGGACTCTGTCTACATAAACACACCACAAAGAGATTACAGGCGTTACATTAAATTATGCAGATTAACTGCTAACTAAGTCTGATACGATGTTTAAATCAGGCAACTTGCTAAAGACAACTTTCATACTTTGTCTTGCAGTGATACCTGCAGCATGCAGAGGGGAATCTAAAGAGGGCATGGGGTGTACTGAGCCATATTTATTTAAGGGCTCTCCTAACAAAAATTTTTAGAATCAAGGAAAAAAGATTGCATTAATTAAATTTTATGAATATTTAAAATATAAAAATAAAAGCTTTTTTATAACATACAATGGCCAGGAAAACTCTGAGCCAATGACCTGTGGCTGTTTGGTTGGACACTGAATTATAATTAACACAAATTATTAACATCTACATCACCATAAAGTCAGCACAAACACTTTGGATCAATGCAAACTGAATTACTTAAATATTCAAATGCTGCAGCCCTACTTGTCTGTCTCTCTGTGTTAGCCCTGCGACAGACTGGCGACCTGTCCAGGGTGTACCCAACCTCTCACCCTGCTATGACCCTGAGTTGGGGAACTTTGGAGGAAAGTCTGGTTTGGCTGTTGGCTCCTTACGTCAGCCTGTTTGACTTTGATCTACGTTTGTGTTTTTTCTAGATCGACGTGTACCTCGCCAAAAGCCTTGCAGATAAGCTGTATCTTTTCCAGGTGAGCTTGTCCCTTTGTAGTACCCGTGCGCTGATGAGCACGACCTCACGAGCCCACGTGTGAGCAGTTTCTCTAACTTATCTGCACCGTCTGGGGTGGGATTGATGTGTAATGTTCAAAGAGTCACTAATTGAGTTCACCGCTTTCCCTTGATGCAGTACCCTGTGCGACCAGCCACCATGACCTATGATGATGTCACCCACTTGGCGGCTAAGATCAAACCCAAGCAGCAAAGGGTAACCAAAAACCTGATGTTGATGTATTTTGTGTTTTGTTGAAAATATGTTTCCGTTTCAGGGGAGATGTGTGAATAGGATAAATTTTTAAAGTATTGAATATCACCAATTTCTCAAGTTAATTGGTTACATCAGGTTAAATTATAAGATAAGATTTTTTGTATTGGAAGTTTTCAGAAATGTTGAAAGTCATTAAATCGGGTGTTTGTAGTTGTTGATCATTTATGTACGGCTCCTTATACAGGTGGAGCTGGAAATATCCATGGACACAGTGAGTCCAAACTACTGTCGCAGTAAAGGAGAGCAAATCGCCCTAAATGTGGACGGCACGGGTTATGACGAAACCAACACCTACTCTGCGTATGTCCGTTTATTTATAGACTCTTCTTTGATTCAGGTCCTGTTTCTGGTCTGACTGTTCATCCCCCCCCCCCCATTTCTAGTAAAATTATGGACAAGCAGACCTTCTCCTCCATCCAGGCCACCACCAACACCTCCAGATACGCAGCTGCTGTGTTTCGCAAAGGTCTGACCTGATTAACGTGTTCAGCAGCCTGTGCAGTTCATTGTGGCACCATGTTTGTGTTTTGGCTTTGTTTTTATCTGTTTAATCCTACTCCAATCAGAGTAGGATTTATGATCTGGTTGTTTTATTGATGGCGTTAACAGGTGAGCTTCACGTCACACCTCTGACTGGAATTCTTCAGATGAGGCCCAGCTTCTCTTACCTGGACAAGGCTGACAACAAAACCAGAGAGAGGGAGGCGGCCAATGAAGGTGTGCCTGCTTTTCCTGTTTTCCAGATTAAATTCTGAGATGGATTATTTAGTATACACAGTTTATCTTTTGTTTGAAAACTTTAATTGTTTACTCCTAGAAAACCTTGATCTTTCCTGAACTGAGTGATTTTTGTCATATTCCACACCTGCTTACAGAACAGACTGACTGTGAGTGAATCAGAAGTTAGTAAGGATAGTTTCTGCCTATGCAGCTAGCCTTGGGGAAAACCCCAGAAACTCTTCACTGAGGTTTTAAACTTTTCTATTAGGGTACAAGGGAGGTTGCCAAATGTCATCCTTACTGGAGTTAAGATTGTTTTAAAATCAGATTTTAGCTGTTCTTTACATTTTTCCGAGGGGCAGTTATATGAAACTGCGACTGTTGTGGAGGTCGACACCAATAAGCCCTCCACAACAGTCCCAGTTTTTTAATATTTGCCCTTTGGAGAAATTAATTGCCCATCCCCGCTTTAAAGTATTTTACGTTTATTTTTAGATGTTTCTTCAAACATCATGGTAGGAGCAGGTATGATTACAGTTATTTGACCAGAGTCTTGTGTGTACAGGTGGAGACTCCTCCCAGGATGAAGCTGAGGAGGAAGCCAAGGCTATTACGGTAAATGCTTAGACACACGCGCTTACATACAAGCTCATAATTACACTGATTTAAGTCTTAAAGTTTGTCCTGCTCGTGCTCCAGGTGAGGTTTGCTCGTCCCGAGTCGGAACAGGCCCGACAGAGGAGGATCCAGTCATACGAGTTCCTTCAGAAGAAGCAGGCGGAGGAGCCCTGGGTTCACCTGACCTATCACGGAGTCAAGGTAGAGGGAGTATTCATCATTAAGGATGAATTTTTCTCCTTTCTTGAGCGCTAACGTTATGAGATGTTTTGTATTGTGCTGGTTATGCATCATCATGAAGCGCTTTGTGTTTGCAACATCTGTAATATACTTACACATCTCTATTATTGCTAATTTATATTGTAATATATCTATATCACGACTAAAGCACTTTCTGGATGGATGCAAACTGCATTTCGTTGCCCTGTACCTGTGCATGTGCAATGACAATAAAGTTGAATTCTATTCTATTCTATTCTATTCTATTCTATCGAATTCAGGACGGGCGCTCGGATCATGAAAGGCAGTACCTGTTCTGTCAGTCAGTGGACGCCTCGGAGAACTCTGAACTGGTCAAAACTCCAAAGTGAGTACAAATAAATAGCTTCTTGATACTTATGCTTTTTTATTATCTGAATTAAATGGGATGTGTAGTTTATTTCTTAGGCACTGATGAGCTGTATATTGATGCAGTTTTAGTTCTGCTGCTGTTCTGTTGTTCTCCTCTCTCACTCCTCTCTCATTTTCTCAGGGAGTATCTGGCGATGCTGATGCCGCCTCTTGCAGAGGAGAAAGTGTAAGTGTGCCCCTCTCTTCTGGCACATACATCTGCATGTAAACTCAGTGACTGTCCGGGAATTGTGTCATTAACTCGCTTTCCTCTCTGTGTGTCAGGGTGAAGCCTGTGGGTCCCAGTAATGTGCTCTCTATGGCCCAGCTCCGCACTCTGCCACTCGGAGAGCAAGTCAAGACTCTGATGAAGAATGGTAGGATAACATGATTAAGAAGAGCTTTTGATTATTTATTTTTTTTACAATGTATTATTATTATTTTTAACACACATGCAAACATCCATGGTAGTCAACATTTCCCATGCAGTTTTTCTTTGTGCCACGTGGGGGCACTAAAGCATAAACAGCAACATCATCATCATACCATTCATTTCACTCACTTCACTGTCTCTCCTCTCCAGTGAAGGTAATGCCATTTGCTAATTTGATGGGCCTGCTCGCCTCTGGCACAGACTCGACCTCAGTGCTGCGCTGCATCCAACAGGTGGCGCTGCTGGTTCAGGGGAACTGGGTTGTCAAGAGGTAGGACCAGGGATCTTTGATCTAACTGAAACGTTAAAATGAACCACAGGTCAAGTAGGTCTTGTCTAATTCCATGTTTTTATATTGAGTGAGAAATGACTGATGTGGGTTTTAATTTTTCCTCCACAGTGACGTTCTGTATCCCAAAAACACCTTCAGTGCTCACAGCGGTGTTCCTGCTGAGGTGCTCTGTCGTGGCAGAGACTTTGTGGTGAGCTTCTCTCTGTTGTTTCTCCTTTGACGAAGCTGCAGCATAATACTTGACAGGCACAGTTTAAGTCGTCTTTTCATTTTGTAGATGTGGAGGTTCACTCTGGAGCGCTCTGTGATGAGAAAGGAGATTGCATCCATCATCAAAGTAAGGATGAGACCAAAATTAGATGCTTGATTGAATGTTTCTGTTTGTTAGTAACTGAAATGGCTCAGGAGAAGTAGCTGAGTTAATTACTGAGGGTGCATGTTTTTATTTATTTTTTATTAGAGGTTCATTGCACTTTGAATTAGTCCTTTTAAGTTGTTTTGCATCCTCGACAATCAGGATCTTGTTGGATCTTTAATGTCCCTCAGTGTATTGCTCTCGTTTGCATTTGTGACCTGGAGGCTGCAGTTTCAGGTAAAGAGAACTAACACCTCCTTCCTTCTGCTTCCTTCAGCTTCCCCCAGAAGACGTGAAAGAGTTCCTGGAACACGTGGCGGCTCCTCGGGCCAACCGGGGCTGGGAGTTCCTGTTGCCTACTGATGTAGACTTTATTAAGAAACACTCAGATGTTGCCCACAGGCAGAACATGCTGTGGCTTGGCATCCAGAGCAAGTAAGCGACACGTTGAAAGGGCAGCACATCAGCAGTTTCGCGCTATTAAATGTTTTTGCTGCAGTGGAATAATCTGGCTTGTTTATTTTCTTGAAGGCTGGAAAAGGTGTTTAATTTTTCTAAAGAAGATTTTGTGCCAAAGAAGTCCGCTCAGCCTGGTTTGTACTGAGTTACAGTTTGTCAAATACCCCTCAAATGATATCGGTATACTCTGCTGAGCTTATTCAAGAGATCTGTGCGGTGTTTTCTAGATCCTGTCCACATCAGCGGGGAACAGCGTCTGAAGATGGCTCAGGAGCGAGCGCAAGAAAACCAGTCGACCCTGCAGAAGGACCTGGAGGCCAGACGCGCAGGAAGCAGCATCCACATCAAACAGGAGCCCGTCAGCGACAGGGAAGACGAGCCAATGGACACATCCTGTTCCTCCTCAATCCCCAATGGTTCTCTCAATGGTTACCCCAGTGCCACCTCCCCCGACTTTGATCACACCAACGGAGGGAGTCCTGCCAACACGGCGTCCCTGGAGCTGCAGGACTTTGTGATAAAGACTTTCCGGAAGCATTTTGTGATTACGTTGAATGAGCTGAAGAGGCTGTTTAACCTCCACGTGGCGTCCATGCCGGTCGGCCAGAGCGTCTTCCACTCCATCTCGGATCACATGCTACAGGACGCCATACTGCTCAGCCAACAGTGCAAACAGATAATGGTGCCTGTGAGTCTTTTTTGTATGTCATATATTGGAATAAAATGCACAGAAATGTTTTTAGACCACAAGCAGTTGGCTGTGGCTGTTGCTGTGCCAGAGTAGAAATGGCTAATCCTAACATCTGGAGTCTGGTTTAGTGGACATCTTATCTAAACATCTACATAATAACTTCTAACCATCCATCATCTTCCTCTTAACTACAGTTTGGTTGTGCTGGGGCAGACTAAGCAGGATATCCCACACATCCTTCTCCCCATCAGTGCTTCTCAGCTCCTCCTAGACGATCCCGAGGCATTCTCAGGCCACGTGATATATAAGAGAGGCCGTTATCTTGCAAAGTGCAATTGCAGAATAGTGCCACTAGATGGCGCCTCCCTCTTTTTTTTTGTTTTTGAGCAACTATGAAGAGGTTTTTTCTTTATGATTATTTTTGGATGTTTGGGTCTTTAGTAGTTAGTGCAGTGAAGAGGAGACAGGACAGCGGAGCAAGCCGGTAGGAGAACATGCTGCAAAGGGCCTTGGGCCTGAGTTGAGCCCGGACCACTGGATTTAGTCTTTCAGCATATGATCAATCTGTGAGGCACATCAGCACCGCAGAGAGAAGAGTTTATATAAACTCAGCAAACAACATGTCACTGACCCATGCTGCTAAAATGGCTTTTAATAGGACATTTGGCTATTAACTAGAGACTTTGTTTAAAGCTGCAACAATCTGTAAACCAGTGTCTAGCTACAGTTGAACTGATCAGCTCGTCTCACCTATTATTGACCCACAGAGAATCTAGACTTGACCTCTGAGGGTGATGACAACATTTTCAGGGGTTTATGAGCAGCAAGAGTAGTTTGAGTAATCTGGGCCAAGACTTTGTTTGTTTAAAAATGCAGTTAAGAATAAGAAAAAAAGAGGAGTAAGTAGCAGATGGTTTTGTGATGCTATTTGGCAATTGCAGCTCTTCCTTTGCCCTCCACACAAAGTGTTCACTTGCATACAACCTGATCAAACATGATTCGTCAGTACTCTGCAAAGAAACCAGGAAACTTCTGATAACAGAAGTGTCGTCCCTTTGGCTACAAATTCAACATATTCAAATTAGTTTGTTTAAATATGTCAAAGAGTGATGTGAGAATTTACAAAGTTCAAACTTGGTGCTGCAGGATTTCAAAATGATGAGAAAAACAACACAGTTTCATAACATGATACTCAGATCTAGATGCATGGCTAAAACATAGACTGTACACAAAGATGGGCACAGCCACCCGCTGGTCTCTGCAGTTTGTACTTTGAAGCTTCAGTATTTGTGTTTTGCTAGTTTGTGAAGCCAGACTCAGATAATCATTAGAGGAACTGTTGTTTCATTTTTCAGCTACAGAGTGTAGCACTCCAAACAGTCCAGACAATCTCAGAAGACTCAGGCTGAGCAGACAGTTGAGCTAGGAGCAGGTTTAAGGATCAAATCCTCCTGCCTAACATTTCTGTTTCCCTCTAACTTCAGTTTCCTGCTCAGACCAAAGCAGCCCCAGATGAACAAAAGGTGTTTGGCTTGTGGGAGACCGGAGAGGACTTTGATAAGGTAAACACTCACAGCAATCCCTGAATTTTACAAGAATTTGAAAAATAATTTATTATTATTATTATTATTTTTTTTTTTTTATACGAATCAGTGATGTTTCAGTGTGGGTCACGATTGGTTTGTTGCTATCGTTTCACTGCAACACTAAAGTAAGATGCAGTTCTGTGAACTGTTTTCTTCGATTTCTGACATAGACTTCCTTTGGTCAAATGACTTTACAATCAGTGTGTGGCATTGCTAATTTATTTAAAGGGCTAGTGCAGAATTAAAAAGGGACCAATAAATATAATACAGCCACAACTTAGTTGGCTCAGCTCAGCATTTGGAAACAAGGAGAAATAAAACAACCCACCCATCAAATTTAGCCGATTACATCAAACAAGTTATGCTTTTATGTGTTGTTACATGTGAAAGAATTTCTTTTGCCAGGAGTTACAAAAACACTAATTATACTTGAAAAACAAGCTGCTACTGACCCAGTCTTGCAATTTATCCATATTTCCTAATGTGCTGATTTAGTGATATTACGATTTAACTACAAACTGTATATAAAAGATGGGTGAAGCCACTGTGCCACCCATTGGTTTGTAAAATCCTGTTTGGGGGATCAGTTTTAGCATTTTGGCCACTTGTTTGTTTTCTGCCATCCCCATCTTGGCTCACGGTCTCATTGGCTCACGTCTTGTCAGCCACAAGTGATTAGCTAATCCCACGGATAAGCCTCCTGTCTGAGACATAGTATGACCAGAATTTCCCAAAGTGAACCATATTTTTCTTTTATGCAAGATGACCTCAGATGAGTGACTGAGCCCATTAAACTAAAAACATGATTACATGGGGCAGAGTGGCATTTTCCTTGAAACTTGTATAGGACTGGAAGTCAGTGTCCATTAGAAGGAATGCAGGTTTAAGGCACTTGTGTGCGGCTTCACACTTCAGACCCAGGAGCTCTGTACGTCTTTTATACCACCAGTGTGCCCAAGCAACCCTCTGATGTATTTACCACCTTGTTATATGCTGGTAGTCTGCTCACTTCACGTGTTTCAGCTGCAGTCTGCAGAGTTGAATTCATACTTCTGTGTGGTTTTGTTCTCCCTGCAGCACCGCCGGCTGCTCTATGATGTGTTCACGAAGAACTACCGGGTCAGGAGGAACATAATCCAGGCCAGACTGGCTCAGGAGCTTGGAGACGTGTCTAAAGCCGACATCGACCGGCTGCTTAATGTGAGCCCAGTTCTGAGTCTCAACGTCTGCCTTTCAACCAGATGTTGTCCACTGATCTAACCTGTTGTCTTTTTTTCAGGAGTGCTGCAGCAGCCACGCAGGGATGTGGTACCTAAAGGGAACAATACAGTCCTGACCCCGGGAGCCTCCCCCCATGCAGTCACCCCCAGCCAATCATATCCACTCTCAGGTGTCCCACGGGAGGGCAGTGGAGAGATGAGAGCCAATCACAGCAGCTTGCCCCGCTCTGAGAGTGGGCGACTAGAGGACAAAGATGGTCAGCTGTGCTCAGAACAAGAAGCTTTTCTCATTTCAGCTGAAGCATTTCTGATCTTCGTGTGAGCGCCCCGACTCAGTGGGAGGACTGAAGCTCCCCACGTACTCTGACAGCTCAAAAGCCTGAGAGGGAGGAAAAAAATGAAGAACTCGAAAGATGAATATTTGCGGTTTATTGGTAGTTTTTTGTTTGTTTTATTGCATTTATGACCTGAAATTTGATTATTCTTTAGTTAAACCTTTTAAACATCAGTTTGCTGTTTACAATTGAAAGCAGCTGTGGCTCAGAGTGCTTTCACTTCACCCCTGGTTGTAAATTCCCTCGGAGAAAAAACACGTTTTACTTTATTGCTTCACCAACAAGGCAAATGTTGTTTAAGGCCTTTTAGGCACCAAAATTCTCCGTTAGTTTTTACACTTTCACCAATCTGACTTTAAGGTGTATCAGCCAAGTATGATATTTTTATTTATTGCATAAAAGAGGAAGGCTGGGTTTAATGGCTTCAATGCTTAGATAAAATATGGCTGAATACTGTAAGAAAAAAAAGGGAAAACAAACCAAGCTAAAGTATTAATGAACTGAAATCTCTGATATCTTTGGCAATCGTGGACCTGAAAGCTGCTTCATCAAATATGGTTTCCTACATTTCTGTTATTCAGTCACACGTACTGATTTCTAAACTTTTTAATGAATGTCAAGGTTTTTGTTGGCTAAATGTAGAGTTTCAGATTTTCCTTTCTTTGAGAGGAACTTTGAGTGACTGATTTCTTGATGAGAACCAATAAAGATGTGATTTGGAATAAGATGTAGATCTGTCTCTGTGCAAACACCAGTCCAGCACGCAAACACTGGACCTTCCTAAGTGGCGATGCAGCTGATACGCCCATGTTATCGCCACGTGCTGCTATCTTGAGCCTCCGTCTAAAGTGCCTCTGCCTCACAAGGCATTCAGGACAAACTCCAACCCTTCATATGAGGTAACGCTTTGATTTCCAACACATTGTATTTGTGGACACATGAGCTGAAATTCAGGCCAAATCTGATTTCCTCCATCATCAAATATTCCAAGTAATATTATTTTTTATTGGTTTGTTATTTTGCTCAATAAACACTTTAAATGTTTGATGCCTTTTGTCATTATTGCTGTAGTTTTTTGTGAAATGTGGAACAGGCATTGCTGTATATGGATTTCTTCCAGGTACCAAATCCAAATCTTTAATATGTTTGGTTCATTTATTTGAAAATACAGAAAATTTACATTTGTTGCAGAAGGTGCTCTTTTAACACAAGTTACAGAGCTGGTGGGAACACTTTAATGCAGTTGATGGCTTTGCATTTGATTTTTCACTTTTTTTTTTTGTGTGTGAGTGAGTGAGTCTGTTCCTTTAACTTATTTTTCATAATTAATATTGCACTTTTATCAGGTGTAAACAGTTTTTAGTGCAGGCATGTGGCTCTGTGTTACCGGGGATTTGGTGCAACTGGATTAGATTTGATGCAGAACATGCTTTTTTCCCTCAGGAGGAACCAGAGGAGCTTTCTGATGGTGACTTTGAAAGTCCAGTCTGCCAGAGAAGATCAGGTACGTCTGAAAAATGAAAATGGAGAGTACGCTGAATGAAAACTTATTGAGGTTTTAAACTCAATGACCAGTTAGACTTTGTGACTGCTGAGTATGAACATAATTCCTGGGGGGTTTGTTTGACGAGGGCATCGTTAATATGTCTGATTTTAATGTTTACAGATAATCACAGGTGATTACAGCCAAGCAGGAATATGTGTCCAACTTTCACTAGAATTAATATAAGGAGATATTAAGGCTCTGTTAAGATTATGAAACAAGCATAATTTTCTCTTGTAACTCTGAGAGTCTGTATGGTATCATTGCCTGTCTGTTCACTGGATTGCTGAAATGAAAAGTCAGTTTGATCTGTTCTAGATCTAAATGATCCAAACTTGAGCTATAATGTTTCATAGCTGTCATATTTTTCACCTGTGTGTGTGTGATATGTGATTTTCTACATGCTGGCAGAGCAGCAGTTTGTATTCATGGATGGTGACGGTGTGGAGAGACGGTGGTGTTTCCTCAGAAGAACTACCAGAGTCACAAACGGCACAAGTTCATCTCACCACCCTGACCTGCTGACTGATGCTTTTTTGCACTGCACAGAGGAAATCAACTGAGCCAAGGTTTGTCCAGTGCCGTGTTATGAAGTGTATATCTTACATCTTCTATCAGTGCGCCCCAGGGTGGCTGTGGCTACAATGTAGCTTGCCATCACCAGTGTGTGAATGTGTGTGTGAATGGGTGAATGACTGGATATGTAAAGCGCTTTGGGGTCCTTAGGGACTAGAAAGCGCTATATAAATACAGGCCATTTACCATTCTATGCTTAGATATGTTTTTCTTGACAGAGGCTCTGCAGAGGTTAGACAAAGCAGAGAAAATGAGTTGGATAAGTGGAAGAGGATGGATGGAATATTATTTGTTTGGTGCAAAGTCATTGATTGCACAAAACAGTTTATCCGAAACTGTGGAAAGACTGAATCTTGATATTTTACTTCAATTCAGGTTCATTTATATAGTATATAGCACCAAACCCCAACAACAGTTGGCTCTAAGCACTTTATAATGTAAAATAAGGACTCCACAAAAATGTAATGACGTACTGCAGCAGTATTGAATAGTGCACTGAGGTCTGACAGGACAAACACAGAGATGAGCCTGTTGTCAGAGGACATTTGTAACGCGTAAGGTTATTTGTAGTAAAAGTTAGTAAATATGAGATCAGATCGACAGAATGCCGACAGATGCTTGGTCAAAAATATTATCTGGAAAACACTCAGTATGTACAGTACTTTACAAAACTCCTTCTTACAGTTTGTCTCCAAGGAGTCCCAGTTTGTTGGATTGTTTTTCAAGTCGTCTTGAGCAACAGCTCTCCTGGCTCTCTGAAGCTCTTTCAGAGTTTTTCTTTGGACACTGGCTACCTTTCCACTCATTTCAGAGTCCAGTCCTTCTACCTGACCATGTTGAGAAATTTTTTTTTCTTTTTTGACCACTTAACATTCACCTAGGAATCATTCAAGCATAAAAATGTGTCAAACTCGAGGAAAGAACCTCTTCTAAATTATATCTTTGATTTAACATATTTATTTGTTCTCATTTCTTTCGTTGAATCTGTGAAAAATGCCAAACATAACACAGTTTGACAGTCATAAAATTGTCACACACTTGGCGGCTAAGATCAAACCCAAGCAGCAAAGTGTAACCAGAAACCTGATGTTGATGTATTTTGTGTTTTGTTGAAATTGTGTTTCAGTTTCAGGGGAGATGTGTGAACAGGATAAAATATTAAAGTATTGGATATCACCAAATTCTCAAGTTAATTGATATATTTTTTGTATTATAAGTTTTAAGAAATGTTGAAATGTGCAGCTGAAAGTTTGGACAAAGCCAGAGTCTGGTCTTTGTATTTGTTTATCATTTATGTACGGCTCCTTATACAGGTGGAGCTGGAAATATCCATGGACACAGTGAGTCCAAACTACTGTCGTAGTAAAGGAGAGCAAATCGCCCTAAATGTGGACGGCACGGGTTATGACGAAACCAACACCTACTCTGCGTATGTCCGTTTAATTATAGACTCTTCTTTGATTCAGGTCCTGTTCCTGGTCTGACTGGTCTGACAAAATTATCACAGAAATGTTTTGGCTGTTGCTGTGCCAGAGTAGAAATGGCTAAGCCGAACATCTGGAGTCTGGTTTAGTGGACATCTTATCTGAACATCTACATAATTTCTAAACATCCATCATCTCCCTCTTACACACAGATTGGTTGTGCTGGAGGCAGACTTTCCATCAGTGCTTCTCAGCTCCTCCTAGATGATCCCGAGGCATTCTCAGGCCACATGATACATAAGAGAGGCAGTTATCTTACAAAGTGCAATTGCAGAATAGTGCCAGTAGATGGCGCCTCCCTCTTTTTTGTTTTTGAGCTACTATGAAAAGGTTTTTTCTTTATTATTATTTTTGGGTCTTTAGTAGTTAGTGCAGTGAAGAGGAGACAGGACAGCGGAGCGAGCGAGTAGGAGAACATGCTGCAAAGGGCCTCGGGCCTGACTTGAGCCCGACCACTGAATTTAGTTTTTCAGCACATGATCAATACTCTATCAATACTCTGCAAAGAAACCAGGAAACGTCTGATAACAGAAGTGTCGTCCCTTTGGCTACAAATTCAAAATTTTCAAATTAGTTTGTTTAAATATGTCAAAGAATGATGTGAGAATTTACAAAGTTCAAACCTGGTGCTGTAGGATGTCAAGATGATGAGAAAAACAACACAACTGCCATGTAACAGGAAGAAGAAACCACATAGATTCTAGAGTATAGATTCTATACTCTTGTTTTGTGTGTCCGTGTCACATAAAAAGACAAATTAAGTTTTACTTCAATGTCCTGGATTATCTCATGGACATACTACATATGTGAATTTCTGCTGGAGACACACTGGAGAAATTCCCCAAATTTGACGCCATCAGCTCCTCCCTAACTCTTCTGTTGCTCCCAATAGAACAGCTTGGCCTGAGAACACCAGCAAAGAAACTGGCTGTCAGATCTTTGCCCTCCCCCGATTGGTCAAACAGAACAAGCAAACTGGGATTCTCTCTCAGGAGTGATAAAGAAGACTTGTCAATGCATTATATTAAACAGTCAAATATTCTTGTTATAATATTGTAAATCACATTTTTCAGATTCTCTGTTTACTCAGAGTCACTTATATCACCCGGTGTTAGGTGTACTTGAAGAATGTCTCCTGACACAATGGACTCTACTACATGTGGAGAGAGAAGTGCAGGTGCTTCTCCACCTTGCACAATTATTGTAGACAACATCCTGCCAATGGTTCGACATACTCCATTTTGCAAGTGTAGCATGTTAAATCTCAGTGTGCATCCATTTGGTGTAGCTGTAGATAACACACATAAAATGTATATTCTGTACAGACCACAACTGATATCTTCAGATCGTCAAAATTGTAATTTTTTAAAAACTGTTTCAGACACACAGAACATAACAGATTTTTCTCACATTTGAACACACAAACTGAGCTCCAACCTGCTGCTGACCTTCTACCATTCATCCATTGAGAGCCTGCTGACATACTGCATGGCAGCTGCACTAAGGCTGCCCTCTCCCCTCCCTGATGGACATTTATTCCTCCCGCTGCCTCAACAGAACAACAAACATCATCAAAGACAGTTCCCACCCTGGTTTTAACTTATCCAACCCGCTTCCCTCAGGAAAGCGCTACAGGTGCATCAGCACAAAGACCGACAGACGAAAGAACAGTTTCTTCCCAAAAGCCATAACCACCCTTAACTCACACATGCACTGATCAGCACAGCCCCCCCCCTGCACTACATCTGACCCAAGTGCACAGAGTTACAAGAGAAAATTATGCTGTGATTGTGCATTTTAACTTAGTCAAAAATACCTTTGTAATTGTTTAACTTAAAGAAATGATGCAAGTTAAGACGCAAATAAGATATTTAATAATCAAAGGTTATTTTCAAATCTTACCTTGAATCATGAACTGCACTCGGTCTATCAGACTCTTCTAGGAGGCTACGCTGAATTGAATATATTATATTCTCCTTATATCTAATTCTACTCAAATCCAATCCAACTTTATTTATAAAGCACTTTAAAACATCCCTGCCTGATGGCAGAGACTCGAAATCAGCTCGTCTCACCGCTGCTATCCAAGCCTGACGTCTTCGTTTGGTAATATCAGATACACGAGATCCCTCACGTTGCTTCCAGGAGGGGAAACGATAAAAAGAGAGCCCATTTTCCAGCTTATTCCCTTCCCGATCGTGCGATCTAACATTGCAACCGACAAAAGCTGATGTTTCCGTGTGCTTTCGCTCCTGTAGCCCTTTGTTTGGCCTACTAAGATGGCGGCTCGACCCAAAATCGTGGCCACGCCCCCTAACGTGGCATCACGCCCCAAAGCCTTGAATGTGGAGAATGTGGTTTTTTAAAATTTAAATAGCTACATTTGATAAGGTTTTTTCGGCCCACCACGTAGCATGGCGGTAAGTGGTGGTGGGCTCGAAATACAGAGATCGCAGGTTCGAGTCCCATGCTGCTCACCTGCTCGGAGTTGCAGTGGAAATTGAGAATTTCATGTCTCTCTTCACTTTCTCTTCACTTTCTCTTCACAGGCCAAAACACCCGCTACGGAGGGGAACAGTGCTCCGGACCAGGGAGGTAGGAAAGCCCGTAGAAGCGGAATTTGCCGCTACGGAGTGGGGAGCGAGTCCGTTGTAGCGAAAAAAGCCAGGGGTCGCTCCGGGCCCTTGCTCTCCTCACACCCGTTACGGAGGGCCTCCCTGGTCCGGACCATGCAGGGTGGGGGGGTTATTAGAAAAGTCACATGGGACGCAAAGGAACAAGGAGGGAGAGAAGCGTAGATGCTCCGAGGTAAGTAGGGAGGGAGGTAGCCCGTGGAAGCGAGCTGCCCTCCCTCTTTTGTTGGTTGTTTGTAATCTAGATAAACCTAATAAACATTTACGCAATTAATGCCAAAACGTTCAGACTGTTTGACCATAATAAAACTTCCATAGTTTCTCTTCTTATGCAAAGCAAACAAACACAAACACGGATCCTTTCTGATCCCGCCACTAATGCACACCTGCACCTTCAACCTAAGCACAGACTTCTTGGATGGTCTGTTATTAAAATTAAGCATTTAGAACAATCCCACTATGTCTCTGCCTACTGTTTTCATACCCTTGTGGGGACATCTAATTGACAATGCGTTGCCTAGCCGCTCAGTGAAGTAACATTAACCATGAAACAGGCAAAAAAGAGATACAGATACAGCAGTGCACAGTTATTAAGCTAAACAAGGACTCGTGAACATCGGGCAGCAGAAGCAACAGAACTGCTGCTAAGAAAAAGCTAATCATACTTCAAGACACTGTTACAGATTATATTATCAAGTACACAGTTAATATTTTGGTAAACTTTATTATAACATTCGCTTACAGCCATCTAAACTACCATAAGACAATCAAGTATAAATTCAGGAGGATAATGCATCAGTTACAAAAATCCTAATATATTAGAGCACCTAAAATCACCTCTGAACTCCATCACAAATACGTCATTCATTGTATACCTATAATTAGTCAATCTTGCAATGGTGACTCTAACAAGTGCAGGAAAACTACCATCGAGAAATTCACTTTTTTGCTACAGTGGTGAAGAAAACTATAAATTATAAAGTATTTCAGCTCACATGAGCTGAAATAAAACAAACAAACAAAAAAAATCCCAAAACAGAGATGGTCTTCTGTTTCACAGGTCCATAATTTCCTAATAATGATGTAGGAAATTTCCCAGAAACAGCAACGCCATTTGGAGTTAATATATAAAAGCGATTGTGATCATGTGATAATGACCCCACAGAGCTGAGACGAGATGCAGTCATTGTTTAGCTGCCTGGCCAACAACTTTTATTGCTTTTGTTCCCTTTCTGCTCAGCACCTCTGAGACGCACCGTTAACTAGAGGCTGGTGGAGCACCGATAGGCTGCTATGTTGAAGCTTTTCAAAAGCTTATCAGTCTTTCATTTTTGTTCTTGTTTTTTCCCCTTTTAACTTTTTACAAGTGTTTAATTAGGCAGAGCTTTCCCAGCTGAGTGTTTCCCCCGGTTTTCAATCAGGTCTTCTTTGGTTTTCTGGATGCGGGAGAAAATTTCCCTGAAGAGTTCCTTGTACTCCGGCTGGTGAAAGTCATCCTCAAAGTCCTCCCTGTCTGTCAGAGGAGGGAATGTGGTGGCGATGAGGGATGCAGTCTGCACTGACTTGTGGCTCAGTTTGTCCTGCTCGTCTTCCTCAGAGTGGCAGCGCCGAAGCAGCTCGTCGTACTTCACCTGCAAGGCGCTGTACTGGGCGTCAACCTCGTTGAGCAGCGAGATCCCGCGATATTTCACTACCTCGGCTCGGCGCACACAGGAGCACTCGTGGTCATAGACCCTGTCAGGAGAGTCTGGCATCTGCGTCGCCTTCATCAGCCGCTCACTTCTCCAGCGCTTTAGGACCGCGGGGCTTTTAGCCAAAGATGCCTCTCCGTCATTCTCCTCCTCTGGGTTGAGGAACACTGTGTGCGGCAGCAGGCCGTGGAGGACGTCCGGCCTGTTGCATCTTGTAGAGGATTCTGATTTCCAGAGCTGACGAAGCTCCTCCGCCTCGCGCTCCAGCTCAGACAGTCTGGCCTGATGAAGATAGACAGTTGGACAAACTGTTAGACTAGCGACCTGTCCAGGGTGCTACCCGCCACCCGTGACCTTAAATTGGATTAGTGATCAAGAAAGTGGATGGATGCAAGTCAGAAACAAATTTAAGGGCAGAAGTGATAAAGAGCGAGAGATACTGGTGTCACTCTTACCTGACATCCTGCCATCCCGGCCAGCTGCTGCTCCAGCTCTGCATTTTCTCTGGCGAGCAGCTCAGCCTCTCGCTCTGCTTCTTCCCTCTGAGCACGCTCAATGGCAAACTGTGTCTGAAGAGCATGGAGGGACTGTCGCAGCGAGTCCTGCTCCTCTTCCTGCCATGATGTGGTAGACGGCTCGATATCCTTTGAGGGTTTGTCGGGATCGTAGTCGTACCTGCACAAACAGGTGCATTTTAGACTGATTTCCATATACAGTATTTAAATAAAAGAACTGATGTGTGGATACTAAATATGAAGCTACAGCCAGCAGATGGTTGGCTACAGTCCTGACCAAAGCAGTGACTCCCAGGAGAACACCCTGTTGGCTGATAGAGACCATGTGATTTGGCTAAAAGCTCCACAGGAACCCGGTGAAAGAATCTCTAATGAGATTATTGCCTCAGCTAATCTCATCCATTATCACTTCTTTTTCATCTGTGATGCATTTACTGATAAATGTTGCTTAACAACTTAAAAGTTGGCAATAACTGCAATTGGGAGAAGGGTCAAAGGTCAGCAGCCAGGTTGTTCAATCTGGCATTTAAAGTGACCATTTAAGCGTTTTGACGATTTAAACCAAATCTGCAGCTTCATCCATTTGTCTTGATGTTTGGGTGAAAATTTACATATATCCAAGATAATAAAGAGCTGAAAACAACAAATAAATAAATAAATAACGACCGGTGAAAAGAAAGCACACTAAGCAAGGAATCAAGACCTTATCAGTAGCACCAGGCAACCTGTGTGAGAGTTCATCAACTTCAGACAGATATTGAGACAGATTTGTTCTCTCAGCTTGAGACTTTGACCTCCTTTCTTCCAACCTCAACCACAGCACTGCACTCTGACTTTTTCACTGAGACTTCCTGCATGTTGTGAAGAAGCCCTGCTAACAGGATTACACACCACAGAGACTAAACTGAGGCTGTGAATGAACGCGTCACACTACAGATCAAGAACAAGTGACGGGGGCATGAAGCACGCAGGCCTCTGCAAGATAGACACGACCCGCTGCCAGGAAGAGCAGGATCAGCACAGATAGATTAAAGCTAAAGCTGAGGGGATTGGCTTAGATCTCCTCCTGAAACCTACAAAGAGCAATTAAGGTGATTTTACCAGTGTAAAAATACAAAAACACAGCAACAAGCTGACAAATTACCGTCCACAGTCTCCAGAATATATAAAATTTCACCTGTTATAGAGTTTGAAACTACAGGTGTTGATCTGTTGATCATGGAGCATGTTGTGCCTGCAGCAGATGACCGTGTAATGAAATCAGTGCAGAGATATCGTTATATCAGTCGTCAATTTTGGGCAACAGTGTTTACTTTTACTTACATTTACCTCATAATTGGAGGTTTTGGCCCCTTTTACTGTGAGCGTGTAACATTAGGCGGGGAAGATGGAAAACGACATCAATGTAAACACATGTAAGCTTCAGATCTGCCTGTCTGAAGTCAGCTCTCTCGACTCCTCATTTAAGCGCCACTGATCTGTGATAATTTGTGTTTGTGCATTACCCACCTGAGTGTGTTTTGCAGCTCCTGCAGACAGGACACGCTGTAAGTGCTGCGAGGCCAGCTCTCTCTGTGCAAAGGTTTCTGAGGTGGAAAGGGACTCAGCTTCAGCTCCTCCACCTGATGCTGCAGCTCCTCCACCTGCATCTGCAGTAGCTCCACTGTTTCTGTAAGCCTGCACAGAAAAAAATAAAAATCAATGAAAACAAAGTTATTAAAAACTAGCTTTTTTAAATTTTCTACTAAGAAACTGGAGATAAATGTCTCACCCTTGGATCTTCTGCTGGGCTGCCCGGTTGTCCAGAACAAGTTTGTGGTTGCTCTGCTCCAGCTCTCGGGCCGACAGGTCAAGCTGCTCGTACACTTTTGCGTGCTGGTCGTTAACCTGTCTGAGGAGGTCCACCTGTTTTGTCAAGTACTGGAGGCGAGAGAACAAGGTGATAAGGGCTTAAAAGGAGGGACAAATCTATTATTGTTAACAGTTACACTATCAGTCATTAGCAGGTCAAATGAGCAGCTATTTTTAATGATTAAATCATTACAAAATCGCTGATAACTCATCTTTTTATGTTCGCCGTCTTCTACAGTAGCTTTGCATGATTCAGTGTTTAAAATAATTCATTATCCCGCTGACAGATATTTTAGCTCCTCTCCCTTTAAAGCCTAGCTTGAAGTTCTTTTCCAACCTCCCCTTATTGTAAGCCCACTTTCATCTGATTGGCTGCCCCTCACAAACAAAAGGTTTGAACAGCTTGTAGGTGAAACTTCTGCACCTTTAAGGAATCTTCTCTCACTGACTCAAACAGAGTCGAGAGTAGATTTAAAAAAAAAAAAAAAAAAAAAAAAAAATTCTTAACCAAGCATTTCGAGCAGATACTCAATATTTAAACTTTGGTCATGTTTGATGTGAGGACCAACAGTAAGTAAGACAGTGTAAACATAAACCTTTAACTACTATTATTATCCACATGCTGCCATTTGAGCATTTTTCTTGCAGGTTAACAGCCCGACAATTTTATTTCCCAGTAACACCTAAATGCCTCTCTTAAGTCCCGGATTAATTGAGGACGTATTATCTAACAGGGCGCCACAGCCAGGAAACTTTCGTCATGTAATCAGTTGGCGTAAAATCAAAAGACAGAAAAAAAGCCCCAGCTGATAAGTAACTTCACTCTGCCCGGACACGCTAACATAAACAGTCCAAAGTCAACAAGGCAAGCTGTACATTTAAAATGTGGTTTTCATGGTGCTTTATATTATTAGTCGCCTTTCAATCCAGCGAACAGCGAGCGTAAATCAGTGAATCGATCCTAGCACTGGTCAACATTGACGTGTCTGCTGCAGGTCTTAAGAGATTAATTGTGTATGTCAGCAGTTTAATGCAGGAATGGATTTAGAGGCAGACTCCCTCCAGACTAAGCCTGTTTAGTTATGTTTAGCAGGAAGTCAGAAGTCTCTTAGAAAAGGTTTTGACTCTGAGATCGTACAGTTTTGGACCAGAGTTCAGCGAGCCTTCAGGGAGTTTGAAGGTCAAAGGGCACATGTCTGTCCATCCCCAGAAGAATAAATGGCTGTGTACAGCAACATGTTTCGTTTTAAGTAACACCCTGAAAGCATTAAAGAGGAAATCAGTGCTGCGTGAGAGAAGCAGGTTCATCTCTTGATGTTTTCACCACAGCCTGGTCTAATGAGAGCTCTGTTTAGGAGTATACTTCGTGAGAGAAGGGAGGTATTTACCTCGATCTCCTGCAGTTGTTCCTGGTTGGTGGAGTACATCTGCTTGAGCCCCTGCTCCAGCTCCCTGTTCCTCTCCAGAAGGGTCTTCCCCAGCTCGGCTGCCAGCTGCAGGTCTGCAGGAGACACGAAGAGAGGTGAAACCACAAGTCCTTCAGCATTCATAGCTCAGCACTAATGGTGAAGGAGACCTGACAAGCAGCTTTCAGAGGTGCTGTTGGTGTTGGCAGCAATCCAGTAACACAAAGCGTCTCTCTAGAAACTCAATTAAGGGAACGATAAAGGCATGCACTTTTACATTAACACGCGAAGCTCTTTTTCACTCTACCTGGACAAAACCACGATAAAATGTGAAGGTAATTTTTGCACACACAGGCACACAAACCCACGGCCACTAGCGTAAAAGCAGCCCGTGCAGGCAGAAAGGATGAATAAAGTCAAAGGCACGTTCAGGCAGAGCGTTTCTGTTTTTTCCCCCACTTTGCCGCATATGTGAGTGTGCTGCTGACTCCTGGATTTTCTCGCACCCTTCCAGGACTCGCAAAATTTCCACTAAATCAGACTTCAGACTAAATAAACAACCCCGACTTAAAACCCACAGAAATTGATGCAAATATTGCCCGTGCATATTTTAAAAATTACTTATAATGCCATTCATATATTAAACACCGCGCATCATTATCAGCTGTAACAGCCCTGTAATTCTCTGCCTGCAGGGTAAATAAAGACTAAGTGCGAATCTTTATCTTTAAGCACTGAGACACAAAGACTGAAAGGAAACTGTACCATGTTCAAGGTCTTGCTTGTCGTACCACGGTTCCTCCTCCTTTATCTCAAATTCTTCCTCCACAATCATGTCTGTAAGCATCCTCGGGATTTTATTTTAATCTATTTAATCAGTCAAACTCTTTAAGGATTTATCTACATTAAAAACATGAAACACTATGAAAAAGGATTTTGATATACGAAGATAACCGGTTCAGTCAGCGTCCTCTCCCCCCTACAGCCGGCACCGGTGCGCGCTCATCATAGGACAGTCTTACTTCCAGCTCACCGCTCATGAAATCGTCTGCGCGCAGGACCGCTTTCCGGTTTGGCTTTTCAGAATAAGTGTTGCACCAAGACACCAGAAAAAGAAGACGGCAGCGTATAAAATGTAAAAATACAAACATGTTAAAGAAAGAAAGAAGAAACAGATAAACAGCAAGAGAACAAAAGATAAAAACCTAAAGTACAGTAATTAAAAAACTGGGCTCATGATCAGCAGGTATGACCTTTAGCAGAAACTCATTAATTTGGGTTGAAAAACTAAATCTTGTTATTGTGGAATCTGTCAATAACAGATGAAAAAGCAACAGGAACGTGTGCGGTCTGGATGTTAACTAATTTGAGAAAAAATGATTCCTCTATATTTAAACGTCAGTGGCGTAGTAATGTCTGGTTAACAAAGGTAAAACAAAATTGTGCTTTTATTATGAAGATTAGCACCCGTGATTTCCGGCATCAGGTCGCCACACCTGCTCCTCCGAGTTTGGTCCGCCAAAGATGAACAACAACCACACGGGGGCGCTGCAGAAACATGACAGCACGAAGGTAGAAGCGCAGAAATACCGTAGGCTAATGATCTGCGGTCATCATCGAACAGCAGATCTCATGGACTCTTATTTACAAGCATAACTTTAGTCCGATATAAAAGAAAATCTCTCTTCTTAGATAGTTGGTTTAGGAACAATATTATTTTAGTTAACCAGTTATTCGATTCAAATGGTATGTTTTTCTCAAATGAAGAATTTTGTTTACATTTCAATTTAGCTATCAGTCGTGATGATTATACTAACGTATTTGGCTCTATACCTTCAGGGGTTTGTATGCTTTTTAAGAATAAACCTAATATCCCATCAGACCACAGGCCATTGGCATATCCAATACAAATTGTTGGTAAGATATGCTTTTCTAAGCATTCAAAAAACAACAATAAATCTATCAGATCTTTATTTCAGAATAGTATAACCACGCTACCATATGTAATTTTTTTCTGGAACCGGTTGACTGATGATATTATGTGGAACGAATAAAAATAAAATAAATTAATACACAGAATTTACCCATCTAAAGATGATCTTCAAAGCAAATTCAAATTAGACATTGATGCAAACTGTAGCTTTTGTAAGACTTGCAAGGAATCCACTGTACATCTTTTTTGGTTTTGTCCTCTTGTACAAGACTTCTGGCAGAGATTATGTGTTTTTATCTCAGAAAATGTATTTAAAGGATTTGCTCTGTTTTGGAAATATGTATTATTTGGTCTCCACAAAAACCAAAGACAATTCAACAATGATAACAGGTATATGATTAACTTGTTAATCTTAATGGCTAAATTTCATATTCATAAATCCAGATGTTTAGGAAGACATCCCTCCTTTTATGTATACTCCTGTGAGCTTTTGCAATATCTAAATTCAATTAAGAATTCTTCTAACCCTAAAGCTATAAAAACTATGTATGTATGTAAAAACATGAAGATCCTTCAATCTCTTCGCTTTTTGGCTTAATCAGTTAAAACTTCTCCCCCTAGCGTATGTGTAATGTAGGTTCTGAATAATGTTTGTTTGTTTGTTTGCTTATGGTTTACAATTTCTGCAAGTACAACACCTTTTACGTAATACTGTTCAATTCTACTTTTTATTGTACTAATCTTTAAATAAAGGTTGGCAACCCCCCCCCAGGAGATCAGCTTCTGCGCCTGCGCTGTTTTGACCAGCAGCTACGCGTTTCCATAGCAACCAGAACCGACCGTACCATTGTGGTTTAACTGAAGTGGTTGAAAAACGGTTCTTAGAATTTTATTTTGTCTTTTCCTTTTAATTTTATTAATTTTATTTATTCATTTCTTTAGTTACTTATGTTTATATTAATTTCATTATCTGTCTTTTATATATTGAAATACAGCCTGTATTGGTATTTTCTCAAGTTGGAAAAAGTCTTTGAAAATGTTGCCATATTTGTTATACTTGTTACATTTGTTTAATTAATAAAAAAAAAGGTTCTTCTTGTAAGTCGAAGGTTATTATTATTTATTTATTTTAATGGATGATTAATGGATGATATCACATAAAACTAATCCATTACAACTGAAAGTGCTGCAATTAAAAATGCATTCTGTTAGTCAGTGATATTAAAAAAAAAATCTTGATAATGATGAAAAATATGCAGTATTTATCATTTAAGCTCCACCAAGTGTAGGAGTGTTTATCCTCACCATTTCTTTAATTCATCCTATTTAACAAGCTGATTGTGTGTGTTATAGAAAATCCCGATTTACAACTGTCAACAAACAAACAAAAACTTTTCTGTAAAACCGCAGAAAACTAAATAAATGAGCCTTAAGCCTAGCTATCATAAAACATAAGTCCACTGTGAGTAAATATGTTTTTAAACTGTTCATTTCAAATAGAAGCATCTGACTTTTTTACTCTACATCTCACTGAGTGTCCTGTTTCTTACCATCAGATGGTGGCAGTGTAGTTTCATAATTTAGTTTAAATCCCTTGCTTGACAAGCATGACATATACCAGACATGAAAGTCCTCATTTAAACCAGACAAAGACGATACATGCACGCTGATTTGTAATAAACTGTTTATTTGAAAACATCAAATGAACTAACCAAGCTCTAATAAATGAACACACCACAGAGAGCTGATCCACAGTGTACACAAAACAAGCATTTGATCAGCCCTGAAGTCAAAAATCAGTTTTGTTATTGGATGCAGAGGATGAAACATTCTTCATGATTTCTTTTGGGAACCATCCTGCCAGCTGGTTATAAATAATAGTTTGATGTGAGGTGATGATGACGAGTACAGCTTCAGCGCCTTCACCTTGTATATCCTCCTATCCAAACAGGTTTTCTCTTTATTTAGTAAAATAATGTGAATCTTTCATCTGTTTAATCACTGTTTCTACTATTGTGCATAAAACAGATGAAACAACAGTATATGCTGAATGACTTTGAGACCTCAGATGGATTCTTTTTTTATAGCTGTATAGCAATATTATGCACATTGCATATGTTGTAACAAGCCAATAACAGCAGACAGTTGCACAATATATTATAATGTAGTTAAAAAAAAAAATCAGAAGTACACCTTAAGCCCAAAAGTATAAGCACAGCCAAATAAAATATGTAGACACTTATTATGTAATCATGAAAATAGCTCCAAACCAAAGTACATAGACGAAGGAACAGACATGATAAACCTTTTATGTTTTTAGTGTCTAGTTTACATTAAATAAGATCCAATTTGCATGACAGAAACAGCTAACAGTAATCCAGAGATTTGCTCTGCAGCTTCCTCTATACAAAGCTCTTTGAACTTAGATAACCAAACAAACCTGGGTTCAGTATTTCTGTGTCGGTGAGGGGAACCTTGGTCACTGTACAAGGAACAATATATTGATTATATTGTATTATAGTATTATATCTATACATAAACCCACAGGTCACTTTGTCAGGAAATCTTTTTTTTGTTAACCTAAATATTTAATCAGCCAATCCCATGGATGCACTGAATACATTTAGACATATAGACATGGAGTATTCAGAAACTGCTTATCTGCTGGGATTTTTCCGACACTACCATCTCCAGGCTTTACAGAAAGCGATCTAAAAAAGACAAAAAATATCCAGTGAGCAGCAGTTCCCTGAGCAAAAATGCCTTGTTAATGTCAAAGGTCAGAGGAGAATGGCTAAGCTGCTAATTAGAGCTAATAGGAAAGCAAAAGTAAATCGTTACAACCCAGGTACAACAAGTCAAACCTTAAAGCAGATGGGCTACTACAGCAGCACTGCATGCCACTCAGCTAAGAAATGGAAACTGAGGCTACATTTTCCACAGGATCATCAAAATTAACAACAGAAGATTGGAAAAATGTTGGTCTGATGCGTCTCAGTTTCTCCTGCAACATTTGGAAGGTGGTGTCAGAAGAAGCACAAGGATCCACCATTGCTTGTATAAATTGTTCAGCCTTTTGCCGATTTATAATGGTGTGGGGGATATTTTCTTTGCACACTTTGGACCCCTTAATACCCTTTAAACGCCACAGGCAGTCTGAGTATTGTTGCTGCCCATGTCCATCCCTTTATGACCACAGTGTATCCATCTTCCTGCTTTTAGCAGGATATCAAATATCACAAAGCTCAGATGATCTCAGAATTGGTTTTTGAACATGTCAATGAGTCCACTGTACTCAGATGGCCTCCACAGTCCACAGTTCTCAATCCAGTGGAGCACCTTTGGGATGTGGTGCAACAGGAGATTCAGTCAGTTGCAGCATCTGCTTCTGTTGAGGTAAAGATCGTGAGTGAGATGTTAGGCTTCAAATGCTAAGGGTAATTAGCACATGGGTGTAAGTTTAACAAGTAAACTGAGAAAAATTCTAATAAAACTCTCATGTTGACAGTGCAATTCATTCATCAGCCATCTGCACAATACTATCCATGAGTAAACATCCTAATTACTACGTGTCATTTTAGCCAGGCAGCTGAGTCAGAGGAAGTTTTATTCCAAGATTGTGTGAGCAGTCGTGCGGCCGGAGAGCTCGCTGATTGTGCTAGCCGTCGTAGCAGAAGTCACACTGTCACGTCTCAGTGCCTCCTCAACCCCAGGCAAGATTATTCATGCAGGTTGAGGATTAGTTGCAGTAACATCATAAGCTTTTTCCTTTAAGGCCTCTTAGCTCCAGCCCTTTCATCTTCAACGTGCTCTCGCTTTTTTGCGCTCCACCCTCAGCATGTTCCCTCTCTCCCCATCCAGCCTCCACCATCCTCCTGATTTCTGCGTCTCTGTTCTGTGGCTGTCAGCGAGATGAGAGCAACGGCAGAGCAGGAAGCAGGGGCTCTCGGCGGGGCTTCGGATGCTCAGAGTGATACAAAAGCTGTGATCTCCTTTCTGCAAAATCAACACGGCTTGTGTTTCTCCTATCTGCACTTACACCCGTGTTTTTTTTACTTTTATGTTGATGCCGTACTGCCTTTTACATTTTATGGGGTGTGAAATATCAGAACAGCAGAATGAGACCCCATGCGCTCGTTCAGCCTGGCCTGTTGTCTTATCTCCCTGGCAGAAAACGATTAGAAGAGCATCTCAGACTAGATTTCCACTCATGTTTTCTGTGTTTCAGTAAAGGGAAGCAGCACAATAATAGCTCCGCAAATAAAGGAAAGTCAGATAAACTAATGGGGTTGAGGGGGGGGGGATGAAATATTACAGTCAAGAGTGAAGGCAAACAAGATGATTGCCACTGTGCTCACCACCCCATTCACATATTCCTCCTCATCCCTGCAGCGATCTGGGTTAGTAATGATGTTTCTTGCTGCCACAGCGTGGAAGTAGTGACATTAATGGGCGACAGCAAACAGTAATGAGTCATTAAAAGAGAGATTTGGAGCTTTACTGATCCGTTTCCATACCAACTGTCTTGGCTGTGGGGATTGGATCCTTTCAGTGTTTGGGAGTGGGGGGTGTAATGGGATTTGAGGAAGTGCTTGTGGGAAGAACCTCAACACAAAAACACACATATAATACATACTGTATGCTGACTGTGTGCATGTGTGTGTGTGTGCACGCGTGCTTGTTTTAAGGTAATCTTCAAAGCTCTGGCTTTCAGCAGAAATCCTCCCTGACAGGCGGAGAGAGCAGAGAGCCTGCAGCGATTTTAATTTGTTGTGATTTCTTATTTTCTTTTCCGCTTCCTCTTTCTTCTTGCCTTTTGTTCTGGACACATGCACAAACAGCCAAGGATGGGGAGATATACTGGTGCGGAGAGGACTGTTGCCGTGACAACAAGGCGTTTGCAAAAAAAAAAAAAAATCACCATGATGCCAACTCTCATGCAGGATCGCATATGGGAAGACAAAGACGGTGGCAGAAGCCATCCGCGCGTGTGTTTAAAGAAGATATTACTTTTATATTACACTGGTTCCTCCATGTTGTTTACACGGACAGGATGCAATAAACAGAAAATGATAAATGGGAGAAATGAGGGGGAAAAGAGAAGGAGAGATAACATGGGGAGAGACAGATGACGATTACGATAAGAGAAATTGGATTTGGCTGAAAGATAACAAAGTGTTATCACTGAACAGCAACATCAAAGCAATCGCTGGCTGGGAAAACTATGAAACTTTAAAGAAAAAAAGTTAATTTCATAAGCAATCTCCCAGCCTGGGGCTCGTGGGTAAAACAAAACTCTATGAAGTAGATGAATTTAGCTAATCTCTTTCCCACAGCTTCAGGGGGATCACAGAGGCACAGGGATAGAAAATCGCCCAAGTGCCTGATTTGGTGCTGAAATTTTATGAAAAAGAGACATCTCATGGCTTTGGTTCGGTTTTGCCCTGCTTTTGAATCAAGATCCAGAGAAACTGTAGAGTCTGAGGATGAGAAGAAAGGTTGAAAATAATGACTGGCAGCTGTCTCCTGTTCAGATGTTTTCTGGTGTTTGCAGATGAAAAGCGACATGGCTGATGTTGCATCAATGCGCAGCGCTGACGCAGCAGACTGGAGCGATGATGGATGGTGTGTGTGTGAGGCCAGACGCTAAATGTTGGTTTGAGAAAAAGCCTCCAGTTTAGAGTTGAAACGATGAGTCAATGAATAATATCCCATCAGAATAACTGATGGATGGCCAAGAAATTTTGTTGAGGTCTGCAGCGCCAACACATAGACTGTACAAGAAAGATGGATGTAGCCACAGTTCGACCTCTGGGACCATGATTTAGAAAACTAGCACCATGTTGTATTCAGTGCAGTACATGTGAACCTAGAATTATTAGGGTAACAATTGAAAAGATTATTCATAAAAAAGAAGGGAGGATGTTTCTTCTATGGACCTCTATACTGCTTTTTTAAAACTAATCGCCCCCTGCTGGCAATTAAAAAGAAAACAGTTTTAGGGGCTCGAGCACTGGCTTTTTACTTTTCCATCTATCTGGTACAAGCTGCTTTACAGACAGTCGTCTCAGTTGGTTTTTGTTTATGGTGAGAACTTGATCTGATCTCCTTCCAAACCACATAACAGGTGCACACTGCAAGTTTAAGCTAAAAGCCTTCCAACATCCAGGTACGCTTTGCATTCTGGTATGTAGCACAGTACAGCAGAACTAAAGAGTGCACAAACTGTAGCAAGCAGCTACCAGCTTCTTTGAAGCACATGAGGCAGTGTACTAACTTCAAGACATCTCCACAAAATCCATTCCACATATCCACTAGACCTTCCTGTATGTTGTTCCTGCCCCATATTGAACTTACCATGAAACATTTTGAACAGTTTTATGCAGTTTGTAGTGATTTCTCTATATGACAAGATACCAAACCACCAAACCAAGCTACACATTTACAACTGATTTACATCGACTGATTCAGGTTTCACCGGTATAAACAACAAACTGTCCCATTCTGCATGTGCCAGTAACTTACAGGGTGTAGATTTCTTACATTGTTAAAAGGTGGGAACCAAGAATTTTATTATCCGATTACATATTTAACTAACAAGAAAAAGACCCTGGTTTGATCCTGGGAAGAGACACTAATCCCTTTGGGTTTGTGTCACGAAGGGCATTAAATGTTTGCCAGATGAAACATTTCCGTGACCCCTCTGTAAATAAGGGAGCAGCTGAAAGTAGCTTCTTCTTCTTCTTCTTGTACACACAAAATTTACGTATGTAGTCTTGTTAGGACTCCTTCAGATTGTAGAAGCTTGAAACCCAAATGATACTCTTCCTCTTAATTTAGAGCGATCATCGGGCTACATTTTAAACACTGCTTTATAACCAAATATCTTCACTGATGATATCCCCATCAAGCCTACTTGTTTACATGCAAAATTGAGATTGTGGACACGATAAACACAAACAGCATTTTGCATCATAACGTTTTATTGCAGAATATTTTGTTATGGCACTTGATGTGTTCTACCCGCACACAGAGTTGAAGTCATGCATGCTTCACAGACCACCTACCTTTACTGCTGTTGTAGATAAAATCAGGTTTCCAGAACAGATCTGGCACAGTGGTGGTAATTTACATGTGCTTAGTCCCTGATATTATTTGATCATTTAGATTTCCCTTTTCTCAAATATTGGTCAAATCTAGCATCAGAGTCCTTATAGAAGCAAGTTTCAGCTCTGCTTTAAGCCGAGCCTTGTTGTGACTGCATTTCTGTGTATCTGATAAGTTTAAGGCTCACAAACTGGAAAAAGCTGAGCAGATCACTTCTGCCCAGCAGTGCGGTGCAGTCCAACTGCTGAGTGAAGACAAACCGGCCTGGCAGCTCGCTCTGTTTTATCCCTTCTGATGTGAAATGCTTCTTCCTGGATCAGCTTCAAATGCAGCATTCTGAAGCAACACACTCAGACAATTTTACCGACAACAAATCAAAACGTGTATTTTTTTTTTTTGGAACACTTTTTGCCGCCGTCAGCCAAAACCTGCTGCTGTGCTGAATTTATTTTGCAGCCAGTTTCTGTTTTGGATGTTTCCTCTTACAAAGCTGATAATGTTTTATTAGCTTTACAAACTGGAGCTGCAGCAATAAAAAGGAAATAGTAGGAAAAAAGTATTTTCCAGCAGCAGTTTAAATAATTGAAGAAGAGCACCTTTCATGCACAAACAGGGCCAAGGCCTCGTGTGGCTCTCTTTATTGAAACTGTATATTTATAGATGAATGACTCATGAGTGTCTGGGTGAGGGGTTTGTCTAAAACCAGCTTTGGAAAAACTGCTTCAGTGCTTACACTCATAGATTCTCCAAATCACTGGATCAGTTTTACAAATATGTTTTATAGCTTCCCATTGTTGATGATGGTGGAGCTCTAACATGTTGGTCCAAGTTCACAGCAGATGATCAGTGACTCCCTGAGTTGTGCTTAAATGTCTTTGCTCATTTACTGATTAAAAAAAAGTCACAATTCTGTATATATTTGAAGATTTTTATGGTTATGAACTCCTGGGTCGTTTTAAGCCAAATACAAGTTATAAACTGGTGTTTAGAGTCCAAAAATAACCTTAATGTTTCTATCCACAAGGCTTAATTCCATTATATGTTTTAGTGTTAACTTTTACTCCTGTAATATTTAAAAGCAGAATTACTTCAGGTCCTAGTTTTGTCTCAAACTCCTGTGATCTCTAATTGCAAATTTTATATAATTTAGTGAAAAGATTATTATCTTTTTAAGCCAAAGACACAGCAACTTAATAAACGGAAAAAAACATGCAAGCAATTAAGTAATTTAAAACTGATTTAAAACATCAAACATACCAAGGTCTATTCATGTAATCCAAACTACGTAAGCTTTAAGGTAAGCTAAAGCCATTACAACCAGGAATATCTGGATAAACTGATCTTCTCCACTTGGGAAAATTACTTTTAAAGACCACCACAATGCTACTGAGTAAACAGTAAATACAAATGAAAAACACATACTGTCTGCATTTGCAATAAATAATATGGCTTTGTAGCAGCAATGCTTATGGACATTGGTTTAAATGTTGTGTATTTTCTGTTATAAAAAGTGATTCTGTGTTTGTTCCTTGATGGTCAGTTTCTCAGTTTGTGTTTTTAACTCATCCGGCCTTAGGACTGACAAGCTTGTGCCATGAGGAGGCGTTGGTCTTCCATCTCTCCATCCAAATTCATAAGAATCACTGCTCTTCCAAGAGCACTGATCAGAATTTTATCAAACTTGGGGACAGTGGTCACCTAATGGGTCTTCACCCAAATTGTGCCCCAGATCAAGGTCACATTTATCGCTTTATGGGTACTTTTCCATTTTTGCAGGATGATCTTCATGGACACTAATAATTTCACCACATTCTCCCTCATGATGTACTGAACAATATTCAATTCAAATCCTTTACCATTCATTAACATAAGATTCTCAATGCACAAATTGATAAAGACCTTGTACTGAAATGAGGAACTAAGTGATGTGATAGCTTTAATCCTGTTCCTTGTTGCATCCTGTTATATGAATCTTTTTTCTCATGATCATATAAGGAATGGTCCTGTTGGTTGACTCCAACATTAAGACGGTGCAGATCAGTGGAATTCTCATTAGTTTGTGCAATGGAGGTAACCCCTTTTTTCCGTACTTCACACATTACAATAATCTGTGATTTATGTACAATATTAAGCTGGATGAGCTTCCACATCACTGACATTCAGGTTTTATCTTCATGAGAGATGAGTGAAGCTGTGACACCATGAGTGCAGTGGGTTACTGGACCGATGGCAGTCCCTGGCTTAAAAATGCTGCTTAAAACACATTACTAACTGAGAGCTGTGAAGCAAAACACCACTGTTCTGCTGACCTGAGAAGAACCATGCTCCTAATAGAAACTAATAAGTGAGATAAGTCCCATCTAAGCAATTTGCTCAGTGTGCTTCACTTTGTAGCTGCTAGTAAACGTCCCAGGCTCTGTTTTACAGGTAATCCTCGAATGTGTTTACCACCACAAGTCCATTTGCCCCCTTTAAGATGTTAAAAAGCCATCATCATCAATCATGCCTAAGTGACATGTCTTACTCAGAAATGTATTCATTTTCATACATTTTAAAGGTCACTTGGAGAGTATTTGAGAAAATTTTTCTGCATAGTCTTAAACCTGCTACAGCTTGAGACCAACGACATAAAATGAAGTTAAATTCAGTTAAGTAATTCAGCCTGACAAAAAAAACGTGTCCGCGCGCGGGCGTGTGAGCGCGACATGCTCGTGGCATCAAGTTTTTGCAGAGCTCAACATTATTTCACCCAGGATTGGTTCAGCGTGTGTGTGTGTGTGTGTGTGTGTGTATCTCTGTGTGTTTCATCCCGTTTATAGTGCCGCACCCTGCCTTCTGTGCGTAAAAGCCACCACGTAGCCGACAGCATCATTATCATCATCACCACACACCACGTTTCTTCCAGCAGCGGGACGAGCCGGAGGATAACGGTCCACCTCACGGGCAGGTCGACAGAGATGGGAGAGGAGCGGCGGCTTTTCTGGCTATGACACGGACACAGCGGGCGGGAAGGATGGCTCTCACCAGCCGGGAAATGTTGTGCTTGATCGGAACCGCCTGTCTCTGGCTGCCGCTGTTAGCCGAGGTATGTACTGTATCCTGCCTGCTGCTGATGAGAATGTATTTTTTCTTTATAGTGCAATGTGCCCTGATTTATTATTTTCTTTTGTGTGTTTCTCTGTGTGTGCTTTCCTTTTTTTTTGAAGCCATGTCCCGTGACGGTCACGCTTTGCTGACCTCTGCTGCATTTCATTAAAAAACCTAATTAGTCCGACAGCCTGATTAAACTGACAGTTGTATTGATAAGCCTGTAGAAGAATTCAGGGCTGTGCCGCCACGTTGTAAGGTCTGGATCACAGAAAGGATGCTTTCATGTTTTTTCTCTCTGGGCCGCATTTCCAACAATCCAAGTGCAGGTCAGAAATTTAAAGAGCACCACATTTTAGCCAATTAATGGTGGCATGAAGGTGCACTGCCCAATTAAGCGGAGTCTACATTGTCGCACACACCCATTCGTGCTGGGTGACAAACACAACCCCTCCACCTTCCTCTCTTTTCTCCTGCTCCTCATCCTCTTCCTCCACCCCCCGCGGCAGGATATCATGAGAGGAACCCGTCGGTGCCTCCTCTGCCCCCGCGGTGTTTGGGGAACGGACCCAGCACGGGGTGTTAAAGCTGTCACTGCATGTCAGCGCAGATATGTTAAAATCGAAACGCGAGGAAGCAGGTGTTTCTGTCATACGTGGGTCAAAACACGCGTTTCTGCAGCAGCTGGAAGTCAGGTTCACTCATTTGTTCTGTGTCTTGCAGAAGCAACATAATCAATTAATGATCAATCAATCAATTAATCGTCACACTCGTCCAGTTTTCCTCTCACTGCAGTTGGAGTGTGTTGCGTTAATATGCAGCATATGAGCCGAGTAGCCAGTGTAGAAGTCATTAGTGGAGTACAGCGGTGTGCGGGATTTAATTAGACCCACTAACACTGAAAGCAGCCGTGCACATCGAGCACACCGAGCACGCTGCAGATGAATTGCTAATTTTTCATCTTTATTAGACAGTTTGTTTCCCCCCCTGGCAGGAATTCTTGGAATTCAGAAGCTCTTCATTTTGTTGGAAACGTGAACAAAACAGAAAATTAATCTGCAGATCTCTATACCCTGCAAACTGCTTCCCTCTGGCTCAGTGTGTGGAGACTAAAATACGTGTATGTAAACAGTAGGCAGAAACCAGCCTCCAATTTACATCACAGAATACATTTTTTTGTCAGCTTCATTTAATGAAGAGCCAATATACAGCAGATTTACTAACATAAATGATATTATTAATATTACAGTAGCATAATGTTAAATAAAATGAATGTTTCTGCAGATTATGAACCCTTATTAGAGGCTACACCATCAAAGTTAATGGGATCTGTGATGAAATTGCTTTATGATTTACCTCTGCCAAGGAGGTTATTTGATGTATCGGATGGTTGAACAATATTTTATCACACAAACTGAAACATCCAACTAAGAATCATATTCACAAATCTACAGGATGCTAGTAACAGCAGAGGGTGGCAGAAAACACCCCCACTGTGAAATAAAACTGGGAGCTTAAATTGAATTGGTCAGTGAGGACATGCATGAACAAAGCTGTTTGTAGTCATCTATGGAATCTAAGGAATTTGATTGGAAGATTGGAATGAGGGTTTTTTTAGGTCCTGTGTTTGCATCACTTTTGTGTTGGAGGAACTGCAGATTCATGAATGATCATTCGCATGTCTTCAGGGACTGCAGTCCTCCAGGGATACTGGTTGGATAAAAGAGTGGAGGAAAAACAGTTGAGTACTGAGTATAGGTGGTGTTTTCAGGACCTCCTCAGAACGCTTTAGGACAAGACCGCATTCCTGTGTTCATTGCCAAGAAGATCATAACTGTTAAATGGAGTAAAACATCACCACTACCACAAATCCTGTAGACACATGCATAATGACATGCACGTTAGCGAAGCTGCAAATTAGTATGGATACATTCATAATGTATAGAGTCACAATGGACTTGAACCCTTTAAACCTTAATTGTCAAGGAACGTTCAGCCATCCTATGTCCAATGTTCTGTGTTCTGTGCAAGATTTATGAGTTATTAATAAAAAGTTGCAGACTGTTTTAGTTGTTTTAGTTTTTTACCAAAGGTGTGGCTTGACCCACAAGTGATTACATTTTGAATTTAATCTGGATCTGAAACCCTTTTTTCACTATAGTCACAATGAAAGAAGAAAAACTGGGAGACGTTGTCTTGACATTATAAAAAAAAAAAGTCATAAACTAATCTGGATCCAAAGACTCAATGAATGTGTGGTGTGAGAGGACTTTCGGCCTTGGTGGAAGCATGCTCATGTATTATAATCAACTGATTTACTTTACTTTACTTCAGCTTTGGTAAACATGGACGTGCAACTGCAAAGCATTTAGAAAATCCCAAACGTAGAGGTCACCAAGAGATGTGTAGGGCAAAAATAAATGATCTTATAAAAATATTACCATCTCATACGTCAGCTAGGATATCTGTATATATCAGCTGAACCTCAATATAAATTGATGCTTAG
This sequence comes from Oreochromis niloticus, assembly GCF_001858045.2. Taxonomy (NCBI): domain Eukaryota; kingdom Metazoa; phylum Chordata; class Actinopteri; order Cichliformes; family Cichlidae; genus Oreochromis; species Oreochromis niloticus. The sequence continues at coordinate 9,947,644 of NC_031973.2, forward strand.
ATAGATTTTGCACTGGCTAAACGTTGAGGTTACTGTAGCGAGGAACTTTTTATAATCAAGATTTCTTTGTTTGACTTGCACAAAAGGGGGAATAAAAAAAACAAAACATCACCTGTTTTGCCAAATTGTCATATTAAACATCAGCATTCAACCTCAGTTTAAGAATCAGGTCAGTTAGTGGAGAAGAATCCCCCTAATCCTGCTCTGCTGGTTATAAACTACCCCTCTCTGCAGCTGGTTTGCTGTCAGACCTGATAAATACTTTCACTTTTCTTATCTGTGCCTGACAATCATTGTGTCACTATGCTTTCAGCACCACCGTGAAGTCTTCTGCAGGTCCCCAGGCTCCCTTGTAATAACACATAATAGGAAATGCCAAGTAAAATCACTCTACCCTTTAAAGGTTTTGACCCTTTTAAGGTTTCGCATCATAAAAGTGACAAAAATCATCATTAATATCCCGAAACCTTACCAGCGACAGTCATCTAGGTGGCACGCGCGAGCATGATCATTTATGACTAAAAGCATCACTTTGGAGCATCTTCCTATCTCGGTGCTGCAGTGGTCTCGCTTATTGCTTATTTATTTGTTGCCCTTCCATCTGGTGTGGTGCGTCTGTTTGCATGGCCAAACACTGGACGCAGGTGCAAGAGCGTCGAAGCAGATTAGTGCCGTAATTGAGCCGTGTGATTGACATGAGTGGAGATATCGGCACCCGTGTCTGCTATCACAGGTCGCCTGTTCCTGATGTAATACCATTAGGCTGAGTCTTCTGGGAGGTGTTTGCGTGTTGGTTTCACGTGTGCGTGTGCAGTGGCCAAAAACAGTGACAGGAAGCAGAGAGCAGAACTCACCTGTGTGACGGTGAAATGTGCTGTGTATCGCTGCCCTCTCAGCAGAGCAGACGGGCTGTGTGTTGTGTAAATGTGTATCTGATATCTGAAATGAAATAAACGCTGCCATATAAACTCTGATGCTGTCTAGTACTTTGTGTGTGTTTGCAGTTACTGTGCTGTACTCTCATCCCTGGGTTGCTTATACTCATACTTCAGGTGGTGAGAATTACCGTCAGGGAGTAAACTCATTAATACATGCATCGAAAGTACATCGAGATGACTTCATGTTCAAGGATAAATACCAACAAATCAGAATACTTTAGGGGGAAATGCTTGAACCTGCATGTAAAGTTGTACAAAAACTAAATATATGCAGTACTCATGGGATTTGTGGAAGAATGAGTCAGATCCCCAGTGTGCGGTAAACCATTAAAGAGGACCTCTTCTGCTCGTCTCCAGCTCCGTGTTTTTTATTCCAGGACTCAAGAGTAGCTTTGCATGATTCACAGATCAAAATAATCCTTATTTATCTTATTCTGGGCCTTGGTGCACCCCCTCAGTTCATCCTCTGTCTGAAATAGAGAGTTTCAGCTTCTCTACTCTTCACTTAACTTTTATTCTGAGTGGCTGTCCCTCACAAGTATTAGGCTGGAACAGCGGGTGAGCAGGGCACCTGTGCTTCAGATATATCCACTCCTTGTGACGTCTTACAGAGCCATATTTAACACGAGCATCCGTGTATAAGGCATGAAATGAAACTAAATTATCTAAAATATACACCTTATAGATAGAAAATTACCTCTCTTATTTTCTAACAATGGCCACAGTTGCTTTCGTGCTCAGTGATGGTAATTGTAGAGATAATCTTGAGACCTTATGACTCTCTGTCCATTAAATTTGTTTCTAATTAGACTCAATGAAAGGATTTCCCCCTTTTTTGTGGGTGTTAAGGCGCTATTATCGAGCTGCAGTCCAGCTGATTTGGTGCTTTCACATTAGCGTTTTGCAATTCATAATTATGACAAGTCAGATATGGCCTGTAACTAATCATCATGCATATTTTAGAATGTTGTTTACGCGTCACGACTCACTAAAGTTCAGACTTTGTGGTGGAAAATGAATCATGCGCTGGTGGCCTAATTTCCACCAGTTTTCAACCAAATTTGGTTAGAAGTTTCTGGTATATTAGCAGAATGTTTGCTTTTAAATGAATTTCATGTGTTTTTCTTGTTCTTTGTTTACTATTATACCAAGATGAAATTCTGGTCCTTTGTCTCACTCTCTGTCTTTCTCTTGTGCATGCAGGTGGTGGCTGAAGACAGCTACTTAAACGAGGTGCAGAACTCAGGTAGGCGAGAGGTGACGCTCTCATCCTCTCTCTGTGCATTTACTTTCTCCTCCCATCTGTCCTCTCCTCCTACATCATCTCTCTCCTTTCTGCTCTTTTCTCCATTCCCTCCAGTTTAACCCACATTCTGACTCAGACTCTCACAAAGCCCCTCCCACTCTTTCCTACCTCTCCTCTCCCCCTCATCCTGGCCTGCACCCCTCTGCCTTTCATTTTCCTCTTCTTTCTTTCTCCGCATCCCTGAGAGGAGTGAAGGGCATGATGAAGATAGGACGGGGGGTTGGGGCAAAGAACTCCTCCCTCTCGGCTCATTTCCAGTGCAGTGAAATATCTGGGCTTTAACAGTCGCTACACACTGACAGACAAGCGCATGCAGTCAGAAACACACCATCCATCATATGGAATCCAAATTGTGGCTTTTTTACAATACTGAACACCTGCATATATTCATACTGCTAAATTCGCCTCTTTTTATTGGGTGGAAATGAGGATAAATGGTATAAAAGGAAATTTCCCCAGGTTTCCAGATTTATTAGTGTGTTTTGTGTAGAGGACGTTGTTGCTACACACCCACCCCCCATACAGCCAGCCTCCGACTGTGAACCGTGTCAAATACTCATTGTGGCTGGGAAACGGATTACGGGAGAAGGGAGACTGAGTGTTCCCATGGCGATGGGCAGAGTGCGGTTGTCGTGGCAATGAGGAGGGTGTCGAGTATTGTGTGAAATGCATTAAAGAGCGTAGTGAAATATTAAAGTGGTGAAAAAAATAAACAAGGGGAGAATTTAGGGATCATATTGAGACATGAAAAATCATAGTAAATGTTAGTTTTGAGCGATGCTAAAAATGTTGCTTTTGTTTAGTTACGTAACGCTTTTTTACTTTATTAAAATTTTATGAAGCTGAAGATAAAAGTTTGATTAATGCTACTGTGCAGCTTTTAAGCATGTTTTTGCCATTCAGCACAACAAACGCAAAATATATATGTGAAAATATTACATGATTTATATGGTGAGATTACGAATTACAAAGCAGTAAGGGAACGATAAACATGGCGGCTGTTCTGTCGTTCTCGTATGGCAGTGCATCCTGTTTTTTTTAATATTTGATAATTGTTTGTATTTGTGCCTAACTGCTTTAAACAGAAGGAAAAATGGCTCAAAGATAACGTTGTGCATTTATTTTTCATCAGCATCAACACAAAACAAAACGTCAGCGCTCTCCAGCGACCAAACTAGTAACTAAAATGACCTCTTATCTATATTGTTTCTTTTCTCTAGCCGATATTCTAAAATGCTCCACTTATTTTGATTTTCAATCATTTTTAGCTCATCCGGCCAAATGTCTGATGTTTTTATGCCACGTATAAGTGTCAGATGGACAAGAACTGCAGGTGTAGTACTTGAGCACAGTGATCATATAGTGGATTTTCACCCAAATTATGGTCAAGGCCAAAGTGATGTTTGTCACTTTATCGGAAATTTTACCATTTTTCAACTTTGGGTATTTATGGAAGAGGATTAGGGCCACCGAAAAAAAAAAAAAAAAAAGCGGGCACTTCTTTTTTTTTCCTGCTTTTCCAGAATTCTGAGAAAAAAGTCAAAATTCTGAGATTAAAGTCAGACTTATGACTTTTTTCTGAGAATTCTGGAAAAGCAGGGAAAAAAAAAAAGACGTGCCCACTTTTTTTTTTTTTTTTTCCCCCAGTGGCCCTAATCCTCTTCCGTAGGTACTGGCCAGATTTTAGTGCAACAACACTAATTTGCCTTGGACATGATTGTTTGGCTCCTCCTTGACTTCTCAGAGTATTTTAAGCCTCATTTGTTTGCAGAGTACTGCCAACTAACAAATAACACAAAAACCTATCACTTTCTTTCTGTACACATTACAAAACTTCTAAACTGTGCTGGATGTGAGAGAGGTGAAAAAAGGAGCTACGAAATCCACAAATTGTAGGCAAAAAAATGACATTTATTTTGACTTTCATTCCTCACAAATATTATTTATTTGGATATTGCAAAAAAAACAACAACAACATTGCAATGAGTCAGGGAATTACACTTGTATCATTTTAACACATTATAAGCTAATGACTCCAGTTTGACACTTGAAAATTAAATGAGATAATCTTCAATCAGGTATATTTGTAATATTAAATATATCAAAATTAAAGGGACAGTTTTTTTCTCTGACTTGCTATGTGGATTTATCTGTTGTGTAGGTTTAATATACTGGAATCTGCTTTAGCAGTGCTCACAGTGCCCAAAAACACATACAAAAGAATACACTACTCAGCAGCAACATTTCTTTCTACAAATCCGTAAATACATGCAAAATGTGCATCTATTCGTGACTTACAAGAACACATCCTTTAAGTCCTTTCACCACTTTACTGACTCCACTCGTACTTTCATGTCAGCTATGTAAGTAAGAACACCTGGTGAATTCATATTTTGACTTGAAATCACAGGTGTGATTTACAGCCCCACTTTCTTTTCAGTTAAATCCTCAATTGTATTATTTCCACCCATTGTCCTCCCTCGTTAACTTGCTGTAATATCTTCTGTGCACGAAGTGCCGAACTCGTTACAAGCCTTGAACCTTTCACACTTTAACTGACGTCACCATATGTACCAGGAAAAAACCCTCTATAGTTTATTCTTTTTTTTTTTGTAGTGTAATGAATTAGTGTTTATTGTTTGCTGCCTGTTTATAAGATGAAGCCACCATCCTACATTCATAAGACAATTATGGAGCTGCCTGGCAATGTGTCAAAACGTGATAGACAAAATAATTGAATTATTATACGAAAAACTGTGATAATAAATAACTCATTAGTCATTAAATACAAATCTAAACTAAAAGGTTTGGATATTATTTTCCTCCTTAAAACAAACATTGAGAGACTTTCGTATTGAGTTCCACATTCACTGTTTTTATCAGTTTGCTTTTTCTTTTTACTTGTCAAAACCGTATTTATTCTACCATCATTTCTTTATATTTTCTTTCCAAGGAGCCAGTCTTTCTTGTAATTTTAAAGCGGTCTGCAGCAATAGTTCTTCAGGCTTTCTGGAAGATTTTTCACTCATTTTCAGTCCCGTCCTTGTACCTTAACATTTTCAGACGAGAGAAAACCGCCCGAATGTTGTGTCAGTTTGACGAGGAGCTGAAACACTTTAGAATTGTTGATCTATTTTTCTCTAGCTAATTAATAGCAAAAAGAAACCAACAAAACTGAAAAAATCTGTACCTGGATAGGCGATTAGCAAACTTAGCAAGAAAACCTCACGTATTCACATTATCTCACTGATAAATATCTATTAAAGACATTCTCCATATTGGATACATGTCCTTAAATGTAAGGCACTTGGCTTTTAACCCACAAAGACTCAAACAAAATATTATATTTGATTTAAAGAGTGAGTCTCTGAAGCCCCGCTGACTCGCTTTCACCAACAGGAACTATTATGATCGGATCCAAGTTGGAGCCAAATTCATTGTCACAGGGATTAAAGTACGGATAGAGCTCCTCGGTAAAGAAACACTCTGAGAAAGAGTAAATAAGTGTTGCAGCCTCCGTGTCCCAGAATGATATTTGACCTCTGTCGTAATCCATGAAAACCCCGATCCGCTCCACTTTCCCAAAGTGTACCGGCTCATCCGGAGAGTTGAAGGTTTCAAACTTATTTTCCAGGAACCACATGGCCCACAGCCCACTGCGCGAATCCCGACTGAGTGACCCTCTCCTCTGGACCGACGCAGCAGCCATGCCCAGACACCACTCGGTCTTCTGACCCACGTAAACCTCGAAGTAAAGCTTGCGGGATGAGAAGCTTCTGTTTCCCAGAACTGCAAGATGCTCAGTGAACATGTTTGGGTTCGAGATTTGGTTTGCCCACCATCCTGTGCGCATGCTGTATCTTACTTCTTTCAAGTCGTCTGATATCATGAGCAGAGGATGAGCCGTGTCCGGATCCAGCAAGACGTTCACTTCGTACTGCTGCATATATCTGAGTGTGGCTTTATTTGACACGTCTGAGCTGTCGCACAGTTTTTGTATGTCTGTGTTCATTTTATTGAGCAGTGTTCGCAGCTGGGAGACGGAGTTTCTCAAATATTCGCCTACGTGTTGTATCTCCAGGTGTCGGTTAAAGCTGAGATTCAACAGATCTATTGTTTGAGGCAGGACAGAGGAGTTTGGGTAGTGCCGGAGAAAATGGAGCTGATCTTTAGTCTGCTTTAGCTCAGTCAGCTTCACACTTGTCAACTGCAGCTCTGTGATCTCCTTCTCCATATCACTAATTACCCCTCCTGCTTTTTGTTCTACAGTTTTTTGTTTCTCCTCAATGACCGCGATGAGCTCTGTCTGACTCCTCTGAATCTCAGACACCAGGTCTGTTAGGTCCTGCATGCCGCTGGCAATCACCTTTTCAGTTTCTGTCTTGCTTAGCTTGACTGATTCCTTCACTTTCACGACGTTCTGGAGCCTTTCCTGGATCATCCGCTGCACTTTACCCTCAGTGTGCTCCAGCAGGCTCTTCTTCTCGTCGTACGCCTGCTCCACAGGAACAACGGAGTGCTCCTTGTGGTGGGAGCTGGAGCAGACGTCACACAGCAGAGCGCTGTCGTCTCTGCAGAACCACATCAGCAGCCTGTTATGTTCCTCACAGATCCGCCCCTCCAGGCTCGCCACAGGTTCAATCAACGTGTGCTTCTTCAGTCCAGGGGCAAGGTGATGAGGCGCCAGATGAACGTCGCAGTATGAAGTCTGACACTCCACACATGATTTAATTGCTTCTTGCGGCGTGTCGGTACAGATGCCACATAGCACCACAGCTCCAGGGCTGGCCTGCAGTGAATGAGCACTCCAGGTGTCAAAAACTTTACCTTTAAGCGACAAGACGTTTGACGCGAGTTCTGAAATGAAAGTGTTGACCTTGAGATCCGGTCTTCTTTCAAAAGTGTGATTACAGACAGGACACCGACAGACTTGCACATCGTTCCAGTAGGTTTTGATACACAACATGCAGAAGTTGTGTCCACATGGAGTGGAAACTGGGCGAGTGAAGACATCCAGGCAGATGGGACACAGAAACTGGTCCTCAGAGAAGATACTGCTGCCAGATGCCATTTCTAAGAAAACAGACAAACACTATTAAATCTAGGCCAACATTCAGATTAGCTGCTTTAGCTAAAATAAGTTCATGAGCTGTTCTGGAGCGTTTAACGGCAGCTGTCACTGCATTTTTAGTGGAAGTTATATTTTTGCCCAGCTCTGTAAAACAACCCAGAGAGTTTCCTTATATAAGCAAAAGGCTTATCTTTGCATTTAGTGCTGTAATGATTTAACGCTGACTTTAAACATTAAAATTTAAACTCGAATGGCAGGTTTCGCTCTGTTGTTTTCAGGCTGCAGAACAGGACGCGACCCATGTGATCACCTTAATGAGCCTCAGTATTGCCCGGGGACAAATTATTCCTGTATCAGCCAGCATCGTCCTGATAACATTCAAATCAGTTCATAACCAGATAGTCTGCACTTAAACCACAGAGCAAAAGTACCAAACTGCACCATCATCGAGACTCAGGATTAAGTGGATCCATGCTTATAGACTGGGTTTTTAATAAACGCCGGTCTTTCTCGTTTCATTTTCATATTATGTATTTGCGTCCTTTTTTTTTACTTGTTGCTTTTGAGTAGGCATTTTCCTGTATTAATTGCTAACTTCATGAACCTTTATTAACTTGATTAACCTTATGAATTTAAAGCCACTAACCAACTTAAAAACCTGGCTGTGTAGATTTGAGCTGCAGGTCTCTAATAACATAACTACTGATGTTATTCACAAATAGACTGATTAGATGAGCTAATGTGAGAGCTCACTATATGGAGATGTGGGGTAACACATATAAAAGCACACTACAGTCACCATGCACAAAAAGTGCAGTAAGGATAGTTAATAAGGTCGGATATCTGGAAAACACAAACTCATTATTTTTAAATTCAAAAATGTGGAAATTCATGGATCTGGTCAAATTTAAAACTGGTCAACCAATATTCAGAAGAAGAAATAATTTGTTACCAAAAATATTAAATATTAAAAGTGTTCACAGACAGAGAGGGGAGTTTATGAGCTGAGAGGGGAGCTAAATTTTAAAAAACACAAAGCGAGGACAACAGCGAGGAGCATGCAGTTAACAGTCTGTGGAGTAATGTGGAGGAGGCTATACAAATATAAATCAGTTAAAAAATCATATAAAAACACTAATAAAGCACTATATGGAAGAGTTGGGGTGTTAAATCTTTATATTAAGAATGACGTATTATAATAAAGCAATACTTTTGGATAGGTGTAGTTAAATAACTATAGATCAGTGTATAAAGGTGTATATGTTAATATAACACAGGACTGTGCATTTGATATTTATATAAGTATATTTATAGCATATATGTATATTTTAGATTGTATAATTAAAGTAGATATATACGATGAATTAATAAGCGTGAGAATTAATACGCATTGAACTGGATAAGGCCAACATTTTTTTTCCATGTGAATGTGATGACTTTTACTGATTTATACTGACTTATATTGATTGATTGATTGATTGATTGACTGATTGATTAATCTTGAGTCTTACTAAAAGGAGTTAGTAGCTATTAAAGATGATTGTAGTTGTGCATTAAGAGGAACTGCTTGTTTGATATCTTGAACGTCATTATTTATTTATTTATTCATTTTTAAATCACATGTGATCATATTTGGAAGTTAGTTAATGCTTGCACTAGTTTGGGTGGATGGTTACCAGCTGTCACTGTGATATTAAATAGGCTGATTTTGGCAACCAAACAACAGACTTGAAACAAAATGTACCTACTGGGGAAAATAAACAGCCGATTCCTTTTCTTTTTATATCTCAGTGCTGAATAGGGCAAACCCACCTGTCAATCAAAGGGCTTACACCCCTCATAATCAGGCTGGTCTACGTGTCCCTGGCTCTGCTAAAATTTTAAGAAATTCCCAGTGGGGTTAAAGTGTAAATAAAATTGACTTTCACTTTCAGTCTGAGAAGACTAGCAGAAAGCATGATCTCAGCTGTTTTAGAGCAAACGCTACTCCTAATCAAATAAAAGAGAATTAAAAAGGATTCAGAGTGTCAAATATATCAAATACTCGCCTGATTGTTGACATCAGAATTTCCTACAGTGGTGAGGTCTTCTTATATCGCTGAACAGGCAGCTGTCTCACATTCTGCAGTTAGAAACCGTCACTTTCTGGACGCCTGTGAAGAAAAGTTATGTGCACGGATTGTTGGCTTTGCAGTTGATGATGGAGTTGCGGTGATGGGCTGATGGGGAGGTAGCAACCACATTTCTGCGTTAAATCATCCCTAATCTAACTGTCATTTAGTGCATCTTTCACATTTAGAACTTGTGGTCCATGATGCTGTAAAACACATTAGAGAGCTGAGTCATTTTCACACATTTATTAGTTCGCTGATCTCAGCGAACGAACCCGTTTGCCTCCTTCTCAGTCTGAAGATTCGCAGATATGGGTAAAAGAGGGTTTACAGATGACAGATTTCCTCTATGGGAAAAAAATATGTCATTAAAGCAGAGAAAGAAGAAATCTGCTGTGACAAAATATCATATTTTGTGTTGTTTTTTAATTGGCACAGCTGGCCAAACAGCACAAAGTGAAAGAAGTCACAAACTAAACAGTCTATTGCTTCGTTTTATTGGCTGACCAATGTGAGACTGAGAATATTACACATTTTAGTTTCACTTAGAAACTACGCAGCACAGTATACGCTGTTGTCTGGTTTCTAAATTATTTCATGGAAAAAGAAAAGCACACATCACAGTGTTTATGATCCATATGTTTAAGCCTTCGAACAAGTATAAAAAAAGGATGATTTATACAAACTCCACGCCTTGTACAGCTGCCATGAATGGGGGAAATCATCTATAAGAACCAAATCTGTTTTTTTCCCCAGGCTGTACAAATGCTTTTTCTCCGGCTGTAAGTTTAGGCATCTTAACATGCTCCTCTTTTAAAGCTAGCATCAACTGGCCACTAGAGGAACTTTAGTTTCTAGCACTTCTATTAATGGACTCGGTTTTATCAACCTTTCCAGAATTGGTTTGACACAATGAGGCAATGAATGAGAGAAACCACTAACTATTACTCATTTGGTCAACTATGTGTGGTACACAGGTATCATCCCACTCTGTCAGTAAGTAACCTTAAAATAGACTGGCAACTTCCTTAAACCTTATGCTATTGTTGGAGTCATAATCAGATAAACTTAAAAAAAAAAAAAAGGAAAAGAGAAGTTTTTTCATATAAAATTCATCCCACGTGGCCTTTGTATCCTTGGCATATGCAGCTGGAAAGTATGTTGTTATTGTTACTTTCACTTTTCATGCTTTCTGCCTTAAAAGCTGCAGTTTAGAGTTCACTACTGACACTGGAAACATGGTGAAACGTGGGAAATTCGACTCCGACATTTAGACAACAAATATCTTTGATCAGGAATATCAATAAAGAGATCATGTGATCATATTTGAGACAACAGCTGTGGCAACATTTCTCATGTAAAAGTTTTCAACAGCAAAGAGGTTTATGACCGTACAGCACATAAATAATACTAATGGCAGTAGCTATGTGTTATTAAGAAAGCTTAGGTCACTAGTGACTACTTACTTGTTGCTCCTCGTTGGTGGGGGAGTGAGAAGAATGAGGATCGCTCAGTTCCCTTTCTCCAGAAGTATTTTGCTTTTGGTTTCCTTGGTGTCGAATTTCCTTAAAGGGACAGGCACCCTTTTTCTTGCTGCTTGCTCCGCATTCAGGTTTTGAGTCCAGTATGAGGGTGATTTAAATTTTTTAATTCTTAAGGATACATTTGTGCTTTACTTCAGAATTGCTTTTCCTCTTATCTGCCTCCAGTCTGTCTGTGTGTATTTGTGTGTATTTGTGTTGGTCACTCTGCAGTGAAATCTATGGCTGTGTGGGTTTAGTGTGTGAGGTGAGCTTCAGGGTTGCAGAGCGGTGTGTGCTGAAGAGATAAGGGATGGGGGTTGCTGATACACCTCCACCATTAATCATGGTTTAGTAGCCGCTTGGCCTCCGAAACCCCCGAAGCTTTGGTGCGGGAAAAGTACTGAAGTTCTTCAGAGGAAGATGCAACGACTCAAGAGGAAAACACTCCTGTATCTGTAGAAAACAACATTCAGTTGAGCTCTTTCTTTGGTTTAGGGGTTTTCATACTTTCAGATCAGCCAAAGTGAAACAAGAAAGTACAGAAGAAAGTCAGGAAGAAATCAAAGAAAAAAAATACACTCACTAGCCACTTTATTGGATGCAGCTGCTGTTCAACTACCTAATCAGCCAATCGCATAGCAGAAACTGCATTTAGGTTAACATGTTTAAGATGACCTGCTGAACTTCAATTCAGTATCAGAATTGGGAAGAAAGGTGATTTAAGTGACTTTAAACGTGTTGTGGTTGTTGGTGCCAGAGGGGCTTATCTGATTATTTCAGAAACTGCTGATGTACTCACAACTATTTCTAGGGTTGACAAAGAATTGTGCCTTACTGATGCAGGAGGAAAATGGCATAAACAGCAGTTCAGGCTCCTGTTGTATGTAATATAAGTTAGATGGTAGGCTGTTGTAAGCGCATTAGTACTAAAAACTGCTCATTTCAGTCTGTTGCTAGGTGGTTGTTAGGCAACAAAAGGTGATATAGATAAGAACCAGCATGTAGCCTGAGTTGGCAGACAAAAACACAAACAGACAGACAGACATGTTGTGTATTATAGTTAACATTTTGTTGATATTTGTAATTAACTTGGCATAATTTTCACCGGGATTGTTTTATTTTTTCCTCTTAACTGTCTTCAGCTTGTTTGCTGTTGTGCTGTGAATAAAAAATTTAGTGACTGATTGTTTGTGCCACATTAAGCAGATGTTGATCTTTCACAGAAACGAATCTGAGGTGCTGCTGCTGTGACAGAATGGAAGAAAAAACAAAAAAATCATTAGCAAACATCCTGGATATCTGTACCAAAGTTCAGCCACCCTTCCCACATTTGTTACAGAAGCAAACGACTAATGCAATCAGCATAAGTTCATCCTCTGTTTAACATGTTATAGTTCAGTGTGGCCCAGCAGACCAACATTCCCACAAATATGGAAATACGTTTAAAAAGATCAAGTAAACAAAGTCAGAGAGATCCTATTTGCCACTCTGCTTGTATAAATCAGTCACCTTTTTAAGTGACTTTGCTCCTCTGAGTGCGCTGTGCAGTGCCTGTATGTGCACCACTCTGCCCATTACATTCTTTAGCATGATTTCTTTTCATTAGCGGGTTCTGTGTGCGTGTTAATCAGCTGCAGCACAAAACCTGCTCTACATTTTGTGGCCTAATTTTGCTACACTTTGATGTCAGCAGTTTCCCTCTCAGTCTGTCGAAGCTTCACTCACCCGTTCCTCCCTCTCAGAGAAGATTACTGGCAGTATCTGGCCACCACCATGTTAAATAAGGAGGTTCAGGGTCATGGAAATTTCCCCAGTTCACCATGGATCAGTGTGGTTGAATGCCTTAGAGGGGATCCTGCTGCAGTACTGGAGAATCATCCATGTAGGGTTTTATGTTAAGATATAATAAAGACACGGGGATAACGTGATTTGAATAATACCCGTTTCACTCCCATTTCACCTCTCTTTTCCCAGACTATCTCTTTTATTCACATTGTCCTCTCTGACCCAAATACCCGTCCTTTTATCCAAAACATCTCATTCTCTCATCTTCCTCAACATTTACTTACTCTCCTCTCCTTTTGGTGTGCAGTGCCTCTGTCATGCTCTGAGGGATTCACAGAACTGGGATACTACAACGGCACCGTGTCGCAGACGGACTCTGGTGCCCCCTGTCTGAAATGGACCGAGTTTCCAGACTATGTCATGCAGTACCCGGGCCGCGGCCTGGGTGACCACAACTACTGCAGGAACCCGGATCGCGAGTCCAACCCGTGGTGTTTCTTCCGACAGAACTCAGGAGCAATTGGCTGGGCCTACTGCGACTGCCACCAGGGTATGTCCACAGACGCTCAGAACAGTTCATGCATGATTAAAAACAAGAGTTAACCTTTAAATGATTTCATTCCACATTTAGTGCTGTACTCATTTCCCCCCCAGCATATTCAAATGAAACATTTGTTAGTTGCTGGTTAAGCTGTTCACAAGGTTTTCACACCAAAAAGAAGGGAAGATACTCTTTGAATGTAAAATATAATATCTGCAAAACAACTGCAACAATTCAAAATCCCATGAAATTTGGTGTGTAAAGATAAAATTCTATCGATAATTGGCATTTATGACTGATTAATGACTGAGCTGCAATAACGTGTTGACAAGTTCCTTAACCTGCATTATTTTAAATGTCCAAAAGGAGAATATGACACTGTTTTTCATTTTATTTGTTTTAGTAAACATTTTCCTGGTGAGTTTATATTCTCAATTGCAAGTTTGAAGAGTTGTTTAAATCAGCAGGATGTTCATTTTGTAAATTGTGGCTCCATTTACAGTAAAACAGTCACAAACTGAACACCAGTTCCTCTTGTAATGGAGAATAATTTCTAAATCTGGTTTCTGGCATGTAAAATCTAAACTTTCTATATCAGTATTACTCAATTTAAAATTAAGCCACTGACTGGCTCAACAACCAATTTCTAAACTCATTAGAGTTCCAGATATAAACTATTTCAAATGTTACCAACATTGTCTTTCTATCAACTCAATGTATTTAATAGAATATCTACTTTCAAATCCATGTGATTGTGGGACTTTTAGTATTTATTTCCACTTACCTGACTCTGAGGATCCTCCTTTTTCCTTCACAACTGCTTCAATTGTTTGTGGCTCAAATTCAGCTAGATGTTGGAAGCAATCCTCAGAGATGTTGGTCCCTACTGACATGATAGCATCACATTAGTGATGTGAATCTCCTGTTCCACCACATTCCAAAGGTGCTCAGTTGGACTGAGATCTGGTGACTGTGGACTCACTCAGTTCAAGAAACCAGTTTGAGAATATCTGATCTTTGTGACTCAGCACGTTATCCTGCTGGAATGCTTTCATGTTGTTTACAAAATGTTCTAACACTAACGTGTGTGTTGCAGCAGAAATCAAGACTCAATAGACCAGGCAACGTATTTCACATCTCAAATTGCCCACTTCTGGTGAGCCCATGCAAACTGTAGCCTCTGTTTCCTGTTCTTAGCTGACAGGAAGGACACTCGGTATTTTCTTCTTCTGCTTTAGTCCATCTGCTTCAAGGTTCTACATATAGTATGTTCAGAGATGCTCTTCTGCATACCTTGGTTGTAATGAGTGCTAGCAGGACAGAGGTCCACGCTTCTGCTCACTACATATTTTTTCTTTTTCAGACCAGTCTCTGTAAATCTTAGAGCTTGTGTGGGAAAATCCAAGTAGGTCAGCAGTTCCTCAAATACCAGCCTGTCTAATACCAACAACCATGCCACATTCAAAGTCACATTTTATCCACTTTCTGTTGCTCAGTTTTAACTTCAACAGGTCATTTTGACTAAATGCACTGAGTTGTTTCCACATGGTGTACCTAACAAATTGTCTGTTGAGTTAATTTTATCTGATAAATGTAAATCCTTTTTTTATTTTTAAACAGGCCACTGGTTTTGTGTCATCTTGCACAAGTGGCCTACTGGGAAAACAAGTTTAGTTTTGTATAGCTATATATTTGCTATGAAACAACAGACAGCCACAGATGATTACGAGCTGTTGGATGTATTGGAGGGATTAGCATTTGAAGAGACAGATATTCCCCCTCTGGACAAACGAGTTTAAAGGATGACTGTCGGTTTTAGATACACCTGAAACCAAACTTCAAAGGAATGCTAATGTTTGTCTGCAGGATGCATCAACAGACAAGTGCTTGATAAAGTGATGTAGAGGTGTTCAGTGCTGAATATTGAATCAAACAGTGGAGCTCTGCCAGAGATATGATCACAATCTAATAACTGAATCATAACAAACACCTTGATGAGTGGTTAACCTCGCAGTATGCATGATGCCTGTGAAGACGAGTTTGTACTGAACTTATTTGGTTTATTATGTCAAAATTATGTTTATTATCTACTCGCGTTGCCATTGTGAATTTTTGAGTTTTCTGATCATTAAAATTTGCGTGTTTGTGATTTTAGGTGCTACACGTCTGGTTGGCAGCTCGATCTCTGGCAGCGGGCGAGTTGAGGTTTACCTGAACGGCCAGTGGGGAGCGGTGTGCGACTCTCACTGGACAGACCGGGATGCCAGTGTGATCTGCAGACAGCTGGGTCTGGGGTAGGTCGGATGAAACATCTGTTAAGAGTTACAGTGACGTGTGACTGATGTAAAAGGTTCATTCTCACCGGTGACGTTTCTATTTCAGCGATATCGGCACAGCGTTGCAGCACTCTCAGTTTGGCTCGGGCTCTGGCCTATTTCACTACGAACGTCTGGGTTGCCGCGGCGATGAGAACACCCTGAGTAAGTGCCGGAGCAGGATGTTCGTCACTGGTGACTGTAGCCATGGAAACGAAGCAGCAGTGGTGTGCGCGCCACCAGAAGGTCAGTGTGACTTCCACAATGTCGCGGCAAATGCACCTGAATGTTTCGGCCCATACATAAGAGGCACAGAGCGATTCGGTTCCAATAAAATGTGTGTGAGAGCATTCAAGGTGGATGCTGCTGGATCTCATGCCATCTTTCAAACTCCTCTCAGGCAGTGGCCCTCCTCTGCGACTGGTTGGAGGTGAGGAAGACTTTGAAGGTCGTGTAGAGGTGTTTCATGCAGGAAGGTGGGGCTCTATCTGCGATGACCAGTGGGACAACAGGGATGCAGAGGTGGTGTGCAGACAGCTCGGTTTTGGGTACGTTCACACCTCCACCACAACTAGTTAACAGATGTATGGTAACATTTTGATCTTTGTCCAAGTTTAAAGGTTACGTTATGAGCCTCAGGTCACAGAGACACCTACTGTAGTAGGAGAGCCACAAATGTACAAATGAAGAAGGCAAAGACTATGCCTGTTTTAAATTGGCTTTCTATCCCCTTGAAGGTCTTCTCCTTGTGCACCTCTGGACCAGGTCCAGAACTGCTGCTATTTCTAGATCACTCCCTGTATGTCCTGTTGTCACCACCTGGCAAGTTGACCCGACTTTTATGTCAAGGATCGTCACCGGCTCGGTCTCTCCTCACGAATAAGAGGCCTAACAGTTTTCAGGGGATAAGTGTACTCCTAAAGTAGCAGGCAGCATAATGTGTACTGCGGTACCTGCAGACTCTTTTATGTCTGTCACGTTCTCAGCATGAACCTGGTCTCATTGGTGAAGAGAACTGGGTGCCACTGGCACTGCCAAAAGATGATGAGTGCTCATGCATCCCTCAAAATCTGTTTGTGACAGTCAGGTTAGATGAAAGAACTTGGGTAGCCCGCTGCAGGTCCCTGTGTCGATCTGACAGTGATCCTCCTGATTGTACAATCGTACTCAAGCAAAGATGCAGATACTGGTTCAGCTGCTGGCTTGCCCTTCCATAGCCTTGCCCAGCTCTCCTCTTGTAACAGCCTGGAGACACAGCAAACCTTCCTGTGACGGGACGTATGGATACCCCACCCTGAAGGAACTGGACCATCTGTACAACACTCAGAGTGTAGTATTCTGTGGCCACCACCTGCAAAACCATTCTGTCATGATCGAAGGTTCATACACACAGTGGGGATCCAAAAGCAGACTCAGTACAAAATTCACAGGAACTATGTACAGATTTATTTCTCTAACATAAATGATCAGGAACAACTTAAGAATATAACTTAAGCTGAGGAACTGAAATTCCCTGGGAAGCAGTGATCTGGACCGTGGGAAGCTGCAACAGAAAGAGGAACAATTACTTGTGTGCAGGAAAGGAGAGAGTCAAAACTAAACCAGAATTAGAATGCTGCGGCTTACAATCAGAGTCAGACCGTGGGGCTCGGAGGGGAGGGAAAATCCAAGGAGGGAGACACGGAGACTGAGGGAGTTCTCTTGCGCGCAAAACAGGCAGGAGGACGGTCCAACCCGAGGGCGTGGCCACTGAGGCAAGCCGAACACTAACTGTTTCCACGGACCATGACACATTCCCTTTTTTGGGACAGTTGTGGCTGCCTCTCCAGTGTACCTCTTGTCAATTTTATTTGCACTAAAGCAGATGAAATGGATTCACAGTGGTTTATGGTTCCAAATGGGAAAGATTGATATCCCTGAAGTTTAATTAACGTTGTGTATACTGTGATGTTTGAGTGTTCCCTTTCTTTTTTGAGCATGGTATATAAACATGGGGTTGTGTGCCATGTATTGAACTCCCTCAGGGTCTCTGACTGCATCTAGATTACTGTAACTGCTTGAAGCGTCTGATGGAGAAAGAGCAAATGGCAGATTTGGAAATGCAGGCTTTTTATTAGCCAAAGCAAATGTATCACGCCACCTGCCCTAGATGCCCGCTTTGGCTCCTTGTGACTTTGTCCTTAAAGTGTCGCCTTTTTGACTCAGTGGAGGAGATCCAGAACATATCCCAAGTGTGCAAGTTGTTGCAGGGCTGCTCAAGGAGACGACCTTCAGGGGGATAGCAGCCAAATGTAAATCCGGTCCAGCTTATGCTTTTTAGTTGCACAACTTTTTGACTGCACCTGGCAGGTGTTTATATGTTTCTCTCTCAGTGGAAAAACTTGTAATGGAACCACAATGACACAAGATTTACAGGTTTGCAGTGTGGCAGCTGAAAATGACAGAATTAGTGGGCCATTTTGGATGACACACATACAGGGAACATTCGGCTCTGGAATTTTCACTAATCACTTGACAAACAGAAGATGCCAGTATCTTTAAAATCCAAAAAATGAGTTAAAATTGAATTATTAATCAGATGCCGTTGAGTAAGCTGGAGATGTTCAGGATTCTCCAGCAGAGCAGACTGCAGTTTGTCTCATCTTGAAAATACTTCCTCACACACAGAGTGTAAACCCTACGGAGAAGAAAGTGAACTTGTAGCTGCAAAGAGAAAGAATTTCCTCCATGTTTAACACGAGGTTGCATTTCATCTCCCGAAACACTGGGGGACACCTCACCATCTGTGTTTGTGCCTGTAAATAATAGATGTCCTGACACTGATGCACAGGTTCCCACACAGCTGCGTACAGCTGTACACAGCTGTGCGCTGATGTGTTTTGACACGCAAAACGAAACGAAGCAAACTCGATTTGTTTTTCCCCACATGGATTGTATTTGTTTTTTGTTTTGCTCTGCAATAGAAAGAGAATATGTGTCAAACATTTAGACACTTTTCATGCTGGCACTAGCTAACACTCCTCCTTCCTGTGAACAAACAGCAGAGGAAGAAAAACTCAAATCTGTGACAATAATCAATTACAAATAAGAGTTCTGCATTTAGTACTTTAATTGGAAGTGCAAGTTTTTAAATATAATGAGGAAAATGTAGACGTAAAAACATTAAATGTATGTATGAATGAAAAAACAGGGTTTTACCTTTTTTTAACTGATTAAAAAAGTAAATTATTACACTAATAAATAATTCACTAATGAATCTTAAATGATTCATATGAAAGAAAATAAGAAAATATTTTTTAAAATTTATATCTGAGAGGCTGTAATCACAAATGTTCAGTATACACAAACCACCCATATTTGTATTTTATTTATACAATATTTATTTGTAAAATTTAAACAACACATGTTAACATGAGTGCATTTAAATAAAATGCAACTATACAGTGCATATAAAACGTTTAGCCACAGCTACCTTGCAGACCTTGTCCCTGGTTGGGCTTTTTAAAGACACAATATATCAATGCAAATATCAGATCAAACAGAAAACAGCAACAAAGACCACACAAGCCATAATTTTGCCTGTGAATTAAAATGTTTAAGATCTGATGGCAAAGTGTTCAGAATCTGTGCGCCTTTTAAAATTTAAGAAGCTGTACTGAATAAATTTCACTTTATAAAATCATTTATAGATTTCCTGTCCTCCCCCTGCTTCCAGTTTTAGCACAAGCAGAAACACAAAAGGGCTTTTTATAGCAAGCTGGCATTAAGAAGACATCACTATATAAAGCAGCATTTTGGATGATTTTATTTATTCAAAGAGTATCTTTAGATTATATTTTTTTTGTCATAGTCGTGTTTTTCAGAGTTATATCCAGTAGACTGACAGATTTTGTGTCAATGAATCGTCCTCCTGGGAAAGCTGATCGTTTTGTGCGACACTGTGTAGCTTCATCAATGGCAAATTGTTGGGTCTAAACATGCGACCCTGCTGGAATCAGACCACGAGAGACTGCGAACAGAACACAAGATCCACTCGAAGGTTTGTTTGCAAGGGGAGACTGCGCTCACAGAGCTAACACAAGCACACCTGTAGCCAACTCCAAAGCTCCAGTCTCCCCTCACAGCTTTTACTCTGTTACACAACCCCTCACCGTAAAACCCCTGGGGTGTATCGTAAAACCTAAGGCACTGTGTGTGCGTGCATGCATGTGTGTGTGTGTATGTGACTTCCTGCCACACAATATATGCTTACAACTGTTTAACCACATTTTCTATTTATCCAAAGGTCATCTCCCCTCACCCGTATATGGCTTAACCCCTTTAATGGTTCACCATATACAAGCATAGGCGAGCCCCTAAATGGCAGGGAGTGACCATCCCTTACCAGATAAGGAAACCAGAACCTTTAGATGGAATGTGCCTGCAGTTAAACACTATGGCTATAACCTCCTCCACCATCCTACATGTGGGGGGAGGAGAACAGAAGAACATCTAAACATGCAGTTTAAGACAAGGTTTACAAATTTAAGCACAACAATGGGAACATTTAACAAAATCACCCCAACACAAATGTTGTGGGAAAGACAGTTTTGTACTATTCACTGTTTGGCTGGCTGACAGCATTTGATCTGATCTCTTTGTTGAAGTAAAACTGCCATCAATTTAGATTTTCCCTCTGTCAGTTAACCTGATAAATAAACTGAGGTTTTCAGGTAATTGGTTTTTAACTGTTTATTAATGGCCTATTTATTCTCAGGTCTGCCCTCTCTGCTCCTTTAGACAATACACTTATCTTATCTTAAGTAACCTTCTGTAAAAACCTTCTGTGTGTGTGTTTGTGTTGTAGCGGTGTGGCGAAAGCCTGGTCCTGGGCTCACTTCGGTCAGGGTTCAGGTCCCATCCTGCTGGATGCGGTGAAATGCACAGGAAACGAGCTGTTCCTGGATCAGTGTCCTCATGGCGACTGGGAGCAGCACAACTGTGACCACATGGAGGACGCTGGGGTCTCCTGCAGCCCTTATACAGGTACACGCACCCAAACACACACATATACACAGTCACACATAGCCATTGTACACACTGATGAGCTTAAAGCTGCTATTTATAGCCGCCGGGCTCCGAACATCATTAAATCATTACTGCATAGAGCAGCAACATCCTGTTTGTGACAAGTAGGAACAGGATTCATGTGAGCTGAGCAGTAACATATCAATATATGTGGCCAAACTCTGATCAATAATTAAGCCAAAAAACACATTTTAATATTAATTTCAGATGTAGCATCTATAAAACAGAATCTTCCCTTTGAGAAAAGAAGATCTGATTTTTGTTTATAACCACAAAATGTTTCAGACGGTGTGGTGCGTCTGGTTGGAGGAGACAGTCCCTGGGAGGGCCGAGTCGAAGTGTTTCATAACGGTGACTGGGGGACGGTGTGCGACGACCACTGGACCCAGCAGCATGCAGAGGTGGTCTGCAGACAGCTGGGTTACAGGTATGAACACAGTTTTAGTCTTTTTGCATGCAGCTTTTTTCAGTGAAAACTGCACCTGCACTCTTTGCACCCCAAGCTTGCCACAGTTACAGCTAAGAAGACTGCTGTTTGCATTTTTAACACTTCATAAGTAGACGATAAACTCTTCTCCATCTCCAGGGGTCACGCTGAGGTCGTATCCGATGGGACGTTTGGCGAGGGCGTGGGCCTGATCCTCCTGGACGATGTCCAGTGTGAGGGATCTGAAACCTCGCTGCTGGATTGCCAACATGGTATCTGGGGACGGACCGACTGCTCCCACAGCGAGGACGTCGGTGTTCGCTGCAGAGGAAGGTCCGACGAGGAGACTAATGAGGTGCCGGTCATTGCACCTTCCACAGGTGAGCGATGGTGATGATTTCATGCGGTAGTTTAGGTTGAATCAGCCGATTAGTTTATTAAATTCTGAAACATTTTTAAGTTTCAGGATAATTTTCCTCAGGTGTGTCCTCAGGATCCGCCCTTTAGACACCTCTAATACATTCTGGTAGTGTCACATGATGTTTTTAGGTGAGAGGGAGTCAAGTAGACAAATACATTCCTGGGAAAATTTTCGCTGCTGGATCCTTGCTTTGTGTTATGAGCATCTTTTGAGGCAAACATGTTTGTCACTCAAGTGTTTCCACTTTTTATGATTCCATCACATCCTTCCTGATAGTTTCGGCAGTGTCCCACCAGGAATTGACAGATTCTGACATTTGTGAGAACTTATATTGAGGCGGTGGCTGTTATTCTCTCAATAATAACTGATAAACGATTAAAAAAACTGCAAGGAAAACGTAGTCAGAAATGCATCGGAGGAATCTGCGGTACTGAACAGGCCAATCGGAGTAGTCGCAGCTGTTTCAGGGGAGTTATGGCACACATACGGTGCAGATTGAATGCAGAGGTTTAAACCAACTGTAAGTTATCATTTATATACAGTCTTTGCTGTGAACCACTTGAGACTGCTGCCTTGCTCAAGGACATCACAGCAGCAGCACTCACCACTTAGATTCATTTCCAAACTGGCGAACCTCCAGAGCTCTCCTCCTCACCCTTTAAGCCACTCATGCCCAATGTTTGTATGGACAAAAATAAAGATCAGGTTTTAAAAATAATACCTTGAAATTTACAAAGATATATTTCCTGTCTCAGAACATAATCATAATTTTAAAGAGTTTATTTTCTTTGTCATATAGTGGAAGAAATAACGGAGCTAAACCATCAATGCACCGGACTGCAGAAATTTGGTAGTGCTGCAATTTATTTTGCCACAAAAGGGCAAGCTGTCGCTGCAGACCGCTGCTCGCATGCTGCCTGCCTTCCTTGTTTACACTGGTGTTTTTCTGTCCAAATGGTTTACATGTCATATGCTGACAGCTGTGAAAATAAAGCGATGTCACTGGCTCTGTTCTCCAGAGGTCCTGCTTCTCCTGTCGACACACACAGTCCATTAGAATGAGAACAGTGGCCGGATAAAGAGACACTGGATGACATTTAACACTGTCAGTGGACATACAGCTACCTCCGTCTCTGTAGATGCGCATACATGAATATGAATGAGCGTTCGTTTTCTTTTTTTTTGGTAAGGTCCCCTGGTGCGTCTTGTGGGTGGCAGCAGCAGGAAGGAAGGTCGAGTCGAAGTGTATCTCCATGGTGACTGGGGAAGTATTTGCGACTCAGGCTGGAACGATCTGAACGCAGCCGTGGTGTGCAGACAGCTTGGACACAGGTTAATGTTTGTGTGGGTGAATGAGAGACGACAGTTTTAGTGAAAACAAAAACATCCCATAAAGCCACATCTTCTCAAATGTGTGTCATCCCCAGCGGTCGAGCAGTCGCAGCTGGAGGGTTCGGTCAGGGGAAAGGACCCGTCCACCTGGACCAGGTGAGGTGCACGGGGAAAGAGGAGTTCCTAGGCGAGTGTCCCTCTCTGGGCCAGAGCATCCAGGGCTGCAGACGAAGGGAGGATGCAGGGGTGCGGTGTGACGTCATGCCACGAGAATCAGCGGCACAGATTAAGCCTGAAGAGCCGAGCTGTGGGCTGAGGAAGCTGGCTGAGGAGGATGGCAAGAGGACAAATCAGGGAGAGGAAAACATACTCAGGTAGGGAGAAAAGTCAGGTAAAATAGAAGTAATGAAAATTTAAACCTGTTTTACTTCATTTCTCACACCATTTTCTCGAAAATATTCTCAAAAATATTCTATTTGTGGCTTAACTGGATAGACAGGGTTCAAAATATTTGGCTCACCTCCCAGCCCCGCTGGATTATTCATGCAACCTGTGGCCTTCACAGAAATCACAGCACACAGCACATGCAGGATTACAGGACAAATACTATTAAAAACAGGTTTTCTGAGATTCTTAGTTTATAATAATTTGTATGCAATTTATAAAAAGTAGAAAAAAGCTGATAGCTGAGTTGATCTCTTCCTACACATCCAGTTAATAAATTTCATATAAGACACACTATTTAAATTGCTTTTGCTTGCCTGCAAGCTGCTTTGCAACCCACCTCCACCCCGGCTCCTCCTTTTCATGGTGTGTCTGACATGGACCTGCTGACCCACTGCTCCCAGAGCAGACATATGAAACGTTTCGCAAGCTGGTGAATCTTGCACAAACCTTTGCTTCTGGTTTCAAAAACATCACATGTTTTGTGGTTATTTTGGTTAAACTGACATCGGTATGTTGAACTGAAGTTAATTTGAATGGGAAACAACAAATTGAACTTTCGAAGACCAAAAAGAGAAGCAGGAAGGAGTTTTGATCTGTTCATTTTTCTTGCTCAGGACCACGTGGCCATGGCAGGTGTCTGTGTGGCTTCGGTCTCAGGAAGAAGACAGCAGTCCTCTCTGCAGTGGCACTCTGATCAGCCCCTGCTGGGCCCTGACGTCTGCATACTGTGTCACCAGGTAAATCCAAAGCAATATTAATAAATCAGTTTCTACACTGCAGTGGAACCACTCAACGCAGTAATACACGAGTGTAAATCACCCTTACGTTGCTTCTGTCTCTCTGCTGAAGGTTTGGCGGCGATCCGTCCCGGTACGTGGTGATAGTTGGGGGGTCGGAGCGACGTCTCACTCCGGAGCAGGTGGTGGTTCACAGGAAGTTTAAGGGTCAGAGCGGAGGACACGATCTGGCTTTGCTTAAGCTACCTAGCTCAAAGAATCACTGTCTGACCTTTGACCCCAACACCAATGCAGCATGCCTTCCTGCCGCTGACACAGACTCAGGGGGAAGTACTCCATCTTCTTGTGTGGTCACGGTTACAGCTGGCTGGACGGGTCCAGGTAGGCAGTTATATAAAGATAAAGTCTAAAAATATGTTTCAGATGAAACATCTGGGTGGAGGAGATCACCAGTTTGTGAACAGTGTGTTTCAACACAGGTGCACAAATTTGCAGAAGTATAAGAATAACCTGGAATTGTGGAATTTCTGAGGTTTACTTTGACTAGTAAGTTTTATAGAGGGTGCTGGACCACAAATCAGAAACACTTTCATTCTGGAAATCTGTTCAGTTACATCTGTAGTAACATCTTTAATGACAAAGTCTGACATTCAACAAACAAACGTATAGAACAGTAAAAATCAGCAAATTTTCACATCAGTATTTTATAGAGGACAGAATATAAATGAGAGAGCAGAGGAGCTGGACTAGTGTCAGGACCAGGACCCCGACAACATGTGGCCGGATTGCTATGAAATTACTATGAAATTTAATACAGGTTTCCATTTTTCCAATGCAAATGAATCCTAATGACATCAATGAGTTCCTAACTTTTCCTCTGGCGCCACCATGTGGTTAATACATGCAGTGTTTGATGAAATTAGACCTCAATGGTACATGGATTAACAGGAAACTGCATTTCATTTAATTCCCTGTGATTTGATTTTGTTTAATTAACAGCGAAAGTGCTAATTGACCAATAGGAAAATAACTGTAAATGAGCCATGACTCTAAAGGTTCATTTGTATCTGTTGTCTGGTGAAGCCAGTTACAGCAGCTGCTTGAAAATGAAAAAGAATTGTCTCAGTTATCACATGCAGTAGAGCTAATTCATACTGACAAAAAAATTAGCAAAATGCACATCAATCATCAGGCTACGTAACACAAAAGGCAACGAAAAAACACAAAACATGACACACGCACATCTAAGCCCTCCCACAAGATGAATTTTAATAACTCTGGAGATCCCATCACGTTTCATCGTCTTTGTTCAAATACTTGTACAACAATGGCATTTCCATCAGCTGCTTCTGTTCTGTCGGGTGCTAATTAGCAAAAGTTAGGGCTTACATTAGAATACTAACAAGGTAAACTAAGCCTGTAAGCTTGTGTTTTTCCCCCCCCGCATAATCACGGCTTCACAGAGCTGCTGTAATCTTTCTAAAAATGCTCTAATTTGCAGACTTTTTCCAAAGCAGAAATATAAATATTGGATAAAGCCGTGTTCAAAATTATTGTTTCATTTTGTTGGGATATTTCGAATTGAAGGTCTTCACAAAGTGATTACATTTTTATGATAACATACGAGGAAAAATGTGACAATAATTTTGAATAACTGAAAAATTAAGGTACTGATCACAGAACAACATCAATTTTCAAGACTTTGTTTAAACAGATTCGTACTATAAGGATCAGTAGTTCATACAGTGAATGCCAACAACACCTTTATCCAACCGTAGTTAAAGCAGACAGCAGCAAAACCCAAACTTAGTGAAGTATTAGTATAATATTGTTATTATTACTTATTGAATTTGTGAAATGTTGATGATGTTAAATACTTATATATATTCCTCAGCAGCTTGATCTATAATAATGCAATTAATCTGAGAAGTTATAAGTAACTAAAACATTAAATAAATGGAGTATGAAGTTGAATATTCACATTCAGAATGGGATGGAGTAAAATCTGAACGCAGCATAGTACAAGTACTTGAATAAATATACTTGGTAACATTCCTGCTGGCTCTATCCATGCTCTCATCCAATGGTTTTAGGGACTATAAGATTAATGGTACTCTACTCCAGTGGCTTTGGTGGGGTGGGGGTTCAGGAAGGGTTGGTGCCACCGTATGCGACTCTTCTAGACACACCCCTGAAAGATGGTCGGACATCAGAGATGAACATGAGACCAGCCGGGCAGACAGATGACTTTATGTTCTGTTTCTAAAATCAGTTTATAAGTTATCGATTGCAGATGTGAGCGTGCTCTGTTGGTACTCTCTCATGTGCTTAAACACAGCACTAATGAGTCCTTTGGTCTAACACGTTATACACCATGGCCCAAAATGAGTATAAAAACATATTTACACCTGTAGCATCGCCTTAATCAGCTGTTTGCTTTAGTATTTGTAATCCTGTAATCCTGTTGTCCTTTTTCTCTTCTTCTAGACTCTGTTCTTGCTTCCTGGGTTCCTCTGATGTCGTCATGGCAATGTAAGAAGCGCTATGGCAACAGTTTCTCCAGTCACGGCACCCTGTGTGCTGGCAGTCCTCCAGACACCAGCCTCCTCCATGACGACAGTTGCCAGGGCAACTCTGGAGGCGGGTTAGTGTGTCAGGCGGAGACAGGTCGATGGATCCTCACTGGCGTTGTCGCCCGGGGTTACGGCTGTGCCGATCCCTCCTCGCCTGCGCTCTACACGCGAGTCAGCCGCTTCAGGAGCTGGATCGACGAGGTCATCAACGCGCGAGCACGCCCGGAGACGCCAAACGCACATATACAAGAACATCTGCCGCACAACGACATAACCTACACGCACAGCGAGGGAAAAGATGCGTCCTTCCACACGCACGGCAAACGCACACACGATCAGCAGCCATCAAATGAAATCAGTGAGATTAAACACACACACTCTCATCATTCACACACCAAAAACAAACACACACACCGGGCGGAGGACGCAAACACACAGATTCTGGTCTGATTGAGGCCGTGCTGTTGGCTTACCACCTGTGCCATGTGACCGCCTGAGGAGGGTGAGGAAAAGAAAAGAAAGATGCTCCCAAACTTCAGTCAGTGCAAACGGCCGTCTGTCAAATCTGAACTCAGTCTTCGTGAATCGCGGGTGTGTGCTGTGGGCAGGCTTTCCTGAGCTGTACGGGTCATTTGCAGTGCTCGATGTGTGAGTTTCAGCCCGATTAGAGTTTAACAGGTCGACAGATTTATCAGCACGCCGATCAGGTCCTTTTACTGAAAATAAAAAATATCAGAATTGCATGTACTTTAAGGAATCTACTGCTCGCGTAAAATATTCCGGGGGGGAAATTTTAAGACGGTCACACAAGAATCTATGCTAATTTCACCTATTTACATTGTGTGAGCTTAAGAAAAAGAGCAAAACATCAAGTAAAAAGGCTGACTGACCATCACTAATGTCCCTTTGAAATGATTAATGTAGATAAACTCCAAACTCCTCACAGCAGGTGAGGCTTGTCCCACATTAGGTTTTTATAAAAATCCAGATGTGGTTTTCTTTTTCAAACAGGGCTTCTCTCTTCAGGCTGTTGTCTTATACCTTTACTGGTGAAAGTGCAGTTGTTCATTTGGACCCATGACTAAGCTACTTAACTCAGGACCATACCACTGATTTAGCAAGTTTTAGTGCATTTATTACATATGAGGTCACTTTGCATTACACACGTTCTCCTTTAGCTTGTTTCTTATTTGGATAGATTAACCTTATTTGTCCCTTTTAAAGCGCTTATTAATGCCTTACTGAGCCAATCTCCTTGTAATCTCCTTTATCTTCCTCCCTTTCACTCACCTCTCAACCAATCACGGTCTCTCCCTGATCCTGTTTGACCCGGAGGTCTCTTCCTGGTAAAATTTAGTTCTGCCTTCCCACTGTTGCCAACATTGTACTTACAGGCGACTGTCTGATCATTGTAGTAAAAAAGCTATTGCATCAACTGTTTGGGAATTATTAATACAAAGTTGTTGTACGATTGACTGACAAACAGTCTCATGACCAGATAAGCAGTTCCCTAATTTTTCTATGATAAATTAAACAGATAAAAGATCCAAAGTTGATTTTAAGTGTTGACGCTGCATTTGGTAGCTGTTCACTGAAACACTTAAGGCACAAAGCAATGAAAGTGAAGGTGACCATCATTGGGCTGAAGAACCAAAATAAACCCATCAGAGAGACAGGAAAAACTTTACGAATGGCCAAATCTGCAATCTGGGACATTCTGATTACACTCAAGAACAACAAGGCCAGATTAGGCTTTGCCAGAAAACAGAGGGACAGATGAAACCAAGATTAACTTGTGCCAGAATGATGAGAAGACAAATGCATGAAGAAGGAGAAAAACAACTCATCAAGTCCTGTCAGAGCTTTGCAAGGGAGGAAACACAGCATTTGTTGTTGTCCATAGGTTTTAGACTTCAGGTGGGGATTTGATCCAAGAATTAAAAACAACCACTATATTGAAAATAATGTTGGTTTGTCCAGTTAATATGTTTTAAAATAGCTGTAATTCCTAAACAGTTAATGGGATACCTTTGTAAAACCCCTTGAATTAAAGCTGAGAGTCTGCACTTTAACCACATATTGATTGCGTGATTGAAAATCCACTGCGATGGTGTGCAGAGGCAAAACTACACACAAAGTCTTATTGTCCAAATATTTATGGACAGACCTGTACCTTAACAAACTGATGTAGTGGTAAAGTACAATCGTGCAAAGTAAGGGATTATTATGTGCTTTATCTTGATCTTTGATATTTGCAGTAAGCCGCAAATATCACACAAACTTAGACTAACCCAATACAACCAATAGGAAATCAGAAAAATTGAAATACATATGAGATATTTAATCACTGTGTGTTACATTATATGACAGAAATGTATGAATTTTTCTATTATGCCAGAACCTTTAATAACAACAAAATGCATATTATTCTTGGTTAAATGAAATCAATTTTAAAAAATGGTTAAAATACAATTTTATAATAATGCCAATGATTTTCTTTTGGCTGTGGTTAAAAAGAAAAATCCCTGCTAGTGTGATTAATGTGTTATTAATTAATGTGATTTCTGTGCAATACAAAATCAAAATCCCTCACACTAAATGTCTTATCTGTAGATATTTTCTCAGAGTAGTTGAGGGGTAAACCAGGCCGCTCATCCTATGATAACAGCATAGAACAAACAGCTTCAGGAGTCTGCTCATTGATTTCTTATATCTGAGCAGAAAAACAAAGGAAACGGTGGCTGAATGACAACAACCTTGTTTAGAAATAAGTCCAAAGTTGCATTAAGTGTACTGGTCAAAGAGCTAAAATGTGCAAAAACATTGGTATGGTCCTTTAAAATTGTACAGGACTCTCCTTTTAAAGCCATTGGAAGCTGACTGTTGGGTCATAAATATCTTTTTGTACTAGACAGGTCCTCAGATAGACAGATAGGTAGCTGCTACTTCTGCATTTAGATAGTACGTGTTCTGCATTCATTCTTGACTGAATTAGATAGCCGAGCTGGTGAAGTTAAACGTTGTCTGAACTGTTGTTCTCTGAGCAGATGTGTGATCTGACCAGAAGATGGCGACATTGCTCTATTTTAACAGGGTCCATCAGGGACCCTGGTGGTTCTTTTTATACTGTTTCTGCTGTAAGTGTATGGACTTGTGCTTAATATACTGTGAACCATTGTGTTGTGAAGCATCCTGTAACCTTCAACTCCAACATTTCTCCAAGCCTGTTGTTATAATCCTGTACATAAACTCAAGCCCTGCTACCACAGACTTGATGTTTGGCCATGCAGATCCTGTTGGTTCATGTAAATACTGTATGTCTCTGGCTGGGCGATGAGGGCGCAGACAGGCTAAAGGGTTTCAGATCTACTCCTGCTTTACCTGTGTTAAACCCATCAGCTGCTCCTCAGTGTAATGTGCTGAATCATGGTTGAGTATTAAAAATGTGTACCTGCTGAGAACAAGTCAGTGTTGCTGTCATTTCTTTTTATAGCACCAGATATTTATTAATTAGCTTTCCTGAACTCTGTTTTCCCCGTGTGGCAAGAAAACAAGAAAAGAGCTAAGAAATGCAGTTCCTCTAATGACCACTTGAGGCTCTGAAAGGGAGTGAATTAATATGTTTAGAACCTGAAACGGTGGTTTGGTTACTTTTATTGACTATTTTATTACTTAGCACTAATTAGCAGGTCTGTCTCTATCCCAATACACCTGCACTTTAGTCTACACATGGTCACGTCTCACGCCAAGAAGAAAAGAAAAATGTGGCCAAAATGCTAAAATTCAAATTGCAAAAAATCTAAACTGGTGGTTTTGTCCATCTTTTATTTACAGTCTATGTTTTCATGTCCATTAGAGCAGCGGTCCCCAACCTTGTCTGACAATATTTTCACGGACCGTCCTTTAAGGTGTTGCGGATAAATACAACAAAATAAAAGCAGTAACTGTAACAAAAAAAAAAGAAGATTTATTCATAACACACAAAGACCCAGGGAAAAAGAGTTAACGATAAAAAAAAAAAATAACGATAAAAACCCTGACAACCATCAATTTTACACCCGAGCCTCAACTTTGCGGCCCGGTGCCGGTCCGTGGCCCGGGGATGGCGCTGCATTAGATTATGTTGTCTCAACACTTTCCACTAAGAAATATTAAACTACAAAAAAATCTTTCTGGTTTTCATAATCTTGGTTGGTTTCCATACTAGAAACATGGATTTTATAAACTGAGGGGGGAGATTGCTTACAAAACGTTTCTACCGTCCAAGTAATTGAAAAGTAAATCTGCTTAGCTGCTGCTCTCAGTCACCCATGAGCGCTGTTAATCTCTTCTTTTGTTGGAATGGGCTCCCCTCTGAAATAAAAGGGGATCAGAGGATACCCTTGCTGGACTGGATTGACCAGACTATTGGAAACTGTAGAACGAGTGATTTATAACGCGTATAACTGAGATGGTTTTGTTGGGACAAGGCTGATTATTTATAAATCTGACTAATGATGCTAATGATTTGAACAAGATGGGATGCGATTATTGGCATACAAATTTAAATTTGGGCTGGGAATATTGGATTAACACTTTAATTAAAGTGTATAAAAATCTTTGCTTTTTATCTTTTTTACTGTTTATCTTCTTGTAACCTTTCCTTCCTTTTCCCTTTATTTCTTTTATTTCAGACTTGGATGAAATACTACAATTTATTCTCACTTAAGAGTATTTATACTACAATGCAAAAAAAGAAAAAAAGAAAAAAGTAGCTTAATCTGACAGTTTAAAATAATCCTTATTTAACTTGTACTGGGTCCTCTGCCTTAGCTCCTCTCCCTTTAAACTGCCTTTCTCCTGATTGGCTGCCCCTCACAAACAGCAGATGACCATATTAGGGACATCACCTCCCTCCGATGTCATAGAAAGCCAAGAATAGAAAAAAATGGTAAAATTGGGCGTCTGAGCAGTCACACATTTGCTCCCATTCCACCACATCCTAAATGCACTCTGGTGGTTATAAAAGGATGGACATCTTTACTGTCTACATGTGTAAATGCATTGATGGGAGGATAAGATATCTGATCAGCAATCAGTCGATAATGTGTCTGATGAGTGTATACATGATAAAAATGAAGCAAAATTGTGATAAAACCCCTTCAGATAATACAAACTAATACGAACTTAAATTGTCTGATAAATCTGTAAAATGTAAGAAATAAATGGTAAATATTAATACATAAATAAATGATATAAATTTTCATTAACACTTTTGTATTCATACAGGCCTTTTTCATCCTCTGGAGTTTCAACATTCAACATTTGCCTTCAAAGTGTTAATCACGCCTGCCTAAAACAGGGTCAGCAGCGGTAATACTGACACAAACACCAGAGCAAAGGTTCAGACAGATAATGATGAGCTATAGAGAAACAGCACACAGTGGTGCGTGCACACGGATAATTGCTGTGTCATTTTCTAATTTAAGCTTGCAGAGCACGTGTATGGGCTGCATTCATACCCTCAGGTGAGTGGATGCATCTGTGCGAGCCACTGAATAGTGTTATGTGGGTCTTCGGTTGGATACCAGATAATATGTTAGTTCACCTTTAACTGAAAGATTAGAGCCAAGTTAATCTGGCTTATTCAGTATGTTTGAGTATCAGGGCAAAGAAAACACGAGCTCGGAGATGAAAAACAAAAGCTCATATTGTTTTCCAGGAAGTAACATTGTGGTTTACGTAAGCTTGCCGCCATGGCTTCCTGCAGCAGTCTCTGGTGTGAAGAACAGTTTCAGTGCTCAACCTCTGAGGTCTTCACTGAGCCCATGTCTGTTGCAATGTTTCCTCAACTTCTGTGAGGCCTGCTGGGACAATAATGACCACTGCTAGTTTGCAAACTGCAAGGGTGTTTCGGATCAGTTTAAAGGAATAAAATAAAGAAGCACAGACAAACCTGCTGCAGCAGATGGAGGTGAAGCCTGTGAGAACTGCACTTTTGCAGAATTTCTCCTTGAATGCCTGACATCTTTGTGTGAGAGTCACCTGGAGCCTCCACAGGGTTGAAGGCCTGAAGAGAAAGACACGCTGTGCAATCTTAAGGTCACTGTGGACCACAGGATGCACAAGAATCACAGCCTTCTTCTGGACTTGCTTACCAGGATGGATAAGGAGCGTATTTGCACTCATTCTAGACTTTGAATGAAGAACTCGACCCATATTTACCCTGTAGCACAGATCCTATGGCTCTAATCCTTGTAAAAGCTTAATATCAAGATATATATTCTACACATTAACAGGATTAAGGTTCAGAAATCTGCCTTTCAGTCCTGTCAGACTTAAGGTAATACGTTCATATGTTCAAACAGTTTACATTTTAGTAGACTAACATCGTGGTGTGGCTAATCTACACAAGAATAAACAACTGAGAGGATACACAGTATCAGGGTGCTGTGTGCAGGAATAACGCAAAAATAAACTGCAATGCTGATGCTCATGGTTGCATGATGCAATAGTCTGATGCGTTGTTAAAAGTTTTGGGGCTTCAAAGACTTTAAAAGCTTTATGAGACAAAAGATTTGGAGTAAAAAGTGTGAAGATACAGAATTTAATCTAACACACACAAAAACCCCTCTCAGCTGTGCTGTTTCCTGTGATAGCCTTTGAAACTTTGCTTTTTCTACTGCCAGAGACACTGAAATCTAAAAGCGACCTCTGCAACAGCAAAGATAGTGGTACAAGTTTAAATTTTAGGGGTAAAAAAGATTTTAAAAACATTATTTTGGGGTGAAGTCAGCAAACCTTTAAAGTGGTTTTTGGCAGATTTCAGTTTTATGTCCCCAGTAAATGCTCTGAGGTGTTATAAGACGGCTGGATTTTGGGCACAAACCATTGATGGACTTTAAAAGCATTTTGACCTCATAGATGTGCTGACTGTTGGGACTTGCAGCTGTCAGTGAGCACACATATTTCACCTGGACACTTGATGTTGAAAGCTGGGATATTTGCTCTTTTTTCACCATTATTTTCAAAACTTATATTTTAAAATGTTTCCAGTTTTGCAAACTAACCAAATAAACTCACTGTGGATAGAATCTGTGGGCTGTATCTGTGACTCACTGGTGAGTTTCTTGTGGTAGTGACATCAGTGGTTACCACCTTAGGCTGAGGGATTTTGTTTGTGCGAGGCTGACAACAACTGAAATGGGTGGAGCGGGTTTGTGGACTGGATACCGGCACGCCTTGGTGGAAAATGTGTGATTTTATATGATGTTTTTTAAGTAGTTACAAGCATTTTGCAGGATCACCTTGCCACAAAAGCTGAGCATGATTGAAAAGACTTTTACAAACTCTGAGATGAAAGAATGAAAGACGGGGAAAAGTCCTTTAAGACCTCAGCAAAGTCAAAAGTAATTTACATTCAGGAGACTTGTTCTGGCTTTTCTCCTAATTTCATTGGCACTAAAAAGTCAGAGGTCAGAGAGAGCTAACAAGACACATTCCCTCCAGAGTTCCCCCCTTTCTCTGTCTTTGATAAAGTAAGTATAAGTGTGGAAGTTAACCAACTGCAGAGCTCTTCTCATTAATCACACAGAAAGCAAAGGAACCAGGGGGAGCTGTCCTACATCCCAGATTCACACACACACACACACACACACAAGCCAGACCCTTAAAATAACCGGGACCATCATAAATAACAGCACAAAACCTTTTTAAACGAAGCTGAAGCATTACTCAACACTTCAGTGTTCGGCTCAAAAAAGACCACTGGAAGACGTTAAAGGCTGAAGTGGCGAGAAGGGAAGATGCAGGAGCTGCTGAGCAGCGATTGCTTTAGCCTGTATGTATGTTAATGGCCTGCAGGCTTTGCAGTGTTACTCGGGGCTTAATCTGAATTCGTGATGTCCTGTACAGAGAGCAAATATTATGCCAGCTGTTGTTGCTCAGTGCATCCTGCCAACCAGTGACACACAACCTACTGCCAGTTTGTTTAACTCTGCTCTAATCAAAATCTTCCTCCTGCAGCAAGCCAGTGTCTCCTTGCTTACCGTCGCCTGGGACAAACTAGTATCCTTCCTAAAATTCCCCCAAAGCGAGTATGGGAGCAGAGATTTTTGGCATAACTAATCAATGTTGCAGTGTTACATAATCTGCAAAGTGTGTTACATCTCTATTAGCGCCAAATTTGGTGATTTCAGGACAAGTATGAGCGACCATGGTGACAGAAAGCACACTGGGTAAACACAAAGGGTTTTTGGCAGGTTCCTCTGTCTGGGAATGGATGGAGTGCAAGCGATGGATACCTTTCTACTAAGATTTTTTTTCTTTTTAAGAGAAAGGACAAAAATGTTTCCATTCGACAGGGACTTTCATGAGGTTAAAATTTTTTTAGCAACATTAAAGAATCCGAGAGTCAAAAACAGGTCAGCACTATAGCATTATTATCCTCTGAGACCCACTGGGGCCAATGCAAACCAATGCATTTTGGCACATTAGACCTGGTCAAGACGACCTGCTGCAGTCCAAACTGACCATCAGAAAGGAAAAGAAAGGATTTAAGTGGTCCATCCTGATCTGCTTTTCTGTGATTTTCCCACACAACCATCTTTACACTGTAAAATATAACTTGTTGTTTCAACTTAAAAATATGAGGTAAAGGGCTGCCTTAAAATTTTAAGTTAAGTCAAGAAATAGAGTTTGTTCTTATAACACAACCAATTGTTATCTTAATGAAAAATCACATGTTGTCTAAACTTTCATCTTAGTTTAGTTGACTGAGATTTATTAGTCAGTTCAACTCCTTTAATTGTCATTTTTACTTGGGAAAACCCTTTCAGCTAAATTAAAATAATCTATTGTTTAAACTCTTGTCCTAGTTCAGTTGACTTGGGTTTTTTAGTTAATTCAAATACTTTAGTAGTTCTTTTAACTTAGGAATCTATTTTAGCTTAACTAACATAATCTGTTAGCTAAGTTGATTTAAGTTTATTAATTAACTGAGCTCCTTAAGGTAGCTGAGTGAACTTGTAAATCATTTTCATTTTAATTATCAGAGTTGATTGACTGGATGTAAAGAAAAATGTGTATTAAACATCTTAAGTTTTGTTTTTTTTGGTTTTTTAGCTTTCTAACATCCATTTCAGCAAAACTACCTGTTAGGTTTATCTTAGAGCTCAGGTTTAAATAGCTACATTCCTTTAAATTAATTTTCTGTTGTTTACAGAAAAAAAAATAAAACCCCACAGATTCCATTAAAGTCTATCTGATCATTTCATACAGAAAGTTTGTTTTAAGAACATGACAAGACAATTACTCATGAGCACCCAACATTCACCATTTATTGTGCCATCTTAGTCATCTGAGAAACAGAAAAATCAGTGACGTAGCTCATCAGGCTCACAATCCATCAAAACTCAAAGGTTGCTCCCTGTGAAACAATAAATTTGAACTTGGTCTTGAGCCCAGTTTGGGTGAAGATTAAATTCTGACCAATACTCTAGGAGCAGTAGTGATTCTTGTGAAGTAACAACATAAAGTCTGCATTAATGTAATGTATCAACGGGACACTTGCTATTTTAGAAAAGTTATTCTTTACATTTACAAAATTTTTAAACTTCATTGTGCTCAGTCACACCTGTTAGCATAAAACTTGAAATATTAAAATAGTACAAAACCTTTGATAAGTGACAGTAAAGATCAGTTTATAACAAGTAAGACATCAAACTCTTGTATTTGTCTTCGTTTACAATTGCAACAAATTCCACAGAACCAATATCTCTGAAAATGAGTGCATGCTTCTGAAACATTTGATAAGATGGATATTTCAGAAACATCAGTTTGAGTCTGCTCAATTGCAAAACAAAGGAAAAACTACTGACTTGCATGAGATAAGCATCTGCAAAGTCCAGCATTATATTGTTGTTCACATAAGTTTCTTAAACCATGAACAAATGAGTAATTGTCTAATCTGGAATGTAAAGTGTAGTCATTTAGTGACATACAAAAGTGAGAATGAGAACTTGCAAGAATAAAAAAACAAACAGTAAAATAAAAACTGTCCTTAACACTAAGGAGCATACAATTACAGTTCTGCATGGCTTTCTGCAAGAGTCTGTTTCTTAGACCATGCACTAGTGAGATGCACTGCCTTCCACCAATGTTCATTAGGATGTTCTGAATGACTTCAAAGATGTCCTTAAGTTCCTTTGGATAGTCTATGTTGAGGGCAAAAAGAAGGCCCATCAGCATGGAAATGGCACTTGAGACATCCCTCAGATTAGACAGGATTACTGCCGCCTCAAGGACAACCAACACATCGATGATGTCTTCTTCTTTCACCATCGCAATGCCAACTTTCATCCTCTTAGAAAACGTGTCTTCAATACCTGTCGGCTATAAAAGGGTTCAAAGACAAAAAAAAAAAAATAATTACACAATTACAATTACACAATATCCCTTGTGCTTAATAATTCATGTCTTTCCAAAGAAGAGCCATACTGATGCTTTGGATGATGGTGATTGGCTTTGGGTAACACTTATTAGTTGTTAAAGTTTTTTCAGAATGAGATATGCACCCCCATGTTACAAATCCATTTCTTGCTTTAAACAAAGACCACGTTCATAAATAACTGAGCATGTCTTCAATTGCAGAATTCAAACAAAATTTTCAATTTAAATGGTAAATGGCCTGTATTTGTATAGCGCTTTACTAGTCCCCTAAGGACTCCAAAGTGCTTTACACATTCAGTCATTCACACACATGGGTGGATGACTGAATCGTGACTCAAGAGTTGACAGTTCGTCTTATAATCGGAAGGTTGCCGGTTCGAGCCCCGGCTCCGACAGTTTCAGTCGTTGTGTCCTTGGGCAAGACACTTCACCTGTTGCCTACTGGTGGTGGCCAGAGGGCCCGGTGGTGCCAGTGTCCGGCAGCCTCGCCTCTGTCAGTGCCCCCAGGGCGGCTGTGGCTACAATGTAGCTTGCCATCACCAGTGTGTGAATTTAAATCTAGTTATGCTAAATATTGGCTGTGCTCTAAACCAAATCTGGCTGAGAATACATGAAATGTGCAAACTGCAGCTACACTACAGGATCAGATTGTGGCTCCATAGACAATGCTTCTTTAATCAGTTTATTGATTAAAGTTTATTTTTCCCCCTATATTAACAGCATGAAAAAAGAGCATATAGACGTGGCTGAACAGGTTGCATAATTGGCACTGAATATCAACATCCACCTTTACCCAGCTGCCCAATGACTCTCGGCCAGTAACCTTTAATTGCTTACCCAGTCTACACAGTCTCTTTTCCAGGGTCCAGGACATTTCACCAAAGTATTGCCCCCCACAGCTGTAGCAGCCACTGCAGCCCCTTAAATATCCTAATATCTCTGCCATTACAATATACAATGTGAGAAATCAAACGTAAAGCTGAAGTGAACAGTACAGCAGCGAAATGTCAAAGACCCTGGTGAAGACATGAATAAACACAAGACACTAATAATATCAATGCTAGCTTGCCAGTTAGTTTCTCTGAAACCCAGACCAAATCCAGTGTCAAAGATCTTGTAATAACACATTTGGTGAGGAAAAAGTACACATGTTATCATGTGGCATCTATTGTTTCATAGATGCCACATGTTTCATTTAAAATCCACTGTGGTGCTGTCATTATTAAATTTACTAAAAGAAACAATGCTAACCTTCACAGTCTTGAAAGTGTGTGAGGGCTCTTCCTTTAGAAAATGAGGTCCTCCGTCCTCTTCCTTTGTGTAGGGCTCTGGTCAAAGAAGTCAAAAAGAAAACAAAAACACTTTTTAAACAGTGTTTATGAAGCATGTAGACAGCTCCAAATTCACAGCTTTTTGATACATAATTCCATCAATATATGATTATCATTGGAGATTTTGAATCAGGCTTATCAGGACATTCAAGTAGAATATGATATCCAACCTACCACCAATATACACAGATTCTGTAAAAGTTACCACACTAAATGTCCAGTTGTGAAATATGATGACAGACTTTACTTATCAGCTTTCTTTCAATGAGTTCATCAGTTGAACTGGATAACCTAAAACTTAAACAAAGGAGAACATTTCGCAGTTGAACACTTACATCATCACCGAAGCATTTTATGAGCCTAGTTAGCCCTCCTATGCCGCTCTTGATTTTGTACAGCTCCACGAAGCTCTCCATAATGGTCAAGCACAGCAAAAAGGAACCCTTTCAGGTCAACAGATGTAAGACGGGCAAATTCTGCTTCAACCTGAGCAATAGAAGAAGAGGGGTGGAGAGTACAGGCAGAATAAAAAAAAAGATTCTTTGAGACCCAAATTTAAGCAAACAGTCATCTGAGGCCCATTAGAGAAAACACAAACACACAAAAGCAAACAAACAAAAAGATGCACTTTACCTGCCGTGTGATGTTCAGCAAACAAGGAAGTTCAGAGAACAATAAGCTCTGTCTCGAAATCTTTTAAAGTAGAATGATTGTGAAAATGACTTATGTGATGTAAAACTTTAGTAAACGTGCGATTAAAAGAACACTGAGTAAAAGGACAAGTAACAATTTCCTTATTCCTCAGATGTTTACCTTGTGAGCAATACTGTTTTAGTCCAACTGCCTCATTAAAGTTACACAACAGGCTTTTTACATTAAAGCCAGCAAGTCCATTACATACTCCCTTTTTAGATCTGAAATACTGTGCACATTCTGTGTATATGTAGTGGACAGCAATTTACCCAAAAGAGTGCAAAGTTTGCAAGTCCACCTCATTTAAATGACAAAGACAGATGTGATCATCTAGACCTGTGAAAATAAATTAATGACAAACTTGCAGTTATGGATGTTATTACAACCACAAGAACCTAAACAGTCTGCTCCATTGCTTTTGTTAATGAATCACTTGTTGGTAACAGGTCTGAATATTTAGTTTATGCCACCTGCATGTGATCATCAATAGTGCCATATTACTTCTTAAGAAGTACCCTGACACTACAATCTTTATATCATTTGTTCTACAGAGCTATTAAGTTACAATATAATCTGTGGTGTTTCCAGTATGACAAAATGCACAAATTGTAACTTACCATTTGACTCCACTGACAAAAATAAATCCCCAGCATCAAGTTTGGCTTCACAGACCTAAAATAAGTAAAATAAAAATATATGTTATAATTATATTGTTTTCGCCATTTATTCATGTTTGCTAATTTTCTGACATATAAACAATGTTAGTTTTGTTACAATACAGAGAATGCAGTTTAATTAAAAGGTAAATTATGCAAAAAAAAAAAAAAACTTCTGCAGTATACCATGCCAAAAATCAGTGTCTCTGATGCCAATTATTTTATCACTACAGCTCTTTTAGTATGGAAACTCACACAAACTAGTCATACTGATCACAAGAGTTCAAAAATAAGTCAAAATAGTGAGCTGTTGTTAAGCATAAAGCATTTCAGGGTAACAAATAACTGCACAATAGAATTAAAGCAAAAACTAAACACACTGGAGGACTATCTGATAAAAACTAATATAATGCTGGTTTGTAGACCATATTTTGTCTCAGTCCTCAGTGCACTCTTGCAGCTTAGCATGCAGCAGTTCATAACAACTTAAGTGATTACATAGGGGTAAACAGATGACAACAAGCATCCGAGTCCTGCCAAAAAGTTCTTTTTGAACCCAGTCAGTTATTGGAAATATTGCCAAAATGAACTTCCACCAAAATACAACAGCCTGTGAACTTGAAAGAAATTTACAAGTACAGAGACAATATGAAATAAGCTTTATTAATTAGCTGAGTTAGCTTGCTAATATCGCAACAGTGGTTGAGTGCACAACCTTAAAGCTAGCGGCACAATACTTGTGATTTGGTCAGTGCCACATTAAACCCATAAAAAAGGCCATATGTCAGTTTATTAGCTCAAGTTTGGTCATGACATACAAGCTGGACCTTGTCGGCTAAAGTTACATTAGCTAAAGCAAACATTTCGGTAAAAGAGAAAAACACACATCATGCCATAGATTCAAAACATGTTCCAACTTTTGTAGCTCTCTTTCCTTATAGTTATAATCAATGTTACTCACCTTGAAAGCATATTCCAAAGAAGACGATTAGAAAACGTCCAAGTAAAGTGAGCATGTCGTTAACCGCCAATTCCCCATGATGCACCTCGGTAGCAGTCACGTGAGGCAGTTTTGAATCCTGCTGTGCTCAACTTACCCACATTGTCAAGTTCACATAAGTTGCTGATTTAGCTGGACATGAGTTTTCAAGTTAGCTTTTTTTGGTGTAATTGGGACGTTTTTAACTTGTAATTCTATGTTATAACAACAACTTCAGTCATCTATCGTCAAACTGATATAGAATAATATGTTGAAATAACAAACATCTAGAATTACATTTTACAGTGTAGGTTTATAAATAACAGTCTGATTAAAAAAGAAAATCTCCAGTGAGTGGCAGTTCTTGGTGAAAATGCCTGTTGATCTCAGAGGAGAATGGCCAGATTAGAGACAAACCACTCATTTCAGAGGAGCGTCTCTGGACGTACAACACGTCAAACGTTTATTAGCACATGGGCTACAGCAGCAAAGATCACATCGGCTGCCAGTCGTGTCAGCTAAAACAAAACAGGAAGCTGAGGCTACAAGTCGCACTGAATTGCCAAAATTGGGCAATAGAAGACTGATCTATGCGGTCTGAAAAGTCTCTTCGGCTGTAATACTTGAATGGTAGGGAAAGAATTTAGGATGGATCCAATTTTTACACCAATTTGTATTTATAGTTCAGGCTGGTGTTGGTGTAGTGTGCACTGTTTGGCACACTTTTATACCAATTAAGCATTGTTTAAATACCCCATGTCCATCCCTTTGACCTCAGTGTGGCCTTCTTCTGATGGCTGCTTCCAGTAGGATAACATGTCATGTCAGAAAGCTTTGATGATTTGAACATGACAGCGAGTTCACTGTACTCAAAAAGCCTCCAGTCACCAGATGTCAATCCAGCAGAGCACATTTGAGATGCGTTGAACGGGAGAGAAACGTCATAGATGTGCAGCAGCTGTGTGATGCTGTCATGTCACTATGGACCAAAATCTAAGAGGAATGTTTGCCACAAAGAAAAGGAATCCAACTGTACTAACGTGGTGTACTTAATAAAGTGACAGATGAGTGCATCATATTGACATCGGCTTGTGTTGCAGCACTCTGTGACAATCCTCGCGACAATAAATGACTCTGAAGACAGACCAGTGCTGAAATAGTATTTTTATTAAATACTTTCAAGATCCAAGTTCGAAGAATAACAAAGCTATGATGAAGACCAACTAACACTCAGACAAACACTTGATAGTCGTCAATTCATGGTTGTATTTCATTGTACATCATGATCATGCAAAAAAACTCCAGCATCCATGTGAAGGCTGGGGAGAAAGCGCAGCCCAATATTATATCATTACAACGCAGGGAAAACATCGAGGGCCTCATACCAAGCTACGGCTCCTGAATCTTTTTTTTTTTCTTTAAATTTTGTTTTTTTTTCAAATATTTTTCATGTCACCTATTCAACATTCTGGATGGAGGAAATTCATATTTCAAAAGATGCAAATATCATATATTAACACTAGCTCCATCCGTATTCAGGTAGGTACATGGTAGAAATGTGTAACTGAAACATGCATATAACTAGGTCTTCCCGCTCTGCTTCGTGACATGTGTAGGTCCCAAAAACCTGCACGCCCACACCAGAACTTTCTCAAAACTCCTCCCGACTGAGCAGGCACAATTTAAAACCACCAAGGGTAGATTAGATAAATAAATAATTTAGTCCTGATCAACATCTATCATTTCATTGTCTTTACTGCTTCCCTCTTTTCCCTTTTTTAAAAAAAAAAATTCCCGTGTGCGAGGGACAGTGCAGAACTCCAGCTTGGCAGATCGGCAAATTACCAAAACGACAAAGTTAACAGCAACAACAACGAAAGAACTCAAACCAGTAACACGGAAACAACAGAGAGAGAGAGAGAGAGGTACAAATAAACATCTCAAGAGCAGAGTCTGAACACAGAGGGAGGGGGAGGCGGACACCTTGCAGGTTGGGGGGCGGGGACGGTTTCGGATACAACTGTCGCAGATGGATGGAGACAATTAAGCAGCACGGCGAGGGCGGCGCCGATGGTTGCAGCAGCGGTGTGGATATGTTACACAGCTTAAAAACACCACCAGGCGTGCGCGGGTGCATAATATGATATGAAAAGATGGCTCACAGCATTGTGGGATCAGGACTAAGGACACTATTATGAAGGTCTTCATATCTAAATATGGATCTATTAGGCTGAATTTGGGGGGAGGGGTGCTCAAACTACTTTTCAAACTGTTATTTCTTTTATTTTTATTCCCCGTCTCAAAAAAAAAAAACCCAAACAAAAAACAGTCGTACGGCCATGGATCTAAAGCTGGTAGCCTACACAAGCGTGTGTATTCATGTTTGTCGTGATCGATTGGAGAATTTAAATTACAGGGAAACAAACAACAACAAACGTCGCTTCTAATCTACTCGGGGAGGTCACAGAGGTCATGGGGTGATTCCCACTGCCCAAGTGCACAGGATGAGTGTCTCTTAGATACATGTACATATATTACACTTTTCTACATATATCTATACATACACTGTATTTACACAGTGATTATAAACAAACCAGGGCCTTGCAGAAAGCAGAGAAACAGCGTGGGAGGGAAGGTTAAAAAAGAAAGTGGTTAAAAGAGAGAAGAGAGGCGGGAAGGGATTAATGAGGGAGAGGCGGCAGCAGCAGCCCACTCTCTTCCTCCACTGCATATAGACACAACAGAACCTGCTAGCAGCTAAGGTTAACTTTAAATTTGCACAATAAAAATCCCTCATTTTTAAAAACCAAAAAACAACAAAAACTCAGCTGCTTTAAAAGGAGCCAGAAAACATAATGAAGCGAAAAGGCTCCGATTATTCACAGGAACGCAAAAGGGATCAGGATGCTAAAAATGCAACAGAACACATAACCCCCCTCCCCGATTCAGACATCCCCAGCCCACATTCCCACCCCCACAATAACACAGTTTCCGTTCTGGCGAAAAAACAAACAAACAAACAAAATAATAATAAAACAAGCACACAAACACGTAAAAAGCCTAAAGTTCTACACTTTGGTGCGTCATGTTTTTGATATCAAGTTTCTCTGGTCATCGACTGTCTGACTGAGCCAACCTGATTTGTTTTTCCCTCTTTAATTCAGTGGGGGAAATAACATAAAATAAAAATCTCCCTACATCTTAACAGCAACAGTCCAGGTAGTGAGCACTTTCTACCCAGTAATCCCTAATGTGTCCAAAATCTCAGCTGCTAACTTGACACTCCTCCCTGTTCCTCCGTTATTAGATAGTGAATATAAATGCTTGGTTGGGTTTTGGTGGTTTTTCTGGTACATCTAGTCATAATTTACACAGTATATTCATAACTCATACTCATAAACTGTCACAAGTTCAACTGTAAATCCTCTGCTCCCCCAGGACGTCTCATCTCGCGCGGGCAGAAAAAAGATGGCTGCCAGGGGAGGGACAGAGGGCAAAGACGCGCCCTCCAATCAGGCGCCAGATGCATGCATCATCCCATGGGGGCGGAGTCTTGTGTTCAGCCGGCCCCCAGCAGGTCAAAGGAGGGACAGGATTGGTTGGTATCGTGGAGAGGGATGCGATCTCGCCCGGCCGGGCTCCTGGCACTAGCCAATCCACGCAGAGGACGGACCTCTTAAACACGCTCGCTGAAAAAACACTGCCCCCCAAAACACACACTCCAGTAGACTGGAGGCTCAGGACCACTGGGAGAGGAGAGGAAAGGAGAGAGGAGAGGTTGGTACCACAGCTGGAATCATCAGAATGTAAACAGTTCCAAGAATAGTTCGAGTTTATTGCTGGTTCTT
This sequence comes from Oreochromis niloticus, assembly GCF_001858045.2. Lineage (NCBI taxonomy): Eukaryota > Metazoa > Chordata > Actinopteri > Cichliformes > Cichlidae > Oreochromis > Oreochromis niloticus. Next base: position 9,992,173 of record NC_031973.2, read on the forward strand.
ATTTTTGTCGTTTCACTAAGTTTGTGTTGGTGTTTTTCTTACAACAACACAGTCAGTGCTGTTCCAGGACCATCACTGAAATGAACCAATCACATTTTTGCAACCTAGGGACTGCAGGTGTGTCTTCAGGGCGTTCTGATTTACTGGAAACCATCTTCGCCTAAATCTAACCAAACCAACCCAGATTTCTTTTCTTTTTGCTTAAATTTGATCAGATTTGCCGTTTTGGTGGCTCAGCAGTTAGCACTGTTGCCTCACAGCAGGAAAAGTTCTGTGTTTGGACCTTGGTAGGGCCCTTTAGCGTCGAGTTAGACTGGAGGCTTGTGCTAGTGTTCTCTGGAGCTTCAGCTTTTCCTGTCACTGCCCATCTGTGGCCAGATTCTTGATCTCAAGAGTTTGGATACAGATGGGCAGGAAAACGGCCACAGATAACGGCTGACGATTTAAAACAAACAAACAAACAAACAAACAAACAAACAAACAAACAAGCAAGCAAACAACCCCCCCCCCCCAAAAAAAAAACCCACTTGCACATTTTTAAAAAATTGAATAATAGTCCAACAACTCCTTCCATCATCCATTATCATTTCCTTTTTTCCTATCTTCCTTCCCAATTTACTTCATTTCTACCTTCTTTTCATCCTTCATCCCTACCAGTTTTCCTTCTTTCTTTCCCTTCTAACCTTTTCTCCTTTCCTTCCATCCCATGACACCAAACCGAGCCTTATTTAAGACAGTTGAAACATTAATTTGAATGTCTCAACATTATTGAAAATATTAATATTTTAAATATTTAAAACTGTCTCTTGTGGACTATTTAGACTTTTCTGTAACCCATCATGTTTAACCCAGTAATGCAGAAACAAACAAAAACTCTTGTGAGGAGTAAGGATGTGTACCTGATCACTGTAGTGGTGCAGCAGGCGCTCCCGAGCAGTGGAAGTGGACGTTAAGCCACTTGCCATCGCGGCGATGCCACACTCTGGTCTCCTCTGATTGGCTGGAACGGGGGCGGCCGGTGGAATCCACGAACTGTGTGAGCCGGATGTAGGCGATGCACGCGGCATCCTCGCCGATCAGGTGCACGTGTGGGTTGAGCAGGGTGGTATGCACGGGCTTGCTGTTTTTGCTCAACACTGCACAAAGTGGAAGAAATGTCCACGGTCAGCAGCGACCTCCAAGTATGACAAATGAGTTGCAGTTCCTTCAATCCATAATCGGGTTGTACCTGAAGTTTCCTCATGTTAAAAGGTCAAACAACCATATTTAAGCCTGGCATAAATTTGTAGGTATGGCTGATTTCCCCTTCATTTTTTAATGTAAACAGTGAAATCACCCATTAGTATTTATTAGGACGTAAACTGTAAATATTAAGGGCTCGGCTCACTGACACTATTCAAGTCACTGAGGTGGACCTCTCGATTGAGTCTTTCATGTCACAGTATGCCATTTACGTGTATGTCACAGTTTTCTGTGTTGATGTGATACAACAGTCTATGAATGCACCATGCTAACAAAGCTTAGCCCTTCACCTTCTCATGCGTACATGATTTCAGTGTGGCTGTGTTCATATTTCACTTACAGTCTATGGATCACAGTCCTCACTGGATACAGAGACACCACAGGATTAACTCACACTGACGGCCAAGCAAAAAATACTCTGACTCTTTGACATTCACTGGGAACAATTCAGCTATTACTGGAAGAACATCTCGTCCCATAAACTGTGCAGTTAGCAGACTTGCCAGCTTTACCTGCAGGAGCCTACAGTGCACCTCACTACATGCTTTACAGCCTGGTACTAATACTGTATATGTATTCTTCTGTCATTTGTTTGTTTGCTTGATTAAAAAAAAGGCTGAAATGTGTTGGTCAAGTAATACTACAAGACTTGTTGTAGCTTTGAATTCTTGAGATCATTGTTCCTTTTTTTTAAGCCGGCGATCGTGGCGCAAGAGTTGGGAGTTCGCCTTGTAATTGGAAGGTTGCCGGTTCGAGCCCCAGCTTGGACAGTCTCGGTCGTTGTGTCCTTGGGCAAGACACTTCACCCGTTGCCTACTGGTGGTGGTCAGAGAGCCCGGTGGCGCCAGTATCCGGCAGCCTCGCCTCTGCCAGTGCGCCCCAGGGTGGCTGTGGCTACAACGTAGCTTGCCATCACCAGTGTGTGAATGGGTGGATGACTGGTTGTGTAAAGCGCTTTGGGGTCCTTAGGACGCTACACAGCGCTATACAAATACAGGCCATTTACCATTTACCATGCACTTATTTAGAATTTATTTTTTTTATATTTAAATCGCTAAAATAAATATTTTAAAAATCACAACCATTTTTGACAGATACTCGTCTTAACTACAGGCTGAACACTAGTTCAGGCTGTGGATTGACAGAAAAATGAGGGACTGGATGTGTATCATCATCATGGTTACATTTTCCCTGCTAAATCAGAAATCTTGACCTTCCAAATGCAACAATTTCCTTTTTAAATTTTTTATTTTTTTATTTATTGGACATAATTGGGTTTACAACTAATTTGAAGGAGCAACCAAAGCTGTATGAGTTGAGCTTCTTTTCTTTAAACAATTAAATAATTATTAGTTGCAGTCATAAATAGTCCAATAGTGGAGTTTATCCACAGTGACAACTATTCTTGCTATTTCCTAACTTGCCTGGTATTTCAAACTGCTTAAAATAAACTGTATATTATGCAAGTAAAGAAGAAGACTCACAGTTTTCAAAGTAGAATTTGTGAAAGTCCATTCCCTCCACCAGGTTTCCCAGAGCCTCGGGTTCGAAAGAGGTGAGTCCAGGATCACAAATCCTCCTGAACATGAAAAAACAAAAACGAGATGAGCCTGTTACCAAATTGCACTCGTTTCCACGCACAGAAAGCATCTGCTGCTTTTCACTTTTACACACAGTTGTACTCACGTGTAGGCATCGAAATCTCCATTGTTGATTGCTTCAATCAGCTGCTCCGTAATCTTGATGATCTCCTGTTTACGAGCTGCAGACAGAACAAGAGACAGAAAGAGGCAAACAGATGGCAGCTGGTGAGATGCCAGTTGGAAGGTGAGACAATAACAGTGTGGTGGGTTTCTGCACAATGACACTTTGTCTCATCGCTTCAGCTCCTGCCTTCCTTCACGTGCTCTTCCTCTGCGGCTACGGCTCGAGTCCCCTCTTTAACCTGGTCGCCCGGATCCAAAAGCTGCCTCGTCACCGGAGCTCAACCCCCATCACTGTCTCTCGCTCAGCTTCTCGCCTTTGCGACGACACAACAACTGACTGAACACGACTCTCCGCCGTGAGCACACACTGCCAACCAAACAGACGCAACAACTCTGCTTGTAGAGATCACAGCCTTCCTCACTCGAGGCCCACTTAGCTTTCTCCTGCTATGACCAACTGTTAGATGCACAAGTGAGCAAACTTGCCAGACTTTGACGGTTTTATTCACTCAGCTATTCCTAGAACTGATTAACAGTAATAGTCTGATCAACTTCAATCCCTTTCCTCTTCAAGTTTCTTTATATGGTCTTAGTTAACATCTGTTCCACACCAAACAAGCCATAACCTACAAGTTTATCATTTATTTATGTTAGTTGTTATTCAGTGTAAAGTGCCTCACACACTTTTAAAGTAACAGTAAAACCAAATGAAGAGATTACTCGTGGTACAACTTTTGTCTCCACAAAATCAATCAAGCGATATTTTCTTCTAGTCAACAAATTCAATGGAAAACACTAAAACCAGCAATAAACCGAGGGCACTGCATTTTATTCTGTGCCTTAAGAGCTCTACTGATTTCTAAACACATCAGTGAACCACACTGATGGGCCAGACGACATGCTCGGTTATTAAAATCAGCATGAGCGCTACAGCTTATCTTGACTCGTGTAGTTGTTAAGTTGTTCCTTCTACTTTTAAGATGAAATGCAGAAACAATACAGATGTTTTATTTCATTACTCAAAGCACTTAAACAACAAATATCAACGGTTTCCAGTAAATAATCGCTAAACATCCTTTCACCTGCACTGTCAGGATTACTGCTACTATACAGTATTACAGTATTATCTAGGTCACTTTATGTCAGTAGTTCATAAAAACTTTGTTGCATGCCCCACTTTAGGAGGAAAAAAAAGAATTCACACCTCAAAAACCACAATTTCTGTTACTAATGATGTAAAAAGTGAAATAAAGATCAGCATGACAGACACTCGGGAAATTCACATTTATTTTTGCTGTGAAAAATAAAATCATGTTCATTCATTCATCTTAATCATTTTCCATGTTTTTCTCCTCATCTATGGTGCACCCACATAATTTGAAAATCACTGCCATATCTAATGGCTGCCCATTACGATTTCAGAGATTATTACTAAGAAATTGTAGTTTAATAATACAATTTGCTATAAAAGTTCTTGCCATCTACTACTGGTGTAAATGATCTGGCATGTTTCTATGCATGTGACGTTAAAGACAGCTTTCTGACGCGATTCACTGAATTAAGGGGGCATTAATGTAATTTTTTTCCAGCTGAGAAGTTGTATCATGACTTCAATAATAAGGCATGAACACACCTTTAATCACACACACCATCTGGCTGCCTGAAATACTCAGAAGGGCAACAAAACCAGAATAACCTCTTTCTTTCAGCTGCTCCCTTTAGGCGTCGCCACAGCAGATTATCTGCCTCCATCTCACACTATGGTTAAAAGTTAAACCAGCTCTCTGCATGTATTCCTTCACTACATCCATGAAACTCCCCTGTGGCTTCCTCTTTACCTTCTTCCTGGGAGCTCCATCCATTCGCCAATATATCCACCATCACTCTTCTGCACATGTCCAAACCATTTCAGGCTTGCCTCTCTAACTTTATTTCCAAACAGCTCATCCCGAGCCGTCCCTCTGACATCCTCATTTCTAATCTTGTCCATTCTAGTCACTCGCAATTAAAATCTTAGCATCTTCAGCTCTGACTCCTCTCTTTTTGTTAGCGTCACCCTCTCCAAGCCACACATTATAGCAGGTCTCACTATCAACTTTGGAAATCTTCCCTTTTACGCTTGCTGTCATTGTTTTGTTGCAAATCAGGCTTTGCTTCAGATTGTTGACCTGGGTGTTTAAGCTCATCGGCCTTCACTACTTCAACATGGTACTTAAATCAAGACAAGTCAACTGTAAAGAAGCAAAACTGGTGACCAGACGACTCATTTGCAACCAGCTTTAAAAACAAAAACAAACAAACAAAAAACTCAAAAAAACCACTAACACACTCGAGGAATGCAGAGTTTCAGCGAGCAGCAGGTAACAGTGAGGCGATGGCAGGGAAACCGAGTTAGTCAGTTAGTGCGGATGTGTTCTTACTCTGCTTAGTGTTGCTTTTAGCAGCGACAGTGTTGCTCCCTAGTGGAGCGGCAGGTATGGATGACTGTGAGAGTTCAGACTCGGGGCAGGAGCTGTTGCCTGTGCTGTTCCATGCAATGCGCTTTACATCATGCGGTGGAACTGAAACACACAAGGGGTGGTCAACAAACAAAAACATGTGGATGGACAACAGACAAAAATGACAGAAATATGATCATCTACACATAACACGCGCACACTTAGCTCATGCAGGATAAAAAAAAGTTGATGAAGGTGATGTGGGTTAGTACATTTGGTAGAATAAGAAAGAAATAAACAGCTAACATTGCGTTTATGACAGACATGCAGATGGGTGACATGAGGACAGGGTGGTAGCTGGAAGCCAGATCAGTGCCGCTCTGATCGTGATGCTGTGCGATGTGGAAGTCAGTTAAATGCCTGCTCTGCTCACATCTACTCTACTCCTAACGGTCATACACATTAACATTAAGCCTCCTCTGATGAACTGGAGCACTGAGCAAAGAGACGATCGAAGCCATTGTTTGTTATTTGCTCAAGTTATGCCTGTGGGGAAACTTAGCATGTTCAGGAAGGAAGGCAGGAGTGGAAAATGCACACAGGAAAGAAGTTAGAAGAGGAGGAGGAGGAAGGGAGAGGGGGAGAGATTAGATTGTACTTTAGTGCAAGTTTGCCTTGCAAGAGCAGGAGGATGAAGACAAGAGGTCAACAGACTAGAGGAAAGATGATAGAGAAGATTTGATTGGTGAAGAATGGTGTATTAAGAGAAATGGAAAAGAAATTAGAAGATGAAAATACACACACACAAAAAAAAGTACAGGAACACTGAGAAAGTGTGAGGACATGACGCTCTATGGTGTGCATGGTTCCATTAAAGTCAGACAGGCTGCGAGGTCTGTGAGACTGGGCGACTACTTTAGGACGATCAGCTGCAAGGTAAGCAAGACTTCCTCCAGATGGAGCTGTCACATTAGGAGGACAAGGGGATAGATGTAGCCATCACCAAAAACAAACACACACACGCGCGCACACACACGCGCGCACACACACGCGCGCACACACACGCGCGCACACACACGCGCGCACACACACGTGCGCACACACACACGCACACACGCACACACACACACACACACACGCACACACACACACACACACACACAGGTTTCAGGGTTCCCACAGTGGCCCCGATGAAAATCAAAATCAAAATCTGTGTTTTTGAAATGACTTTCCACAATTAGGTCGAACACCTGTACAAGAGTTAACATGAGAACAAAAGAAACAAAAGACAGGGTCTGTTATTTTTTAAAAGTTTGATCAGAGCACAGTGACGTTAAAGGGGACCCGTTATGCTTTTCCTTGTTTTCTGTCTGTTACAATAGTGGATGCTCATGTTAAACAAAGTGTCATATAGCCAGAATAAATTATACGTTTTCTTCTACTCTTGGTTCTAGATGATATCAAAAACATAATTAAAATGGTTGTCAGAGGCACTCGTCCCCGCCGTCCGCTGTTCAAAACCTTCTGTTTGCAAGGGGCAGCCAATCAGAAAGAAGTTAGCATAAAGAAGGGGGGGGGTTGAAATGAACTATTGATCACACAAAGCAACTTTAGTAGAGTCAAAGCATTAAAAACAAGATGGTGTTAAAGGAGCATAACAGGTTCCCCTTAAAGTGTCCATTAGAAGAAGTTACACAAGATCTGTGTTGCCTTGCTCTCACACAGCGAGCAAGAATGGAGAGCAGGAAGTGTGTCAGCAGTCAGTGTGCTTAAAAAAAACTAACAAACAGCATGTTTGTCATAACTGCTAAAAGATTATTCCAGTTTATTACAACCTAGTTTCAATAAGACTACATACAAACTAACTGCTCATATGTGGAAATGAAGTGGCACTGTTGAGGTGAAATCCAATAGGCCAAAAAACACAAATGACCGATTACCCAAGATGTAAACCAGTGACTTAGTGATTTGGTGGTTTTCAAAGAGAATATGATGCTGATTGTGTGGTCACAGTAGGAAGACTTTGCTTAAAGCACTTAAATTCTGCCTGTTTACTGTTTTTAAAATTATTGAAGCAGTATGGGATCATTTTGGCAGAGTAGAGTAAAAGGCAGGAATCATCCAAAGAAGAGCTTTGTCCTTCAAGAAGCCTGGGGAACTATCACTGAAGACTACTTAAATGACAAGAAAGCTTACCTAAGAGTTCAGGATATGTTGAAGAATAAAAGCGGTCATACCAAATATCGACTTTCAAGCTTATTATGTGCTGTATTTCTATGCATGTTTGCACATGTTTCAATGCATCGCTGCACCTGTGTCCCATTCTCCTAACAAAATATAAAGAAATGAACCATGGCTCTAGACTTTTGCAAAGTACATGCTACCATCACTCACTGTTTTGTATTAAGATAATGATTATAGTAATCGACTGTGCAAACCTCAGAAAAATACCTATGTTTTTTTGTGCATTTGTGGGAACGGTGAATGAAATATTAATTAATTATTAATTATCTGAATACTGAAACGTCTCAATGGAAACCTGAGTCGAAGAAATTGTTTTCCTGCTGGGGAAATAAAGATTTCTGTCATTTAATTCAATGACTTGTTTCTACTGGAATCTGTCATTTGTCAATGTGCAGCAAATGCTACTGAAAATAATAGGTTTCAGAGCAAGGTAGTGCTGTCGTGTCCCCATGATCCTGTTAAGAAACTGATTATTGGAGCCGTGTTACACTGCATTAATTGGAAAGCCGTTGCTACAAGATGGCCAAATGGTGTCGTTATGCTAAACCTACCAAAATAAGATCAAAAATGCAATAAACTGGAATTAACCTACAGAAATTTGTAAAAGCCAAACATAAAGGTGAATCATTTCAAAAATCTAAAACCAGTGGGAACCCTAAAAGAAAAAAAAGCTTGGTGGATCAAAGTGAGGGTGGGGGCTCAGAGATGTAAGACGTTATTGCCGGTGACTACAGAAAGCCAGGGTGGGAGTGAGGGGGGCAGGTGGTGGTGGGTTGGGGTGGGGGGGGTGTTATGTCCTAGCCAGAGGCAACCGTATAGCTTTCCGGTTGCCATGGATAAACTTACTGGCAGGTGAGCTTTGAGGTGAGGGCAGAAGTGGGGGCATCTCCTCTGTGGCGCTGCTCTGACTCAGCGCCGTACTGTCCGCTAGAACACACATACAAAATGCAGCCACACACACAATAAATACACACATACACACACGACAGACACAGTCAAAAGTGTGACAGACACGCGTCGTATCTCAGCACACCTGCCAGTCAGTACAGTCCAAAAATAAATAAATAAATTTAAAAAAAAAAAAACCCTGCACATGTCAAATGGGAGACAGAAGAGAGAACAGGATAAAGGGGATAAAACACTAGAGTACCTTTCCTACCTTTCATTTCCTCCTCGTCGTTGGTGGCATTGCTCTCTGTTGATCCCTGGGATGCAGAGGAAAGAGACAGACACATGCTGAAATCAAACGCTGCCAGGATCCGGCAGGATCGAGCCCGTCAGGTGCGTGTGATGCTCTGCGTCGGGCTTTCAGACAGAAATAAAAACAACAAAAACACCCATCTCACCTTGACTCCATCGGGAGCATTGTGCACCACTGTGCTTTGAGATTCCTGCGATACAGAACAAAACAGTTAGTCCAAACTATTGTCCTTAAACAGTGCCTCTCAACTGGATTTAAAGTGGGCCCCTTTATTTTTACCTCAGCCAAAACCTAAAACTTAAACATCTTCACAACAGCTGGTGGATCCAAAACTAAAACACCAGAAAAGAGTTCGTAATTTCCCCAAACGCTGGTCACATACTAAAATGCATCTTCAGATGTTTGTTTGGTCTAAACACAGAGATGCTCTCAGAGAAGACGAAACACAGGGGAATCATTTGCTGAGAGCTCACTCAATCAATTAATAGCCTCATCACTTCTGGTCTGTTATCATTTATCAGATTTTACTGGAACTACACCGAGATAATGAGAGCATACAGAGTTATTGTTTTACAAAACACAGTTAGGAGAATTAAATGCATTAGCTGCAGTTTTCTGTTTTATGTGTCAAAGTATTATGAATATTACTTTGAAAGAAAAAAAAGCAGATTCTGTTAGCTTTTAAATAACCTCAAAGCAGACACCTGATACGTGACCCGAGACTTCACAGAGCAAAGAAAATGTGGCCACAGTCCCACAAGCACTGGGTCAAAGAGGTAACGTCCCATTTTAAACTGGAACAGTTTAAATACAACGCCCGAGGCTGCACCCAGAAGTACCATGAGATCTGGCAACTGTTTCTGTCCCATTTCAGGATGGAGCTTCTTTCCTTTCACCACACAGTCTGTCCTTTTTTTGTTTGTTTTCAATTCCGCTCATATAACCGAATCCAATAAATGCATAAATTACTTTATGGAAAGAGTTTTGTACTTTTGAGTCCTGAATGGTAATCCATAAATTAAAAGCTTAATAACTATTATTACTCAGTTTAAAATATTTAAAAAATACGTAATAACAAACCCTCAAGAATGAGAAGCTGCTCAGATTTTGCTCAGTTAAACAGGTAATATTTCATGATAACTGCTGCAGGTTAACAGTAGGTTTATTGGCTCCGTGTAGTTTTACCGTGTATGCATTACATAACTGGGGCACGGCTCTTTGAGCTGATCGTCACTTTCTCTATTAGACGGTTTTTTAAACATAATATCTGTGTCTTTGGGGACCTGTACCTCCAGTTGAGAAGCACTACCAAACCAACCTGACTGTTATCCAACCACAACACTACAAGATGTAATTTAATGCATGCTAGTAAAAGCTTCTCAAAACCACAGCATGCTAGTGCTGGATTGGAGCACAATGGTCAAGTTTTTCACTACAATGAGGATGTCAATGGGGATGTTATGGATGGTGCGAGGTTAGAATGACAAAGAACAGCTGGCTAAAATATGTAGATGACAAAGAAAGATGTTAGGATGGGAAAAAGATAAGAAAGTAGCCGATTGAGGATTATATACAGATATAAACATGGGGGCTATTACATGAGACAGAATTGTACTTGGATATTAACAGGTGGAGGTCTCCAAACGGGGTCTCGACAGCTTTACGAGCTGCCACTTTAGGTGCACACAGTCCTGCAAACAAGGTCATGCTCCTGTGGCTGACAGGGTGCACATGTGCACCTGTTTAGATTTTTTTAACTAAATTTGAATAATTTCCAAAAGTGTTTCACCTAAATCAGGAGCACACGTGCATCACGGATGCTAAGCTTATCGAGACAGGGGATGTTACAGAGCAAGACCTCCTAGGTGGTAGATGAAGGATGACAAGCAGATGATGGAGGATGAGGCCCAATGCAACTACTGAGGGGACAGGGGGGATTAAGAGGCAGGAACTGACACTGCGGCGGCCTACTGTACCATCTGTGCGTTCGTTGCCATGTTGGTGTCTTTCAGGGCATTGATGGCGCTCACTATACTGTTCTTACTGTTGTTGGTAGAAGGCTGGGACGAGAACGCAAACACTCAAAGTGAACACATACGTCACACACACATAGAGAAAGATGCATTAGAATTGAAACACGCCTTTCAGGAAACGGGGCTAAAGTTGGTGGAAGCTCCCGGGCTATTGAGAGCTAACAGGGTAAATGAGAGGGTGAGTGCCATAGAATGGCCTCTAGATCATCCCTTTTACTGCCTCACTAACTCTCTATGCCGCTCCCACTTAACTACACAGAGTGACCCCTGGGGCAGAAAAGAAAAAGAGGAGTGGGGAGCGAGATGCTTAATAGCAGCAGAGGCTGATGGAGATTGCTGGGAAAGAGAGCAGCAGACATTTGACTGAAACTGACTAAAGGTGAAAGAATAAAAACCAGCATTAGGGAACCAATATTTATAAATTATGAGTGAAAATGTTGGTTTAAAAAAAAAAAAAAAATGTTAAAAACTTGTGGAAAGGACTGCAGGATTATGGGATCTAAAAACATGCCATAGAAAGAAACTCCTCTGCAGATATAAAACAAGGTCAATGTGCCTAAAACAAAAGACCCTTAAAATTAATAATAACTACTGCACGACAAAAGATATTCGTTGAAATAATAGGAGGAAAAGTGCGCTAAAGAAAGACTGAAAGACAGAAAAAGAACAGAAGGCAGAAAATCGAGGTCAGCTGACAGAGGAGAGATAGGACACCATGTAGCAGAACAAAAGAGGGCAGAGAGGTGATGAAGAGAACCTTACCTTAGCAGAATCTGACTTCTTGTTGAGTAAACTTTTGCATGCTGTGGAAAAAAGGAGGATAGAAGGGGAGAGAAACAGGTAGAAAAGTTAAGATTTACTGACGATGATAGTTCGTTCGTACCTCTAACCTACGTTACATCTATGAATCCCCAACACCTCAGTCACTGTGACAAAGTAAGCTTAGATGTTTCCAAAGCACAACATGCATTTAATGGATTTCTCGGGCATTTTTCGCCCCTTGGCTGTACAGGTTGCTACACTCTGCAAAACCCATTCACATCGTAATCCATTCATTGCCATCTGGGGATATAAGAGAAACCTGAGAGCAAAGTAAACTTCCTCAATCCATTTCCTGCCTGGAAGACCCCAGCAGATCTAGAAAGAGAATGATGGCCAGACTCAAACTGCCGCCAGGACTGACGGTGATGAGCTAGGTTAATGTAAATCATTGATTTCCTTTAAGGGCTCCAGTCACTTTTCCTCTCAGTCTAACGCTCTCAACTCTCTCTTGCTTGCTTTTCTCTTGTTTTTCTACCAACACACACAGGTTCCAAAAATCTTATCTTGAGTTTCTTACCTTCCAATAGGAAATTGGAGAGGGATAGAGGGGGAGGGAAGAGGGGGGAGGGTTGTAAGAGAGGGCTTAGTATTTCAATACATGAGAGGAGAGATAAGGGGCACAGCATTTACAGCAGCAAACAATATCAAGTGAAAACTCATGCTCCCTAATCTTGGCTGTTGCATTGATAGGCAGCTTATACCTTGGCCTGGCCATGCAGCAGCCAAAGGAAAAAAAATATATTTTTTGCAAGTTTCATTTTCAGTTTTCATTTTCATTCAAAAACTAGAGAAAGGGGAGCTGATTGTTCACAGTGCAAACATCTGCTCTTCATTTGGCTACATCTTCTATCAAGCAGTCACCAGGGTGCTAATGTGACAGCATGGGACTACCACGTTCACATGCTCTCTAGCACAAATTTAACATGGCAAGATGGGTAAAAGTCAAGGTGACCCACAGGAGGAGGGCTTCACCACTCAAGCAAGATTCTAGCTAGGTGATGAGAAAGGAAAAATGCGTTAGAAAGCATCTGAAGGTGTGTCTCCCGAGAACATTTTGTAGGAATTAACCACACAGGACACCCACATGCGAAAGGCAGCAATGCAAAAACCGAATTAGAAACACAGAGAGATGCTTCAAACTCACACTTCTGTCACATTCTGCTATAATGCCATTAAAAGGAAACATCATGAGCAAACGGCCAAGCCTTGCCTCAGAAATACTCTACAGAGAAGTGCAAGGAAGCAGTTATAGGTTTGCAGTGATGAGTGACATCATCAGAGGACCAAAAGCCAAAAGCCAAAAAAAAGAAAAAAAAAGAAAAAGAAAATAAAAAACAAAAATCTTAATTATGGATGACTTAAAAGGAGGAGAGATGAGGAGTCCAATCTGGAGTGATGATGTCACACATATTTACAGAAACTTACAAAACAGGCAACTTGGTCCAGTCTCAGTGAAGGAGCCCGCATTCGGAGGGCTTTAGCTGACAATTAAAGCACCACAGGCACCCCGAATCTCAGCGCACCAATCACACATCCTAGGATTAACACCCGCCTCCCCTTAGGTGTCTCAGGTGAAGTTATCTCCCCATAAACATTTTACCTTTATCCTGCCTACAAACAGATCCTATGGAGAAGTGTATATAAACACTGCAGAGCAAAAAAGATCCTCCGTTCTAAAAAGGGAGACAGAGAATCCAGTCTGCTCTACATTGCTTCTAATGTACTCAATCCATGGAGCCACCATTGGAATCGCCGACCTTCACTACCCATCTCCACCGGGCAGGATGAGAGGAAAATCTGATTTTAATACTTTCAAAACAATCGCTCCATCTAATGTGGCAGACTTGCTGCCACGTTAGCTTGTGGGGTTCCTGTCTCAAGGGGGAACTTTGTTTTGAAAGTACTAAAACAGACCTTCAGAGGGGGAGTTGAGACGTGGGATGCCTTTAACCTCAAGTGATTCATCGGGAAGGAACGGTGATGTTTTCAACAGTAGCGGTACTGAAGTCAGCACTCCCATCCCCCGTCTCAGTTATTCTCCCCTCTAGCTCCTCAACATCCAACTTTCTTCCTTTGTCCCATCAAACCCAGGTCTGACGATGGCAGCACGCCAACCCAGCTCTTGCCGGCCCCCTGCAATGTGAGTTCCCGCCCCCAGGATACATGCCCCTCCTCATCCCCTGCCCCAGTCCGACCTGTGCGAGCACAGAGACGTAAGGGGTCAGCTGGAGGTCAGGATGGAGCTTGCTGGAAGTGACGCCATAACTAAGTGAAGATGAAATGTGGGTTACGAGGTCATGATTAAATGGCGCTGATGTGTGAATGTAAAAAGCACTTTTTAGTGCAGGCTGACGTAAACTCAAGTGAAGCTTATTTACATGACTGCTACACAATACCCCTAAATGAGCAAAATCTGTGAGGGGATGCATGCTTGTGGGTGTGTATGTTGATGAGGATGCTTGCAAAGGCTGCATGCAGGATTTGGGGGATGGTGATGAGGGCCAACCCTGTTCCATGAAAGAAAGTAGCTGTGTATGTAAAGAGGAAGTGGATGGGCGTGTCTCTGGGACGTACCTTCCTGAGCCAGTGAGGCCGTGGAGGAGGCGGCAGCAGCAGAGTTGGTATGCTGCCGGCCCACTATTGGATAGAAATGCTACAGTTGGGAGGGGCTATGGAAATTATGCAGGTCGATCTCATGCTGTTCAGTCATGGGCCGAGAAAGCTACAGGGGGTGCTGGCTACAGCCCAGATGCATCTCAGACTTTGATACAAATGGGCCAAAGCAAAGACGTGCACCCCTGTGGATTCCTAGGCCCAGGGTTGAAATCATTAGCCATCGACTGACCAATTACTTAAAGGCTGAGAACAAGGCTTCAACGAAAACAAGTCACTCTCAGCAGGCTGAGATAAAAAACACAGAATCTTAATAGTCACCTGGTTTTATAACACCACACTTGCCCCCAAACATTAAAAAAGAAAAATCTCATTAAAGTCTAGGCTTTGTTCTCTCAAACATGCTCCATGGGCAGCAGAAAAGAGGAACACATACGCGCGCACACACACATACACACAGGGAGAGATACATTAGCACAGACAAGGACATAACTGGCACCCACATATAATCTGGTACATGACAGAATATCAAATTTTAGCCAGCTAACATACATGATAATGCACTCATAATAATCCAGTAATACAATATTTCTATCATATCACAAAGGAGCTTCGTGTGTCAGTTCAGTTTAATGTTGTAAGCAAGCAAACTCCTGGGCGCACACAAAAACATTGTTATTTTGAGAATGAGTGGGTGAGCGTGCGTGTGTGGTGAGGGGGTTAAAAAAGGTGCAGAGGACTCTATCCACTTTCCTTCCTCCACTCCCTCTGCATGTGCTGCGTGGGAGGCTGAGGGCGAAGGGCACACCCACCTGAGAAGTTTCTGGACACCAGCATGGTGGTGAGAATGGCTCCCTGGAGGAGGAGGAGGAGAGGAAGGAAAAGAGAGAAGTGAGGGGAGGTATAATGAGAGCATGGCGTTTTTCTTTATTTAACATGAATTCATTTTTTTAAAATTTTTTTTTAAACTGCTATGCATGCATTTCATTTTCTTTAAATGCAGTGAATACTTAATGTTGTCTGTAAAACTGTGCCTAATGTTAAAAAAAACAAAAAAACAAACTTGTATGCTGTCTGGGGAGATGCACCTTTAACTGTACATTCTCACATCTCAAAGCCCTACACTCCTCTATGCAAATTAATTTAAATGATGCGGCAAAACAGAATAGCTGATACTTGAGGCATGAGTTTGCATCAGTGGCAGTGAATGCAAACTACAGTAACTGGAGCTGGTTGACATTTAAAATGTTTCCAATAGAGGAAAAAAAAGCAGAGGTTCTCAAAAGTAAAATGTTCACATGCAGCAATTTAGAAACTCTCAGAATTCACCTTTTACACCAGAAAGAAAAAGATCAAAGACTTTGTCAGACATGTGATCTCAGGGTTTGGCTGATAGTTTTGATGATTGATATCAACCCCTCAAAGCAGCATAATTTACAAAACTTAATATTTTAATTCTCACAATCCAAAATATTTGTCAAAATGACATAATAGACAGGGCAGGTCTCAACAGCTTCACAGCAAATGACAATGAATGAGACGCACAGCTGTGCGTCCAAAATCAGACGCACAGAGTGAACAGGAGCTTTCCAACACTATTGCATTGTTACAACTCAGAAATAATCGTCCAAACACACGTTTCCTTATTTTTGTGCTACGTTTCTATGCTTACACAATAACTAACTCATGAAATGTCACGCACAATAACACCCGTATCACAACTACATTGCACAATTATCTAAGATACACAATGATATCTATGTAGCTTAACATATAATACACCAAACAAGGGAAAAACAGAAAGCATCCACTTATTCACTGCACTGTTGTATCGTTGTGTCTTGTCATTATTATTCAATTCAGTTCAATTAATCAGTTATATGATCTTTCTCTGCCATGTGCCCCATTCGAGTCATGAAATGCTGACAGATCAAACTGGAATGATGAATATTTTAAGAGCACCTACGTCTTTTAATAAAAGTATTGACTGATAGATCACATCTCCCAAGAGGAAGAGATGTGATATACTTCCACACTGATATTTTGTCCCAGCCCTTTAAAAACAAAGGATAAAAAAAAAAAAAAATAAAGTAACCAATCAAGGCTGGTTTAAAGCCTGAGAAACCTACCTTGAGTTTTCGGCGAGCATTGAACTTGCGGAGACATTCGACTGTTTCCTGTCTGTGCATCATGGACGCCACTGTAGAACGGTGCTGTAAGGGGACAAAAATGGAACAAAATAAATCAACAGATTCTCAGGGCACGTATGAATCCGAGTTATAGTTATGTGAAGGCTTTAATATGGTAAATCCCTAGGTTTCTCCATAATGTACTCTGTGGTGTTTTAGGTGAGTACTTACGCAGATCCATGGGTGTTTGAGAGCCTGTTCGGCAGTGATTCTTTTGGCTGGGTTAATTGTCAACATCTGGTTAATCAGGTTCTTTGCCTCTGGGGTCACCGTGTCCCACTCTGGAGACGGGAACTGAGGAAATAGGAGAAATAAGTGATGCGTCAGTTGTGAGAGATTTCTGGTCAGCTGATCAAATGGGTTTCTAGCAGATCCATGCCATATGGAAACCAGTGCTTGAGTTCACTCATTAAAATAGGGAAGATTATGGAAGGGGGGGAAAAAAGGTTTTGGATTCACAGAAAACATGCTGCAGTTTTAAAACCAAATCCTTGCAAACAGGCTGAAAAGTGACTTCATTATTTATCGACTGAGAGAGGAGAATACCCCTTCTCTGACTCTCACACACTCTCTCTCACACACACCCTCTGCAATGCGTCAGGAAGGCCCTGATAGGATCAATAGCTTTGGACCACATCTCAATTGGACACTATTAAATGTTCAAAAACTGCTTAGCAAACCCCTGCACTGCACCCATCACACACACACACACACACACACACACACTTACATCGTATGCCCCAGCTTTGATCTGCTGATAGAGTTTATGTTGATCTTCATCCCAGAATGGTGGATATCCCACTAACAAGATATAGAGAATAACACCTGACAGGAAACAAAGAGGGGAGAAGTGATTCAGAAAGATCATGTTACAATACCATTTACCGTGGGCAGCAAAGAATAAAATCAAGACAAGGAAATGCAACAGTAAGAAAGGAAAAACTTAGTTATTGTAACACTTTATGAGCACGATGAAGTCACCTCTCTGAGAGAGGCTGCAAGATCATCATGCTTTTTTTTTATGATTCCCATTAACCCCTACGAAAACAGTTTTACTTTTAAATGATACTTAAAAGCTGTTGAATAGGTTCATTTGACCTGAGGCACACACAGGTGTCAAAACTCACCACAGGCCCATATGTCCACAGGCTTGCCGTAAGGGTCCTTCCGCAGGACCTCAGGGGAGAGATAGCCAGGAGTGCCTGCAAACCCTGCCCAACAGATAAATCAGAAGATACAATTAACTTTTATTAAACTCCCGGTAAAGGCTACTCTCATGCCGTTATATAAACAGCTTAAATTATAGCGACCCGTACGCAGGGCCAGATTATGATAGTGTAGAGTCACTAGCAAATACTCATTAATCATTTCATCCCCGCCACAGAGTCAGCCAAGTGCTGGCAGCTTGGCTGTTAGCCAAGACACAATGACCTAAGCATGACCTGGAAAGTGGCAGTGAGCCTCTTAAGCAATGCTCCTGCAAATATTCTGTGGCTTCAAAGCAGCAGCAGATGTGAATCTATGTGTCTTGCTGTATGAAAGAGCCTGTTCAGCAGTGATTCATGCCCGGTGTAGGAACTATCAAGTGCTAAACACCCAGATAGAATAACAGATCAGGTAAAGGACCTGCTCATTTGATATGCGTGTTTGTGTCACTGTTTTTGTTTTCTTACCAAACCAAGCCTGCTGGTCCCCCTGCACTTCAATAGCAAGTCCAAAGTCTGCCAGCTTCACTGCGGCTCCCTTCATCTTACTGGCCAACAACAAGTTCTCAGGCTGAGACACACACACACACACAGAGCAAAGCAGAGATCAAGACAGTGAGAGACAGGCAGTTAAAGGCACTTTTCAGTAAAGCTTTTCCTCAGAAATATTTATATTTGATGTGTTTGACACAGCATGTGGGGGTGGGATAAAGGTGTGAGAGCGTGATGGAGAGACAGAGGAGGTAGGGAGAGGATAAGTAGTTGAGAATCTCCCCAACACCGTATATGGGCATGGGTCCGTAGCCATGGAAACCACTCGGGAGTCATTTAGGTAGAGCTGCAGACTGCATGCTAAATGGAAAGTGTACTTAGCGCGAGGCGGCGTGTGTGGCAGTGTTGTAAATGGCCGTTGTTTGGGCAGCGGGACATAAAGGGCCGCAGTAAAAAGCCCACTCAGGATAAAAGGCCAACAAATCAGACAGGCAGCGCTCGAGGTTATTCTCTGACATAGTGTGCGCACGTACAAAAGCCGCCCACATGCGTCTCAGACATCCCTTGAGATAGCGTTTTTTCCCCCTACCCCCCTGGCCCTCACTTCGTAGTTTCAAATTCAGTACATATATTATTAACATCTCATCAACTTAAACTGGGTTAAACGTAAAACTGCAGGCAACAGAGAAGCCATCCTCATCCTCTGCTCTTTACATCTCTACCCATCAGCAATTTGGGACAAATCAAATCTCCTGACGCTTGAAGGGTGGTGTGATGTCACGCTCGTCTATGCCTCCGCCCAAACACAGCCCCCTCACGAGTGAGCTTGTGCACGTATGAGCTCTTGAATCCTTGCCATAGGTGAGACGAACCCTTCCACGTGATCATGACTCACCATCTCTGTGCTCAACATGAACATACATCATGTGATTATGCACGCGCGCACACAAAAACACACACACAGTCCCGGTCAAGGACAGGCAGGATGACAGATCTGACGACAGACAGAGGAGGGCGGGGGCAGTAGACGGCAGAGGGATGCAGGGGAAAAATAAAAAGGATGGAAGCAAAAATTGCGGAGAGGGAGAGGAAGAGAGATGGAGCAACTGAGAGCCATCTGTGTGTTGCCATGGCCACGAGCAGAGGTGTGTGTGTGCGTGTACATGTGTAAGAGCGTGGTTGTCATGGAAACGGGCAGCCACTCACCTTGAGGTCTCTGTGCACAATATCATGCTGGTGGATATGATTGACACTCTCCAAGATCTGACTAATGCAGTGACTACGGAGAGAGAAGAGGGGACAGAGAGAGAGAGCGAGACGTGTCAGTCACCGCCCTTCATTGCAAAAACAAAAAAACACCACACATTTACCCCACATGACTCGTCTGCCAGGCAGAAAACAAAAAGGATGCATGGTATTGCCATCATTAGAAAAAACAAAGAAAAAAAACAAAACCCCAACAACCTGACATCGTTCTTGATCACTGTGACAACTGGCAACATGAAACTGGAGCTGTCGCACAAAAGGATTACATATTTTCCAGAGACAGACAAAAAAATAAGTTCAGACAACCTGCACTGTTTCCCACAGAAATAGATTCTATTTGTGGCATGTAGTGTGTGTGCTCCACTGCAAATATTTTAATTGCCCAGTCCCTTGTGACAAATATACAAAACAGAAATGTATTCACTGCCTCTTCAGTGAACCTCTTGTCCCAAGAACCAACTCCACTGCCTCAGACAGCAGTTGGAAACTGTGCTCCTTGCTTTGCTGCACAGCCCTAGTCACATCTGCGTAACAGCAGAGCCAGCTCTCCACCTGCTGCAGGTTCTGGTTGAAGTGGCTCTCTAGCTTGCAACTGATCTCCAGAGCAGAATAAGGATTACAGTCAGCTGAAGTCCATTTGACCATTGGGCAGCTGAATGATTCAGCCCGGCGGCAGTCCTATTTTACATGCACGTTTGTGAGACAAAAATCATACAGTTTGAGAAAGAAGACAAAACGAGCTTTACAGAGATATTTGGTGTATCAAAGGCTACGTTCACACTGCAGGCGAAAGCGCATCAAATCCGATTTTTTTGACCCTATGCGACCCGTATCCGATCATGGTATGACAGTGTGAACGGCACAAATCCGATATTTTCAAATCCGATCTGGGTCACTTTCGTATGTGGTACTGAATCCGATACGTATCCGATGTTTTAGAAAGCGACTGCTGTTTGAACGGTCATGTCGCATTAAATCCGTCTTTTACGTCACTGACACAAGACAGACACCAATTATTAGCGCCGGAGAAGCGCCCGAGAAGACATCGCGAACGCTTCCTGGCCATCCAGTGTACATGTCAGTGAAACTGTTGGGAAGACAACGTGAACATTTTATTTGTACTGTATAATCTGCAGATTCTGACAGAAATCTGCAACTATCCTTTGAAGCACCGCTTCTCTCTAAAACAGCAATAAGGATAATTATTAGGTTATTTACAATATTATGTAAATAACAAAATAACTTAAAGGAAAAATTGGGAAACGTAAAGTCCGAAGTCTTTATATTAAGGGCCATCAGTCAAACAATATTGTTTGCTCTGGGTCTAAACAGAGCGCGTTGTGTGTGACGTCTTCTTTTGCGCATGCGGGCCGCTTTGAGCGTTCACACTAGAGCGGGTTTGCTGTCGCATTTATTTGTAGTGTGAACAAGCAGACAAAAAAATCGGATTTGATCAAAAAATCGGAATTGAGCATTAAGACCTGCAGTGTGAACGTAGCCAAAGTAGCAGAAAGCATTCAAAAGGTACTGCTGTCTGAACACAGACAGAAAAATCTGTCCCTGGCTAGATTTTACCACTTGTGTTTCACGTTAGCGTAACTCCTCGACCAGTTTGGGCTAGAGAGAAAATGCAAATGTTTCTTGAAAGATGAGAATTATTCTGTAAGACAGCCAAATTACATAATTCTTCCAAGCAGCCTATATGATCCTTGGGTTAAGGACCATATCGTCCTAGTATGGAAAACTGGTTGAAGAAAACACAAAAACTTCTAACTAGCTAGCAGCTAGTTAGAAGTGATTTAAGTTTCAGTATAAGGGTGAGGCAAAAATGTCCCCCAGTAAATCAATCACGGACAACCTCACGTTCTTGGACAATTGGAAAAGAAAATAATGCTGGCAAGGCTGCAGTTATCATACCTGGGCAGCCTGCCAAGTAAAGTCTGTGTGGGAAACACTGGCTTTTGAGTGATGAATTAAACATTTCAAAAAAGCGAGATGTAGTGATGGAATGATAGTCAAAAGACCCAGCTATAACCGTTTTCCAGGCAAAACACTAATACTGCATTGCTACAGCTTTTGGAAAAACTGCACCTTTTTGACTTTTAGCTGTATTTAAAAAAAAAAGCAGCATGAACACGTCACCGTGGATATAAAGCTTATGTAATATACACTTGACAGCCAAGAAAGTTAACCAGTTAAAACAGTTAACTCGATTAATTAATGAGCACACTAGCTGTTAATTGCATCTCTACTGTGATCCCTAAAAGCAATCAATTTTATGTTTCAAACCCATTATCCAGGTACAGTAGCTTAAAGAACAAATACTACGTATCTGATGTGGGAAGGCTTCAACCATCCGGTCAATAAATCTGTATCCCAGTAGCAATTCTAATAATGGGGGCGTCAATTCAGCTGCCACCGATATCGTTGCCATTATTTCTCAACACTGGCTCATAAGCATGTTTCACACAATCCTGTGGAGTGTGTTGGCACATTACGCGTCTTGTGAAATTTTCTTACATGCCCGTACAAGACCAGCCTCTTACTGTCTTACACACTGTGGCACCGGGTGATGATTTCACTCTCTAATGCTAATGTTCAGGTTAATGGGTCAGATGTCACCTTCCTAAAAAGAGTGAAGCCCAGGCTTAAATCATATGGCTTGGTTTCTGTGGGTTTGTTCGCCCCTTATGTAAGAACGAAGACCCCTACGCTAACTCAGGCAGAATTCATAATCTGCCCACCACACAGCCACAGGAGGAGAGCGCAAACAAAGACAGAAAGATTACATGAAACAACACCAACAAATTCAGAGAAAATCATGTAAAATGCCAAATAAAATTTCACAAGTTGCCAAGGCGAGGTCCCCTAACACATTCAGTGAACAGTAATACAAGTCTTCACATCCGAGCAGACAGAACTGGCGTTTTTTGCCTCATAAAAAGGCAATGATAATCAGAACTGTTGGTTGACTGTGCAATTGTTTCAGTATTATTTGAATGGTCCTATACTACGCCTATTTTAATACAAGTTAATCTAAACTTCACATGTCTGAATGAGTCTTTCAAGGTCACTAAGATGCACAGATTATTCAATCTTATCCACAGTAGGTTATTATGCACAGACTACAGACGTTATAAACTCACTCCTATATTTGCTCTTGCAGCCAACGACGCAACATTTGCTGTGCTCTGTTAGCTGAGACATTTTGGAGTTAGCATCATGCTACTCTCTACCCCTTTGCACTCACGTCTAAATAATATAGCAGTGACGAGGCTGGATTACACACTTTCTAGCTGATTGATTATCACTGGCTTGTAGAGCTGGAGGGTGCTCGACATATGAAAGTATATTTTTAACAAATTTTCATTTAAATGTCACAGTTTATTAAATCAAAACAAAAACAAATAAACAAAACAAAAAGAACAGAACTGCATTTTTACTATAATGGGGGGAAAACAGAGTGAGACGTGATTAAAGAGAGAAGGGGGAGAGTGGGGAACCAATGAACTTGTTGACAAGTAAATGCATTTCCTGATAAGAATACCAGAAAGCCAATTACATGCACCGCTGTGTGCTTGTGTGTTCATAAAATGAGAGTATTTATATATTTAATGGGATTATGCTGTTTGTCTGCAGCATCGTGTGTCTGCATGCAGAAAACACATATCCCAAAAAAGATTGGGTTATTTGTAAAACTCAAATGACTGAAAAACAGTGCACAAACAACACAATGTTGAGAATGAGGACAATTTTTACATATATAAATACATCCATAGCACAGCATGTGAAAACCAGGATAAAGTTGAAAATTAGTTTTGTTTTTCTTAAATTTCAAATTTTGAAAAAAACAAAAAACAAAACCCCCAACCCAAAATCTATGTATTTTTGTTAATCTTGAAGATGCCACATTGTCCCAGTCTTTAAATTATTGTGGTTTAACATCAGTGTAAATAGATCAAGACTTAGGTCATGTCAGCAGCTTCATAAAGGGGGCATAATTTGCCGTGCACTGGTCTGTTTCTACCTTTAGGCATGTCTGTGGTTGTGCTCCAGTTTTGCTGGACTTTTTTTGGACTACATTACAGTTTTGAGAGATTCCTCAGACAGAGAACTTCACCTAAACCACAGAAATATAGGAAAGTCTGGTTGCATCATTGCTTGGCAGTTTTTGTACGCAGCCAGATTCTCAGTCTGCATCTCTGACCAGCCTTTCCTGTGCTGCGTCACATATTCAGGTTATGAAAGCCAGAAACAAAACAAAAGCTGGGTGCTGAGCAGAAGGCTGAAGTACAAAACTTAGTGTAATATCTCACAACCAATGAGGTTAACAGGTCAATAGCACAATTGTGTATATTAAGAGATATCCTCTATTTTAATAAAAACAGAGGATATCACCACATTAATGATTTTCCCATCCATTATTTTGCAAAAGTAAAATCATTTCTGAACTTAAAATGGCAAAGAAGTGGGAATGTCAACATCTATGACACACAATCTTAAATGATTCAGACAATCTGAAAAACCTCTCTACAGACGAGGAACAAGGCTAATAACTAACATCGTCTGGCCTTCAGACAAAATGTAAATGAGAAGCCCAAGAACACTTTCTAAAAACCAAACACCATTCTCAGTGAACACAGAAGCAAAGAGCACGTCCTGCAGAGTAAAAAGTGCATCTAGCTTCTTATTGGCACACAGTTCAAAAGCCAGCATTCCTGATGGATTCAACACGGTTTGAGGGTGCTTTAGTGCACGCAGCATCAATAACTTGCACATCTGTGAAGGCACCATAAATGCCAAATGATGTATATTTAGGTTTTGAAGCAACAAATATTGCCATCCAGTCAATGTCTTCTCTTTGTAAGACCTTGATTATTTTCAGGATGACAATAACTGAATTTAAATGAGCATAATGGTCCAACAAACCTGGCATCCACTGAAAACACTCCCAGCACCACAAAAAGAAAGAAAAAAAATATTCCAAACTGTTGAGCAGCTGAAAATCCTTTATCGAGCAAGGACTTTACGTCACATTTTTGTTTTTTGAAGAGGTGATACAACACAACTATGAACAACATGCCAGTCAATATGTTTTCATTGCACCATTTTCAAATAAATATAGAATTCAAATGAATTGCAAATCATCACATTGTGTATTTCTTTATATTTTACATAGCGTCTGGGAAGAGCAGCTTCATTCAGGGACGTTTACCTGGCATCAGCCTCACTGTAGTACTCCCTGGCTACAATGTCTTCAAAAAGCTCTCCTCCTGTCACCCTGTAAGGGGAAGGGAAGGAAGAAGGGGTCCGAAGAAAGAGACGGAGAGAGACAGGGAGTCAAATAACAGAGAAGTTGTTAGCATACACAAACAAACCGCAGTCACACGCAAGGATAAAATGTCACTGTGTGTGCGCGCTCACGTGCCTGTGTGTGTGTGTGTGTGTGTGTGTGTGTGTGTGTGTGTGTGTGTGTGTGTGTGTGTGCGCAGAGGATACTCACAGGTCAAAGACTAGGTAATGAAAGCCTTCCTCTGAAATGCTGTCATGGAGTCTCACTGCAAGAGAGAGGGTGGGAAATGAGACTGACAGCAGCTAAGTGAAAGACATAAAAAAAATAAAAATACTGTTCTGTTTGGCTGTAAAGCTTCACGTAAACTGAAAAACCAAAAAGACAAAGCTCAAATATAAATATGTGAAGAGAACAGAGGCAGACATGGAGAAAAATAAATGTCACTTATGATTGTGATGTATTGATTCTCCTTTCTTAACCACAGCAATATGAGCACACCCAATGATTAGGCAATTAGTGAGCACTTAATTCAACCATACTCTCCCTGCAATTACTGCAACTGAGTGATGGTTTCTGGAATGGACTTTGTTTGGGGCAAAATTACTGGTGGTTTAGAATACATCTTTATAATGGACACAGTAGGGTTAGGATGCAGGAGTGACTATAAGCAACTGTAATTGTAGGTTGTGATAGCATTACTTAAAGCTATGTCTGACCCAAACAGTAAAGCCCTGTCAAAAGCCCACTTTTATCCAAATTAACTGATTATTAATTCAGCTTTAACAGTACTTCAAACATATTTGCTGATAGAGAAAGGACATAAAAGAGTCTATATACATTTATGTATTTAGACAATCTGGGGGAGTCTTTGATAGTTGGTGGTGACTAAATAGGAACCATGTGGAGCGATAACAAACCAGGGTATATGCTAAACCAACAGACTACTTGGACACCTCTAAACAGGGGTATTTTGTCCCAAGCAGAGAGCAGTCACTCATGCATCCTTTTCTTCTTTTTACATGTCCACTCACAGCATTTGGTTTTTCTGTTTTGCCGCCTGTTTCAGGTACACAACATCCTCATTCTTAATAAGAAAGCACAAAACAAGACCCAATTGTAAACCTCTAAAATAATTAATTGCAAACAAAGACCTACAAAGACCAGAACCAGTCTAGGAAATGTTATTTTTTGTGTTTCCTGATTGCTGAGCTATCCAAACCCCTGGTCTGAAACAGAAGTAGCGAACGCACTAATGAGTTCATTCTGCGGTTATGCAGTAACCGCCGCGGCTCTCAGCTTGTCAACTTAACTAAACAGCAGCAGAATGACGAAGCAGGATCCAGGCTGCACAATCCAGGAGTTACAGGATGGGCCTGAGACACAGCTTAGGTTTAGTGTCAAGAAAGAAACTTATTGTTATGTAAAGCGAATATCAGTTGTATAATAAGATGAAGTAGGATGGCCCCTGCAGCAAGAAACAAGAGCGACTGTTCTTTACTCCTCCTCCCATCTTCTCGCTCTCCCTCCATCTGTCTCCTACTCCTGCTTTCGTCTCTCCATCTGTCTCATTTTCGTGCCCTCTTTTGTCTAAAGTTTGAACGTATACGATGCCAAAATATGCCAGAAAAGGGGGAAAGGACATGAGAGCGAAATGTATATAGAGAGGGAAAGAACAGGAAAAGTAGGTGAGGGACAAATGAGCGCCGCGGGTGGGGGGGGGCTTTCAGAAAACTAGGACATGAGGAAAATAGAAATGAGCAGTGCAGTGAGAAAGGTGTCATTGATTTTGTCATTCTCCCCTTTGTGCCCTTTAATACCAATCTCTCCTGAACATCTCTATGAGGAGATGTATAATTCATATCACTGCGATATGAGTTTCCATCAGAAAGGTAAAAAAAAAAAAAAAAAAAATATCACTATGTAAAGAAGGCAGAGAACATTTCTCACAAGTCAGCCTTGATGATCTTAATTTTTCCACACACACATGCAGCAAGAGTCAGCTTCAAGGCAACACTCAAGGCGTCTTCACACATGCACCTTAGGTCTAAACCTTTCTAGACGGTCTTTAACCTTCAAGCACCCAAGCAGAAACTCCGTGTGATGTCGGATTGAGCTGAAGTGTGAATATCGCAGTTAATAATCTGGTGCATTCATCGTTAGCGAGTGGGCGTCACACGTGCTGCCTCCTGCATGTTCTATCTATGCAGCTCCCTCGCCTATGAGTATTTCCAGTAGTGCGAAAGCGTTTGAAGCAGCCTATTTCCTGCTGTGTGCTACATACAAGGAAAAAAAAAAAAAAAGGACTGTGGAAAATATCCTGACCTGATTTTCCCAAAAACTGACCAAAGTTCACGCACAACTGATTCTGTGACCTCTTACTCTGAATGGCACTGTTCATATCATTTGTTTTTAAATCAGCGACGGCGAAGTCATCAACAAATGTTTCTGTTATCATTTATAATACGCCATAACTTCCATGATTGCTACAAAGGGTAGATTTTAGCAGAAAGTGGTGCAAACCAGCCTGATCAGTGTGTCGTTAGTAATCTAACAGCCAAACATTGGTATAGGCAAAAAGTTGTTATCAACCCAACAATTCAACCGCTGCCTACCGCAGAGACATTAGAGGAATGGGTGATGGAGATCTCCAGAGATTATTTCAAAAAAATGAACAAAATGAAACCCTGCTGCTGCAAATAAGATACGACAGCAATGCTGCAGGAAACGATTAATCTTGTGATTTGATCATCACAAGCACAAGCTGGAAAATAAATACATTAACTCAAATTCATGTATTTATTTTACCACTCAGTGCGTTCCCTGTGATTCTGTTTATGTCTAATGTGACAGCGGCACGTACAGTTACACATTACAACGTGTTCAAAGAGTCTGTGCTATAGATTAGTAATGGAGATGGTCACCAGATTAAAAGTAAAGGGATTTTATTGATTTACAGGTATTACTGGTGGAAAAAAAAAAAAAAAAAAAAAAAAGAGGCCTACAGTCAAACCTTCAAGATCAGTATCTCCAGTTTCCTTGAATTGCTGTTCAGATAAGATCAATCCTTGATGTAATCAGCATGCTGACTCTCAAATGATCCATCATCGTATAGTTGACGTCTCTGAGTTAAACATTATGCCAGTGTTACTGGAGTGTTTATTCTGTTTTCTATAAACAGATTATGAAGACTTTAAGTGCATTAATTAAATATTCCAGAAATCCTACCAGAACCACAGTATGTGGTATGCGTAACACGCCAAATGATCTATTACATAAGAGTCACCCACTTGCAGCTCTGCTTTGAAATACCACAATAATATTAGAACAAAAAATATCTTAATTCAAGGTCAAATCACTCGCTTTTCTTTCCTCTTATTTCTTTGTATTTTAACAACCATTTCTATTTACAACGATATCTTAAGCCTCACAAACAATATTTGTGAAATTCTCTGCTGCAGATAACTACTACAAGGATTGCATTCATTGGTCAGATACTCACCAATGTTGGGGTGTTTCAGGAGACGGCAGATACGAGCCTCTCTCTCAAGCTTCTGATGATCTGTGTAGACAAAACAAAAAAGGTTTATTCAAATTCAGCCACAGTAATAAAGTATTTAATAACATAATATAATTTCCACTTGAGGTGCTTTAACAAAACATATGTTCAGCTGTACAAGATGGATTAAAATAACTAAACACCTATTAAGCGAGCTGAACATTAGCGCTGAGATGGGATTTACTGAGGTTACCAGCTGATGATCATCTAGTTTGCCACATTAATTTTGCACTTCCTCCATGTTCCAAAAAGTGATGTGAAATATTATTAACATTTCAGATGTTTTATGATGAAGAGAGGTAAAAGAACTGGCTCTGGTAAAGTAACAGACAATATATTATCATAAATAGGTAGTTAAAGATCCTGACTTACAAAGCTAGAGCCAGTATTTGTGACAATGAGCCTGTTTAAGTCAGCTATGCTGTTCTGGGTTTACTGTCCCAGTGCATCAGTGTACCGTTGCTCACCAATGCACTGTTGAACCTGACATTGCTTTACACATAAAATAATAATTTCCTATATCTTGCTCATAATGATTATTAGAGCTTAATTTAATCGGTGCATATGTAACTAATTCTATATTGCTTAAGTATGCATATCAGTAAAAGAGTTAATCCCTAAAACAAATCTTCATAATTCAGTTATTTTTAGAAATACATACAGGAAAGGCAAAGGGAGTCTCAGCCATGTGACATGCAATGCTGAATGGGGGACAATGTGGTTTTATGGTGTGGGTCTTCACCTGCTAGGTGCTACATTATCACCAAATGTTTGGAACAATAATGTTTGGTTTTTACACACTGTGGTGTTGTCAGCAATATACCCATTAATGTCCTTCAGTCAGAAGAGAAGGGCCACCTTTTACAAAGCCCCAAGTATAGCACACACCTTCATTATTTATGTTCTCTCCATCCCAAATAAAAATTTCAGTGCCTGAGACTAGAGCACAAGAAAACCAAGGCACTCGTGTTCCTCTTAAAAACTGAGCTACAGATGTTTAGTATTAAAAATCTACTTAGTCATCGGGCGCTTTCCTGGGGAATTACGATGTACAGCAGCTGTCAGTCACAAAAGTGTCTCTGTATGCAAATATTTAAATGAAGATGTGTTTTATGTGCAGAAAGAATAAACTAGGCCAACACTCATAAGCAGTAGCAATACAGTCATTTGCATGTAGAGACGGTCTATCTCTGAAATCTAACAATGTGAATTAAAACTGAGCTCCAGTGCTAGCATTTATGCACATGTGGTTTTCAAAAACACACAAAATCAAACGAAGAAGTCTGTCTGTAGCAACAGGTGCAGCGGTTTGCATGCATGTGTGAGTGTATGTGCTACAGGGTTTACTGCGAAGCTCAGTTATGGACAGTGCAGTATTTGCACTTTAGACAAAGATTACACACCCGCCTCATCTCCAAACCAACATCCTTGTTTGAGGATTTGTCCAAGTCCTGTAGCAATGTGCGTTTACACGAGTGCATTTGTGCAGGGTTTGCAGGTCTAAACCACACGACACTTTTAAACTACTCCATCTAATTACCATGGGAAGAAGCCATGCAACTGCTGAGGTCAGAGGTCACATGGGGTAACTGTAATGAAGAATGACTCAGTGTGTGTGCTTTATCACTGTGGTGAAGCCAACTCAACAGCTCCATGGCGATGACACCACAGAGACACAGACTCACTAAGATTTGCATTCATTTCCCCAGCGCAGCAACTACCTCAGATAAAATTCACATGCTGTTGCTGAGTAATCAACTATCACCTTACCCAGCTGTTCTTCTATATTGCAGTATAGCGTTCACAGGCATTACAGCATGTTACTATAAAAAGCAGCATTATTGTTCTGCATTTTTCTAGATGGTCTCTGGCTGGCATTTCTACCAACGCTGACAGATAAATTATATTTACAAACATGTGTTATAAACACATTATAAATGGTTGCCTGAAAAGCAATTAGAACAAAAGCTTTATGAACATATATCATATGACCCTTGGCTTTTGAGTCAAGATACATCATGCCTAAGATTTGTTTTTTTAAATAAAAAAAAATGGAGATTGAAACCCCCCCCCCCCAAAAACACCAATGAAGGGCATTATCTAGTATGACTTTTGGTTTCTCGAGCTGCAGCTAACACAGAGGCAGAAGAAAGACTGCAAACCAGGAAAAAAAAGTGAAAGATAACCAGAATTGTTAACTTAGCTCATCCTTAAGTTCAACAAAAACCTTTCTGAGTAATAACCCAATACTGCAAAGGCTTCTCTCTCAAACCTGCTGGACAGGAGGCGTAAATTTGCGGAAATCTTCAGTTTTTATCCGCTTGTTTGAATGTAGTATGTTATGCTACCCGTTCTGTTCCATTTGAACATGACACATCTTTTCATATTATTGTAAACTTGGCTCTATGAAGAGAGCATTTTTAATCCACCT
Source organism: Oreochromis niloticus (assembly GCF_001858045.2). NCBI lineage: Eukaryota > Metazoa > Chordata > Actinopteri > Cichliformes > Cichlidae > Oreochromis > Oreochromis niloticus. The sequence continues at coordinate 10,022,904 of NC_031973.2, forward strand.
ATGCATATTTAGTTAATTGAGTTTTTTTTATAGAAAGATATTTGCTGCTGTAGATATTACTGTTGCTGCTCTAGAAACTCAGTTTAGTTACTTATGAATATAAACATATCCTATTATATTTAAAGCCAAAGCTAGCCAATAATTTAATATACAAGACGATTAGAAAACCCCCAACCACCTCAGTGCTCTAACCCCAGCACCTACGCTCTCCATAAACCTGGGAAAAATTTTGAATTTAAGTGTACAATTTATGTCCACTTCAGTTTTTTAAATTTGTTTATTGTACTTAATATCATCATAATGAAAAGCTGCAGACTTCACATCATGAAAGCCTACTTTCTTTGCTGTATTCACCTCCATTTTTTTTTTTAACTTGCTGAAGATCTGTTTATCCGTCCTCCTACACCGTGCCACAATCTCTTTTCCACGAACCTCCCTGTTGTCTCGCTACAGGTGTAGATTTCCCTCATCTAAGAGAAAGCGAGTGAATAAGGGAGAGACCTGAACCACCTCCTAATTACACCGGTGACGCAGGACAGAGACAGACAGACAGAGAAGGAGGGAGGATTACATGAAACGTCCATTTGCTAGAAGAGGATCACAGCTCCCCTGTGTGTGTCTGTGTGCACGCGCACGCAAGCTTCTGTGTGTGCGTTTGTGTACAGCCGTCTACCCTGGTGCAGTGTCACTGCAGTGCTCACTAATTCATTCAATCTCCTTATTTGTTGGTGCGAGAGTATGTGGTAGAGGAAGACAGGAAAGAGAGGGCTGGAGGGTAATTACTGGCACTTCCTGCTGCTCTCTAATTGGCCATCTGCTTTGCCATGGGGCGGGCCCACAGCCATCTTACATCAGCTGAGAAGGATGGAGAGGACCTGACACACATACGCACACCCCCCTCTTTCTGCCACACAAAGCTGACAATCTGACTGAAGGCTTGAGGATCCAGTTCAATCTGTTTCAGGCAAGTTTACATCCAAAATGTTAGGACGGGAAATACTGACAAAATGAGGGAAACCATGTCAGTACCAGTTACAAAACCTTATTTTAGGGGTTCATTACTTTCAGAGAAGTTTTTACTAGAGGTGGTTCTATGCTGCTTATTTTTCTTAAACTTGTGGTTTAAGAATGAAAATATACGATACAATTAAGATGTAAAACTGTTTTTCCTGTTCCTTGAAAAGTATGGCAAAACTTGTCCTATAAAGCAGAAATGTTCTCAAACAAAAAGCACACATCAAGTAAAAAACATGTAGTATTTCAATAAGAGACACACAAAAAAAGGTCATCATTAAATAAGCCGTGCTACACACGCAACATGTTGCCCAATATGTTGCTCAATATGCTGCTTCTGAGAAATTATTTTAAAGCCACTATCAAAAAGAACGAGAAGGGAGGCATAACATTGATTCGACTGTCACTGGGATATATATATAAAACCAGTTCCCTCAACAAAAGGTTTTAAAAGCTTTTGTCCTATAATACTTCCCTTCTATGCATGTGAAGTTTTACCTCCATCTCTAATAAGCATGTCATTGTATGATAATAATTAGAAATGCCTGCCACCACACAACCGAAATAGTCTCGAACCTCTACTGTGTGCACGTGTTAACGCAACATGATTGGCTCATTTTCCCCCCCAATCTGACTACTTAGTGCCTCCTTAATTAAAAGCATAAAAGGTGCTCAAGGGAGTCTGAACTGTCATTTAAATTCCCTACGTCATTCAGTCAGAAAACATTGTTAATATGCAATGACCTGCCACTTTATTAGTTACACCTTGCTAGTACTGGGTCGGACCTCCTTTTGCCTTCAGAACTGCTTTAATTCTTTGTGGCATAGATTTAACAAGGCCCAGGAAACATGCCTCAGACATTTTGGTCCATATTGACACAACACCTGTTGCACTACATCAAATAGGTGCTCTATCAGATTGAGATCAGGTGACTGTGAAGACCTTTCGAATATAGTGAACTCATTGTTTAAAAAAAAAAAAAAAAACAAAAAAAAAAAGTCAGATGATTTGAGCCTTGTGACGCGGTGTACTTTCCTGCTTGGAGGAAGCCATCAGAAGTTCGGCACACTGAGGTCATAAAAGGTAGGACACTGTCAGCAGCAATACTCAGAGAGGCTGTGGTGTTTAGACCAACCATTTAAAATGGTTTAGTACTAAGGGCTCCAAAGTGTGAGAATAGCCCCCTAAACCATTACACCAGCAGCCTAAACCGTTGATATAAGGTAGGAAGGATCCATGCTTTCGTGTCGTTTACATCAAACCCTGACCCTACCAGCTGAATGTTGCAGCAGACTCAGACCAGCAAAAACTTCTCTAATCTTCTTTTGCCCAATTTTAGAGAGCCAATGTTAATTGGAGACTCAGTTTCCTGTTCTTAGCTCATATGGAGGGCACTTAGTATGTTCTTCTGCTGCTGTAACTGCTTTAAGCTTCCATGTGTTGTGCATTTAGAGATGCTCTTCTGCATACCATGGTTATAACAACTGTTTATTTGAGTTTATGCGTCTTTCTATCAGCTTGATGCAATCTGGCTATGCTCCTCTGACCTCTGGCATTTTCACACTCTGTAAACCCTAGAGATGGTGTTGTGGGAAAATCCCAGTAGATTTCTGAAATGCTCAGACCAGCCTATCTGGAACTAACAACAATGCTACGTTCAAACTCGCTTAAATCAGCTTTCTTCCTCATTCTTATGCTCACTTTCAGCAGGTTGTCTTCATGTCTAAATGCATTGGTTTGCTGCCATGTGATTGCCTGATTAGAGATTTGTGCCAATAACTGGTTTAACAGAAATACATATCGTTCTGTAGGCAATTTCAGTGATTTAACACCTTTCATATTTAAATAAATTTACAGATTGATGAATTTTTTTAATATATATATTTATGCATCATTTACTTGAAAAACATTTTTTGCTCAATTTCTGTAAAAACAAACAAAAAACAAAAAAAACCAAAAAAAAACAAAGAGAAAAATCATGGAACAAAGAGACTTTATGAAAAGTAATTCTAAGCCTCCTTCAGAGAGAAAACAGATGAATCTGACTGGTTTGCTGTTAACAATAACAGTAACAAGTGACTCTGGCAACAGGAGATGAGCCATGAACCTGCGATGAAATTGCTGAGCAATAAGTGCAATTTGTAAAATAGCGCAAGAGAAATCATTTCACTGGAACAATTATATCGCCCCAGGCCACTAACTGTAGGAGCACAAAATGCTGAGAAGAAAAAATATTAAAGTAGTATTAAAGCAGACAGTTTGTGCCTCTCTCTCAGACACACACACACACAGTGTTGCTGCAGACAATGCAGCAGCCATCAACCTTCCAGTCACTCCAATCAACAAAATAAAACAGAGCATTCATACTGCGCAGATAGACTCATGCTACGCCAGTGCAGATTTAATACTTTGCATTACTTTGTTACATTTTTCACAATTTACCCCACAGTCTGTCATTTTAATTAATTACACTCACAAGTCTTTGGCAGCCAAACAAACCCCTACCCCACTTTTTAGCTAAAGCTGCCAAAATGAAAGCCTCCATTTTTTTACAGTGAGAACCAGGTGGGTGTCAGTGCCTACTGCGCATGCTGCTGCCCACTTGCATCCATCCCAAAGGGCCTGTGGACAAAACTATACCACAGCCAACTCCCTACATTTATCTATCCCCCCCGCCAACATCACCCACTTCCTTCCTTCCTGTTTTTTTGGTTTCCATCCTTCCTTCCTCCTCCCTGTCTCCCCTTTCCCCCTCCCTCCCCCTCAGATTACTGCAGTGTTTACCAGAGCTTTGGGAGACTTACCCACCAGGCCACGCAAGAGGTCACACTTGCCCTATCAGGCTTTAAAGAAAAAGGAAAAAAGGACAGACAAAAAAAAGAAACCCCACCCAAATCCTACTGGGCAAGTTGCCTGCTCATGCACTGGCCGCCTGGTGTGGACGTTGTTGTGTTTGTGTGTAGGTGCATCTTGCATCAGCAAGTCAAGACAGACTACTGCAATACTTCTATTAGCACCAAATTCTCTAATTCATTCCTTTGTTCAGTCTATTGCATCTCCTCCTCTGTCTCATTTTATCTCCCTCCCCTGGTGTGGAGTGTCACCAAGTTTCTTGCAAGACTACACTGTTGAAAATTTCCTCCTCCTCCTCCTCCTCCCCTGGCCAGCTTTCTTCTCCCCTGGCAAAAACACAGATATGCACAGACCTACATTGTACTCCATGCCTCTGCAAAGAGCCAACAGTTTTCTGCTGAGCCTGTACTTTTCCTTGGTGGGACATTAATACTGGTAGCTGCCCTATGTGGACACTTGATGGCAGGGATAGAACAATAACAGCATTACAACACACTCACACAAAACAGACATGCTCCATTAGTATAACTCCCGCTCTCTCTCAGTCTCCCTTTTCACACAGACACACAAATGCCATCAGACACAGACAACAACAGGGAGGCGCCTAAGGAATCCGTGGGGTCTTAGTGGTTGATGAGATACATTTAGCGTAAGTGGATTAGCCTCAATACAAACCAATCCCCCATTGCAGCAAGACGAGAGAAAGGCAGTGAGAGAGAGGCTGGCTGAGAAAGAAAGAAAGGCAAAGATGTAACAAAAGAGTACAGGAAAGGAGAACAAAGGAAAGCTAGGTGTGTGTGTCAACACCAGAAAGGAATCTGCGGCACTAATTTGGCCCATACAAAACTGAGAAAACCTGAAGTCAGGGGAGGTCCTGACATAGTGACATAAGCTCCCGTCATCATTGCAACATTACACGCCACACCATGCATGAGCACGTGGGTGTGAACGTCTGCAGGGAGGCACACAAGTGCAGCAACTAATAAAATTCAGGTGTGGACTGTGCAGCAGCAGCAGCAGCGCCAATCAATTAATTGTACAGCGGCTGTCTGCTCGCACCACAGAGGAGCGATTGAGAGTTATTTAATACAGAGTTTTTAAAGAGCGTTAGAGAAGATTCTGATAAGAACTCCCCACGGACAAAACGACCCAATAAATGATTTCCTCTGCAACTGGAATCATGGGACTTCTGTTTCTGCACAATTTCCAATAAGCAGGATTTTTCTAGACAATATTGGGATATTTTATAACTTCAATATCTGTGGTAAGCCACAGCAGGAGGTGATGAAAAAACAAAAACAAATCAGTGACGGAACTGCTTTTCAACAACACTGAATTTATGGGATTTATACAACGATAAGGTGAGTACCTTGATTTGTTAAGCATTAGTGCACTGGATTACCCACAAGCATGAATTTAAACCTGTTATACTGCTTCTGAATATGGTTTTCTGTGGCATCAGTGCGTACAAATAAAATAAGCTATACTTCTCAATATTTATCACAAACAAAGCAAACGCACATCGGTGTCTGTGTCAGTGAGTGTGGTGTTAGCATACCTCTTGCAGACAGCTTCTTAGTGTTGATGATTTTTGCAGCATATTCCTGTCCTGATGACTTCTTTACACACCTACGCACCACTGAAAAAGCTCCCCTAAGAAGAAAGAACATAAACAACCAAAAATCAGTTCCATTTCAGACGCTGCCTCTCTGGCACACACACACACAAAGTGTGACATTTGAAGCTGCATCTACATGTGGCAGTGGTTTGTTGTGAATACTAACAATCTCACCCTTTCCCCCCTTCTCTGCCCGTCTCTGTCTCACACTCACAGTTTTTTATTTTTTTATTTTACAGCCATCATATACTACATCACTATAACAGGGGCAGTCAAGCTGAAAAGGTGAGACAATCAAGCAAACCAGCAGTCATAACAAGCTTCTCAAGCAGCTATAAATATGAACGACCAAGTACTTTCTCTAATCTCTGATATGCACACAACACAATGCAACCTACTCCCCCCCAAGAGGAAATTCAATTTGCAACAGGCAGTACAGAGACTGGGCTGCGTTTCACACAACAATCGTCAACATTTAATACATTCACACTCACAAATGCGCTCAAACATAAAAGGAAGTGCACACTACAAGACGCCTGCCACTCTGAGGAGTTTCATATTGACCTAGATGAATGCTCGCACAGTGGCTCTGGTGATTCTACCAGTCTGAGCAGTTACACAAGATGTAATTACACATGGTTTTCATATCATCTGGACAACCTGCAGTTTCGAGCCCTCAAGAGTTTCCCCAAAAGAGAAGAAGGGCTCCTTTTTTTTGTTTTTCTAATGCTGTGGATGATATATGGAGGGCTGCTCCTTTCTGCTGCACACTGCTCCTGGTCTCGATGATTCACCAGTAAATGAGAAGCGACAGGTGACACAAGTACAAGTCCGTGACTTGACATTAATAAGCTATGACGGAGCAAAATTCATTATCAAACAGGTGCAGAAAGATAAGCCGGGGTAAGTGGTCGGTCTGGAGGAAGATCAGGGGCAGTGGAGGGAAGATCTGTAGGTGTGTGCGTGTGTGCCAGTGGACTGGCTATGTAATCAGTGCCATCGATTACTGTCAATTACAAAGGACAGAGTGGAAGTGGCAGCTGAAATTAAGGGCAGTGTATCTTTATACGGCCAGCGTCGCCCTGCTGTTGATTTGAGGGATAAAAGCCTTAGCCGGCCAAGAACAGCAGATGCTGTCGCTGCTGCTGGAGCAGAGGAGGTAGCAGTCCGATTTTTCTGCCGTCATCAAAATACCGAGAAAACACGTCATGCCTCTTACACAGTAAACGCCAAATTGCCCTTGTAACCACCCAGAAATCACAGATTTGCTCTCTTACGGAGCCATAACAGAGATTCATTTATTGATAACATGATGGAGGGGACAGCTGGTGCGCGGAGCTTATAGGTATTACAGTGCAAACATAAAAGCGGCAGAGCTTGGACCGAATAACTTCCTCATTAACTGATCCAGGGGTACGTAGCGTTACTCAACACAGTAACACAAATCATCTGCAGCTGCTTGGAGAAGAAGAAAAAAAGAAAAAAGGGAGGGGGGGTCGGCCTAGTTAGCTAGCGACCACAGCCTTAGGTCGAGCCCGCACAGAGCTGCCAGCCCCGTGGGCTGGTGAAATGTCACAGGGCTACGTCTCCGGCGTCTCTCGGGGCCCGGCTGACGGGTCAAGCAGACCAGAAAACACCGGCTACCAGACGCGGAAAGGCCAGCAGCTGCTCATACACCAACATCTGCGCCTTCTGTTCATCCCTACCAGCGATTAAAAGACGCAACGCTAGTCGGCTAACTCGGCCAGTTTATCAATATCAGAGTGGTAGCTCCCTGGCTAGTAACTGAACGTTAGTGCGCTCTTCCCGTCACTGCGGGAGCAGCTGTTAGCCTATAGCAGCGGTTATTTAGCCTGACTGCACTACGACAATAGCACACGCCTGCTAGCATGCACTGACAGACCACTAAAAGCAGTCAGCAGAGTTAAGTCTACAAGCAATTTTGGCTAACTATCACTGCTAGCTGGCTAACCAGAAATAATATGAGGCGAGGTTGCGGGGGTGGGGGACAAAACGACAAGACAAACACGATGCACACTGTAACGTTGAGGCTGCTTACTTCCCGAGCTCCTCGTAAAGCTGGTACTCGTCAGTAAACCGGGTGGAAGTAGCGGTGGTTGCCATGGTTGGAGCCGTGAGAGGGGAGCCCGAGCCTTGGGGTACGACGGCGGCAGCTGCGGCGGCAGGCTCTCGTACGGGGTCCGAGAGGAGGGTAGCCTAGCCTCCAATACTAAAGCACCTTTCTGACAGGCAGGCAAGACTGAAGAGAGGAGAGAGGCGAGCAGAGACGGAAAGGGAGGGGCTGGCTACGAGAGGAGGAGGAGGAGTGATGATGATGGTGGTGTGTGTGTATGTGTAGTAGAGGTGCAATCCTCGCGAGAATAGGCTCGTGCAGCAATGAGAGCGGGGCCTCCAATTCAATGAAGTCACTGAAAAATGTGGGGAGATGATGGTGAAATGTTCTCTCAGTCATTTAGATTAAATAATTCATCTTTTGCCGGGCAGTGGATCTCACAATGAGATGCTGCTAAAGTGTACAAGAGCCACGTGACGGTCCAGAGAAACAGAGTTGGCATCCAAGATCCGTCTCTTCTCATTTCTTTCAAATTATTTTGCAGGCAACAACCTGCAGCGTTTTTACTGCACCGGTCGGGATACACCCATCACTGGGTCACACCTCACTGCAGCAGAGTCAGACTGTGACACACACACACACATTCATACACACACAAGGCATAAGTTCACACTCAAGGAATCAATATTGATTAATGCAGGTCTTGCTCTCAACACAGGAGGTCGGCCTTCCTGAACAACTGAATTGACTTTGCATTTGAGGGGAGTGCATGTGCATAAGAGAGATAGGGATGGTTAATGGGAACAGTGTGACTGCTGTATCAGGTTTCCACTGACGAGCATCCACAGTGTGAGGGCTGTTGGCTTGGCGGCGCTAAAAGACGGTGTCACAAAGATCCAGAGTGCCTCTCTAAATGTTTAATGTGGCATGAGTGGGAGGCCATCAGAGGACAGGCAAGGTGGGGCTGGAGAGTTACAGTTAGAGGGCCTCTGCATGTGAGCAGTTCAGCTCAGAGGTGGGACAGCAAACAGCACACAGACACAGTCATAAGAAAAAGAGAGCGAAATGGTGATTTCACTTGAAAGTCTTTATGCGTGGTTGTCAGCGTGGGAACGCAAAAGCTGAAAACGCTGAAAAGTTCAAATATTACGAGTGGAGCCAGCTGAATCGGCGATGGAGAGCATGAAAAGGAGGCCGGCATTTATGTGCGAGCGTGTGCATGTTTGTGTGTTACGTGGAAGACAAATGAGCACTGCATTGTAGGCTACTGGCCCTATCCTGCCCTCCTTTTCCTACGTGCTAACCCCGCTGCCTCTCCTCCTCTTCCTCCACCTCCTCAGCCTCCACAAAAGTTATATAATGGTGAACTCCTCAGCCTTTGTTATCTCACACCAACCACACACTACGCCTTGCCCGCTTCATGAGAGATAGAGGAGTGAGGAGAGAGAGAAAGAGAGAGAGCAAGGAGAAAGTGGGATGATTTCTCATGAAGAAAAGAAACATAATCTGTGATTTTTCATATTTTATTTTCAGATTGTAACAGTCACGCATATGCACACACTGTGCACTTTATATGCATGTGTTACTTACAGTGACGCTGACACCGGCTGACTGTGACTTCTCTCTTGGTTTTGCAATGAAAATGGTGCATGAAGGTGGCAGCTATTTATGCTGACATCTCTTATTACTCCCATGCCGCCCTGCAGGGAAAAACAAAGCACTCAATGTCTATGAAATTGCACTCAATCTCACAGGAAATGCTGAATTATCATCATATTATCACATGTTTCACTATACGCTTTAAAGGCACTTCAAAGGCTTCCCTTAGTTAATGTATAGCTGCAGAAATGTATTTAGTAGTTCTTTTTTAATAGCACCAGTTGAGGTTCTGCGGTATTCAGAGCCAAAATATCATATTTCTGTTTGTAGCAGACTCTCATTGCTAACTGAAGCTGTGTTTATACCCAGAAAAGACTAACTGTGTAATCAAAGCTTGAGTAGCTGCGATACATTTAGGAATGAATTTTCCTCTGTTGTGACTAATGAGGGTGAATATGCCATCTGTTACATCATCACAACTGAGAGGGTGGATGTGGCCAGAAGCTGAGTCATGACACTCCCATTCTCCACTGCTTTTGGAGAAATAATCCGACTGGGGGAAGTGAATGAGTAACACTCTTCCTTCCTTCAGCAGATACTGTCGTGATGCCCGCGAGCAATAAGCTACCGACCCCCAACCGCTCAGGAAGTCTGTCGTTGATGGTCGTGGCTGGGCTGTGCAGCGCCTGGGTGTCAGTGTGAGTAGCTGCATGGGCGAAAAGCAGGGTGTTGCTGATGAAACGCCAGTGTGCTCTGTCAGCTCGGACAGGATAAATAAATAATGGTAAGTTTGTGAAGATCACAGCAAAAATCAGGGGCGACATGTACTCAGCTCCTGTTCTTGATGATTACAGAGTTTAGTCATTCTGTGTTTCCTCCATTTCAGGGAGCGCTGCTAGAAATTCAAGCTCTGCTGACTCAGCCTGGGATTACTTCATGTGGACTATATCACTACCTATTGAAAAGTTGAGCCATGAGCTGCAGTATCGGTCAGACGTTTACACACACTCATCACAGGCATGAATGTCATGGTAATTTTGGGCTTTTAATGGTTTCTTGGAACTGCTCTTTTTACAGAGTGGAATGATTGTACAGCATACATCTTTATTGCACAAGGTTGAATATATTTTGCATTTTCTCCACACAGTACCAAAAGTATACATACAGGTTCAGATTTATACATACACTCACTAAGTGGTGCTGACAGTTCTACAGTGTCTTCTTACTTAACAAGGCCAAGGCCTCTTAATTCCTACGACAACTGGTAGTTTCTCTTTGCCAGTATAAAAAGTATTTGTTTGACAGCTCTCTTTGGATTGACCAATACTCAGAATGATGGGGAAGTCCAAGGAACTCAGAAGAACTGTAGATTTACACATGCTGGGGAGGTCTGTTCTAAACAACTGCGGATTCCAACATCAATTCAGTTATGTACAATTGCAGCTGTACATACGATTGGGGTGGCTGTAGCTCAGGAGGTACAGAAGGTCATTTACTGATTGGCATTTTGGTGGTTGGATCTTGCTGCTCCAGTCTGCATGCCAAATATCCTTGGGCAAGACACTAACCTCAAACTGCTCTCAGATGCATTCATCTGAGTATAAATGTGTGTAAATGTTAGATAGAACGCACTTACATAGAAAAAAAGCATAGAAAAACCATAGCTTGTACAAATGGGTGAATAAGGCAAGCTGACCTTTTCAGCTTGGGGTGCTCAGGCAGAGTAGAAAAGCGCTATATCAGAAATTTACATTTATGTAAGTAGAAGTGATTTGGATGTACCACCACTTTGCCAGAGATCTGGAAGAAGACTCAGACTGTTACCCTCAGATAAGAGGAAATTGGTTAGGATGTTCAGGAACCGCCAAGGCTTAAGCCTGCCATGAACTGAAAACTGCATGAAGAACAGCATCACTGTCCACAGTGAAACAAGTCTCATCACAGGGACTGAGAGGTGCTGACCAAGAAAGAAGCCCCTGGTCCAAAATTGACATCTTCAAGCTGATCTGATGAGACAAAGATTGAGCTATTTGGCTGCAATGACAAGATGTATGTTTGGAGGAGTAACAGGGAAGCCTTTAAACCTAAGAACACTGCACTAACTGTCAAGCATGGCGGTGGTAGCATCATGCTCTGGGGCTGTTTTGCTGCCAGTACTACTGGTATGTTGCACAAAATGAATGGAATAATAAAGAAGGAGGACTGCCTCTAAATTCTTTAACTTCACCTCAAATCAACAGGTAGACAGTTGAAACAAGGGAACAGTTTTGTGTTCCAACAGGACAATGATCCCAAACACACATGAGGACTGGTTTTTGAATGGATAAAGGAGGCTAACAATGAGCTTCTGAAGTGGACTTCCCAAAGCCCTATTGAAAATTTGTGGACTACACTTAAAATTGGTGTTCATTCCAGGAAACCAATAAATTTAAAGAACTACACCAATTCTGCTAAGAAGAGTGGTTGAAAATCTAGTTAGAATTATCCCACAAGCTTGTTTATGGCTACCTCTGCTCTGGTTGAGGTGCAACTTGCTAAGGGACATTAACCCAAATATTAGAGTAATGATAGAAAATCCCAAATAGCCATGTTATACAGTATTTATAGTCCATTTTATAATCATTTTATTTTCTGCATGGTCAGTATTTTCATTGTTACCTCCCTCACACCTTTATTTAAACATAAATCTGGATTGGTTACAAAAGTTATTAATTTGTAAATGTTGACAAAGTTGATAAGATTAAAGGTGATAAAACAGAAGAAGATACTGGATGTAACCCCATTGTGCAGCCCAAAGATAAATAGACATTGTGACACCACCTGCTGGTTTTGGACTTTGTATTTTGAAGACTCGATTTTGTGGAGCCAGAAGTGATGAAATCTGGATGAGAGGCAGGAGTGCTAAGTTACTGGGTAATGCCTACAAGCTTTTTTAACAAGCAACATGCACAAACATATGTACATATCTGCTAATTAGTCCCAAGTAACATGCAAGTATACTCACCAGCTTTGTAGATGTTAAGCACCCCACAGCATTCTGTATTACTTGCCAGATAACTCCATTAAAAATGCTCCAAAATACACAAATACCACAGACACTGTGGAGAGGTCCAGTTCACTGATTCTAATTAGCTAAGCTTTTCAAGTGTAACTCAAGGATAAGTTATACAAACATTACCTGCTGTGCAGTTATTATGAAAAGGGAACACTAACCATAGAGGCTCAAACCATTTTTTATTCCAGTCTGTTAACAGGCTTTTTAAATGCAGTGTATCTGGACATCTTAACATGGGAATCTATGGGAATTAACTTATATTTAGAGCCCTCAAGTGGCCATCGGTGGAAGTGCTGTTTGTGTGTTCGGCATAGCTCCTTAACAGACCATTAGGTTGTTTTCCACTTCAGGGAAATGGATCTAATGGTCGTTTTGTGTGGCCTGCAACTTCATGTGTGTTCCCACGATGGTACACTGTCCTGTAGGACTGTGTGTGTGTGTGTGTGTGTGTGTACAGATCATCATAGACTAGTACCTTTAACATTGAGAGAGAAGAGAAAATGGAGACAGCTGAGATAAGCCTGGAGTCTATTTTTTTATAAACAGGGAGCACAAAAGAGAAATGTTTTTAAATCTCTCTTGTGTGTTAAAGCAGCTGCCGCTACGTTAGCAGGCTAATTTGAATAACCTTTGCGTGTCTTCACTGTAGTGGAAACACAGACAAACAATGATCTGAAGGGATGTTTAAGTGCCGCGAAAAGGGTTCCTGAGGGAAAAGGTTCCAGGTACTTTAGATGGAAAAATAACTACTGGTTGTCCTAGAAAGTTTATTCTCGTCTTCTGGATGTTGAATTTTGTAGTGCAATGTTTTCAGATGATAGAGAATGCATAAAGACTGTAGGTTGTGAGAGGTGGGCACATTTTATTTTATGGTGGCCAAGCCCATTATTTGGTTCTGCTCCTGTACATTTAAGCAGAGAGCCAAAAATTTTCAAGTCAACTGCTTTGAGATACAGGGCACTGAAGCAGTGTCCTTCTCACACTGTACTTCCAGTGTAAATTATAGGGGAAGGAAAACAATAATGCAAAAACACATTGAAAACTTTGATTTTTAATTCCTGTTTTAAGTGGTCTTCTTCAAGCTCTGCTTAGAAACGCTGCAGACAAACAAAGAGGTATTTGAAGTATTTGAAGATGGATCCTCTTCTAGCAAAAACAAAACAGAAAATAAGATTAGTTTCATTATATAGGCTATACATATATATTCCTTGTTCTTTAAAAAACAGCCTTTGATAATGATAATGAGAAAATTGTAATTTTCTCTGGGGGTTCTTGTTTCTGTGGCCTGCATGAAACAACACGGTAAGAACACTTTAGAGTGAGGCAAGATGCACATTTTGTAGTCAACCTTCAGAACATTGTATGTAAATGCAGCAAACACCTACCATCACATTGTTAAAGTGTCAAATGTAAGTGTAAATAAGTCTTTATCAGTTCTCCTACACACCTTTCTTTGACCACATGACGTTTTCCATCGAGGGCTGGGAAATGTGGTTATGAAAAGATTGTAGGAGGTACATTTTTGACAAGTCAAGTACACCCTGGATTTTTTGTAAATGAGCAAAAGTTGGCCCAAAAAAGAGGTTCTGTAGGGTCTTGACCTCACTATATATAAAATGACCTAAGATGAAAAGTGTACAGAACTGAATCAGTTTAAGCTTGTGCTCCACACGCTTTTAAACCAACAGTACACAACTTGGACTTTACTTCCATCTTGTGTTCAACAGAGAAAACTGCAGCATGAAGGAGGAGAGTAAAAACATCCGAACAAATGCAGCTTTTCACAGCACTGGTGACTTACTGTATACCACACTAGTTAAACACAAGCATGCCTGAGAGAAAGAAAATCCAAAATAAATTCAAGGTTGTGTCCCCAGTTCTTGTTTTTTTTTCTTTTTTTTTTTTTTAAAAGTCATTAAAAATGAGTGATATACAATCAGTCCACCCATCATGTATGTAAACTTGTGACCACAACTTTATATTGTTCTAAACTTTTAAGAACTGCCTATAAAATAAGCAAACAACAAAACAATACATTTGCAGTGGTAGATCTTATACAGTCGATGTCATTTATCTACTTATTTTTTCGCACGGTCAGTGCATTCTTTGTTCATATGTAAATGTCAACAAAGTTGATAAGATTAAAGTTGATAAAACAGAAGAAGATACTGGATGTAGACCCATTGCAACCCCTCTATGACATCACCTTCTGGTTTTGGACTTTGTATTTTGAAGCCTCAGTTTTGTGGAGCCAGAAGTGACGGAATTTAGACGACAGGGTGGCGGCTGATATCAGCTACTGCTTTTTTGTTTGTTTAGTTGCAACTAGTTGTAACTAATAAGTGTCTCGCCATGTGACACTAGTTACAAGTAAACTATATCATTCAAAACACTTATGCCATTTAGTTCATTTTCAGCAAAACTAGACCAACCTGAGTTTCAACAAAGACATAAATAAAGAGTCACACATCAACACTCATGAAGAGTCGTGTGATGAAGAGTCCTTCATCACACAAAGTGGTAAAAACATCAACTTGCTTACGTATTTTTACTGCACGTGTGATGCTGCAGTGTGGCCATAGCATCCGTAAAGACAGTGCACGGGGTAAAGTGTAGGAAATGCCCGCCTCTGGGACGTCAATCAATCCCAAACGTTGGATTAATTTTTTCTGAACGTCTTGAATAAATGCTATCGAAAGAGGTGATCCATCCATCAGAGTCATAATAGGTCAAGAAACTTTATTTGCTAAATGCCAAATGCTAATTGTTAAACTACGTTACATTTACTCTAACAGATAAAAATACTTGGAGTTTGTTTTTCATACTGTTGCTTATAAAGCTTAAAACGATCCTCTGAATTTTCATTTAGATCCGTGAAGGTAAGCAGCACGGTGGCACGGTGGTTAGCACTGTTGCCGCACAGCAAGAAGGCCCTGAGTTCAATTCCACCATCAGGCCGGGGTCTTTCTGTGTGGAGTTTGCATGTTCTGCCCGTGTTTGCGTGGGTTCCCTCCGGGTACTCCGGCTTCCTCCCACCGTCCAAAGACATGCAGCTTGTGGGGATAGGTTAATTGGATAATCCAAATTGTCACTAGGTGTGAATGTGAGTGTGAATGGTTGTCTGTCCCTGTGTGTTGGCCCTGCGACAGACTGGCGACCTGTCCAGGGTGTACCCCGCCTCTCGCCCTATGACAGCTGGGATAGGCTCCAATGCCCCCCGCGACCCTGAAAAGGATAAGCGGAAGCGAATGGATGGATGGATCCGTGAAGGTTCAAGATTTCCATTTTGGTTCATTGACTTTAATGCAAACCATTACACTTGTTTCCAGGTTTATATCTTTTAAAAGAAAGAAAACAGAAAAAAACACCCCCCAAAAATCTTTTACTGGGTTTTAGTGCAGACTTTAGTTCATCCCCTGTTTGGAACAAGCTATTTTAGCATCTCCTTTCAGTCAGTTTTCTTTTTGTATACCTGTGTTCACACCCAGACCTGTGTGTTTGTGGTGACTGTATTAGGGATATCTGTTCTTAGTGAAGTCACTGAATAGAAAAGATGTAGGGAACAGAGCTCTTAGAGCAGTATGAAGCATGAACCTTTGCTGCATGCACGCATACACACATACACACTGTGTGTGTGAGTGTGTGTGTTCATCTGGATCACCTTCCTTCTCTTTACCACACTTAGAAATAACATCCAGATGTCTTGACTGTAGATCTGGTGAGGTTTAGGTGAACTGAGGAAACAGAAAGGGAACACAGAAGGGAACTAACAAACCTAAAGTAAACTTAAACTAAACTAAAAACAAAAGGCACAAATAAAAGGACAAGAAGCAATAGAAATCATCTTAGGATAACTCATACACACAAGAAAATACGAATGAACACTGTTAACAGAAAACTGTAAATAATACAGTAATAATCCAACATGAATTGCTTTTCAACACCAGAAAGAATCACAATGTGCAGAAAAATTCAAACCCAAGGGTCAAAGACGCACACACACATAGTACACTGTGCAGTCAAGAAGCCCCACTTTCTGTTTCCACCCAGGGAGGAAAAAAACGTATAAAAAAATACCATCCTGCAGACAGCTGCTGGCATGTGTGGCTCAGTAGGCAGACAGTAGGTAAGTATTGCTTCTGAGGGTGTGTACATGTGTGTGTAAATAGGTCATTACAAAGACCTGCAGCTTTGATACTAAAAGAACGTGAACGAGACAGAGACAGTAAAAATGTAACATGTTTGCTATGCATTTTCAAGCAGAGAGCACAAAAGAGATATTTTTATAAAGACCTGGGTGAAAACATCTGTCTGAATAATAGACACAGACAAACACTGATGTGCAGAAAACTTGAAGAAACACGGAAGTATTTGTTCAGGAGGGTGGACGATCAGATCTGCACAGCAAAAAACTAGAAGCTACTTGGAACAAGGACAGAGAACAAAGGTGAGCGGCAAATTATGCTAATGAATGATTATAACAGTGTTTTATGTTTTTACATGGATTCACTTGAGTCTGTTCTTTTCACTGCGTGTCAGCTGTTGGGGTGTGTTTTGTTAAGCAGGAGTAGACAAGTTCTAAATGATGCCAAATACAGCTGCTGCCAAGAAATGTCGCTCAATAATGATTAAAAACTATAAACCAGTGTAAAAGTGACAATTCACTATAGATAATAAATACCTAAATATAATCCACTATTCCCAAATCACACATTACAAATACTTAGTGTTGGTTTGGGAATTTATGTCGCTCCCTAAATTGGCGCGCAAATCATCAAAACTTTCCGAACGTGTTCTTTAGTCTAAAGTTACTGAAAACCATCAAGTTTTCACATTTCAGGCCACTTTGTGAAACTCTGTGGGAGAACAAGTTTATTTCCTTCTATCAAAATATTTATCAGGTAGCTTGAAGGTGATAAAACCTTTGTATTTTGATCCAAAGGGAATATTGCACACTTTTTTTTTCACAATTCCAAAGACCAGTCTTATTATTAAGACCGGGGTTATTATTCTAATGGTCACTTAGCCTTTGGTAAGTGACCATGCCATAGGTAGTAGAAATAAAAGTAAAGAGGACGAATAAAATGTATGTGCTCCGAACTAGCGTGTGAGCAAATGAGGAAGTGTTCCAGTTGTTGGGAAGTTTTTCAGTTTAAAAAAAAATGAGACTTGTTCTGTTTGATTTTTTTTTTTTTTTTTTTTGCTTGAGGTTGAATTTTACTGCAGGCATGTTCAGGCAGCTCCTCCACACACAAAGACAGGGAAGCACGAGAGGCAAATATGAGGTATAACTCAAAGCAAATGGATGTTTTACCTGCAGAGAGAGAAAATGGGTCATTTCAAAGTTGCACCAAACTGATAATATTTAACCCAAACATGTCCATAACTTTTAAAGTAATCCTTCTTACAAATGACCTAAACTAATCGCAGAATTCTGACTTTAATCTCAAAATTCTGAGAAAAAAAGTCAGAATTCTGAGAAAAAAAGTCAGAATTCTGAGAAAAAAAGTCAGAATTCTGAATTTAATCTAAAAATTCTGAGAAAAAAGTCAGAATTCTGGAAAACAAGAAGAAAAAAGAAGAAGAAAAAAGAAGAAAAAAAGTGGCCCTAATGCTCTTCCGTAGAAAATAGCTTCCATATCTGAAAAATAAAGCAGGCACTGAAATGCATTAAATCTGCTTGGCCAGCAGAGGGCCTCCTCTGGCTGCAAGAACTTCCAGTTGAATATTTGGCTCCATTCCTTAGCAAACGAGCTCAGCAAACACTTTGATGACAACTTTATGGGCTGTCAGTATCAGACAAAACAATTTTTTTTATCTGTTACATGATTTTGATGTTTAGATTTGTTATTTTGTTCCACAAATTACTTCTAACATCTTCTTTCTTGTCTTTCATCATCAATCCACAGACCTGAAGATCCTTATCAGCTGATTGTGCACTTCCACATAAAACTTGCTGACAGTTAACAATGACTACTCAAGCACAAATTAAAAAACTGCTGAAAGATTACCTGGACGAGCTAAATGAATCTGATCTAAGAACCTTTCAGTGGTACTTGCCCTTGAATGAGACAAAGGGACGCCAAACTATCAAGACATCTCATCTGGAAAATGCTACCAGAGAGAAAACTGTGGACAAGTTGGTCCAGGTTTATGGGGTAGATGATGCTGTGAAGGTGGCAATTGACAATTTCAGTAGCATTAAGCGCAACGACCTGGCAAAAAAGTTAACTGAAGGTAAAATGCCATGGTGGTGTTGTCACATCATGCAAACATTGACTATCTGTTCATTTGTATCTTCTTGTCTTGTTCATTATCTCTCCCAATGTGTAACATACCGCCGATTTGTCACATCAATAGGCATCTCATAGTAACACAAAAGGTAACTTTCCACGTTCTTGTGAAATGCTCAGTTTTCAATTCAATCGAATAGAACGCTGCAAAGTGGCTTTCTATTCCAGCCCTAACTCTAATCGTAACCCTACCCTTAACCATAACCTTAATCGTTATTTTAACCACGTCTAACCCTATCCCTAACCTTGACCCTATCCTAACCATAACGTTGTTAGGTTGATTTTCATGTCACACGTAAAACACATTTAAAGATTCATTCCAACCCACTCTCATGCCTCCGAAGGCGTAACTGTGATGGAGTTACGCCGTCACAGACCGCTGACAACCAACACGAGTGCAAGCACGCACAACCGCAATTAGATTCCACAATCTTCATGCTGTGTTATTATGGCTACATGTCGTTAAGCCAACAGGTCAGATAAACAGGAAGGGGTGACAGCTAATTCAGATATCCTGAACACTAAGGAACTACGGAGACTATGCTGACCTCACAGTCATTTCATTATTTAAAGACCTGGGGCATCCACAACAAACACTGACACTGCTCTCCACATCTTTTGCCCTCTGGTGGACAAATCCCTTCCCACCCCCATTACATCATAACATTCCTCCCCCCTTAAACCAGTCTGTGGTGGCAGCTGATGTAGCTGATGCCACTGGGTACAGATCTAACCATTTGGAGTGGGCATCCACTATTACTAGGAACATTTTACCCAAAAATGGGCCAGCATAATCTATCTGTATTCTTCTCCATGGCTTCTCTGCTTCTCTGGTCACTCCCAGGGGTGTAGCAGTGCCTCTTGAGGCCTGTGTCTATGCACTTGACATGTACTGCAGGACTTTACCTTGTCTTCAATGTCAGTCTCCATATGTGGCCACCACATGTAGCTTCTAGCCTGGCCCTTCATGCAGCTCATTACCGGGTGTGACTGATGTAGCTGTTCCAACAGGGGGCATCGACCTCGTTCTGATATCACCACCCTAGCCCCCCACAGCACACACCCATCCTGCACACGTAGCTCCTGTTGTCTCTTTCTGCAGGGCTTAAAATTAGGATGCTGTGTAGTGGACCATCCTCTCAGAACATACTCACCCACTCAGGAGACTACGGGATCTTAGGTTGTCCACCTCTATAGCTGCTCAGATGTCATAATGCCCTCCTGGTCCTGATCCACCATTAACACCTGTTCCTCTGCTGCCAGCGCTTTAGGGGGGTTATCTGGAAGAGGAAGACGACTCAGTCCATCATCATTACTGTTATTCTTGTCCTCTCTGTATTTAATGACATACTTATACGCTCTTAACAATACCGCCTATTGCATGATCCTCTGTGACGCCATCTGAGGGACGGTCTTCATCTCATGAAAAAAACTTATCCATGGCTTATGATCCATGATAATCATACACTTCCTGCCATACAAGTACTTATGAAAATACTGTACACCAAATATTACAGCCAATTCTTTATGAGTAGTTCTTTTCTGCTAAGTTCAGTGTACGTGATGCAAACCCAATAGGTTTCTCCTGACCATCCACTGAGCTATCACTGCTCCCAGTATTGGGATGCATTGCAAGAATAAATTTAATCTTTCTTCTCATCATAGTGTACCAATACACTACTTGACTGCAACAGTTCCTTTAACTTGTAGAAAACCTTCTCCTGTTCTGGTCCCCAACACCATGGTTCCCCCTTTCTCAGAAGCTTGTGCAGTGGGGCCAACAGCATGGACAAGTTTGGCAAGAACTTATCATAGAAGTTCAACAACCCCAAATAAGCTTTGAGCTCTGTCACTGATTTTAGGGGTGGCGCCTCCTGCACTGCTTTCACTTTTGCCAGCACGAGACGTAATGTCGTCTTATCCACCCGATGTCCTAAAAATGTCACTTCCTCCTCCATGAACTGACATTTGCTCCTTTTTAAACGCAGGCCTGCCTCCTCTAAGTGCTGCAGCACTCCATCCAGTGTCTGAAGATGTTCTTGGTCATTTTGTCCCATTAGAATAACGTCATCCAGATACACTGCTACATTGGTCAGACCTTGCAACACACTCTCCATGGTGCACTGAAAAATGGCAGGACTTGAACTCATCCCAAATGTTAACCTGGTGTATATAAATAATCCCTTGTGTGTGTTCACCGTGACATACTTTCTAGATTCCTCATAAGTACAACCTGTTGATAGGCGTGACTCATATCTAACTTGGTGTATTTTTCTCCTCCCGCTAGCCCTGCTATCATGTCCTCCATTCTTGGAATGGGGTATTGTTCTACAGGTGACACCTTGTTCAGTCAGTGTGTAGTCACCACAAATCCTGGCACTGGAGTCTGGCTTTAGTATCGGTACAATGGGTGCTGCCCAATCAGAGAATTTCACTGGTTGGATAATTTTCTCCTCCAACAGTCTCTCCAGTTCATGCTACACTTTCTTTTTCATAGCAAACGGAACTGATTGTGGCTTATAGAAGCAAGGTTTGGCATCACTGGCTACATGTATCTTTGCTGGGAACCCCTTTAGCGTCCCTAGCTAATCCTTAAACACTGCTGCATATCTGGCCAGTATCTGCTGCAGCATCTTCTCTGCCTTCTATCTTATGTACAGGATGCCACTCTAGTTGGAGGGCGTTAATCCACCCCCGACCCATCAAAGTAGTTCCAGTAGTTTTTTTTACTGTCTCTGAATTCCCTACTGGGATGGGCAGTGGAGTATAAAGGGAGGCTAGCAGGGCCTACTGGAGAGTGTGAGATGATTTCGGTGAGGGTAACATGTAGGCTGGTTCAGCCACTTGAGCTTTGTAAATAGACTACTTTTTTTTTGTTTTTCATTGAGTTACTTTTGTTTATTTATTTTTATTCTTTCTGTAATTAGTTCTTTGTGCACTTGGGAGGCCGGCATAATAAAGTACACACTCCAAACCCTTCCTGACTACGCCTATATTTGTTCGGGAGACGTTTCTGAGAGGACCCCGACAGTAACATGGCGACGATTTGGCACAGTCGTCGGTATGTTACACATTGGGATGAGAACCTATTCATAGACATTATCAAAGATGGATGTAGCTTCTGGGGCAGAAAAATTAAGCCAATGATTAAGTGCCTTAAACCTGCATTTCATGTAAAGGCCACCAGATGGCGAAAAAAACCCTCCAGATCTGTACAAGTCTCTCTGTAAACCCTTTGCTCCTGAGTTCAAGTTCTCTGTCACTTATATTCGGTCATACTGAATAAAAATGGCCTGTTTTGTAAATTTTGGTTATATTGTGCTATTAAAAATAAGAAATTTCTTTGGTATTATCTTCTCACTCGTTGGCTAAGATCTCATCATTACTACATCCATCTCTTATAGTGTTTACAGCTTTGGTTTAAATAGCAGTAACAGAGATGTCACACCCTTTGCATTGGATTAAATAAACAATAACATTTGTATATATTTCATTTTAAGCAACTTCCAGAAAGGACAAGCCGAGTGATGAAGAGGCAAGTGGTGAATATTCAACTGATGAGGAATCACAAGATGAAGAGTGGAATGATGAAGAGGAAGAGGATGAACAGTGGAATGATGAAGAGGAAGAGGATGAAGAGTGGAATGAAAAGGAGGACGAGGATGAAGAGTGGAATGATGAAGAGACGAGAGATGAAGAATGGAATGATGAAGAGGACGAGAATGAAGAATGGAAAGAAGAAGAGGACGAGGATGAAGAGTGGAATGATGAAGAGGACGAGGATGAAGAGTGGAATGATGAAGAGGACAAGGATGAAGAATGGAATGAAGAGGAGGACGAGGATGAAGAGTGGAGTGATGAAGAGCCAGTCGTCAAAAAGAGAAGAAGACTCCATTGATTGAAACCTGAATGATGAAGCTTCTGTGTTTTCACTGAGACACTGATGCTGTAGCGTGGCCACAGCTTCTGGACTCTTTATAAAAGTGCTGGAGGTGGGAAAAAATCTAGGAAATGTCTATTAGCGAGTCATCTACAACCCTGAACCTCCAATTATTTTTGAAACCGTCTTTTCCTAGTGGATCAACTGGCCACTAGGAAAAACTGTTTTCTTATTTCTGTCTGTTTGTAATTTTTTTGTAATATGCAGATGTTACTTGGTTTAACATGCTCGAGTCACTCGTAAGAACTGCCACTGCCACAGTTGTAACAAATTCAGATTTCTTGGTTTTAAAATGTTACACACATATTGATCGCAGAAGTAGAGGACAAGAAATCCCACTTCCTGTTTTCATACAGGAAGGATAGAAGCCGCTGATGTAAGACTATTCTGCTTATGTACAAAGATCACAGTTTATTAATCAAATACCATCAAGATCATGGTTGCAAATATTAGTGTTATGAATAGTTTGTTTTACAGATTTTAATTTTTGTTTTTTAGCCTGCCCTGTTTGGCAGCTTTAGCTTTTAAGCTAAACATATTTTCTTTTCCAAGACAAGCTCTATAAACTCTCCACAGACTCTTCTTTTTCATGTTTTTCTTTTTTAAATTTTTTTTATTTATTTATTCATTTCACACTACTATACTACTACTATAAGCACATGTGTAATATAGTGATGCCCTCAGCTGTCATTAACAGAGATTGAAAGAAAAAAAGATAAAGGGAGAAAAAACAGGAGAAAAGGTAAGAACAAGACGAAAGTGCACTAGTAGAAAACATGAGACATGAGTCTAATTCAAGCGCAATTGGATGTTCTGCACTGTGTGTCTCTTTTCTGAAGTCCTTCTTAATTGTTCTTCATACCTTTCCTTGACCTTGATGGAAAATGTGGACAATATGGTCAAGGAAAGGTGGTTGAAAAAAGAAGACAGGAGGTTACCTTTAGACAACTCAACTGCACCCTGGTAATATAGATTCTGATGTCCAGATTCTGATGCCAGACCTAGGGGGTCTTTGCGGATAGTTTGACGGGACCGGTCCCTTCTGGGGGTCTTTGGGGATCAGGACTGTCCGGCCTTCAGTGAGCCATTCTGGGTGTCTCTCATGGACTAGCAGCTGATTCATTTGTACTGCCAGATGCTCGTGAAGTACAGTCAGCTTCTTCAGCCAGTAGGCGTGAACCTTGTTGTGGCCTGGTGCTGTCCAACTCTTCATACTGGAGATCCTTTCTTGGATGTCTGCCACTGTGATGGTTACTGGATCCTGTTCAGGGCTGCTCTTAGATCCACTAGCCACTGAGCATTGTTGTTATGTGTTGCATCCTTCTCCCAAATGCTCTTTCAGTATTGCTTCGTCTTCAGCCTTGATGGTGCTGTTCTCATATTGTTCCCTTGCCACTAAGAGCACACCTTGGCTGGTTCTGTGGAGAACAGCTGGTTTGTTCTTCTGCCTTCTATCTCTCTGGTGTACCTTTTCAAGCAGCTGGCCAAGGCTGTGAGTCTTTACTTGGCAGTTTCCAAGGCCTCAGGTATGGACAGCTTACTACACTTAGACATCTTTCTGCAGCTCCGATGGCAATATGAATAAAAATTATGACGTGACATGTAACCTTTAAATTTGCAGTTTATCAAATGCCTCTGCTTTGTTGAAGGGAGTTTACTGTTGATTATTTTAGCTATTATATTAATATACAAGATATCAATTATTAGAAATGTGAGTAAAAAGCTCAGGTCAATAAAGGACCACTTTCTGTCTGCACCGAATACCCACAAAAATAGCCAACTTCCAGTGAATGGAGAGAATAGTTTCTGCTTATAGAGTAACTGGTGTGTCTAGTTTACTGGAATGTATCGACCTTAAATGGTGGTGACAGATGTTCAACAGGCAGAATTTGCATACAAAGCCATGACATCAAGGTCTAACTCATTTACATAAATTCTTCAAATTTAAAAGAAAACAATCTAAAAGGACTGAAATGTTGTAAACCACAGTTATTCATGTTTCCTTTATGATTTTAAGGGAATATCTAAGTTAGTAAATTTTAGTAGCAACTATCACACCTTGTGCTGCCTGATGCAAATGTAGCACATTTAATGGCCATCTCATGGTTAGAATAACCGTTTTTCCAATTACAGTGACACAGAATAACATTTCTGATTATTCAAGAAGTGACACATTATCTGGATCATTAGCCTCTCAGGGTTCTCTGGGTTCTAAATACTCTTGAAAGTCCTCTAATATTAATCAGAATTCTTTCTCCACAAAAATGAACTAAAGTCACAGGAGGTTGCGGACAAGAAGAAATAAACAGCATCAGTGTCTGAAGATACCCTCATGATTTGTCTCAGCTCAGGCTTGTCATATTAACGTCAGTTCAATATTTTTTCCACAGACTGTCCTCATCTGTTTCCCTGTCCTGTGTGTGGGGGATGTGTTTCCTGAGAATCACCAACAGTGATGTTCTAGATAAGAAGCAGCAAGACCAGAAATGAAGCAAAACGAGCCTCTTTTTGTTTTAACTGTGCAGGCATGAGAGGAGCGTGTTTGCACAGATCTGTTTACAGTTTACGGAAAGAGTCCGTTTCTGGCAGAAGTCCCATTCAGGAGAAATTGCACCACAGTGGAACACTTCTGCCCCCCCTTGCTAACTTAAGGAACAAGGAAACATTTACTTGAGAGCGCAGCAGAACAGCTCCACACAAGAAAACAGGAAAATTATGTAAATAAGCAATTGTAAATTTTTTAAGATGTATTTTAAGTGAAATTTACATTTTTTTCTTGTGTTTGCTTTGAATTCTGGTCACTTTATGTCTGTTACTGGGGTGTTTTCACCCCATTCAATTTTTCTACTCAAGTAAACTTGAAAAAGTAGAGGCTCTGAAAAGTACTAAAAGTAAGAAAGTAAAAAGTCGCTCATTGAAGAAAATTTGTACCACCGATTTCTAAGCCAACTAAACCTAGCTATATTAATCTAATAATAAAATAATTATTGTTAGTGGGGTTAGGTTAATTGGGGATTCTTAATGCCCATACGTGTGAACGTGAGTGTGAATTGTTGTCTGTCTCTATGTTTAGCCCTGTGACAGGGTGCACCCCGCCTCTCGTCCTATGACAGCTGGAATAGGCTCCAACCCCCTTTCCCCCCAACCCTGATAAGGATAATTGGAAGAGAATGGATGGATGGATAAAATATTATTAGTAGATGGACACACAAACTTTATTTTGGTCTAAATTTTAATTCTAATTAATTAATATGGTCAGGTAATTAATCAGGTAAGTAGAAGATGAGCAGAGAAAAAGAAAGAATACAAAAATAGCTCTTTTTTCTGTTGCCTCATTGTAGTGGGTGACTTTGTGTTTAAACAGGAAAATGTGTACAGTCAGGGGTTCAAGTGGGTTTCGGCACGTGGGAGAAGCCTAAAATTGACTGTAAAGCTCAGTGTGAGGAAAACCACTCACAAAAATTTCTATTGAGAGCTCCAGTAGATTTTGTTAATGTACAGGCTGTGATCAGCTGATCTAAATCCATCACAGTACAGCAAACTAACCGGTTTAGCCTGCACTAACCTGCAGAGTATTTGCATGTAGCAGTTCTTCTCTGAGGAATTTGAGAGGGATAGTGTGCCTGGACTGGTGATGGCACCGGAAGGTACAAAACTTTAAGGCTGACTCTGCAAGAGAAAATCAGGGCCATAAATTCTGGTGTTAGGGAATGCTCTCTTTCCCCCTTCTCTCTCTCTCTGCATGCCGGACACCAACCTAGGATGGTTGCCGTGGTGATGTGAGAAGCAACATCTCCCTACAGGGAGATGTCCGAAAGGTCCAGAAGATGAAACATGAGCGGACATGGGGTTTAAAGGCTTTCCTCCAAATTTGACCAATTATGTTTTTACCAAGTATTTACTGCCTGGGGATGGCAGCCTTTGCCTCTTGGAGCAGTGTGGAGAGATGGAGGTTCATGGCACCATGTAAAACTATCTTGAAATTCTAACCGTTCGATAAAAAAGTTTGAAAACTTATAACTGACCATGTTTGCCTTTGTAACACCTGTAGCACCTGTGATACTGTTTAGGCTCAATCTGGATTAAAGGTCCACAGCGACGTGAAATAATAACTCCTCTGAAATGAGTCAAACCAAAACTAATGTAAGGAGTAGAAAGTACAGGTAGTTGTTTAAAAATGAAGGGAGTAAAAGTAAAAAGCTGTCAGAAAAATACATACTCAAGTAAAGCACAGATAATGAAGTACAATAGCAAAGATTTTTACTTTGTTACTTCCCACCCTATTTAAGTTGTATTACACTTCATTACTGTTTAAAGGATTTTTATGTTAGAGGTTTAGTTGTGGATTCTTATTAGTTATCATATTAATACAAAAATGTCCCATGATTAGAACTGTCAGTGAGATGTCAGTCCGCACTTCATACACAGAAAAACACTCCACTTCTAGTGAACAGACAGTTATTTTCTGATTTGCATAGAAACTGGTATGCCTTGTTCACTGGAATGCACAGGCCTTTACGGTGATGACGGATGCTGAACAGGAAGAATCTTTACACTGAAAGTTGTGTTCTTATATCATATATACATATGTTCTTCAGCTCTGCAAAATAAACACTTTCTTGTTGCCCAGAACTTGCTGACAGTCCTTTGTTTCACGCAGGTATACATGTGAAAAGTTAAAGTATATTTCCCTGACTCCACAGACATAGCGATGTTATTACATGGCATGAAATATATATCCACTAACTGTCCAAATACCCTCATATGTACTGTTATAGAAATCGTCTTGTGTGGCTGCAAGAGGTATAATAACAGATATCTGATGCAAACCTGAAGTAAGAAAAAAATGGCAAAATCTGGAAATAATAATAAATTTGACATTATTAGTTTCTTAAATTCACAGATGACTCTGTGCCATGAGGTTTGCTTTGCTGAATATTAATACTCATAGTTGTCATATATATAAATTATGTCACATAATTAGAACCATGAATGAAGAAGCATATAGTCAATATAACATCGCCTTCAGTCTGCACCTGCAAAGTCGGGGCAAGTCGAGAGGTTAGTTTGTCTGCCTACTTTGACCAATCACATTAAAGAGAAACCACATTAACAAACAGCAGCCCCGCCCCCTTCTGTTCCTAATAACTTGAGCAAGGTGTGCAAGTTGTTGGTTATTTGAAGAGTGAAAGACCAGCTCTACACAGGAAAATACCAGGAGCTACTTGGAGTTAGCCTGAAAGACAAAGGTGAGGATCAAATTAATAAGTTTGTTCCATTTTAAAATGTATTTTAAGTTAAAATTTGACTTCTGGTCACTTTCTGCAGTGTGGTATGGTGGGGTATGCTGTCACAGATGCAGACAGATGATGAGCTATAAATTCCTCATTATGCAAAATACAGCAGCTGTTAATACACGCACCTCTGTAATGTTTAGACAACTATAAGTCCTATGTTGGCTCCTTTAATTGGCACTTAGAGCTGAAACTTTAAGAACCTTTTCAAAGAGTAAAACAAACCAGGCAGAAATTTTCTGCTTCCTGGCTTCTTTCTTTTTCTTGCTTTCAATAGAAAATGTATTTGCTGCATTAAGTGACTTTATCCTTACTCTAACCTGTCACTGTAATTCTATGCAGCCAGAAACTGCTGGGAAAAAAAACAATTTCTAAGCCTAAGTAAAAATTAAATTCTTCTATATATTAATTCTAATGTCTTCTTTCTGGACTTTCACCATCAGCCCACAGCTCTACATTTCATTGGTGCTTTGCACTGCATACGAGAGAGAATCCAACAATGTGCGACCTGGAGAATACTTTCAGAGAGAAAACTATGGACAAGCCGGTACAGATTAATGAGAAAGATGCTGTGGACGTTACAATGGAAAAACTGAGGAGCATTAAACACCACAACCTCACAGTAAACTTCACTGAAGGTAAAATGTTGTTGTACAGCGGGTTTGTCTGACTGTGTGCGAGGCACAATCTGTATCTGCACATCATACAAACATTTAAATCTTCATTGATCTGTAACGCTTTGTTTGTTACTAAGCAGTTAATGTGATTAAATGAACCATACATTTCTATTTCTTTACCCTTTATTAACGTACTTTTTAAATTTGCACCAGATTGGCCTCAAGTGCTGAGTCACAAAGATCCAAATGATGAAGTTCTAGATTTTAAAGTTCGAGAACGTGAAGATTCAGGCTTTGAAGATCAAGTCGATGAAGAGCCTTTCGATGTCACAAAGAGAGAGTCAAACAGTGGTTTAAGCTGGAGTGATGAAGCGTTCATTGAGGATTGTTGTCCACTTTGTTCACATGTTTGCACTGAGCCTGCAGTGCTGCAGTGTGGCCACAGCTTCTGTAACGGCTGTGTGCAAGAATGTGAGAAGTGGAAAAAGTCTTTTAAATGTTCACTCTGTAACAAAGTCAACAACAACCCAGAGCCTCCAGTTAATGTTTCCATGATGTGTTCAAGTGAAAGTGACAGAGTTGATCCATCAGGAGGACAAAGAAATGTGCAGGTGAGTGTGCTTCATTCTTTATACGCTTTATACGCCCATATAAAACCATATAGCTTCATCTTAATAAGGTTATTAGACACTTTGACTCAATCATGGATGATCTGTGATAACTAGTCAACATTATCTTTATTCAGCTACTTATACAACCACACAGAGTGCTCAGAAAATTAGCAGTTGATTCTATGGAGCTCATTTTCAGCTCTAAAGTTTTACTCTGGGATTCCAGAGAAAAGCTTGTTTTCCATCATTCACTGACTTTCCTTGTGCTTCTGAGTGTTTGCTTTCTTTAAAGTTATCCATTATCCATTAGAGACATGATGGATGATTATAGTAACCACAAACTTTTTCCACACAGTAACTGTTAAGAATAGAAATTGAGAACCCCAGAACACAAGGATAAATGTGTAACACCTCCAGTCCAGGATTAGAGAAGATGATTAGCAACATAAAACACAATAATCTTTAATCCAGAGAAGATTTCCTGTTTCTTACTCACCATCAGTGTTTTTCTGTTCTGCTTTTTTAATCTGCAGCCCCTGAAGTTGTCGACTCCTTCATCTCCAGAGCTTCCACTGTCTGAAGATCTGACTGAGGAGACTTCAGTGTTTGGCAAACATTACAAACCTCATGTGCTGATCATTAAATATATTGACACGGAAGATGTCACAACTGTTATTACAGTTGAGGAAGCTGATGAAGACTAAAACCTTTTCAGTTAACTACAACATAATAACCTTGATGAGATATGAGGGTTAAATGAGCCTGTGCTCCTTCATGACCCTCTCAAACATTCCTCCTTATTTTTTTGTATTTGTAACTCCTCACATGGTTTCTGTTCATGTAGTGCATTAACAGGCTGGTGTTAACTCATCACGAGCTCGTCTTTTTATGAAATGGTTTATTCTGTTGCCTGTAACAGTATATTTTGAGTTTTTTTTATCCCTCTTTCTTTCAGATGAAAAGTAGCACTGTTTATGTTAAATATTCTCTTGTGTCTTTCCTGCTAGTCTTATTTATTTTTAGATCTTACATCATTTAAAGTTCTTTTGGCAGTATCGTGTGTTTTGTATGCCGTAAAAGTGACAAAGAACAACTTGGACTTTGCTTCCATCTTGTGTTCAACAAGCACAGCTACAGTGTGCAAGTCTGAGAGTGTGAAACCAAACTGTGAACAAATAGGTTTTTTAACGTCTTTTCAGTGACTGATTCAACGCTAAAGCTTTTATATGTAATATTTTATTTTGGTAGAATCAATTTCTGTCTTCTATCGAGAAGGTTCATTTTATTATTTTTATGTTTTTTGTCTGAAGTTGCATTAAATAAAATGTAAAAGCAAAAATTAAGACTGGATATTTTTAAGAAAGCAGAAACATTCTGATCTAAACCCAGACGTTCACTTTAGCTTGACTCTTATTTCACTTTTTTCTTCCTTCCTTTCCTTGACCATATGACATTTCCATCAAGGAAATGTGGTTGCAAAAAGAAGACAGGAGGTAACTTTTTGGACAACTCAGCGGCACCCTGGAAATTTTCTAAATGAACAGAAAGGTCTAAAAAACAGATGCTATTAAGTCTCCATCTCACTGTATATAAAATGATCTAACATAAAAAGTGTTTATTTTTCATATATAAATAGTGCAGAACTGAATCTGTTTGATCAAAGATGATCTTGTACACATTTTAAGACCAATAGTACACAACTTGGACTTTGCTTCCATCTTGTGCTCAACAGAGAAAGCTGCAGCGTGAAGGAGGAGTGTAAAAACTACTGTGACTAAATGCAGCTAGTTACTTCACAGCATCAATGATTATACCAGACTAATGAAACACACAAAATTTTAGAGTTATTTGGGCAGTCCAAGGTGCTGCCAATATGGGTTTCACACTTTTAAATCTTAGGCCATGTCTGAACATGAATATCTCAGCAACTATTAAAGATGAAACATTCATGTTCCTTTCTTACGATAAAAATTGAATTTGAATCTGTAATTTGAACTATTTAAAAGTATGAAAAGAAATTCAGGCAGTACTGTAAAGTCCCATATTTGAGCATATACTAACAGAAATCTTGACATTGGAAAAGACTAGTGAGAATTTCTGAACCTCAGAAAACAACAACAACAAGATAAGATAAGATGGCCTTTATTAGTCCCACAGGTGGGAAATTTGTTTTGTTACAGCAAAAGTGCAAAGTTATGTAGCAGAAATTAGAAAACACTGGAATGCAATAAAATAAAATAAAATAAAATAAAATACTATGTACAATAGAATAAAATAGAATAGAGTAATATATACAATAGAATAAAATAGAAATACAAATACTATATACAACTGAGTAGGAAAATACAAAAACACAACTTCGTCAGAAGAAGAATTGCACATATAGCAGTCTTATTGCACATGGGTTTGTGTGTTTGATCAGCTGCAAAAGTCTTTATTGTGGAGTCTGACAGCAGTGGGGAGGAAAGACCTGCGAAATCTCTCCGTCCCACACCGTGGGTGCTGCAGTCTCCCACTGAAGGAGCTGCTCAGTGCCTTCACAGTCTCATGCATGGGGTGGGAGATGTTGTCCATCAGGGATGACAGCTTAGCCACCATTCTCCTGTCACTCACCACCTCCACTGGGTCCAGAGGGCATCCTAGAACAGAGCTGGCCCTTCAGATCAGCCTGTTCAGTCTCTTCCTGTCCCCAGCAGAGATGCTGCCTCCCCAGCAGACCACACCATAAAAAATGGCTGAGGCCACCACAGAGTCATAGAAGGTCTTCAGGAGTGGGCCCTCCACTCCAAACGACCTGAGTCTCCGCAGCAGGTACAGCCTGCTCTGCCCTTTCCTGTAGAGGGCGTCTGAGTTATGAGTCCAGTCCAGTTTGTTGTTCAGATGAACACCAAGGTACCTGTAGCTGTCCACAGCCTTGATGTCCATACCTTGGATGTTCAGTGGTTGCAGTGGAGGATGCTTGTGCCTGCGGAAGTCTACCACCAGCTCCTTGGTTTTACTGGCATTGATCTGGAGGTAGTTCAGCTGGCACCAGTCCACAAAGTCCTGAGTCAGTCCTCTGTACTCCTTGTCGTCCCCATCAGTGATGAGGCCGACTATTGCAGAGTCATCAGAGAACTTCTGCAGGAAGCACTGGGTGGAGTTGTGGGAGAAGTCTGCAGTGTAGATGGTGAAGAGGAACGGAGCCAGAACCGTTCCCTGTGGGGCCCCCGTACTGCAGACGACCCTGTCCGACACACAGCCCTGAGTCCTCACATACTGTGGTCGGTCGGTGAGGTAGTCCAAAATCCAGGTAGTGAGGTGATGGTCCACTCCAGAGTTCTCCAGCTTGTCCTTCAGAACCGAGGGAAGAATGGTGTTGAAGGCACTGGAGAAATCAAAGAACATGATTCTCACAGTGCTCCCAGCGGTCTCCAGGTGAGCGAGGGAACGATGTAGGAGGTGAATGATGGCATCATCCGCTCCAATGCCAGGAAGTTTTCCAGAGCTGTGGGACTCGTCCCAGCCTCAGGCTCAGGTTGAAGAGGTGCTCCATCACCCCACACAGTTGGTCCGCGCAGGACCTGACGACCCTCAAGCTGATGCCATCTGGACCCGCTGCCTTCTTGGCTTTAATCCTCCTCAGTTCCCTCCGAACCTGGGTGGTTGAGAGAGACAGGCTGGAGCCTTGTGTTGAGTGTGTATTGGATGCTGTTGTTGGGGGTGGGGAGGAGTGAGCAGGGTGAATAGAGGAGGTGTGAAGTGTCTGAGGTGTCAGAGGTGGAACAGCAGCAGTGGGGGTGGGTGAGTCTGCAGCCGATGTTGGAGACTGCCTCATGGCTGAATCAAATCTGTTGAAGAAATGATTCAGTTCATTTGCCCACCTCACATCCCTCCCAGGCAGAGAGTTCTGATGTTTGTGGCCTGAGATCGTTCTGAGGCCTCTCCAGACTTCACCAACGTTGTCTGTGAAGGTTCTCAGTCATCCAGGTCATCGTAGTCAAAGGAGTTTGCAAAGAAAAGCGTCTGGACTTCTTTGAGTTGCTTGAAGATGTTTCACCTCTCATCCGAGAAGCTTCTTCAGTTCTAAGGTCAAATGGCCGAGAGTCCCAGATTTAAACCCAGTGGGAGTATCCCCCCAAGGAGGGACAAAGGACCCCCTGGTGATCCTCTAATCACATGCGCCAAGGTGTGAAAGCGGGTGTGGGACCTAATCAGCCAGGGTTTCGGGTGAGCCCATTGTGAAACCTGGCCCCACCTTGTCATGTGAATTCCTGAGGTCAGATGGCCCAGGATGTGAGTGGGTGTTAAGGCGTCTGGGGAGGGAACTCAAAACTGGATTGTAGATGGCAGACAGATGGTGTCGTAAACCACCGCCTCTGTTCAAAGATGGTCGCTCACAGTGGACATAGATGGCCTCTTTCACTCCTCTTTCAAACCATCTGTCCTCTCTGTCCAATATGTGAACATTGGCATCCTCGAAAGAGTGACCTTTATCCTTAAGATGCAGGTGGACTGCTGAGTCTTGTCCTGTGGAGGTGGCTCTTCTATGTTGTGCCATGCGCTTGTGAAGTGGCTGTTTGGTCTTGCCAATGTAGAGGTCTGGGCATTCCTCACTGCACTGTACAGCATACACCACGTTGTTAAGTCTGTGTTTTGGAGTTTTGTCTTTCGGGTGAACCAGTTTGTGTCTGAGTGTGTTGCTGGGTCTGAAGTACTCTGGGATGTCGTGCTTGGAGAAAACTCTCCTGAGTTTCTCTGATACACCGGCTACATAGGGGATGACAACGTTGTTGCGTCTGTCTTTCTTATCCTCCCTCGCTGGTGTCTGATCTTCTTTTCTGTGCCTCTTTGCTGACTTTATGAACGCCCAGTTAGGATAACCACATGTTTTCAGTGCTTCCTTTACATGTGTGTGTTCCTTCTTTTTCCCTTCAGGCTTAGAGGGAACAAGTTCTGCCCGGTGGTGTAGGGTCCTAATTACTCCAAGTTTGTGTTCCAGAGGGTGATGGGAGTCAAAGAGGAGGTACTGGTCCGTGTGTGGGGGCTTCTGGTAAACTTCAATGTTGAGGTTGCCATTCTCATCAATGTGCACAGCGCAGTCCAGGAAAGGCAAGCAGTTGTCCTTAGTGTCTTCCCTGGTGAACTTGATGTTTTTATCCACGGCGTTAATGTGCGCAGTGAAGGATTCCACTTCTTGTGTCTTGATTTTGACCCAGGTGTCATCTACATATCTGTACCAGTGGCTGGGTACTCTCCCTTTAAAAGAGCCAAGAGCCTTTCTTTCCACTTCCTCCATGTAAAGGTTGGTGAGGCAGAGGTCTAACAGTGTGCAGATCTGATCGGGTGTGAAGTTGGTCCTGTCTTCCAAGGAGCTGTCTTCTTGTAGTCGTTTTCTGACAGTCTCCACTGCCTCCGTGGTGGGTATGCAAGTGAAGAGAGAGACTACATCAAAGGACACCATGGTTTCATCTGGATCCAGGGTAAGTTTCTGGACCTTGTCAGTGAAGTCGATGGAGTTCTTGATGTGGTGTGGGGTGTTCCCCACGAGAGGTGCAAGGATGGTAGCAAGGTGTTTCGCAATGTTATAAGTGGCTGAGTTTATGCTACTGACTATGGGTCTGAGTGGGACCCCTTCCTTGTGGATTTTAGGAAGTCCATAAATGCAGGGTATGGCATCCCCTGGATAAAGGCGGTGATATGTGAGGCGGTCAATGATTTTGTCCTTTTCAAGGTCTTGAAGGCAAGCTATAACTTTCTTTTTGTAGCTGCTTGTGGGGTCTCGTTTTAAAGCTTCGTAGGTGTTGTTGTCACTGAGGAGAGTAGTGATCTTTGTGTGGTAGTCTGTTGTGTTTAGGACCACGGTGCACCTTCCCTTATCCGCTGGTAATATGGTGATGTTGTGGTCTTTGCTCAGGGAAGCGACGGCCTTCTTTTCTGGTAGTGTGAGGTTAGACGGAGGGACTTTCGCACTGGAGAGGGTGGCTGAGACTTTCATTTTTGCTCTGCTTCTGTCTGTGATAATTTATTAATCCGTATGGCGGTTTCTGTGGCTGTGATGAGGTCCACTATGGGCAACTGTTGCGGAGAAATGGCGAAATTGAGTCCTTTGGCTAAAACCCTCTTTTCAGGTTCAGTGAGATTCCGGTCTGAAAAGTTCTTTACCCATTTCTCCCGACTGTCTTCAGGTGTGTTTTCTTCTCTGAGTTGTGAGGTTTCAGACTGAGGAGTGTGGGTTTTTGAAAGCAAGGTGTGAAATTTCCTGCGTTGTCTTTCTTTTCCTTGAGAGTGTTGGGCCCGCTGAGCCTTGTCCACAAACTTGTGAACCTCTTCTAAGATTGGAGAGGGTAGAAGGGTTTCCAATTCCTGCAGAGTCTGGCTGATCTTGATCTGGAGCGCATCTATAGTGAAATGGACCTGTCTTATCCTTTCATTTAAAAGGTGATTCTGTGCTCTCTGTAGAATCAAGTCTGCTCTGTGTCCCCTGACAGTGGATCCAAGGCGCAAGCTCCTAGGAACAACTCTGCTTTGTCTGCATCTTAGGTTGAAACGAAGGTGGTTCCTATAATCCGCCAGTTTCCTTGATTCCCTTTCATACTCCCGTACCAGTTGAAGGGTGTTCCTCCCAAAATGTACGGCAATAGCTTCTCGGATGAGAGGTGAAACGTCTTCAAGCAACTTAAAGAAGTCCAGACACTTTTCTTTGCAAACTCCTTTGACTTCACCAACGTTATTTTGCTGGAGCTGGTTCTCCATCTTCTGCCTGTAGCTGTCCTTCCTATTTCTTATCAGTCCCCTCAGCTCTCTCTGCACCCTTTTCAACTCCTCTTTGTCTCTGGATTTGAAGGCCCTCCTCTTCTGCTTGAGGACGGCTTTAATTTCTGGGGTAATCCAAGGTTTGTTGTTGGAGTAACACCATACAGTCCTGGTAGGTACGGTGTTATCCACACAGAAATTAATATAGTCAGTAATGCATGTAGTAAGGCTGTCGATGTCCTCTCTGTGGTCGTCACAGATCACCTCCCACACAGTGGACTCAAAACAATCCTTAAGAGCCTCCTCGCTCTCCTCCGACCATCTCTGCACTGTGCGGGTGGCTGGTGGCTCCCTGCGCACTAAGGGCTCATACACAGGGACAAGGTGCACCAGGTTGTGATCAGATCTGCCCAGGGGAGGGAGAGGTGATGAACTGTATGCCTCTTCAGCATTGACATACAGTAAGTCCAGTGTTTTATTGTCTCTCGGCAACAACAACAACAACAAAAACCCCTTTCATAAAACTTTCATAGTAGTTTGATCAAATATGATAAGTTGTACTACAAACACAAACATATCAATAGATAGTCTAAATAATTCAGTGCATGAATCTAAGCATCATCAGCCATGAAATACCTCCCCTGATGACCTTGCGCTACTAACACATGCTGTGACAAATGGCACTCAAACAGGTTGTGTGTTTGCTGATGTTTGTTGAGCTGATAGAAATATTGCATTTCACAGTTCAACACTTTTTGGCACAACACTGAAAGTATGGATACCTGAAAATTCTTCATAAAGACTTTACTTCACATGTCTGGCTATCATGTATTAACTAATATGTTATTTGGTTATGTAGTTTTGTAAATTATTCAGTGTTGGGGAGTAACGGAATACATGTACCCATGTTATGTATTTAAAATACAAAATATGAGTAACTGTATTCAGTTACAGTTACCGTTTAAAAAGGTGGTATTCAGAATACAGTTACTTTGTTGAAATAAAAGGATTACACTGCAGTCTTTTCCTGTTTCATATGTTAGACTATGCCTTCTCTATTTTTGGTAATTCCACGCCAGAGGAAACCCAAACAAAACACGCATTAAGAGGCTCTAATGTCTGTGTCTCAGTCTCGCTGCCCAGAATATAGCCTTGTGGGCAGTGTAGCCCAGTTGTAAGTAAATAATTAAGACTCGACTGTAGGGGAGACCGGGGATAGTTGTAACGTGGGTCAGTTGTAACACTTCCAATTTCTCCAATCAGGGCTAAGTTTCAAATGATGTGATTCATCCTGTGCATGCCCAATTCAGTTCTGCTATCACATGTGAAAAATCAGCACATTCAATTTAACACAAAAAAAGTAATTTGTATGCCAAAAAGTAAGTTTTTCTACTTTATTTCAATTTCTAATAGCATTATCTGCTTTACAGTTAAACTCATCAAACTTAAATTATGTTATTTGTATGTCTATGGGGATATATTCTGTGTAGGTCTTTAGTGCTAATGTTTTAGCCCTTGGCTGTAATCTTAGCTAGTTCATGGCTATAGGAGTCTGGGTCAGTTGTAACAGCAACAGTCTGGGTTAGTTGTAAGAATGATGCAGATGTTACAACTTACCACACTATTACTTTAACTTATATTAAACAAGTTGGGGCAAGGACATCAGCAGAGAGAGGTTCACTGGTCGCTTATGCGGTTAATGCCACTGGCAACACGATGCCTCCACTGTTTGTGTTCCCACACAGACATTATGCAGACCACTGTGTCAGAGATGGACCAGTAGGAAGTATTGGTAGTGGAAATAAATCAGGATGGGTGCAAGAAACAGATTTCCTCATCTTTCTGAAGCACTTTGCAAACCACACCAAGGTAAGCCATGAAAAAAGTAATGGAATTGCGATGCTGGTGCACAACTACATTTTTTCAGCTTCATTGTTATGTTCAAAAGTTGGTGCAAGAGTTGTAGGTTATAATGCCCACTGAGCCAATGAGGCCAAACTCAAGGAAGACCAACCAAAATTAATGAAATAGTCAGTTGCAGAAAATTCCATAATTTGTCTTTTTTGGGGGGTTGGAATATGTTCAAAAGCTAGATTTATGCATTCTGTTACACACACACACAGCTACATAAATGGCTCTAAGTGCATTCATGTGTTGAATAAAAAAGATTACATGTTAATGTTTTGTCAGTACCCTTATTTCATTGTGTTACATTTCACCCCAGGACATGTTACAACTAACCCAGACTATGGGGTTAATTGTAACATTCACTCTTTGTGTTTGAGAGCATACCATGCAATAGGTAATTGTGCTGCAGAGAAAATAGCTGCACTATTTAATAGCCGAGACATGTAAATACTTTGCATTACATTTTGAATCCACTACCTTAAAAGAGCTCCAATTTCCAGACAGAAATGTCAAAAATGTTACAACTATCCCCGGTCTCCCCTACACTGTGTTCGCGTTTTCCTCCGATACAATTCCGATACAAAGTTCTGTTGGAGCAGCTTTTCAACACCTCTCTCTGTCTTTCACTAGCAAAGTTGACCCATGCAACAAAGTAAAGCTAGTTTTTGGCTACAAGCCCGACACGGAACCCAGTGTATTAGCCAGAGGTCCCTTTACTACGGTTCGGAGCCACAGACCTGTTTTATATACGCGCAGAATAGGAGATCGCTGCAAAAAGTGCAGCCTTACCTAATGTCCACCATACTGTTACTCATTTTATATTAAGATTTAAAAATCTAGCTGTTATTGGTATGGCGAGTATCCTTAAGTAATAGTAATAAATCACACAGCAATAGTACATTCATGTAGTTGTAAAAAGCATGATAATATATATTAAGTAATCCAAAGAATTCAGAATACGTTACTCTCATTGAGTAATGTAATGGAATACGTTACAAAATACATGTTGGGGCATGTATTCTGTAATCTGTAGTGGAATACATTTTAAAAGTAACTTTCCCAACACTGAAATTATTTCTTATGTTTTTAAGATTATTGTGTACCATAATGTGTGTTTTGGTGAAGGAAGTTCCTTGTTTATCATTATTAGTTATCATATTAATATAAAAGATGTCAGTGATTAAAACTGTGAATAAGAAGCTCAGGCCAATAAAGGAAGACTTACGTTCTGCACCTTATACCCAGACAAATAGTCCACTTCTAGCGAACAGGGAGAATAGTTTCTGTTTTATATAATAGCTGGTGTGCCTAGTTCATTGGAATGTATCGGTCTTACACTGAAAAAAAGGCCATGTTGGATTTACTTGATTCAGTAGTGGACATTGGTTGCACACAAATGTTTTGCTTTGGCAGAAACTTAAACAATTGAGTTCAATCAACACAACTTGTTCATATTCAATAAACATGTGCATTTTGTGTTCAGAAAACGCGATTGAAACATGTTTAGATGAAGTAAGTTGAGCTCTTGGAATATTTTAATCCTTCACAATTTTGTCATTTTATTTCAACACTATTCAATAACTTTTACCCCAATACTACTTGGTCACTTAAATACTACATGTTGTCTTCATATTACATAATATTCAACAAAGTCTAGATCCTGGTTACCATAAGAATTCAATGGATACCATCCTCCTATCTTTATCCTGGTTGCAGGGGGGCTGGGAAATAACACTGAAGTGATAGGTTTCAAGGCAGGGTACACCCTGGACAGCCCACCAGTCAATCACAAACAACCATTTGCACTTACATTGACAGGTAATTTAGAATCACCAATTAACCTAACTCCAACAACTGCATGGCTTTTAACTGTGGGAAGAAACCAGAATACCCAGAGAGAAACCAGTGGAAACTAGCCAAACTGTGGATTTGAACCCAGGATCTTCTTACTGTGAAGCAACAACACTAACCACCATGCCAACAATCCAGACTTAACAGAAGTAGGAAAGCTATGATTTCAAGGCTTGATGCAGAAGTTTTTTGTACGTTTTTGTCCTTGACAGGTTAAACCACAATAAATAGCAATAGCATACACGTGGTGTGTGTGTGTAGTTGTCTGCCTCTTATAACTCCAGTGTTTTCCTGCAGTTTGACATCTTGTGAATTTCATGAGTTCAGCAACTAACCACTCTTACTAGAATGTATCATGTCATCTCATCAAGGACAAATTAAGTTGTTGAATTTCGTACAGATCCTTCATGATTTAATTATGTTCATAGAAACATGAAATTATTGTGTTTAAATTACAAGTTAGACTTTTTTAATGTAACAACCACCCAATTTACTTTTTTCGGTATACCAAAAACAAAAAAAAAGTAGAAGCGGCTGCTCGATTTGACTGAGATGGATGCCTTCCTGAAACCACGATCCAAAGCGCACGAGACTGAAAGTTATTGACTTACTTCACTCGAACATGAAATGAACAATTTAATCTAGCCTCTCTGCATATCATGTAGTTTCTACACTATATAGTTACACTTAACTTTAAAGCATGATGCACTTATGTTAAATACACGCAAGATGCTTACGTAAATCAAAGAGTTGGCCAATCCCTTTTTTTCAGTGTAGATGGTGACGACGATGGAAACTTCTTACACAAACACATGACATCAACGTCTGACTGATTTACAAAAGTGTGTGGGAGGTGTTTCCTGAGAATCACCTACAGTGATGCTCCAGATAAGAAGCAGCGAGACCAGAAATGAAGCAAAAAAAACTTCAAAAGCTTCAAAACAGCAGACGTACACTGTAAAAAGAAAATCGGTGAACCAACTTAATTGAATTGTTTCAATTGGTAACACCTAATTTAATTAAGTTCTTTGAAATTAAGTTAATACATTAGATAAATCAGTTGTGCGCTCTAATGTATTAACTTCATTTCAAAGAACTTAATTAAATTAGGTGTTACCAATTGAAACAATTCAATTAAGTTGGTTCTTTTTTCAGTGTAGATCTTCTGCTGGTCACAAGTTATGTTGGGGAATATCTGCTCTCTTTTATTTGTCCTCCATCAGTATTTGATGCAGGACACAGCCCCTCCAGCTGTCAACACATAGTTTGGCCATCAAGCATTAACTAACATGACCATGTAGTTTTGTGAATTTGTTTGAGAGATTATTGTGTGCCATGATGTGCGCTTTGCTGAAGATAGGCAGTTGTGGATTATTATTAGTTATCGGATTAATATAAAAACTGTCAGTATGAAGCTCAGGTCAATAAACGGTTGTTTTTAGTCGGCAACATATACCCAGAAAAACATCCCATTTCGACCAAATAGACATGTAAGTTTGTGCTTCATATAGTAACTGGTATGATCGGTTCATTGGAATAGACTGTGACAATGACAAATGTACAACTTTACAAAGAAAACATTTCCCTTCAAGGTTTGAAACAGTGGTATGTGTGATATGTGATATGCCGTGTACACGGCCAGTGTTGCTGATAGCAAGTATTGATACTGATGCTTTTAACTAAAAGTAGCTAATAATAATAATGATAATAATGGATTGCATTTATATAGCACTTTTCGAGACCCTCAAAGCGCTTTACAATTCCACTATTCATTCACTCTCACATTCACACAATGGTGGAGGCAAGCTACAGTTGTAGCCACAGCTGCCCTGGGACAGACTGACAGAAGCGAGGCTGCCATATCGCGCCATCGGCCCCTCTGGGCGATGTAGGATTAGCAGGGAATGTCTGAATGTCTGAATACAGTCTACAGGTAATCAATTATGATGACACTTAATTAACATTATTTTCACCGCT
Organism: Oreochromis niloticus; assembly: GCF_001858045.2. Taxonomy (NCBI): domain Eukaryota; kingdom Metazoa; phylum Chordata; class Actinopteri; order Cichliformes; family Cichlidae; genus Oreochromis; species Oreochromis niloticus. The sequence goes on from NC_031973.2 coordinate 10,064,344, forward strand.
ATGTGAGCTAGCTGGATATTTCTTGCCTCTGTGGAAGGACTCTGTGGGGTCTGGGTCTATCTGAAGTGTGCCACTCCCTCCCCTGTTCCCATGTTACTTTCTCTTCGTGTTTCATTCCTTAATCTCTTCAGTCTGTCTTGTTCCCTCGTCTGTTCCCTGGCATTTGGGTCATCCTCACTTCACATTATCTGTGCACGCAGATCCTGACACAAGGTGAGCAGCAAAATAATGTTATTAGAGAATTATACTAATTTGAATTTATTTTTAGATAGAATCTAGTGTAGGTTACTTTCCTTATCCTTTATGCCATAGTGGAAACAGTGTAGCTCGTACAGTGGGTATAGCTACAGTAGTATCTATGCCTAACTCTTTCTTCTGAGATGTTTTGTTTTCCCCATGTTTAAAATTCTGGTTATTTACATTTTTAGCAGAAGTCATTAGTCTGAAGCCATTAGATCGGGTTCTTCTGGTGACAAATTGCTTGCATTTTGCTCTTTTTTCTGCCTTCTTTCCACTCTCTTTACTACTGTTTTTGCCATTGTTAAGTTTTGTCACTATAAAGTACTTGGTTATTTAAAAGAAAAGATAGTGGTAATAGGGTTTAAAAAAGCCAGATCACAGCTGTAACACAACTATGAATTCTCTCACTACTACCATAAACTGGTTCAGCTGTGCCAAAACAATTGGACAAGAGATTTTTAAATTAATTAATAGCCAATAATTGTGACTTAAACATACATCTGCTATTAGATAAAGCTGGTTTTCTTTTAAAAACGAGAGGTACAGTCAAACTGTGAATTTTTCTTAGGAAGGTTCCTATTTGAGTGAGCTGACCCTAAATTGCCAGCCTTTGATTACTAAAAAATTAATTACTGGTCTATTATTATTATTATTATTATTATTATTATTATTATTATTATTATTATTATTTTATGCCGAAGCTTGATAAAACATGCTCAGTTTCAACAACAGATCGCTAAGTCCACTGCTGAGTATTAAATTATTGTCATAGAATTTACTTCTTATCAACGGTTGAGTTCATGTGGAACACATAGATTTATGTAAGCTCTCTAGATCAAGGTCTTGAGCTAATTAAATGCTAAAAGTCCACTTAAAGACCACTATAGCTCAGTTAGATATAGCCGATGTTGCCATTACTGTAAGCCTTTAGAATTACCATTAAGTTATTATTTTTAAAACATTTTTATTTAACCTTTATTTATACAGCTAGTATGAGAGAGACCTGTCCCAGACAAATATGTTAAAATTAGAACAATAAAAGAAACAATAAAACACATACATTTGTCTAATCCACACAGTCAAGACAAGAACAAGTTGCCAGTTATGATTTCACAAAAACATTTGTATGTCATACAAGTCTGCAATTGAAATCAACTGAGAGAGCTTCGAATCCTTCTATAATGTATTCCATGAAGACGGGCCAGAAAAGAAGAATGCCTTCTTTCCAAGCTCTATACAAACTGATGGGACGGTAAATATAATGATGTCATGAGACCACAATCTATGACTAAACTGTTTGTCTAACATGTACTCTGATAAATAAGAGGTCAGTAAACCAGAAATAGATTTATAGATAAAGTGATACCAATGAACCATCAAGTATAAGGCCAATGAAGATCAGTGAACTAGAGAATATAAAGTACAGTGGTGTGTTAAAGGTTTATAGCCAGGTATAAAATCTCAGTGCCCCATGATAGACTGAATCCAACAGATGAAAAGAGTGAGCAGAGGTCCTGAGTACTTTCTTCCACACTGAAAACACTGATATAATTATTTGAACATTACCTAATAAGACTGATTCAGGACAGACAATTAGTTATGTTAAACTTTTCTAGCAGTCCTTCACAAACAGGGAACAGTCTGTCTATTCTCAACATCTGTCAGCTGCTGCTGGCTCTTCCTCCTCCTCTTCCTCACACACTGCTGAGTTTGTCCTGGTGGATCATCAGGGGTGCAAATCACAGATGATGTGCAGCAGTGGGTCCCTCAGTCTGTCCTCACTCTGGACACTTGCAGTTGCCACACATGGAAATCAAATGTGTGATAAGCTGCAGGATTCAAACACAAGTGTAACTTATAAATACATGTTCATACTTTTATTACACAATCAGAGAGAAAGAAAAAGAGAGAGAGTGCAGGACAGACAGACAGGTGACAGTCTCAGGTGTATACAATGCTACAAAACAGCACAAGAGAAGGAGGATTTAGTGTTTGTGCTTTTTCACACAAATAATTGCCTTTGAACACAGCCATCAGCTCAGCTTTCATCTATTAAATAAGGCTCTTGAGGATATTTTTTATGTTCTTTCATAAATGAATCCTAACATCTCGTTTCTTGTCTATGACCATCAGTCCACACATCTGAAGACAACATTCAACAACAGACTTTGCCTCTTCAACCTGACTTTTTGACAGCTAAAGATGTGTACTCTGGTGCAAAATCAAAAATTGCTAAAGGAATACCTGGATGAACTACATGAGTCTAAGCTAACTGAATTTCAGTGGTACTTGGCTCAGAATAAGAGAGAAGGATCCCGACCTATCTCGAGGTCCCAGCTGGAGAAAGCTACCAGAGAGGAGACTGTTGACAAGCTGGTGCAAGTTTACAGCGAAGATGGTGCTGTAGAGGTTACAGTCGACATTTTATTTAGGATGAATTTAAATGACCTCGCAATAAGGTTAACCAAAGGTAAAATGCCATGATATTGCAGTTTAACTGCTATATATATTTCCACATCATACAAAAAATATAAATCTTAATCCATTTGTAATGTTTTGTTTTGCATTTGCAGAAATATTACGTGAGACTGTGGAAGTGCAGCCATATTCTGGTCCTATATTCCATAAGTCAGAAACAGTCATGCCTGAAGAGTTAGAAGAAAAGTCACTCTCCATCCTAATGAAAGAAAACAAGTCAGGTGATAAAGAATTGGAAATCATCACAAACAGTGGACAAGAATCATCTGTCACTGAGGATATGTCTTGTCCAATTTGCTTATGTATTTTCACTGAACCTGTGACGCTGCAGTGTGGCCACAGCTTCTGTAAGGACTGTGTGCAAGACCACTGGAGATTGAAAAAAGGTAAAAAATGCGCAATCTGTTGTCAAGTCATCTACAACCCTGAACCTCCGTCTAATTTTGTTCTGAAGAGTTTGAGTGAAAGATACAAAAGGCTCACTGATTCATCAGAAGGACACAGAAATGTCCCATCAGAGCCACACCAGGTGAAGACACTTTTATCTATTGACTTGGCTAAATTGCATGAAATTCTTTGCTGTGCCTAAAACTATGATAGAAGGGCGTATGTAATTTGTACTTAAACTTGCATTTCTGATTGAGACACGCCCACAGATCTTTTTTTTTTTCAGTGCTTTCTTGTTCTTTTGATTGAAGGAGTACTTTTATTTCAGACTTTTTCCAAGAATGTCATGGGAAAGCAGGTAGCTTTTGAAAGAGTCAAGCAAGTGTGCAACTCATCAACTGAACATATTAAGGTACCTGTTGAATTTTGGCTTGTTAAAACTTAAACACGTTAAGAGCTGAAGAAAATGACCGGTTGTTTTTTTTCTGTAACAGACTCAGAGGAATGACGCAGAGAAGAAGATTCGGGAGGACTATCAGAAGCTTAGACTCTTCCTGGGGAGAGAGGAAGAAGCCAGAATAGCAGCATTAAAAGAAGAGGAGACTCAAAAGATTAATACAAAGCAGAGGTTGACAGATCTCCACAGAGACATCCTTTCACTCTCTGACAGTGTGAAAGACATAGAAAAGCTTTTAGAACCTAATTGCTCATTCATGCAGGTAATTATTCAAAGTATAACAAAGATTAAATGCACACAAAATAATGTCTAATACTTTTCTTTTTTATTTGTGAACTTTAGAACTGCATTGGTAAGGTTAGTATGTGTAATTTTAATTTCTTGTGCTTCTATTTGTTTAAAAATACATCATCTGTCATTAGGGACACGAGAGCCGAATATAGTTACAGTAATATCTCCAGTGCACCAATTGCACAAGAGTAGTATATTGTGAGTAAAAATTGTGACTTTGCTTTAGAGCTCAGAATGCACTGCCAGACCCCCAGCAACTTCCACAAGCACAGATAAATGTTTCAGAACACATGGAAAACCTTTAGAGAAGAATCTTGGAAAAAATGATGATCGACATAATATTCAGTAAGTTTAAATCCAAAGACTTTCTATTATGTATTTCGCATGTGTGAGGAGACTGAACAACAGAGTGTTTTTTAAAAATTGTATTTATTTATTTGTTTTGTGTTCCACAGGTCCTACTTTCCTTTTTTTTGTTTTTGTTTGTTTTTGTTGTTTTTGTTTTTGTTTTGTTTTGGGGTTTTTTGTTTTTGTTTTTGTTTGTTGTTGTTTTTTTGCTGGTGAAAAGAAAGGGGAGAAAGAAAGGGAAAGAAAAACATTGGGAATTGGCCTACAAGCTCTGCTTTCTAAGTTGAAAATCTGATTCACAAGACATCATTATTATCAAATATATTCTTGAGAAAGTAAAATTCCTGTACTGTTGTGTTTGCTTAAATATCCCTGCAAGGAAGCGCAAGATTAATAGTCATTTTCAGCCATTTTATTTACACTCTTCCCCTCGCATGTACCATTTCTTTTCATTGTCTTTCTAGAAAGAACTTGAAGTCAATTTGCTACCATTTTTCCTTTATCTTGGTTTAATTTGATAAAATGTTACTTTGTAAATTTAGGTTAGACTGGAGGTTTATGGTTTGGTGGACTGGCCTTTGATGTAGTGTTCAGTGCCATCCTAGAGTCTCAGTAAAGTTTGTAACAGTCAGCATTATTGAACATACACAGCCAACAATACTTTTACTAATGGTAAAAGTCATGTTGTACTAATTGTACACAATATTGTTGTAATTTTCAATTAAGGACAAAAAGATTGAAAGTGTTTGATTCCAGATAAGTTTGTCATTGTGTAATTTGTTAAAAAAAGAAAAAAATGTTGCAGCTGTAGCTGAGATATAATAAACTAAGTGTGAACATTCTCAAAACTGTATTCTATATAGTAAATTTTTTAATTGTGTAAATTTAATTTTTGTAAAACTAAGGTTCCATATGTCACTGTTGAAGTGGGGCAGTAATCAGTATGACACCACTTGTAAACATGCTGCATGTGTGGGGGTTCCCAGCCAGAGCTGCATGGACTCCACACTGGTGATGTACACTTTCTGTAGCTCCTCTCCCTGTACTAAATTATGCATTTAAATTTGGTGTATTTTTCTTTGCTAAGTATTAGTTCTTATGGCTAAAAGCTCCCAAAGTGTTTTTGATATCTTTGAAAGAGGAAAATAGTAATTGGAACTGCCTTTTATCTGTTACACCATCCGTTTATGTGTTCCTTACTTGCGCTAAACAGGGATGAGGAGAAGCCTGCTGTTGCTGTGTGACACTGATTTTGGTGCTGCACTTTGTCTTTTAGGTATGTGTATAATGAGTTCATGATCTGAGGCTGCACACTGAATAGTATTTTCAGCCATGTTGGGAAAAGTTAGTTGTTTGAATATGTATTGTGTAATTGATCCATCTTAGTGGGGATTTAAATATTACAAGTTATTATTAGTGGCTTATTTTTGACTACACCTTGCTTCATATTTGTCTCTGTTTTACTCCACTATTACATTTGATTTTAAAGTGGCTGTTGAGAGAAACCACACCATTGTTTTGATAGATTGTATTTTCTTTTATATATATTGTGAGCCAGAGCTGCATGGACTCCACACTTGGATGAAGAGAGGCCTGCTGTTGCTGTGTGACACTGATTTTGCTGCTGCACTTTGTCTTTTAGAAATAAATCAAGTTTCCAGCCAGCCTGTGTCTGTCGTCACAACGGAGTCAACCATTTGAAATCTGCTACATAGCTGCTTTGGTTAAACTGAAGTTATGTTTTTTATTATGAAATAAAATGTTGTCGTTCATTTATAGAGACTTGAATAAAAAAAAACCACTTAACTATTTTCACCCAGGAGGGAGCTCCCAATATATAACCAGTCTGTTTTTGTACAGCTGCTGACAGTGTGTTATTGATAAATTGTGGATCAATGGCTTTTGATCAATGGTTGCTGATCAGTGGTCATGACAATTTGCATATCAGTGATCATAATGCGACCTCACAGTCCATTGTTCGTTGGTGGTGCTAGTTTCCGTCTTTATGCCAATATACTGTTTAAAAGGTTGGGGAAACCTGCATTCAGGTGAGACTGAAGTCAGTTGGCTGAGTGACAAAATGTTTCTCCCACTGAAAACGCTACGTCCAGATGAACAGAATCAACTTTTTGGGGTACAGCTCAAACCCTTTAAGATGATCCATGCTGATGATGAGTCTGTTACAGTCAGATTCAATCTAAAATTCAAGTTAATAATCTTGTTGATAAAAGCAAATTAAACCCATAGAAAATGAATACTACTACTACGACTAATAATAATTATTATTTTAAAAATGATAAATGGTAAAGAGTGAGGCCTCATATTCATAAATATAGCAGACAAAGCATTTTTAGTCAAAAATTGTTTACTTTAAATTTTAAAAAGTAAAGTTCCGAAACATATGATACAACAGAAAATAAATATTTTCCCTTCCCTTATAAAATAGTAAATAAAATGTGCCTTAGTCAAGATGAAGAGAAAATGAAAGCATTAGAGAAATACAATAAAGAAGCATCTACTTTAACTTTCAAATAATAAAAAAAACTTTTTGGAATTTTTTTTACCAGTTATTTTTTGACAAGCTAACCAGATTAACAATATAGTCTGTTGCCTAAATTGTATGGAAAAGGAATAAATGAGTGAGTTTTGCCTCAATATCTTAGCAGAAACATATTGTCAAGAGGTAAAGTGGGATTTGGCAAGTGGGGACCCCCCTCCCAAACAGGTATAGTAGTGTAGTGTGGGCAAAAGCATTACATTTTCTTTGTGTAATGGCTATTATCAGCTGAAATGTGCTGTTGCTGCTCATTTTGATTTGAACTGGATTCCTTGTCTTTGGCCCATACAGATTTGTGCCCAGTGTAATAAAACTCTTGCCCCTTTTTGCATCGTTTGTTGAATCGTCAGGAATCTTAGGGTAACTCCCGTCTCTATATTCACTTGGGATTCTCAGGTCAAATCTCTGGTTCGCTCTTGTTTTCATCACATAAGAAATATTGTTAAGTATCGTTGTGTCATGCTGTGAAATGGAAATCATTCTTCAAGCTTTTATTTCATCATGTTTGGATTATTGCAATTCATTGTTCGCTTGTGTAAACAAAAACTCCCTAGAATGTTTATAAGTTCTTAGGGTCTCCCATGGCAAACTGGTCCTCGGTAAGGGACCAGACAAAGAGTGATTGAGCAGACCCCTATGAGTACAACATCAAAGGAATGGGTCACCCTGCCCAGAATAGGGTTACTGGGGCCCAGCCAGGATTAGCCTTAAGAAGGGACAAAGGACCACTGTACTGTAGACGCACCACATCCCGGAGGTTCTGTAGGGGTCAGTGTTTGCTGGGTGTCAGCGAATGACCGGGCGGATCGATCCCCTGCTACCGGGGCTGGCAATAGGGACATGGGTTATCACCTCTCTGGTGGGGAAGGACCCAGAGCTAGAGAGTGAAGTTGAGAGGTACCATATTGATATAGTTGGGCTCATTTCAATGCACGGCTTGGACTCTGGAACCAGTCTCCTGGAGAGGGGCTGGACTGTTCCACTGACTTGGTGCCTGCAAATTGAGGCTTTTTCCAGTGGACGAGGGTTTGTTTCCTGCATCCGTTGCCTTTGGTTATACATCAATGACGTTTCTGAGTACTCCGACTTCTAGCAGTCCCTCGGTGTGGTGCTTGAGGGTGCTCCACCCAGTGTTGCCAACTCCTCAGTAAGGAAAATCGCTATTGGCTGTCCTAAAAGTCACCAGAAGTCGCTAAATGACATCATCGCCTAATTTGCATAATTGGTCATGCTAATATAATTGTAACCTACGTTGTTGGAGAGAGAAATAACATTGTGGAAGAGACATAAAGTGAGTAAAAAACGTCCTAAATGCATTTAGAATTTATTTAGAACTACAAATTAAATTTATTTTAGCAATTATTGTTTTTTTTAAAGTCAGAATTCCAACCCTGCTCCTTTATCCGGGCTTGGACCGGCAAAAAAGACCCGAAATAGGCACTCTGGCGGAGTTACTGTGTGTGTGTGTGTGTGTGTGTTTATAAGTAGTTTTAAACCTCGTGATCCACAAAACAGCATAACAGTAAAAGAAGAACTGACTGCGTTACAGTCAGTGCGGGAGCAGCGGCTTCGCTCATGCGCGATTCATTTGCAGTTCGGACGCATAGGTGTGAACATCGTCTGCCCTGATAGCAGCTGGGGGAGGACTATCCTCCGCCTGTGAGCGCTTTGGTACGGGCGAGGTGCCCACGGCAGCACCCGCTGCTTGTTGAGAGTAAACGCGATACCCACTTTCACGTCAAAAAGTCGTCATAAATAAATCTCCAATAACACCAGAAAAAGTCGCCAGATTTGTCGCTAGTCGCTTTTTAGAAAAAAAGTCGCTAAGGGGGTCTGAAAACTCGCTAAATATAGCGACAAAGTCGCTAAGTTGGCAACACTGGCTCCACCTGGGGAATATATCATTGTACTGGGAGACTTTGGTGCTCATGTGTAGGGATGGGTATCGTTTAGGTTTTATCCGATACCGGTGCCAAACCGGTACTTTTGAAACGGTGCCGGTGCTTAAACGGTGCTCAAACCGGTGCTTAAAGAATGGAGAACACAAAATTGGTCCAAAAACCTCTCATGTTCAGCTGTTTTTTTGTAAAAAGATAACAATGTAAGCCTTTTCTGCAGCTATAGGGCATATATGGTATCACTCTTGGCTGAAAGCAGTGCTTAAACAATGGAAAAAAACACAAAATTGATCCAAAAACCTCTCATGTTTAACTGTTTTCCACTTTTTCTTTGGTCATTTTAGCCTTTTTGGCCAGGGTGAAGGGAGTATCTGCCATCAAACAAGAAGACAGCCGCATGTAACTACGACGGTGTTTGCTAGTTCACCTTACATGCATTAATGTAATAACGTGGTTAGCCTACTCAACGTAAATTACACACGAACAACATTAAGTTACTCACCCAGAGAAGAACAGCTACTGCTGCCATCATCATCATCATTTCTGCTACACTGGCAGGGCTAGGGGCCAGGACTCTCCTCTTTGGGTTTTTGGGGGATGTTGCTAACTCCGGGTCCGATAACAGGCACCACACCCGCAGTAGATGTGCACGGTGTGAGGTCTCGCAGCAAGCTATGAAATATGGCGCATTTCTTGGCTTTTAAAAAAACCGCTACGCGTGGCCAGGTGTTTCATCGGATTCGAGGTGTTACCTCCTTTGACAGTATCACAGTATCACCTTAAAGCACTTGTTGCAGGCTGCTGAGTTTGCATCTTTTGCTGCTAAGTGCAGCCAGACTTTTGAACGCTCGGCCTTGGGCAGTTTTTAATGTGTAGCTCTGCTCTAAAAGAACGTACGTACCTGGGCCCGCCTACTATCCTCGGAAACGTAAAATGATTGGCTAGAATTGGCTCAGGAAAAAAAAATAAAGCACCGAAATAAAGCACCGAAATGTGCGCTGCTTTTCGGTCTGGTTACTACCGTTTATGTCAGAACCGGTGCCATCATGGCACCGGACACCGGTACCCATCCCTACTCATGTGGGCAATGAGAAGGAGAACTGGAGGGGCGTGACCTGAACCTGAATGGTGTTCTGTTACTGGACTTCTGTGCACAGTTTGTCCATAACGAACTCCATGCTCGAACATAAGGGTGTCCATAAGCGCAGGCAGCACCATGACACCCTAGATTCTAGATGATAGATGATAGATTCTGTAATCGCATTATCAGGTACAATGTATGTTCTGGTCACTTGGGTGAAGAGAGAGGCTGAGCTGTCAACTAATAATGGTGAGCTGGATCAGGTGTTGGGGGCAGGACACTTGACAGGCCTGGTGCTGCACCCAAACGTATAGAGAGGGTGTGTTGGGAACACATAACACAGGCCCCCTTCCCTGAAATCTTCAACTCTCCCCTTTGGCAGAACTACAACATCATTCCAAGGTAGACTGGGGACATTGAGTATGAATGGACCACATTCAGCACCTCCATTGTTGAACCTACTGCCCTAGCTGTAGCTAGATGGTGTTTGGTGCCTGTCAATTCAATTCAATTGTATTTATACAGCGCCAAATCACAACAACAGTTGCCTCAAGGCAGTTTATATTGATTCTGTATCCCATTCTACTTTTTAGTTCTCTAGGAACCACAAGTAAGGCCAAAGCCTAACAGTGAAGTGCTCTAATGGGGTGATGTTGTACTATAAGGTCATTAAGATTAGTTATTCAAGACCTTGTATGTGAGGAGCAGGATTTTGAATTCAATTCTGGATTTAACAGTGAGCCAGTGAAGGATAGCCAACATAGGAGAAATATGCTCTCTCTTTCTAGTCCCTGTCTGTACTCTTGCTGTAGCATTTTGGATGAACTGAAGGCTTTTCAAGGAGTATAGAGGAAATCCTGATAATAATGAATTACAGTAGTCCAGCCTAGAAGTAATAAATGCATGAACTAGTTTTTTAGCGTCACTCTGAGATAGGATATTTCTCATTTTAGAGATGTTGCGCAAATGTTCCGATGAGTTGACTCATGTGAGAGACCATGTGTCAAAAGGAGGGATTCCAGGTTTAACATGAAACAATGCTTTCTATGTTTTCCATGAGTTTTTTTCATGATGATTTTTTCCATGGCTTCTTTACTGTGATTTGTGGGATTAACAGTTCAGGTATTAAACCTCTACAGGGGGTAAATCCATGTGCAGATAAGGTTTTGATGACCTATAAGTAAACTTCACTGAACTGAAGGGAAAATGTGGTTTGATGATGGTTGGCATGTTTTCCAAATGGTGAGTTTGCTAGAAAGTTTTTCTTTCTAGTAGGGAGATACAGGTGCAGTAGCCAGAGTATTGCTGGAAGAAATCATCCTAAGGGTGGAATCTCCAGACTGAGATTGAGACTGGATGCTGATCAAAAGTCTTCAGAGACCCAGTGAGAATAGGGACCATTCCTGGCATAGCTGATGGCCCAGGCAGTGGTTGAGGTCAAAGGTCGTTCGGTTTGGGGCCCTACTAGTCATGAGAAGATTCCAGAACTACAGCAATAACCATAAAGCTGCGCTGGAACGAGAGAGTGAGGGGTGAAAAGAGTGCCCTCCTCCAACAAGAACATGCCATGCTTCAACAGCGACGTGCAGAGCAGACTCTGTGTCACCTAAGAGGGATCAGCGAATGAATGCAGATAACACCTGCTTAAACAGCCAATCAGTTTCCCTGGAAAGCTTAGTATGTTTTTAAGTTAAGGAGGTCGTTAGTGTGACGTTTCTAATCATTTTACAAATGACATGCATTTACATGAATCGCCAAACACCACAAACTCTTTTAGAGTCCTGAGCATGAGTAAAAGTAACTGGAGTGATTATACCACATTTCACAGTTACTTGACTAATAATTACTTGTGTACATTTTGCATGGTAGCGAGATTGTTTTCCTAGCATGTAAGTTCCTGATGCGTAAGTGCATTAGGTCCTCATTGTCTGAGGAAACATAACAATAACAGCAGTTGTGGTTTCTTTTGACGTGTATGAAACTTTGACACTGTAAAGATAGGATTTTGGGTTTATCAGATTTCATTGAGGGGTTTTGATAGGCCTCAAACATGCTGGAAGCACCTAAAGAATGAGGTTGTTCTTCCAGAGTTAAATGTGGTTGTTTTGATTTGATATTTGATATACCTTTATTAGTCCCACAAGGGGAAATTTCATGTTAAGGCTGCTGACCTATTGCACGCAATGGCGGCGCCATCTTACCCTCCGACCATACATACATTACACAAAAACATCACATGGGGAAGACAGGTCAGAGAGGTATAACATGGAAAATGCACCACATGAGGAAAGATAAGGAGAAAAAATAACTTCCCCCAGACTGAGCTCCATGGTTCCCCAATCACTGATATGGGCAGAGTAAAGATAATTGTAAATGCCTTTGAGAGGGTTTACACTGTTTAAATGGGTCGATTGCCCTACAATAGTAAAGAGTACAGTACACTGCATAGATAGAGAGGCAAGATCTATCACTCTGTTGTAAAATTTAGCTCAGAAGTGTTTGATATATGTTGGCTGTGTGGAAATACATGGCTACTTTTGGGTTTTACTCTAGAACTTGAGAAGCACTAACATCAGTGTTAGTATATGTTTTTGGTATTAATTTACATACAGGTTCAGGCATGTTCACTGTCCTTGATGGCAAACATCTGGACAAGTAAAATAAAGTGGTGCAAAGGAGTGTGTGTGATGTTTGGTGAGGCATGTGTGCCTCAATCCCTAATAACACTGGGAAGAGGGTTCTTATGAAAGAGCAGCTTGATGTAACTAAGGTTGAAGTTTTCTTTTGCAGATGAACAACGAATGCTGTTTCATTTCTGTATATGATCTCATATTGTGTTTTCTTTTATGATATAACTCTTTTGAAGAAAGGGTGGACACTCAGATGGAGCGAAGATGACCATAAAATGTGAATTTGTTTTTTCCTTCTGACTATAGGGAGGATGCACATTGTGGAATTTTTTTGAGTCCACAATGTTGTTGATGTTATGTTCAGCAGTTAGAAAAGAAATCTCCATGTGTTCTTATGTGATACTTAATTAATTATTTTTTATTCTTAATTGATGAATCAAAAGGGTGGAATTGTGGAAGCAGATTTCTTTTCTCATGTATTAATCACATATTTAATCATATCACATTAGTTACAGTAATATCTCTTTCTCACTTCTACAATAGTAAGAGCACTCCTGTCACCAGTTTGCATGTATGTGGAATGTTAACACAGTGAGGCCATTGTAATGGCAGATGTTAAACAGATAGTGGGACTCCTTCTCCTTATCAGGGATGTAAATCCTTAGGTGATGGCCAAGCAGAAAACAAGGTTATAATTCTCTCTGTGAGGGAGGAGGTATAGCCCCCCCGTGAGAGGGGCCAACATGTAAGAGTTTGTGGAATGTTCTTTGTCTGTGTCTCTGTATATAAGATGTAAAGGCGGTGGCCACAATTCAGAGATGATCCTAGTGTTTCACTGGGATGCTCTCTCCACATTGTTTATTAAACCCACTTCAAATCAAGCTCACTGGGTGTGTTGCAGGTTATTGTTAAATTTTCTCTAACAGCAGCACACACGTGAGCACCAAGCCCCGGATACTGAGAACCACCATTGCACCGACGGGCAAGGGTCCCAGCCATTGGGAGGGAGTGTGGTGGTGGGGGTGGGTCTAGTGGAGTTAGTGTGTCAGTCTACGCTTAGCACCACAGTGATACTTTCCAAGTGTGGAATGTGTGGTATTCTCTTTCAACATTCTATTCTACGATACATATGTGTATAGCACAAAATGAACATGAATATGTGCTCAAACATGTGAGGTAGTTTTTGAAGTATGTATGTATTAAAGATTAACCAAATTTTAACAGACTACATTTCAAAGTGTGTACTTTTTCACTTTTACTTGAGTAAAGAAGTTGAATGAGTAACATATTGTTACAGCCCTAGCAGGGTCTCTGCCTGAAATTGCCCTTGTGTGGGTGTGTTCTGCCATCTTTCCTGCCTTAGGTGCCACCTTTTTGTACATCTGACTCCCATCAGCAATTAAAAATACTTAAGGCCAGGAAGGTGAGCTCTACTGCCAGAGAGCCTTGTTGGGTTGCAGCTAGTGAGTTGTGTGTAGGGTGGTTGATTGCTCCTGCTCTGTGGAGAGGAGTGTGTTTTGGTGTTAACCCTTTTTGACTTACTTTTCAGTTTTTTGACCAACACCTGAGTTTTGCTGTTTTCTTTCTTTAAAAGGTGATAGTGGCTTGTCGGTCTCTTTTACACTGTAAAATCTAATATTGTGTGTGAACTCAGTTTTTATCAATTCGTTATTAGAACTCAGTTTAAGTAAGTTATAAGTTTATTTGAGTTGTAAATTAGAAAAACTAAGTAAGCTGAAAAAGATTATTATTCTCATTGCTGTGATTCTTTACATGATACACTGATTTGGTGAGTAAATCTTTACTCTCATTCAAACTCTCAGTTTGGCACTAGGTTTATGAACTTGCTAGCTAGCTGGTGTTAGCCTAGCGTTGCTGCTGCCTCTCGGCTCATGTTACTTAAAAATTAACTCCACAGCTTTAAAAACCTTATATTAAAAGTCTCTCAATGAAATATTCTGTTGATTGTTTGAATTAGAAAAGTGAGCAGCTACTACATAAGAGCCCAAGTTAAAATTTTTCAGAAGGTGATCTTTTATAACATAGGAACTGTATATTCTTAGTCCCTGTATTTATTTTAATGGTTTGTGGCAGCTTTTGAACATCTGTGAAATCTATTAATGTCAAATCTAGGCTTTCTGTAACAACATACGCAAACTGTTTTTATATTTAATGAACATTTCTGTTTAATTACATTTTAAATAACAGTAATAATAATAGTAATAATAATAGTAATAATGATAGTCTTCTGTTAAAAAAATGTGTTTAGACAGAAGTTTTTTTTTATGAAAGTCTAAAGCCATAAACCAGATTAGTGGTCTGTTAAATGGTTAAAGTCTAGGTTGACTTTATAGTTAAAAATAAAGTAATTTAGCATGTCCTTCTAAAGAATTAAGTTAAATCCTAAAGTTGAATCATAAGAAACGTATTGGGGTTGCCTTTGTTACATATAATACACTACCCATATAAAACCATATAGCTTCATCTTAATAGGGTTATTAGACACTTTGACTCAATCATGGATGATCTGTGATAACTAGTCAATGTCTTTATTCAGCTACTTATACGACCACACAAAGTGTTTAGAAAATTAGCAGTTAGTCTTAAGTTAGCACAGCACATTTAAGTGCCTGAATGATCAGGACACATCAGTCCAAAGAGAGGAGATGAAGGAAAAACAGCCCAGCAGGTTTGATTACAGGAAATAACCCAGCTTTCCAAAACTTTTCAGCTCTAAAGTTTTACTCTGGGATTCCAGAGAAAAGCTTTTTTATCATTCACTGACTTTCCTTGTGCTTCTGAGTGTTTGCTTTCTTTGAAGTTATCCATTAGGGACATGATGGATGATTATAGTAACCACGAACTTTTTCCACACAGTAACTGTGTTAAGAATAAAAACTGAGAACCCCAGAACACAAGGATAAATGTGTAACACCTCCAGTTCAAGATTAGAGAAGATGATTAGCAACATAAAACACAATAACTTTAATCCAGAGAAGATTTCCTGTTTCTTACTCACCATCAGTGTCTTTCTGTTCTGCTCTTTTAATCTGCAGCCCCTGAAGTTGTCGACTCCTTCATCTCCAGAGCTTCCACTGTCTGAAGATCTGACTGAGGAGACTTCAGTGTTTGGCAAACATAAAGAAAATGTTCCCCGTGTGCTCATCATTAAATGTGTTCAGCTTATTGTGTGCCATGATGTGCACTTTGCTGAAGATAGGCAGTTGTGGATTATTATTAGTTACTGGATTAATATAAAAACTGTCAGTATGAAGTTCAGGTCAATAAACGGTCGTTTTTAGTCGGCAACATATACCCAGAAAATATCCCATTTCAACCGAATAGACATGTAAGTTTGTGCTTTATATAGTAACTGGCATGATCGGTTCATTGGAATAGACTGTGACAATGACAACTTCAACAGGAAATTTTACAAAGAAAACATTTCACTCTAAGGTTTGAAACAGTGGTATGTGTGATATGTGATGTTGCAAAATTTGGATCCAATCCCAAGTAAATACATGGCCAGTGTTTCTGATAGCAAGTAGTGATACTGATGCTTTTAACTTACAAAGGCAGCTTTTGTAGGATTAGCAGGGAATGTCTGAATGTCTGAATATAGTCTACAGGTAATCAATTATGATGACACTTAATTAACATTATTTTCACCACTATGTGAGCTAGCTGGATATTTCTTGCCTCTGTGGAAGGACTCTGTGGGGTCTGGATCTATCTGAAGGATTTGTCTCCTCCTCCGTCAGTATCTTTTAGCAAAAAATGTTCATTTTCACAGCTTTTCAAGTTATTATACAAGTTTCTTTTGTTGCCAAAGTATCGAATTTCCGTCCTACACACCTACATCTTTACAAGGTTATTATTTGCAGCCATGAAATACCTCCCCTCTGGCTTTTTCTCATTCACTACATGCAGCCTACATGTGTCTTTTCAGCACAGCTGAGTCATGTGACAACAACAAAAAATCCCCACAGGAGAGCAGGGAGGAGGAAGAGGAGCAAAGAGTGCATTACTGGCATTGCAGACTGTGACAATAACATTCAAGAGAAATTTGATCGCAGTGCAACACTTCTGTCCCTTTGCTGACCCACTTATCGTAAATGTGAGGATGTTTTAAGGAACAAGGTTTGCTTGGTAGAGCTTCTATGTGCACAATCATAGTTATGTTTCTAATGTGATTATATTAGGCATGTCCACTCTTACTGTCACCATTCAGCCAAATCCACACAAACAAAGCATTTAACAGTCTGAAGTCTGAAGCTTTTGTATTGCAACCTTTTCTCATGTCTAATAAAGGTTTCCACTTTTGTAACAATACATGTATGTGCTATTGTGCAAAACATTTATTTATATTTTGCTTCCAAGGAGCCAGAGTTTCGGGTCAGTCTTTCAAAGATTTTCTTTGGACTTTGGCTGTTTTTCCACAAGTTTTCAGTCCAGTCATTGAGTCTGACCCTTTTCAGGGGAATGTTTTTTGTTTGCTTGTTGTACCACTTAACACTGACCTATAAATGATTTAATCATTAAAAAGGCACCTAACTAGCAATTAGCCAATGTTGTGTCACCACATCATAACTTAGCAAAGAATCAATTTATATTTAGCAGCCTGTTGCAAAAACGACTAATTTGTTCCCATTTTTTTAGCCAAATGGACGAAACATGGCAAAGACAACAGTTTGAGAGACATAAAATGGTGCTTATTAATGCAGTGCCTACATCAGTCTGTAAAACATCTGGCGACTGTCATGATTTGGGGCTGCATTTCAGGAGGTGGTGTTGTGGATCTTGTCAAAAGCGATGGGATTATGAACACAGAAACGATTTTGATGTGAAAATACGTAAATGGAGTCAAGGACATCAAAGTTGGGGGTGGGGGGCAAGGCTCTACACCAGGGTGGCAGTTGCCCCCTCTTCCCACCTGTAGATCCGCCCCTGGCTTTGACTTCTTGTGACTTTATGTCCATTGCTGGGGTGTTCTTCTCTTCTTTTAGCTGCAGACAGATGACGAGCTATACATTTCCCATTATTTCAAACAAAGCTGCTGTGAAGAAATGCACCAATACCATTGTGACGTTTGCTGACGACACAGTGGTGTTGGGCGCCATCTCCAACAACAATGAGGCGGCCTACATGGATGAAGTGAAGAATCTGGCATCATGGTGCCAGGACAACCATCTCCAGCTGAATGTTGGCAAGATCAAGGAGCTGGTGGTGGACTTCAGAAGGAGTCAGCACAGAGACTACAAGCCCATTATCATCAATGGAGCTCCTGTGGAAAGGGTGCAGTCCTTCAGGTATCTCGGTGTCCACATCTCCTCAGACCTGACATGGTCTGCCCACATTCAGGTCCAGACCAAAAAGGCTAGGCAGTGCCTGTACCACCTATGACAACTGAGGAAGTTCAGGGTCTCTCCAGAGATCCTCAGTATCTTCTATACAGGAACTGGGGAGAGCATCCTCACACAGAACATCACATCCTGGTTTGGGAACAGCTGTGTTAAGGACCAAAAAGCTCTTCAGAGAGTGATCCGTACAGCAGAACGCTGCTGCAGGATTGCTCTCCCCCCGCTTCAGGACATCTACACCAGGAGATGCTGGACTGGTGTACCCTTCAGATACTGAAGGACTCGTCCCATCCTGGCAACAAACTGTTCCAACTTCTGCAATCCGGTAGAAGGTTCCGCATCATCCGGGCAAGGACAGAGAGACTCAGGAGGAGCTTCTATCCCCAAGCCATCCGGGCCCTAAACCAACCCCCCCCCCCCCCCCCCCCCCTCCCCCCCTCCACACACACACATACCCGCCCTCTCACATCATCCATAAGTGACTGAGACAGGACTCTCTTTCAGACACTCTAAACCCACCAGCACAATGTACATTTCAAATTCCTTTAATTTTAAATATGTTCATATTGTCTATTCTGTAAAATAGTCAGATTGTCTATTCTTATTTAATTCACTTTATGCACAGAATTCACCTGCTTGCTGCATACATGCTACTACTGCTCATTCATCTAATGTATATATTATATATAATGTTCTCTCTCTCCCGCCCTTTTTTTTGCACAAGTCGAGGAGCGTGTCAGGTTACATTTCACTGTGTGTTATACCTGTATAACTATGCATGTGACGAATAAAGAACCTTGAACCTTGAACCTCAATGATGGTTCAAAAATGAAAGGCATAATCTGAGCACTCGACCCCCCACTGTGGGGCCATGTTTTATGGCATTCACAGGATCTCAGCTCATTTGAACACCCATGGGAAGTTTTGAGCCCTGTGGGCCAACTTTCTGCTTTTGTTTTTGAGAGTTTGTTGTAGATCATTATTATTAGGTGTTATATTAATTAATAGAAAATATATCACATGTTCAGAGCTGTCAGTAAGAAGCTTAGGTCAGTCCGCACCGGATACACAGAAAAACAGTCCACTTCTAGCGAACAGACAGTTATTTTCTGGCTTGTATAGGAACTGGTATTCCTTGTTAACGGGAATCCCCGAGCCTAGATGGTGATGACAAATGTTGACCAGGAAGAACTTTTACACGGAAACATGTGTTCTTAAATCATTTTTACAGATGTTTTTCAGCCCTGGAAAATAAATACTTCCTTGTTCCCCAGAACTTGCTGACATTTCTTTGTTTTCACGCAGGTGTACTTGTGAGGATTGAATTGATATTTCTCTGACTCCACAGACATAGTGATGTCAGTACATGGCATGAATTGTATAACCACTACTTAACCAAATACTCTTGATTGGACTGTAAATCTGGAAATAATATTACATTTGCCTCTGTTATTTTCATAAATAGCTTGTTTGACATATTGCTGCGTGCCATGTTTGCTTTGTTGAAGAGAGTTAGTTGTTTATTATTATTAGTTGTCATATTAATATAAATGATGTCAAATAATTCATACTCAACACAACTCCGCCTTCAGTCTTCCCCAGAAAAAAGATTATTTTCTCAATCTACTTTAACCAATCACATTCAAGAGGAAATGTATTACCATACTGCAGCCACGCCCCCATTCCCTTGCTGTTTTGATACTAACCCAACCCTTTAAATAACAAACAACAGGTGAAGTTGTTGGTTATTTGAAGAGTGAAAGAGCAGCTCTACACAAGAAAATAGCAGGAGCTACTTGGAGCCTGAAAGACAAAGGTGAGCATCAAATTAATAAGCTTGTTCAATTTTTAAATCTATTTGAAATTAAAATGTAAATTTGTTACTGTGTTTATTAATGTTCTTTCATAAATTAATTCTAAAGTCTTGTTTCTGGACGTTCACCATCAGCCCACAGCTCTACGTTTCATTGGCACTTTGCACTGCATACGAGAGAGAATCCAACAATGCGCGACCTGGAGAATACTTTGGACAAGCTGGTACAGATTAATGAGAAAGATGCTCTGGAAGCTACAATACAAGATTGGGCTCAAGTGCTGACTCCCAAAGATCCAAATGATGAAGCTCTAGATTTTCAAGTTCCAGATTTTGAAGATTCAGACTTTGAAGATCAAGTCGATGAAGAGCCTTTTGACGTCACAAAGAGAGATGAAGAGTCCAAGAGTGGTTTAAGCTGGAGTGATGAAGCATTCATGGAGGATTGCTGTCCACTTTGTTCACATGTTTGCACTGAGCCTGCAGTGCTGCAGTGTGGCCACAGCTTCTGTAACGGCTGTGTGCAAGAATGTGAGAAGTGGAAAAAGTCTTTTAAATGTTCACTCTGTAACAAAGTCAACAACAACCCAGAGCCTCCAGTTAATGTTGCCATGATGAGTTTGAGTGAAAGCGACAGAGTTGATCCATCAGGAGGACAAAGAAATGTGCAGGTGAGTGTGCTTCATTCTTTACTGTTGATCCAGAATGTTTCATACGCCCATATGAAACCATATAGCTTCATCTTAATAGGGTTATTAGGCACTTTGACTCAATCATGGATGATCTGTGATAACTAGTCAACATCATCTTTATTCAGCTACTTATACGACCACACAGAGTGCTCAGAAAATTAGCAGTTAGTCTTAAGTTAGCACAGCACATTTAAGTGTCTGAATGATCAGGACCCATCAGTCCAAAGAGAGGAGATGAAGGAAAAACAGCCCAGCAGGTTTGATTACAGGAAATAACCCAACTTTCCAAAACTTTTCAGCTCTAAAGTTTTACTCTGGGATTCCAGAGAAAAGCTTTTTTATCATTCATTGACTTTCCTTGTGCTTCTAAGCATTCGCTTTCGCTGACATTATCCATTAGGGACATGATAGTGTTAAGAATAGAAATTGAGAACCCCAGAACACAAGGATAAATGTGTAACATCTCCAGTCCAGGATCAGAGAAGATGATTAGCAACATAAAACACAATAACTTTAATCCAGAGAAGATTTCCTGTTTCTTACTCACCATCAGTGTTTTTCTGTTCTGCTCTTTTAATCTGCAGCCCCTGAAGTTGTCGACTCCTTCATCTCCAGAGCTTCCACTGTCTGAAGATCTGACTGAGGAGACTTCAGTGTTTGGCAAACATAAAGAAAATGTTCCCCGTGTGCTCATTATTAAATGTGTTGAAACGTTAGTTGTAACGACTGTTGTCACATTTGGTGAAGCTGATGAAGACTAAAACCTTTTCAAGTTCAGTTAACTACAATATGATAACCTTGATGAGATATGAGGGTTAAATGAGCCTGTGCTCCTTCATGACCCTCTCAAACATTTATTTATTCGCTATCTTCATGTAGTGCATACTGAGCCATGAGAGAGTAACACTTTTCAGGACTCTTTTCGGACCAAGTCCATTGCACTACTTTCAAACACTTTGTTCTCCAATGTTTGCCTTTCTCTTATTTTTGCATATATTTCTCTCCATTGTACATATTTCTCCTGTTTGTTATTTATTCCTGTTCCTACTATTTATATTCTATTCTGACATAGTTGGTGTGGAGCACCCGAAATATGTTGTATATGTATGATGACAATAAAGGGCTATTCTATTCTATTCTATTCTATTCTATTCTATTCTATTCATTAATAGATTTTATTTATTTATTTTGGACAATGTAGTAGTTTTTTTTTTTACATGCAATACAATTGACAAAGCACAACTTTGCTTCCATCTTGTGTTCAACAAGCACAGCTGCAGTGTGCAGGTCTCAGACTGTGAAACCAAACTGTGAACAAATATGTTTTTGTAAACATCTAATGCCACACTAATGCTTTAATATGTAATATTTTATGTTGGTAGATTTAATTTCTGTCTTTTTATTGGGAACAATGAGTTGATTGTTTTTATGTTTTTGTCTGAAGTTACATTAAATAAAATGTAAAAGCAAAAATAAAGACTGAATATTTTTGGGAAATTAGAACAATTCTGATCTAACAAAGATACAGATGATTGTTTGAAAGCAGCAGATGTGCCTGTATGATAGAAATCCTAAAAACTGGCTTTTTTAAATCCTACAAATTTTCACCATGGCCTCCCCCAACATGGCTGCACCCGGTGAACAACAGTGGAGACACTACTCACAAATGCAGGCAGAGGTTCACTTCTGTTCTGCTGTTGATCACACGCGTTGTCTCCTGCTGTCGCCATTCCCACTGTCAGAACTGGGTCACATGTCCCGTCCTTTGCACATACTGGCTCATGATCATGTGGAGCAGCATCAATCTCTTATCACTGACAACTACTCATATTCCAGGAGCTCTGAACTTGGGAGCAGACTTACTGTCCAGGGGGAACCAGCAGTACGGGGACTGGCCTGCACCTACAGGTGAATGCAAAATAATCTGTGCTGTAGCCGAACACCGAGCACCAAAGCTACTGTACACCAGTCCAACACAGACCTTTACTCTAAATCCGTCACAGTACAACAAACTACCTGTTTGTCCTGCACAAAATTACAGAGTATTTTCATGCACCATTTGAACAACATAAAATCAGTATAGTTTGCTTTGCAGGATATTTTCACATAAAATACATAATTCATCATATACAGATACAAGATGTGATTAAAATGATGGATGTGCAAGCTTAATGTTGCCATGAGCAGTCCTTCCCTTTAAATATATCTTCCTTTCCTGTCCTGTTTTTATTAAATCTTTCTCGAGCTTTGAGTGAAGTTTGCTCTCATACTATCTCTCTCCCTGGAAAATACAGCAGCTGGACCTTTAGCTAGCAACACACTGTGTGACAAACAGCACACAAACAGTTTCTGTGTTTGCTGATGTCTGTTGACCTGATATAAACGTTGCATTTGAAATGACCTGCCACATAAAAAAATGTTACTCCCTGTATGATTGCTCCTCTTCAGAAGCGCTAGCTAGATGCTCTAGTATGAGGACACTCTAGTATGAGGACCCGATGTCAGCCTCCAGCTGACATCGGGTCAGCTGGAGGCGCAGTCGAACGATTGCAGCGGTCCCAGATCAGATGTACACACTGGAACTCTTTCCCATGTTGCTCGTCTGTGTTTTATTGTGCTATGGTGTGTTGATATCTGTCCATTCCTGTATTATCCTTTTGTGTTACACATTTCAATGTTTTTTCCTCGCTACCTAGCCTGACCTGTCTCCCCAATGTGATGTTGTGTAATGTATGTACGGTCGGCAAGGTCTGTCATCTCGGTTGCGGGCAAAAGACCTGCAACTGACAAATAAAGGCTATCTCATCTCTCATCTCACCTGCACTCGCTCCATCAAGCTATCAAGCAGTAACTAACATGCTGTAGTTTTGTAAATTTACAACTATTAGTGTTAAAAATCATTTATATTACACAGATTTTTGTGTTTTATGTGTGCTTTGTTATCATATTAATGTAAAAGATGTCAAGGATTAGAAATGTGAGTAAGAAGTTCAGGTGAATTAAGAAACACTTTCTGTCTGCATCTTATACCCAGAAAAATAGTCCACTTCCACTGAACGGAGAGAATAGTTCCTGCTTATAGTAACTGGTGTATCTAGTTCATTGGACTGTACCGGCCTTAGATGGTGACGAAAAATGTCTTGACAAAGTTGGAATTTTTTGTTTTGATCATGTTTCATTTATGATTTTAAGGAAATATCTAAGATAGTATATTTCACCTTGTTCTACATAATGCAAGTCTAGAACATTTAAAGACTATTTAATACTTAAATTGCCTGTTTTCTAATTACAGCGCCACAGATTAACATTTCTGATTAATCAAGAAGAAACATATCATTATCCTCTCTGGTTTCCAAATACTCTAATATGAATCTGATTATTCTTTCTGCACAAAAACAAAATAAAATCACAGGAAACTGTGGAAAAGAAAAAATAACCAGCATCAGTGTCCGAAGATACCCTCATGATTTGTCTCAGCTCAGACTGGTCATATGAAATTCAGATAAATGTTCAATATTTTGTCCTCATCTGGTTCCCTGTCCTGTGTGTGTGGGAGGTGTTTCCTGAGAATCAGCCACAGTGATGCTCCAGATAAGAAGCAGGGAGACCAGAAATGAAGCAAAACAAGCCCATTTTTGTTTTAAAACTTCGAAACAACAGACGTAGATCTTCTGCTGGTCACAAGTTATGTTGGGGAATATCTGCTCTCTTTTATTTGTCCTCCATCAGTATTTAATGCAGGACACAGCCCCTCCAGCTGTTAACACATAGTTTGGCCATCAAGCATTAACTAACATGACCATGTAGTTTTGTGAATTTGTTTGAGAGATTATTGTGTGCCATGATGTGCGCTTTGCTGAAGATAGCCTGTTGTGGATTATTATTAGTTACTGGATTAATATAAAAACTGTCAGTATGAAGTTCAGGTCAATAAACGGTCGTTTTTAGTCGGCAACATATACCCAGAAAATATCCCATTTCAACCGAATAGACATGTAAATCTGTGCTTTATATAGTAACTGGCATGATTGGTTCATTGGAATAGACTGTGACAATGACAACTGCAACAGGAAATTTTACAAAGAAAACATTTCACTCTAAGGTTTGAAACAGTGGTATGTGTGATATGTGATGTTGCAAAATTTGGATCCAATCCCAAGTAAATACATGGCCAGTGTTTCTGATAGCAAGAACTGATACTGATGCTTTTAACTTACAAAGGCAGCTTATGTAGGATTAGCAGGGAATGTCTGAATGTCTGAATATAGTCTACAGGTAATCAATTATGATGACACTTAATTATCATTATTTTCACCACTATGTGAGCTAGCTGGATATTTCTTGCCTCTGTGGAAGGACTCTGTGGGGTCTGGATCTATCTGAAGGATTTGTCTCCTCCTCCGTCAGTATCTTTTAGCAAAAAATGTTCTTTTTCACTGCTTTTCAAGTTATTATACAAGTTTCTTTTGTTGCCAAAGTATCGAATTTCCGTCCTACACACCTACATCTTCATAAGGTTATTATTTGCAGGCATGAAGTACCTCCCCTCTGGCTTTTTCTCATTCACTACATGCAGCCTACATGTGTCTTTTCAGCACAGCTGAGTCATGTGACAACAACAAAAATCCCCACAGGAGAGCAGGGAGGAGGAAGAGGAGCAAAGGGTGCATTACTGGCATTGCAGACTGTGACAATAACATTCAAGAGAAATTTGATCGCAGTGCAACACTTCTGTCCCTTTGCTGACCCACTTATCGTAAATGTGAGGCTGTTTTAAGGAACAAGGAACAAGGTTTGCTTGGTAGAGCTTCTATGTGCACAATCATAGTTATGTTTCTAATGTGATTATATTAGGCATGTCCACTCTTACTGTCACCATTCAGCCAAATCCACACAAACAAAGCATTTAACAGTCTGAAGTCTGAAGCTTTTGTATTGCAACCTTTTCTCATGTCTAATATAGGTTTCCACTTTTGTAACAATACATGTATGTGCTATTGTGCAAAACATTTATTTATATTTTGCTTCCAAGGAGCCAGAGTTTCGGGTCAGTCTTTCAAAGATTTTCTTTGGACTTTGGCTGTTTTTCCACAAGTTTTCAGTCCAGTCATTGAGTCTGACCCTTTTCAGGGGAATGTTTTTTGTTTGCTTGTTGTACCACTTAACGCTGACCTATAAATGATTTAATCATAACAAGGCACCTAACTAGCAATTAGCCAATGTTGTGTCACCACATCATAACTTAGCAAAGAATCAATTTATATTTAGCAGCCTGTTGCAAAAACTACTAATTTGTTCCCATTTTTTTTAAGCCAAATGGACGAAACATGGCAAAGACAACAGTTTGAGAGACATAAAATGGTGTTTATTAATGCAGTGCCTACATCAATCTGTAAAACATCTGGAGACTGTCATGATTTGGGGCTGCATTTCAGGAGGTGGTGTTGTGGATCTTGTCAAAAGCGATGGGATTATGAACACAGAAACGATTTTGATGTGAAAATACGTAAATGGAGTCAAGGACATAAAAGTTGGGGGTGGGGGGCAAGGCTCTACACCAGGGTGGCAGTTGCCCCCCCTTCCCACCTGTAGATCCGCCCCTGGCTTTGACTTCTTGTGACTTTATGTCCATTGCTGGGGTGTTCTTCTCTTCTTTTAGCTGCAGACAGATGACGAGCTATAAATTTCCCATTATTTCAAACAAAGCTGCTGCGAAGAAATGCACCTCAGTGACGGCTCAAAAATGAAAGGCATAATCTGAGCACTCGACCCCCCACTGTGGGGCCATGTTTTATGGCATTCACAGGATCTCAGCTCATTTGAACACCCATGGGAAGTTTTGAGCCCTGTGGGCCAACTTTCTGCTTTTGTTTTTGAGAGTTTGTTGTAGATCATTATTATTAGGTGTTATATTAATTAATAGAAAATATATCACATGTTCAGAGCTGTCAGTAAGAAGCTTAGGTCAGTCCGCACCGGATACACAGAAAAACAGTCCACTTCTAGCGAACAGACAGTTATTTTCTGGCTTGTATAGGAACTGGTATGTCTTGTTAACGGGAATCCCCGAGCCTAGATGGTGATGACAAATGTTGACCAGGAAGAACTTTTACACGGAAACATGTGTTCTTAAATCATTTTTACAGATGTTTTTCAGCCCTGGAAAATAAATACTTCCTTGTTCCCCAGAACTTGCTGACATTTCTTTGTTTTCACGCAGGTGTACTTGTGAGGATTGAAATGATATTTCTCTGACTCCACAGACATAGTGATGTCAGTACATGGCATGAATTGTATAACCACTACTTAACCAAATACTCTTGATTGGACTGTAAATCTGGAAATAATATTACATTTGCCTCTGTTATTTTCATAAATAGCTTGTTTGACATATTGCTGCGTGCCATGTTTGCTTTGTTGAAGAGAGTTAGTTGTTTATTATTATTAGTTGTCATATTAATATAAATGATTTCAAATAAATCATATTCAATACAACTCCACCTTCAGTCTTTCGCAGAAAAAAACAACACATTTCCCGTAAGTCGACAGGTTATTTTCTCAATCTACTTTAACCAATCACATTCAAGAGAAAATGTATTACAATACTGGAGCCACGCCCCCATTCCCTTGCTTTTTTGATACTAACCCAACCCTTTAAATAACAAACAACAGGTGAAGTTGTTGGTTATTTGAAGAGTGAAAGAGCAGCTCTACACAGGAAAATAGCAGGAGCTACTTGGAGCCTGAAAGACAAAGGTGAGCATCAACAAGCTTGTTCAATTTTTAAATCTATTTGAAATTAAAATGTAAATTTGTTACTGTGTTTATTAATGTTCTTTCATAAATTAATTCTAAAGTCTTGTTTCTGGACTTTCACCATCAGCCCACAGCTCTACGTTTCATTGGCACTTTGCACTGCATACGAGAGAGAATCCAACAATGCGCGACCTGGAGAATACTTTGGACAAACCGGTACAGATTAATGAGAAAGATGCTCTGGAAGCTACAATACAAGATTGGCCTCAAGTACTGAGTCACAAAGATCCAAATGATGAATTGGAAGATTCAGACTTTGAAGATCAAGTCGATGAAGAGCATTTTGACGTGACAAAGAGAGATGAAGAGTCCAAGAGTGGTTTAAGCTGGAGTGATGAAGCATTCATTGAGGATTACTATCCCAGTTGTTCTCATGTTTGCACTGAGCCTGCAGTGCTGCAGTGTGGCCACAGCTTCTGTAACAGCTGTGTGCAAGAATGTGAGAAGTGGAAAAAGTCTTTTAAATGTTCACTCTGTAACAAAGTCAACAACAACCCAGAGCCTCCAGTTAATGTTGCCATGATGAGTTTGAGTGAAAGCGACAGAGTTGATCCATCAGGAGGACAAAGAAATGTGCAGGTGAGTGTGCTTCATTCTTTACTGTTGATCCAGAATGTTTCATACGCCCATATGAAACCATATAGCTTCATCTTAATAGGGTTATTAGGCACTTTGACTCAATCATGGATGATCTGTGATAACTAGTCAACATCATCTTTATTCAGCTACTTATACGACCACACAGAGTGCTCAGAAAATTAGCAGTTAGTCCTAAATTAGCACAGCACATTTAAGTGCCTGAATGATCAGGACCCATCAGTCCAAAGAGAGGAGATGAAGGAAAAACAGCCCAGCAGGTTTGATTACAGGAAATAACCCAACTTTCCAAAACTTTTCAGCTCTAAAGTTTTACTCTGGGATTCCAGAGAAAAGCTTTTTTATCATTCATTGACTTTCCTTGTGCTTCTAAGCATTCGCTTTCATTGACATTATCCATTAGGGACATGATAGTGTTAAGAATAGAAATTGAGAACCCCAGAACACAAGGATAAATGTGTAACATCTCCAGTCCAGGATTAGAGAAGATGATTAGCAACATAAAACACAATAATCTTTAATCCGGAGAAGATTTCCTGTTTCTTACTCACCATCAGTATTTTTCTGTTCTGCTCTTTTAATCTGCAGCCCCTGAAGTTGTCGACTCCTTCATCTCCAGAGCTTCCACTGTCTGAAGATCTGACTGAGGAGACTTCAGTGTTTGGCAAACATAAAGAAAATGTTCCCCGTGTGCTCATCATTAAATGTGTTGAAATGTTAGTTGTAACGACTGTTGTCACATTTGGTGAAGCTGATGAAGACTAAAACCTTTTCAAGTTCAGTTAACTACAATATGATAACCTTGATGAGATATGAGGGTTAAATGAGCCTGTGCTCCTTCATGACCCTCTCAAACATTCCTCCTCCTTATTTTTTTGTATTTGTAACTCCTCATATGGTTATGGTTTCACTGTTCACTTCTTTTGGCAGTATCGTGTGTTTTGTAAGCCGTAAAAGTGGCAAAGAACAATTTGGACTTTGCTTCCATCTTGTGTTCAACAATCACAGCTACAGTGTGCAGGTCTAAGAGTGTGAAACCAAACTGTGAACAAATATGTTTTTTAGCGTCTCTTCAGTGACTGATGTCACACTAATGCTTTTATATGTAATATTTTATTTTGGTTGAATCAATTTCTGTCTTTTGATGATGATATGATTATTTTTATGTTTTTGTCTGAAGTTGCATTAAATAAAATGTAAAAGCAAAAATTAAGACTGAATATTTTTAAGAAAGCAGAACCATTCTGATCTAAACCCAGACGTTCACTCAGAAGCTTTACTCTTATTTCACTTTTTTGAGATAAATGATGCTGATGATGACTAATAATATTATGGTGATCCTGTAGACTAGGAAAATGATGTTAGTCAGGTCTAATACAAATCTATGAATCACAGGTTTCAGTAAAAGTGATATAATTTGATGCTACTGTGATAACAGAATATCACACTAGCTGTTCATGCTGTTGGTAAACTGATATACGTAATTACACTAAAAAATGTTTTCTTATCCAAATGAATAGACAAATATTGACAAAGTGTGTTTATATACAGAAAAAAGTATTTACATCAATGTATGATTAAAGAACAACGTCAGCTATATCCTGTCTAAGAAATGAGGCTACTACTACACACATCTGCCAGACACCACCCACCTGCATAAAGTGTATAAGTTTCAGTATGGCTGCATATTTATATGCATTATGATGATTTTGTAGGCTGGGCTAATTCACATGGCAAAAATGAGTGTATTCCCTATTCTCTAAATGATGTTTTATTATTGCGTTATTGTTGTGAAATGAAAGCAATGCAATGCTTTTATAAGGTACTGTAGGTGTACAAACCCCACAAACGGGTAATGGGTTTATAGGTGGTTGCTAGACAACGTGATGACATCATATCTACTCTAGATAAGAACCTCCAGTGGAGTAAGATGTGACGTGTATGAGGAATTTGAGGGCAAATAAAGAGACTACCCCTGTTTATGGCTGAGTTGTTACATTTTTGTGTTTTGTTTTCATATTTCTGTTGTTACGGCCCTAGCAGGGCCACCTCCTGAAGTTGTCTGTGTGGGCGTGTCCGACCAGCTCTCCTGCCTTAGCTGCCACCTTTTTTCTTTTGTGCAGCTGACTCTCGTCAGTAATTAAAAGTATTTAAGCCCAGGGAAAGGTGAGCTCTGGGCCAGTGTGCCATTAGTGTGGTTGCAGCTAGTGAGCTGTGTGTTTGTGGTTGCAACTAGCAAGCTGTGGGTTTGGTGTATTTGCAGTTAGTGAGCTGCTCTCTTTTTTTGACTTACTTTTGACTTTATTGACCAATGCTTGAGTTTTGTTTGTTTTCCTTAAATGGTGATAGCGGCTTGTCCGTCTCTTTTAGTTGAGCTACCTTAATAAAATTATTTAATTTAACCGCTTTGCTTCCTTGACTCCTTTTTCTGACCCGGACACTTTTTGTTACTTCCCCCTCGCCGCCTAGACCGTGACACTGTTTTTAGTCAACTTTGGTTTCTTAGTTTCCAGAGTGGGTTTGCTGTCTTCACTGTTTTCGTGCTTAGAAATGGTTGGTTTCACTTTAATCTCCTAGGACCTGGCATCCACATATGCGGACATTACATTTTAGGTTGTCTAGACCAAAATACCAAATTTTGCTCTATAAGGGCCTGATTTCAACTTACGAGGACATTATATTGCCACGCTTCTATCAAAATTTAAAACGAATGTCCTCATATGTGGATCTCATTTTTCTCAGAAACAAAAATCAGGTATAAAAAAAAAAATCAGGTAATTTTTTTGTGTTTACATTCATCAGGGCCCAATCAGCCCAAATAGCAAAGAGAAATAAAAAATGCACGCCATGAAAGAGTTCGGGTCTCAGGAGGTTAATTTCTATTACTGGCTAGTGATTTTTTTTCTTTTAATAATAATATAAGTGGTTTTTTATCAATTTTAAGACAATTGTAAAACAATAGAATAAAACAAGCTTGACTCATAGCGTTCCCAGTTTCAATAAAAATAAACCATTTTTATTTATTTAAAAAAAATAAAAAATAAATAAATAAATAAACCAAAGGCTCCTCATCCTGGTCAAGTTAAGAATTTGGTCAAACTGACAAAAAAATAAAAGTAAAAACTTTCCAATATATTAGGATATAGAAGATGATTTTGTTTGACTTCGTTGTATTTATAAAGTACATTTTTTATTTGTTTAGTTTCAGAATGAATACCCTACCCTTTTTTGTTTAACAGCTCAAAAAGTTCCATTGTGTTGTTGAAGTATTCTGTCAGTAGCGGTTTTTGATACGGGCGACACGGGCGGTTGCCCGGGGCGGCATCGTGGGCATCGGCAAAAAAAAAAAAAAAACCCAAACCAAAACAAAAAAATTGCTCGTACTCATGCTGTCCCGACATCAGCCAGCGCATATTGGGAATGTCACAGGCACCGATCGGTTTTCTATCGCCCATTTGCTGGGAGTAAGGGCGCCCTCCGTTTGCGAGGTGCGCCTGCTGCTTGCGGCACAGAGAGGAGAGGGCGGGGCGGCGGGGGATTCTCTGGCTGGCTGGAGCAGCATCTAATTACCAACTCTCAAAATAAAACAAAATAAAAACAAACCAACAAACACGAAAACACCAGACATCATGATACAGACTTATAATTTGCACCGATGTTTTTTCGAAATTCTATACGCGAAAAGTGAGCGCGAGAGCCCTCGGTGCGCCTGCTCGCTGCTGAAGTCAAAGTAAACTTTATTGTCATCTCCGCTACATACAGTCCAGTATATAGAGAGACGAGACGACGAAGCTCCAGTTACAGCAGTGCAAGTAAACAAACAATATATATAAGAAGAGTAAGAAAATAAATATACACTTTAGGACTCGGGGTAAAGGGATCAATAACAATTTAAAATTTATAATTTACAGTTTGATGATTTAAAGTCTCACACACAATCTGTCGAAAGGGGAGGGAGACATGCTGCTTCCAAATAGAGCACATTTCATTCATAATGTTGTAAATCCAAGCCCATTATGTATTCATGATTTGAATCCTGGGTTGTGTGAAATCCCAGAAATAAACCCCAGACAAAGTGAATCTGTGAACTAAGGTGTAGGTCTGTTAGGTTATGTTGTGGTGATCCTCGAGTTGGGGGATTTGTACTGGAGTGGAAAATTAAAACCAAGATGGACAAGAAAAGTTCAAAACCATCAGGTGCTCAGTTTAGAAAAAATAGAAAAGAAGAGGAGGAGAAACGAGCAAAAGAGACAGGTAAGCAGATGTGTCATTGGATAATGGCAGGTCATCCTGAAACAATCAGAATCAGAATACTTTATTAATCCCTAAGGAAATAATGTGGGTTACAGTTGCTCCAAGAAGAAATGGTAAGAATAGTAACAGTAACAGACTAAACTCCAAATAATACATTATGTTACAGATTTTAATATTAATTAGTCATTGTCAATTGTTGATTTGTCCTTTCTCATTGTATGACGAATTATGATGGCTGTTTGGTAGCTGTTTGCATACTATGCATACTCCCTCTCTCTCTTCATATGTGTGTGTGTGTGTGTGTTTCTCTGGCGAAATTCAGTATGGTTCCGACAACAGTTTTATGTTAATGTATAATCCTTAATATGTTTTATGTGCGTGTGTGTGTGTGTGTGTGGGGGGGGGGGCCACAGGGCGTGTTCGCCCGGGGCGCCAAACAGGCTAGGACCGCGACTGTATTCTGTCATATTTAAATGAAGTAAATTAATTCATTTGATGTATTTTCTCTCTGATTTGGGACTTTCCTGGCCTTTCGTGGAAATTGTGTTTGGATATACTGATTTTGCATAATTTACATGTCTTCTGCCACCGTATTTACTGTGCCTGTGTGTGAATCTGTGTCTGATGTGTTGGTTGTTACATTTACCCTAAAAAACTGTTTGTTTTTTTTGTTGGATACCAACTCAGTTTGTCCAAAATCAATCAATAAAACAAAGCAAAATATCTTGCAGTTGTTTGACATTTACATTTTTTAGTAAACGAAACTTTTGTGGTTTGTTTAAGAAGGCAGACTGTCTGTGCAGGCAAGAAACGATACTTCCTGTTTTTCTCAGGAAGTAACCTTCTCCTTTAATACCATCTGCCAGTGTGTTATTTAAGTGGCAGTTTCTCTTTAGTAAGCAGCCATGCATTCGTCTTCTGGTCTGTTAGATTTAACGGAGATTTAGCAGATTTGTAACAGTAAAAATAGGGTTTGTTTAATGTATTTATTGACCATGTAGTTGACTGCTTGGAAGCAAATATCTTTAGTGAACAGTCAGAGATGATAAAGACTGAGGACAAGGAGTATTCCCTGACAGAAACTACATAAGGATTAAAGTACTGTAAAAAGAAAATGGACCAATCAATTGTTAGTGATAAAACAGATGATTTCTCTGAAGGTAAGTGTAATTTTTTTGAATATAAGGCAACAAAAAGATAATCTGAAAAGCACCAGCAACCTTTTCTTCAGTGATCTCTTATTCTTGCTTTCTCTCCGAGCCAGTTCCCTTTATTCAGGCTGCGGTACATAACTTCCAGCCAAACTACACTGCTCAGAGTGGTGGCAACGTGGTCGCTCCTTCCATAATTGGTTCAAATGTTGGCAACATAAACATCAATATCTTCTCAGCAACGCAAGGTAGATACATGTAGATACACGCAGTTAAGTGAATGCGGCGTTTGGTCTCTTCTGATCTTTGTGTTGTTTTGCAGAGTGTAAAGAGGACCTCAACAATGACCATACAGACAGCTGTGGTGCTCTGCCGCCTGAAAGTGAGTGCTGCTCAATTATTTAATTTAAAAATGTTACATTAAAAAAGTAAACCATTTAAATAAATGTTTTCTCCTTCAGTTGACAAGGTTGCAGAATGTCAACAAAACCTGAAAGCCACTCTGAGGAGGAAGTTCAGCCACATTCTCGAGGGGCTGGCAACGGAAACAAACAAAATCTCTCTCAATAACATCTACACAGAGCTCTACGTCACCGAGGGAGGAAGCGGCGAAGTCAACAAGGAGCATGAGGTGAGACAAATCGAGACGACACCCAGGATCCATGTGGGCCAGGAAAAATCGATCCACTGCAATCACCTGTTCGCTCCTCTGCCTGAACGTGGCTGTGACATAAGGACTGTGGTCACACGGGGAGTTGCTGGCATTGGAAAAACTGTTTTGACCAATAAATTCACTCTGGACTGGGCGGAGGAGAGAGCAAATAAAAACCTAGAATTTGTATTTCCACTTTCGTTCCGAGAGCTGAACTTGATGAAGAAGAAAAACTTCAGTCTAGTGGAGCTTCTCGTTGTGCTTTTCCCTGAAATAAAAGACATAGAAATTTTCACTAATGTGAAAAAAAACATGCTGTTCATCCTCGATGGCCTGGATGAGAGTCGCCTCTCTCTGGACTTCAACAAATGTGAAATACTGTCAGATGTGACTCAAACTACCACAATTGCCGTGTTAATGACCAACCTCATTAGGGGCAGATTGCTCCCTATGGCTCTCGTGTGGATCACATCACGCCCCGTAGCTTCCAGTCAGATCCCAGCGAACTGCGTTGATCTAGTGACTGAAGTTCGAGGTTTCAACAACCTGCAAAAAGATGAATACTTCAGGAGGAAAATTAGTGATGAGAACTTAGCAAACCGGGTGATAGCACATGTGAAAACCTGCAGGA
Organism: Oreochromis niloticus; assembly: GCF_001858045.2. NCBI lineage: Eukaryota > Metazoa > Chordata > Actinopteri > Cichliformes > Cichlidae > Oreochromis > Oreochromis niloticus. The sequence continues at coordinate 10,098,677 of NC_031973.2, forward strand.
GTCTTCACATCATGTGCCACATACCAATTTTCTGCTGGATGGCAGCGACTGTTTTCGAGAAAAATATGGCTACAAAAGAGAGCAAAGACACACCAAAGACTCTCACTCAAATGTACATACACTTCTTGTCCTTGTGTGAGGAGGCAATGAAGAAAAGGCTGACAGGAAGAAGAGAGTCAAATGCTGACTGTGTGAGAGCTAATCTCCTGGCTTTAGGAAAGCTGGCTTTCCAAGAACTCGAGAAAGGCCACCTGATCTTCAATGAAAGCGACCTCAAGCTGAATGGTATCGATACTGAGCAGGCATCCATGTTCTCAGGAGTCTACACACAGATCTTCCATGAGGAGATGACAGTGTGCAAGGAGAAGATGTTTTGCTTCGTGCATCTGAGTGTTCAGGAATTCTTTGCAGCGTTGTACGTCTTCCTCACGTTCCACAACGACAACGTCAATGTCCTGGTGAAGTTGTCCGCGTCACGACGCTTTCTATCCAGATCATCTGAGCTCATTCTCTACAAAGAAGCAGTAGAAAAGGCTTTGCGGAGTGAGAAAGGAGATTTTGACATGTTTCTACGCTTCCTTTTGGGGCTGTCCCTGGAGTCCAATCAGACTCTGCTGAAACATCTAATGATCAACAACAGAACACAACAAAAGACAAGAACTGAAATCGTTAAACACATAAAGGAGAAGATCAGGTCCAGTCCATCACCAGACAGGTGTCTCAATCTCTTCCACTGTCTGAATGAGCTAAATGACCACTCCCTCGTGGAGGAAATTCAGAGCTACCTCAGCTCAGGCAGCCTTAACAGAGCCAATCTTTCACCCGCCCAGTGGGCCACACTAGTTTTTGTATTACTGACATCAGAAGAAGAGCAAAGTGTGTTTGAACTGGGCAACTACACCAGGTCAGAGGAGGGTCTTCTCAGGCTGCTACCTGTCGTGAAAACAGCCCAAGTAGCAAAGTAAGTAGTTTACAGTTATTCATTTCTACAGGATAAAAAACAAAACTCCAAAAGACTGAGAAGAGTATCTCCTCAATTGATATCAGAACCCAGTGCTTTTAAGTAACATCTCCTAATCTCTTCCTACCTGAAATGACCAAATCAGGGCATCTGTGCATAGCTAATATCAACCTGGCACAAGAATAGAAAAAAACACATTTAAAGTCAAGCTTTTAGAGGAAGCTGCAGCCTGACCTATTGGCTCAAATCCCTGTTACATATGCCCAACACATTATTTAAAGCTTTGGCCGTGTTTGATATGAAAACCACACAAGGTTTTCTTTGTAAAGCTCGAGAGGGAAAATCCCAACTAGATTTTTCTGAAATGCTTAGACCCGTCTGGCACAACAATCATGTCACATTCAGAGTCACTTAAACTACTTTTCTTCTCCATTCTGATGCTCGGTTTTAAATTCAGCAGAATGTCCTCACCATGCCCAAATGCATTGATTTGCTGATTAGATGTTTGTATTAATGAGCACTTGATCAGATGACAAAAGTACCTAACAAAGTGTTAGTAAGTATATATTAAATATGCATGATGTTAGGCAGTTAGCTAACATTTTGACAGATGTTTTTGCATAAAATTTCAAACAGTGCTGGATAACAGACGTATTTCTAATCTGCATATATAAGGGGATTTTGCTTCCTGGGATTACTTATCATTCTCTTGCTGTTTTTCCTGTTGCAGTCTGAATGCATGCAACCTTACTTTGGCCTGCTGTGAGAACCTGGCGAATGCCATCAGTTCATCCCAACTTAGAGAACTGGACTTGAGTAACAACAATCTGACAGATGCAGGACTAATGAAGCTCTCCAGTGGGTTGAGGAACAGCAAAGTGGAGACGCTCAGGTTAATATTCAACATGTTTCTTTCATTTTTATTTCTCAGCCAAAATGTAAGCACATGATTACAGCATTTTCCTTTGTGCAGACTGAAGAGCTGTAACCTAACAGAGCACAGCTCCAATGACCTGGCATCATTTGTCAGCTCTGCCTCTTGCCTGCTAAAACTACTGGACCTGAGTGACAATGAGTTTCATGATTTAGGAGTTAAAAGGTTTTCTGATGGACTGAGGAGCTCTGACTGTAAACTGGAAACCCTCAAGTGAGTGTCCTGAGTGTGAGGCAGACAGATAAAGACAGATTCAAACTGAAGTTGTTCTTGTCACTGTCATGGAGACAGCTGGATGAAATAACTTTCTGTATTTCTTGAAGTTTGTCCCTGTGCGGAGTGGGAGAAGAGGGCTGCATTTTCTTGGCATCTGCTTTAAACTCATGCCACCTGAGAGAGCTGGACATGAGCTACAACCACCCAGGGAACTCAGGGTTGAATCTTCTAACGGCTCTGAAAGAGGACCCACAATGCACACTGGTGAAACTCAGGTAGTGATGGTATCCACAACATCTGAAAAGTAACAGGTTATTTCAGTGGAGAAATGGTGAAGAACTGGGTGAGGTAACCATGAACCATTAGATAGTTTCTCCACCAGATAATGCCAGTATCACCAGGGTACACGACTAACCTTAATTGTGATGTAAGTGTCTGAACGTATTTGTTCCTCTGTTATGATTTTAGCATAGACCAGTGTGGTGAGTTCCGGATTCAGCCAAGTCCAAAGAAATGTGAGTAACCACAACCTCCTTCCTCCTCTTAAACTCAGAAAACCATATGATGTAAAATATAAACTCAAATTTTAAATCTGATTCATCAGATACCATCAAACTCACCCTGGACCCAAACACAGCACATAAAGATCTTTCGCTATCCGAGGAAAACAGGAAAGCAACACGCTGGACCAAGCAGCCATATCCAGACCATCCAGAAAGGTTTGATTATTGGACTCAGGTATTGTGTAGAGAAGGGCTCAAAGGACGCTACTACTGGGAGACAGAGTGGACCGGGAGAGTGTTCATAGGAGTAGCCTACAGACGAATATCCAGGAAGGGAGAGACTGATGACTGCTGGTTAGGTCGAAATAACTCCTCCTGGGGCTTGAACTGCAACAAAGATGGATACAAAGCCTTGCACAAAGGCACGAGCATTCCTATAACCACCAAACCCAACTCCAACAAAGTAGGAGTATTCCTGGACTGGTCAGCAGGGACGCTCTCCTTTTACATGCTCTCCTGTGATTCCCTTAAACTCCTCCACACCTTCCACACCACCTTCGATAAGCCTGTTTACCCCGGGTTTCACCTTGCCTGGGTGGACTCAAAGGTTTATTTGTGCTAAGTATCGCCGATCTGCTTTTCTGATCTGGAGACACCTGAGAATTCTGTTTCATCTAAATGCTGGACTTCGGAGCCTGATCCCCATAATGTGATAAAGGAGCTGCAGCTAATTTCTACATCAGGATTCTTTTTGGTGGCTTTTAGCCATATTGGCTCTGTATGGAAGTATTTCTGATCTCAATGACAATGAGTGACAATGATACTAGTGATGTGAGCTTTTCAGATAACACCACACTGTGTGGTCTTAAAGGAACAAAACAAGGCTGACTGTGATCATTTAGCCTGCTGTGAAGGTGCTTCTGTTATTCACTGTGATGTTTATTTAGATGAGAAACACTTTTAAAAATTTACTTACCAGAAAAACTGAACTTCAGTCTCTTTAGAGCAGGGTCTCAAACTTAAATGAGCTGTGGGCCACTGCTGGCACTGCCATCTGATGTGAGGGTCACTTTAGCACAAAAACAAAACACCAAACAAACAAGAAAACACACATAAATATTTCCAAAAATGTTTTGTTTTGATTTTTGTTTTAAATTTCAAATATTGTATAACAAGATAAAACTGCAAACATGAATGCAATTTTTTTTCTCACTCTTAATTGACTGAATCTTTGATTGAACTACCAAATAAACGAATTGGTCCTCTCTATCTGGCCAGACACGTGGCAGCACTTCTGCTATAATTCTGTTCTTATTTAACAAAATACATGCAGACATTAGTTTTTGACTGCTTGTGGAAATTGTTTTCTTTACAAATAACTCTCTCACTGAACTAACACAGCCAATCCCTTAACATGTTTGTACTCTCGGCTCATATTGACTACAATTTAAATAAGTTCTTTATTTAAATTGCACTGAACAACAAACAAATCCTCCCTACCAAAAAAAGTAACTTCAAGGGCCAAATTGCATTATATTTCGTCATGTCAATATACGAGTAGGGATGACATGGGCCGTGAGTTTGAGACCCCTGCTTTAGAGTATCTTTCAATGTTGAACAAGCAAGTAGTAGATCTTCCAACATCTGAAAACTTATGAGGCAGCCAAACTCTGAAGCACACTTTATCATTTGTTTCTGTGCAAATGGGACCATTTATAACAAAATAGTCATCTTGTGTTGAAAAGGACAAGAGCATTGAGTCCAGAAAGTTATTAGGAAACTATTTAGTGAGGTCACCAAAGGACTGTACCCCTGCTGGCTACTGAAAAAAATGCAGGCTCCCTACACTGTTTTGCTGGCTTCATTTTCTATAACCAGTATCTACAGTCATAAATCTTTGAAGGAGTACTAGGGACATATTAAGAAAAAAGTTATTGATCATTTTGAGAAAATTTTGAAATTTCTAGATTAAAATCAATAATCGATTTTGAGAAAAAGTCAAAATGTGCAAAATCTGAACATTAAAGTTGTTTCAAGACAGACTATCAAAATCTGCCACAGCCTCCGAAAAACGCCTTGTGTAGATAAGTTAGTGAAAAAAATTGATCAGCCATCCTGTAGTATGTTGTGCTACAACATACACTGTCTTTTTTAACCATCAGTATCATTGCATCTGTCCGTTTCCAGTCATTTCATTTTGTACAAATCTAACTGTGTGATCTTTTCAACGTCCTTATACTTATTACCACACTGTGTTTATGACCTAAAAGCATTCAGGCTGTTGCTGCAACCTCACCAGCGATCCAGGCCTCAGCCAGTGTTGTACTCTTCCACTGACTTACTGGTACTGCACGCAGTCCATGTGCTACTTCACCATCAGGCCATTTAAAGTGTATGGCCACAAAATGATCTCAACCTAATATAACTATCACTAAATGTACGGCTCTTAACACAGCTGCCTTACTACCTGTATCTACGGATGGAGAACCTCCTCACTGCCTAGAGCAGAGTTGTTAGACACCCCATTGGAAGATGTGTAATTTAAAAAAAAAAAAAGGTTTGGGAGTGTGTGATAGCCCACACACCCAAACCATTATTCTGCCCAAGCTGCAGAATTAGTGATGTTAACTGAAGCCTGTAAATGGGCAAAAGATAAAGCAATAACAACATAAACAGTCAAGTTGATACAGCTGCAAAAACAGCTGCACAGGAAGGCATACCTTTGACCTTCACTATGTTACGTGATACTTTTGAAACCTCATTACAGGATGTCTGAAACAGTCGAGTGCACCTACACCCGAGAAAGACTAAAAACAGAGCAATAGAAAATACAGAGGGACTTCTAACACGACCAAATAGAAAACCAATCCTAGCTAACACTTTATATAGATACAACACTCCAATATTGCCTCAACAGGAGGGATGGTATTTATAACAGTGTTTACTACATATGGATTTACTAACTACTCAGGAAAAAATGTGCAAGGTGTGAAATATGCATACAAATACTCCTCATGGATTCAACACATTCACATGGATTATATAGAAATAAACCTGTGTAAAGAAATGAAATATTGCCTAGTAACGATTGACCCTTATTCTAAATGGGTGGAGGCTTTTCCCTGTGCTAAACTGGACTCATACACACCCCAATAAAAAAAAAAATAATTCCCAGATTTGGAATCCTAGAAACATTATACAGAGATAAAGGCAAGGATTTTGTTAATGAAGTAATAAATAGACAAGCTCAAAATTTAAGACTAAACTTAAAAATCACTGCACATAATTACATTTTCCATTTTTATTCTGACACATATCTAAGACGAAACACATAACCGATTTTTAAAAATGTACTTATACACAAAGGATGTGTTCGGTCTTATACAACTATGTGTGTGTGTGTGTGTGTGTGTGTGTGTGTGTGTGTGTATGTATATATATATATATATGTATGTGTATATATATATATATATATATATATATATATATATATATATATATATATGTGTGTGTGTGTGTGTGTATGTATGTATATAACGATTATTGACTCCAAACTAGTCTCAAACTGTGAAGCTGGGTGCAAAGAAGGGCACCAACATCTGTCATGCTTGAAGAAGTGCTCGTTTCCACATCAATAAAACCATTTTTTTTTTTTTAAATCGTGTATTTACTGAGTCCGTTTTATCCTTTTTCCTATGCTATGGTTTAGATATTTACCTATATAAAAAAACAGCAACTCACTCAAACTAATTGTTAAATAGTCTAACACACTGATTGGTGAGCACCAGTTACAGTAGGTGACCTGGTTGGTTTTCACCTGATGACTTGCAGCCTTTACACAGAGACTTTCTTCATTCTGGATGAAGGCTTGTGGGGCCACCTGTCCAACAGCTAAAGCTGGGGTCATGCAATAAGACGATGAATCCAAGCACAGCAGTAACTCTACAATAGATTGGTTGAAAAAGAAAATAAATGTGTTGCAATGGCCGAATCAAAACACAGACCTGAACCTGATTGAAGTACAGTGGCTGCAAACTTTAGTGAACTCAAGTAATGCAGTAAAGAAGGCCCAGATTCCTTCACAACGATGTGAGAGACCGATAAAGTGACAAGAAAACTTCAAGCAAATGATATCGCAGGCAGCCTCAGATACACTAGCTACCTGCAGACTTAATCGTTTGGGATCATGATGAATATCTGCTCAGATATTAGTGCTATCAGATAAAGCAGACATCATTAAAAATAACAGTTTCATGAGGTTTTCAGTTAGTACAGCAGTCCTGATAAAATGCTGAGTTAGGCAATATATAGGAAAGCGTAATTTTTCAATGCTAAACTTACACTTCCTTAGACTTTGAGAATTTTTGTGGATCCAGAAACTGAGAAGTGAAAGCATGCATAAAAATGCGGACACGTCATAAATGTATTATATTGTTAATAAGAGGAAGTGACAATGCTTTGTAATTTTCCCACAAAGTGATGGATAAGTAAGACCCTCTTCAGCAATAACACAAGAATGAAAAAACAACAACGTTTCACTTTAAACAATCATTTTATTAGCAGTCCCAAGAGGCAATGAAAAAAAAGAAAGAATAAAGGAACAGAAATTAAGATTACAGTCAAGACGGCGGGTCAATCGAAGTCAGTGAACATAAAGACGGAACAGAGGGCTGCACACACACACAGAGCACAAAGTCACGTCGTTATAAAAGGAACAAAGTGATAAATGAAGACCGAGTTTAACCTCATGGGTGGTGTGTGTGTGTGTGTGTGTGTGTGTGTGTGTGTGTGTGTGTGTGTGTGTGTGTGTGTGTGTGTGTGTGTGTGTGTGTGTGTGTGTGTGTGTTGGCTGATCCCTCTGTTCCTCAGGAGAAATTCACCAGGACCGACCCCACATTCACACAATCGCACACCTCACATTCACGCAGACATATCGAGAAAAGAAAAAGGAAAAAAAAAGAAAAACCACGTCTTCCTCTCCTCAGTAAAAGCCATGATTTTATATTTAGGCTATTTGTGACACAAACCAACCATCAACAAACCACAGCCGTTCAGGCAGGCCTTTAAAATCGTTATTTTTCTATTAATTCTGTACAGATTATATATTTTATTTACACACTGAACAGCTTGTCAACTTCAGTGCGGAGGCAACCCAAAACTTTGCAAACATTCACTGGTGTTCACACGTCTGCTGCCGCTCTGTGCTCATCTCTGCCTGCTTTCATACAAACCCAGACATCAACGCCTTCGGTTAATATAAAGTCTGCAGCACTACTCGCCTTCAACAATCGCCCAACAAACAAAGCGATCGGGAGCACGTTTCCCCTCACTGTGACGCTTAAAATAATAGATTCACACGCCTCATTCATTTCCCCTTCAGTTTGTCTCTGGCTTTTCTCAGTGCTGCATAGACCTGGAAATAATGAGAGCTTCCTCTCATGACAGTCTCGAGAGACAGATGCTCGCCCCGGTGAGCGAAACTCAACTGAAGCTGATTGAAACCAATCTGAATTTCCGATTACTGTAGTGATTCAGCAGTCACAGAAATTACATGCACCTTTATTTTCAGTGCTTCCTGTTGGTAAGATCACATCAGACTCCAGTTTGAGTTGTTAATCGAGGGCTTAAAGTCAGATGCTCGCACCTGGAGACACAGCAGGAGATTTAAAAAACAAAACAAAACTGGGCAATGGGTCACTAATCCTCTCACATCTGGAAACACACACACACACACACACACACACACACACACACACACACACACACACACACATTACGGATGATTGGAGCAGCATGGGAACAGAAGGGGAGGAAGGGGGTACTAAGGCCATGATTATAGTGGATGAGAGACAGAAAGAACAGCATTTATTCAATTCCCTATGTCCTTCACTGTAATGGGATTTAGTCATATAAAAAGTGTTTGCTATCCAAGAGTCATTCATGCACCCAAAACAGCCTTTCAGTGCTTTTAATACAGACATTACACCAACTACAGCCGGCATACGCCTTCTCCGTCAGTCTGTTGCATACGTAATTGTTCATTTTTGTATGTACATTACTCTCCCTCATAAGTTATTTCGCTCCTGCTGCTGTGGAGCAGCAGATTTGAGGCAGAGTAAAGCTTTATTAACATCAGATCCCCCCTCTGTCTCTCTCTCTCTCACTCACACACAGATACACACTCGCACTGTCACGCACACATGTGATCTAGCCAGCTGGTCTCTGGTGCTCAGCTGACAGACAGCAAGGGGAGCTTTAGTTTATTAGGTTTAAAAAAAAAAAAAGGAAAGGAAATAAAGATCAAGAGCTTTCTTTCACATGGAAAGGTGACTGGGGTGGATCTGTGTGGTGGTGGTAGTGGTGGAGGATCATACAGGTGAAGGTGGGAATTTGCAGTGGGGGGGGCCTAGCTGAGGAGCTGGCGGATCTCCTTGTGCATGTGACACAGGAAGTCTACGTATGACGCTCCCCCGCTGGCGCTCTTGTCCTCGACTAGGAAGTGTCTGAATATCAGCTCGGCCCTGTCTTCCTGCTTCACCACCATCAGCTGCAAAACGACAGAGAAAGGTGTGTGAGAAAGAGGAGGAGGCTGACTTGATACAAAATGTGCCCATAAAAAATAAAATTAAATCAAGTGTTGAGCATCCAGCTCACAATTATTGCAATAAGACAAACATAAAAGTGTATAAAAAAGCATCTCCTAAAACTTTCCGTTTTAATATTCACTTCAATGTTTCATCAGTTATCAAAAATAGTTGCCTTTTAATTCTTTGTTAATCTCCTAACTTTCCAATTAGGACCAAACACTAGGTTAGATACACGTATTGGGAAGTCTGTGTTACAGAAGAAGTTAGAAAAAGACATTTATCCACCTAAATAACTGGACTGACCCACCCAAAGCAGCAGAGAGTGCACAAAAGAACTGAAGAAGAGAGTGCGCGCAGGGTGGAGTGAGTGGAGACAAGGGTTGGGAGTGATTTGTGACAAAAGGATAACACAAAGAGTGAAAAGAAAGGTTTACGAGATGGTCTCGAGACAGTTCAGGTTGAGCATTTTGGAGAAAGTTTGAGGCAATGCTGTGATGCTTTTGACATGTGCAGAGGAAAGATGGTGGATATACTGGAGCTGCTGGGCACGAGGAAAAGGGACGACCACAGAGGACATTAATGGATGCAGTAGAGGAGCTGCAGAGTGGTGGTGTGACAGAGGAGGATAGTAGGGATAGGGTGAGATTGAATCAGATGATCTGCTGTTGTGACCCTTAAAGGGGGTAACTTGAAGAAGATGAAAAATCTATTTCTCAACAGAGGTAGGATGCAAATTGTTTAAAGTGCACCTGTTGCACATTTTCTCATTTTCTGTCATATACAGACATTGTTACGGTGGTGGATTCAAATTTTAACAGGTGTATGATGCCACAGAGATGATATCCCTAAACAGTCTTCTCAGGCACGCAGCACAGAAACTCCACTCAGCTGCTTTTCAAACCTTCTGTTTAGGAGCAGCAGCCAATCAGGGAAAGGCAGGCTTAAAAGGAAAGGAGTTAAAAATGGCCTGTGGGGTATCACTAAGGGCCAGTATAAACCAGGTAAGGATTATTTTGAACTATGAATCATGCAAAGCTGCCCAAACCATAGTAGGCTCCCTTTCAAAAACATTATGGGGTAAAAAGGAAAAGAGAAAACTCACCTTCATGTATCGTGATCGCTGTGCTCTGAAAGAATAAATGAGCTCTCTGAGAGCCTGAGAGATGGGGTTGTCAAGAACAGGCAGACTTGTCTGAAACAAAAAACAGAAACACTCAGAAAAGATACTAAACTTTGGCAACCATTACAATACAGGAAACATCTGTATTATCACTATTATAAAACTATAACATTAATGTTTATGTTGTGGTAGAATTCACATAAAACATTCACGATGACTGATTTTGACTGATTTCACTGATTGTTAGCCTTTCATTAGAACTCGCTTCAATACCATGTTTGAGTCGATCTGGCTGAAGCTCGGCGTGCCAAAGATGTTGAGCAGCAGCTCCTGCTGAACGCTGGCGCCCACCCACAGGAACAGGTGGAGCCCGGTCTCCAGCAGGTAAACTCCTCCTTTCGACAACCTCTCCTCCGAGTCCCTCACTGCCACCGGCAACGAACCGCTTTCCAATTTCATCTGGAAGACGAACAAAAAAATTAGATGGATACTGTCTGCTGGCATTTCAGCCTGCTGATCAGGTGGTAGATTTAGTTCAAGTTAGCTTAAATTTTTCCAACAAACAGAAATAATTTGATTTGAATTGTATTTCTGGGGCTTTTTACACACTTTTCACACACTCCCAAGGATGCAGCGGAGATCAGCATCTAGCCAAGAACACCTCAAAACTTTACGTCCTGAGCCACAGCTACCTCAGAGTGGTCACATGTTACAGAATCTGGGTTTTTCTGATGATCTGAATCCTGTATTCACACACTATTTAGCCACAGACCTCACTGAAACTAATGCTACCAGACAGATATCAAAGCCGTTATAGACAAAAACACAAAGCATCTTCACTGTGTGCTCTTTAAGAGCATCACTGTGTTAATTTGTTTGCATCTGGCTTCATAAAACAGGCTGTTGCACTGACCAAGTGAGCAGCATCAGAGTGGCCATATCATATATGAACTTGCTCTAATGTTGCCCCCAGTTTTAGACTTTCTCAGCCAAAGCATCCAGCTGATCAGATTGGATCTTCGTGGGCTTTTGTCTGCGGACTCACCACTGGCAGCAGGCGGGGGTAGAAAAAGACGTGAGTCTCTGCAACATCCATGCAGCTGATCAGCTGTCTCAGGTAAGCTCGGTCATCCAATGAAACGTCGGCTCCAGGTAGCAGCACATCACTCTTCAGCACGCAGTTCAGATAAACCGGGAGCAACTTCATACACTCTGGGAGAATCAACTGGGGAACAAAAAAACAAAAAAAAAAAACAAAAAAAAACACAGTTTATGAGGAGGGCAGATTTTTGTGGGTTTCATATGAAACGGATATAGATTATAGCGAGGACATTCATTTGATTCATTTGTAGTGCAATGTAGTTTTAAACATGCAGTTCTGAGTCTCTCTGTGAACAGTGTGTGGCCTTGGTGGATGTGAAAGTTGGGAGCATGCATGCAGATGCTTTCACAATACCTGACCAGCAGATGAGGGACTTGCACAGTTCTTCCTGTAGCACGCCAGAATCTGAGCACACTGGTTCACCAGAGTTTCTCTCACTGCCTTAGTGGGGTTGCTGAGAATGCCACGGAAAGCTGGAAGAAACCAAAAACACACGCACTCATGTATCACCTGCTATGGTGCATTACACTGACATCGAAATGAAATCAACTGCAACCACTTTTCTCTCAGATATCTAACATTTACCGTCTTTGCTTTCATTCAGTCAGTGAACTTAGAAAGTTGCACAGATGTTGATAACAGCAAGCTCTCAAGAGGAGCTACAGCTTACTACTGTTAGGCAATTTGCAGCTCTGCAGGATCAGCTCAGCGCTGTTTGGTATTATTTTTAGAAAACGTTATTCATTCAATTCTCCACTCACACCTTGTTAGAGAACAATGGAGAGAGAGAGCATTTAAGTAGTTCACACTCCTCCACAGCACAACAAAAACTCACCGTATTTGGAGAAGTAGTTGATGATTGTGTCTGTCTCACAGTTGCGGTACAGGTCAGCCAGCTGAGAGCAGCAGTTCACGGCCATGTTGTGGATGCGGAGACGCCTCTGGCCGCTGCAGCTGGTGTACAGCACAGCACACTGTGGGAAAACAGGTTTCATTAGAATGAACAGAGACAGAAAACTTTTTATACTTCAGCAAAGCTGTGCGACTTAAGTTGCCTCTTCTTGAAACCATTTAAAAGTAACCACAATCACCACTCCTCCACATCAAAGTATATTTGGCAACTCTCTATATTACTTTTATCTGAACATTCATTTCTAAACAGCTAGCCTCAGTCTTTCCTATCCTTGATCCAGAGGACAAGCCCTTGTTCTATTCTGCAGATCCACTTTGAGTTTGAGGGCCACGTTAACCTGTAGCAGGTGGAGAACTGGTTCAATGAGAGCTCACCAAGGCTGCATAACAGAACAAAGACTGCCGCTGACAGTTGCAGTGCATGACATTTATCCTGGAGTTCACTGAGATAACTCACAGGAGAGGAAGTGAACTGCACTCGCCCCTTATTTAATAAAACATCTGCAGAGGAGAACACTATCCACCTGATATAAACACAGTGTGATGTGTAGAGATTAGAAAGATATTTTGCTGCTATTTTTTATAATCATCATTACCATTCCATTAATAATTAATATTGATATTGGATTCAGATGTTCAAACATACTGGTATCATATTAGCCTTATTACAGGACCAGTGAGAACCACTTTAAACTGTTGAGTTGAATTTAGAATCTTAAATGTTTGTATGCAGATTACATTACTTATAAAAGAAAGGCCTAACTCTGAGTATAGTCTATGCTAAAGTCCTGACAGGAAATTACATCCTTTTGCAGAGCGTGCTTTTTGGAAAAGTGAAACTAAAGCAGAATCTAAGTGTAAGTTACTTTGAGGAGCCGTTTGGCTGATGCTATTTTAATAACCAGGATATTCATGGTTGTCTTCCATTCATATATATCTTTTGTTAAGTTTTAAGTAGTTTAGATTACTTAAAACATTTGTTCAATAGATTACATATACATAGTTTCAGTTCGGTTGTTATATATGAGAGTGGCTTCTGTCTCTCTGTCTGGGGAGAGGTCAGGAGCTAGTTGGCGAGGTGAAATAGGGTGCAATTGTGCTTAGCACACACACACACACACACACACACACACACACACACACACACACACACACACACACACACACACACACACACACACACACACACCAGGGCTCTAGAGTGTGACCAAATTTTTCAGTGGTGCGACTAAAAAAAAAAATATTTGGTCGCACCAAAAAAAAAACAAAAAAAAACAAAACTCTGCAACTGTCCGTGTGGTCAACAACAGACACACATTATGCCCCTATCATGGACTAAACCAATCAGAGATAGTCAGGGGCGGGACCTCTCTGATTGGCCGTGGTCCAGTTGAAAGTGCAGGTGGAAGAGAGAGGTGAGTAGCTTGAATAAAGCGATATCAATTCATTAACGGATTCCACACAAAGACGTAAACACAGAGCGGACCCGACGCATCAGAATCAGCTTTGTCTTTCTCGGCTTTCTCACCCCACGGCTCGAACATGGACACGCTGTCGGAGCATAGCGATTCTGATGCGTCGGGTCCGCGCTGTGTTTCCGTCTTTTTTGCGCTGATTCTGAGCTGCAGGTTTTGTCTCTCCAACCAAAATTCGCCGAGCCAGCAGCAAAAGAAGCAGCAAACTACGCTTCACATTTGATCAATGTCGTCATGAATTCCCTCTGACTTTTGCTGTTTTGCTTCCACCACGATAAAAATCACACTTCATGCACAGCTGCCTCTCTCTCTCTCTCTCTGTACTTCAAGAACAGTTTCCCGTCTCAAATCTCTGTTTTCTGCATTATTCATTCACTTATTACCCACCAGTCTACAGTTCTTTACAGCGCTGTCGGCCGCTGTCTTTTTCTTTTCTTTTTTTCACTTAAATGACCTCGGACAAGAAAGCCTAATTTCTGCTGTTCAATACTGAAGAAATTTAAACTTCTTAAAATTATGCAAAATTGCAGAATATTTTTAAGGTTATCTGCTATAAAACGCCAGACCAGGAAAATCTCCTTCATGTTTTTCTGTGTTTTATTCTCAGTTACTTTGACACAAAGGCATCTGCTGTGATGTTCACAATTCTGATGAAGTCTCATGTGTATCAGTACTGATAAATGATCAGAATTATAATATTTCTGACTGTCTGAGGCTAAATTGAATCGAATCAGGACTTTGAGAACCGGAATCGAATGGATTACAGAAATCAGTGATGATACCCAGCCCTAGTGAGCAGCCTAGGCCTGAGAGAAGTGGATGTAGCTGTGGGTAATAAGAAACGATGAAAAGAACTATTGATAACTTTTGTGTTAAGTTAAAGACTGATCCGTCTGAAATTCATAGCCAGCTCTGACACGGTGCCATCAATCTTTGAATGCTGAAAAAACAGCAGTGTATCCAGAAAACACATTATATGCTGCAATAAATGCACTGCCCAAGTGTCCCCTCTCCCCACTGCCTTTCAGCAGCAGGCAGCAGCAAACAGGTCGTCAGAGGAGCCAAGATGATGATTAAGTTTAACATTTTCTACAATATTGACAAAGCAATTTAAGCACAAGTTTGTTAGTTAATAATTTAGAAATGAATATTGTCTGTATGGACTCCCCCCCCCCCCCCCCCCAAAGAAAGTGCACATGTAAAACTGCGGTGTTAAGTGATGCGGTTGAAAAATTTGAGTGCGCCTAACTTTTGTGCCGGTACGCCTAAATTTTTAGTTAGGCGTACCGGTGCGCCCATGTCAAAAAGTTAGTCTAGAGCCCTGCACACACACACACACACACTCAAAATTGTGTCTGCATAAGGGACAGTTGTCATAAGACGTGCTGCTGATGTTCCAGAAGATAAGCGCGGGTAGGACAGCGCCAGGAAACACCTGGCTTAGAGAGGAGAAAATGTTCTTTTCAAACTATGTTAAAAGTCATTGTGGTTTTGATTTGACGCATGCATGTATGTATCTGCTTGACACATGAGGGGACGTCAGTAAATATACCCTGATGTTATAAAACCTTTCCTGTGTAGTTTTTGGGTGGAGCTCTGATGCTGTCTACGTACAGTGATCATTCTTCCATGCGTGTGTTCATTAAAATCAATTGTTTGACCAAGCTGTTCTGGACCATGGTTGTTTTTACACTCCTCCTCAATATTGAACCTTAACAGATGCCAGATGCTTTACTAAATCATCGTTGCTGCCATTTGTAAGAACTTTAAACCCTTTGAAAAGCCTGGTTTGTTTACACTCTCCTTTGAGGATTTCGTAACAAGCATGCACACCTGCATGAGCGCCCCCGTCTCCTCGCTGAGCTTGTCATCGTGTTTGAACTCAACAGTGATGGCCTTGTCACAGTCGAGGCCTGCCAGCTCCACATCTGTGGTGTTACTCATATAAAAGGAGCCGAAGAAGTCTGTTGCTCGGATGCCTGAGGGGAGGGAAATAAAGTCAGCTGTTACATGCTGCATCTCCCAAAATTTTTTGCTTGTTTTGAAGTGCTGAAGTCTCACCTGTGCTGGTTCGCACCCTCATAACAGCATCAAATCCAACAAGTTTCTGAACGTCTCGTCTGAGGTCGTTTAGGAATCGCTCCTGATCCGACTGAGCCTGCGATAATGAAAGCACATAGTTATACAATCCAGCTGATGGTGACTCAAAACGTTTTCTTCAAAGTGGCTGGATGCAGAACATTGAAACAAAACTCTCATGCTATCTAAAAATAAACCACTTGATTTGGAGTGAAACTGAAGGAGGAGCAGAATTACTTTTGCTCACCTGGAAGTATGTGTATTTATAGACTGAACCTCCAGTGGAGACGGGAACCACACCTAATGTGGCAACATCCACATACTGGTTGGGGAAGAGGAAAAGATCCACACAACAGCCCTGGGCTACACACTCCTTAGCCAGAGAGCTGTAGAAACCCACCTGAGGCTGAAATAGCGACTGTGGACAACAAGAACGGAAAGGGAGTGAGTGCAAAATAACACAAGAAGTTGACCTGCTAGAATATGAAGTCATGTCTCATGCTTACCTTCTCCTTGTCTGTTCCAATCAGCTTCTTGTCTTCTCTGTTTTTTAGTTTTCCTGGGGCCTCCGCGATGGGCAAAGAGGTGTGAAACACAAACAGCTTCCCAGCACAGTCAGCAGCCTACGGGGAGAGAAGACACAGGTCATCAGACTGTGACTCAGATAAATGGCACTGGAGCTCCACCTGCTGCTTTAATACAGTATGTGAAAATGAAAATATAACTGTAAATTCAGACGTGTGAGGTTGTGCTGAAAATAATGACACCACACAAGGCAAAGTAAACTGTTTTTAAAGGTAAAAGGTAGACGTAAAATCAAAAGTAGTCAAAAATGACCAATTATACCCTGGAGCCCAGAGGGTTAATATTTGGCAGCAAAAGCAAACTTCATTAAGGTTATTTATTATTTACATTAATAACTATAACTATAACTAATAGCTATAATAACTATAACAAGTAGTAAGTGAGAAAAAAAAGGAAAATTTAAAGGTTTTTAAAGTTTTAAAGTAAACTTTTCTGTTCATTTTCAAGAAGTCTCTAAGATTTCTGGACCTGGACACAAAACACGACAAGCGTTTACCTTTAGTGCCTCCAGTCCCGCTTGGATGACGGGTCCAAACACCGTCTCCGTCTCCCTGGTGTCTGCAAACATCTCTGGGATCTGGTCCAGCAAACTGGAAAAAAAAAGCAGCAAGTAATTAACCCAGATCAATGTGTCTGACGATCTGTCCATTTATGTATTTGTCCAAGTGTCAAAGTCCAGTTTATGGCTGCCCACCTCTCGATAACTTGTCTGCTTTCATTTACATTCACCAGGAACCCGTCAAGCAGGGGTACAAACATGTCTGACACGTCTGACACCACCATCATCTGGGGCTGGGCCAAGCTCGACTTGACGTTGTAGAAGTGCAAAACCTTGTTGTAGGTGACAAAACCCACTCGCACTGCAGATTCCGCTTCGGGATTCTCCCTGAATCAAGAAAAGTAAATAAATAAATAAATGAAAACCACGTTCCCTGAGATGAGCTACAAATACCAGTATTTTTCTTCGTTCTGGTTTGTGCGTGAGTACCTGGGCAGGCAGTCTAGTAGGGTCTTGAGTTCCTGGCAGACAATGTTGACCATGCCACTCTTCACAGCGTTGTAGGACACATCAATAAGGAAGATGAAGGCTGGAGGCTGAGGGAGCTTGTTATTCTGTAAACAGACAAGCCATAAATAGATACACAGGTACGCTCAGGAAGTATTCGTTGTTTAATTGGATGTGGTCTCGGACTTTAGTACCAAGACTTAAAAAAAAACGAACAAACATAAAAATAAAGATAGAAAACCCCACATGCAACATATATATTTTTTCAGATTCTTTCCACTTTACATTTCCTCAGTCCTAGCCTGATCAAGCATGTCACATCTGGAATCCCTGACTTGGGTTACAGAAAACTAGAGCTGCCTTCTGATGGTGATCGTTATGCTTCACTCAAAAATACTCTGATGTTTGCTTGGCTAATAAATCTATTGCAGACTTTTTCTTTAGCCACTGCACATTTTTAAGTTCAGCCAAGATAACAAAAAGAGAACCTCATACTTTATCAACAACATCCAACCAAATGAAGAAATTTTCTAATGTATTTATCCAAATAATTAATAATAACTAAAAAACTAAATAATTTACCCAAAGCAAGTGATAAAAGCTTCTATTAAGTCAATATGTTTCTAATCTTGTTAAATAAGTGGAATTATGATATTTACTAAGACAAGACTCATAATAGCTCCAGTTTCTTTGTTAATACCACCATATGAAAAGGTAATTGAAAATACAAAATAAATACAAATTAAGATAAGCGCTACGATGGTATCAGTAAGTATCAGCCACTGTTATTGGTGATATATATTTTTTATAGATCCCATCCCATTAATATCATGTCCACCAAAGCCCTTTAATAATTTAATCATACTGAGATATAAAGATGTTTTAGTGAGAATTAATCACTTATTATTAAACCATAAGATGAATTTTAAAAAATGATGATGGATACATGGTAAATAGTCAGCTGCAGACTTTTACGAGGTACTTTAAAGCATGAAAACCCCACAGTTCGACTTTTTTCCCCTCATGGAGCTTTCAATCGTGGGTCTTACCTTACAGTAGTCAACAGTCGCAAGGAATTCATAACTGCCCAGTGAAAGCTCCGCCCTGTCGTAGCAGTCCACCCTCTTACCGGTGTGGTCCAGATGCTGGAAGTAATGTGGAGGCACTGAAGGGAAAAAAGCAGAAATGACATCAGCGTACATCAGGGTACCATTTATAGTCTCTCAAACGCTGCATCTTTTCACATATCACTACGGACACACGTGCTCACCCTCTGTGACACAGCTGCAGAAACCACACTGGAAGCGGCGACCTCCCTCTATGAACTGCATGTACGGACACATGTAGGCCTTGCAACGATTGCAGCGGATCGGACCGCTCTCGCCGTGGTCCACCACGAGTGGAGGGGGCTGAGGAGATTTTCACGAAAAGAGTAAGTTGAAACTAAACTTCACCAGGACGAGAAAAAGGATTCAAACACCCTAATGTGGACAGAATTTCTCAACCGAGATGCAAAGTGTACCAAACTGTCATCAGTTAAAAATAAATAAATAAGTCATGCCTGCTTTTCCCTACAGTTGTTTTTTTATACCCAGATGACACAACATGAAAGTCCAATCCAAATGGATATAGATTACACGTGATGACAGCATGAAACAGGGTCATGCAGCCACTCCCACCTTTGATTTGAAGAGATTATCCCACTGACATTACGTGCATCCTCTGATACTATCTACGTATTAGGCTTTTTCCTGAAAAATAATCTTTTATCAAATCTGGCTGCGAATAATAACTGTTCCACTGTTGCAGCAGATACAGATGAGATGAAGACAGTGAAATGCAAAAGAAGCTTGTTAATGGGACAAATAAACACTAGAATATTAATTTTCAAAGGCATTCAGCAGCCCAACGATATATTTTTGTATTCAGAGCGTGTTTGCCTTTTTAAAAAAAATGAAAAATATAATTAAAAAAAAAAAAAAAAAAAAAAAAAAAAGTATACCACTAGGCAGAAGATTTTCTTCCTAATACGATACTGCATTTCCAAATGAGGAAAAAAAACCCTGTCTAATTGTAACTTACAGAATTCACAACACAAAGGAGATATGAGAGAGCGTCAGAGCAAAGGAATCACTCACCTCATCAGGTGGCAGCGTGGCGAGGGGCTTGATGACAGCAGCCAATGGCACCTGAGACTGCTTTGCCATATCAGCTGTGCAAGGCATGTTGTAGGCTGTACAACGAATAAACCTGGGACTGGCATTCCCTAAACACAAGCACAGTCGCTCCATTATTATCAATGCTAAATTTAAAAATTATTTTCAAGAATGAGTTTTGTGTCATCTTATTAACTAGCTGGACAAATGAAATGAACTCCAGGATAATTCAATTCTATTCAATTTTATTTATATAGCACCAAATCACAACAGCAGTCGCCTCAAGGCGCTTTATATTGCACAGCAGATTGTACAATAATAGTGGTTGAGAAAACCAGAGAGGACAGGAGAAGGAGAACCAACCTTGGTCTTGAACCTGGAAGTTGGTGGTGACCAGTGGTGGGGCTTGACCCCTGACCCCTGTGGTGAATGGCTCGGTAGTTTTAGCCTTGTCATCCTCTATTACCTGGATCTAAAAATGAGAGGGGGACAAAAAAGTGGCCCACGTTCATACATGATCACAGCATCAATATAAGACACACTGTCCCCAAGTCTCACAAAAATTAAAAGAGGCACATGAAAACCACTCATGCAGGAGAAGACTTGTATACAACTCCCCCACACAGAGATCTGCAGCCACTAACACACAACTATACCCTGTGATGATCAGTGGACAAAAAAAAATAAAGTAGATTCATGCTGAAGCCATTCTGTCAGAATTTAAAAAACAAAACAAAATTAAATCCCCAAAGGAATAGGGAAGGATTTATCAAGGCATGCCTTAAATGCAAGAGACTTGAGGGTAAACCCAATCCAGGCTAGCATGCGGAGCATGGAAAAGGATTATAGGCGTTGTGTGGGTGTCTAAAGTTTACTTTGAAAGACAGAAGTTCTCTTAAGAACCAGCTGCCTCGAAATCCTGACCAAAAACACAAACAGTGAGGTGGGCAAGAGTTTAAGACCTTGTGTACAGGCTGTTAATGTGTAATGTGATATTCTGAGTTTCACAAAAAGTTGCACTACTCTTAGTCATTTTTCATGACAGTCTCTTAGACAACTCAGATTTTAAGAGGAACAGCTTGAGACTTTAGAAAATGCATTTTTTTTACTTTATTGTTGCAAACTGGATGAAGAGATCCCACAAATATCAGTCAGACAGGAAACCAGTAAAGATTAAAGGGACATGGCTAAGAAAACTGAAGCACAGACGTGCCTCATCTTCACCATTCAGTTTTTGAATGAATTATACAAAGCATAACATGTTACTTAAGGAGCTCTAAAGATCCTGGTATGGAGCTAATACACTCACACTAATCATTATTTCCTGTATTTGTGCTATGTTAAAGGATTAGCAGGATAAATGCACTGGTTTCACAGCTAGTGTCCAGACATGAGAATGGTAACAATCTTCTCTTCCAGTTCTTAACAAGAAAGCACAAAGAAACATTTTCTACAATGTTAAACTTTGTAGAAAATGCAATTACATCTGTGTTGTGTTTTGTTTGGGCTGTGACAATTTCATCTGGGCATTTCTGCTAAAAACATATCAGATATCGGCGTAGCAAAATCTGTGACACACAGCAACTGGATCATAACATACATTTTTAAAAAACTGTCACCATCGCTAACTTTGAGGGAGTAGAGGAAAAAGACAGGAGGAGGAGGGAGTGGGTTACTGCAGTCAGGCACAAAGAAGAGGAAGCAGAGGAAAAGGCACACAGGAAACTTACTGGGCTTGGGATAGCGTCTGGATCTATTCTATGTCTCGGTTTCTGCACAGCCGGCATGTCAGACGCTTGCTTTACATTCAAATGTTTGTCCAGCAAATTGTGCAAAACAAATAAATACAAAGAGTAAAAGATAAAAAGTAGTGTGAGAGGAGAAAACTCAGCAAGGCTGAGCTCAGCAGTAGGTAGCATTGCTTTTATGCAGACAGAAACACATCAGTATTATTGATTAGTTATTAGTAATATTGTAAGCTCAAGTGGAAATAGGTTTAAACCAACTAGTGGTAGCAAACATGCATAGAATCTGAGGTTACATAGTTAAAAAAGGTTAGATTTCTTCAGTTCTAGAGCTTTGCAGTATGAAAATAATAAATATACAATGAAATCCAAATTTATGACCTTGTTGAGTAAACACACACGCATTTATCACATTATTTTCTAACTTGCCATCTTTTTTTCTAGACCAAGAGAGATGCTGTCAGGTGTAAAAATGGTCCCACTTCAAAACAATTACTCTAGGGATAAACTGCTGAGAGATATTTGAATTCTTATTACTGAACTAAACTCTGAATCTTTTATAATAAATTAAATTAATCTAAATAACAGTTTTATTGTAAGGAGAACACATAATGACAGAATTACCACACAGCTCTAGCTGAAGCATGCAAAAATCATTCACACTCAGTGTCCACTTAGGCCTATAAAATCAAGTACAATACCATCAGATTTTGCATAAATTTCACTTTTAAGGGTAATCTTATATAGATTATATGAACATCATAGTTAAATGTGATGTTATACTTAACTACACTGTATTAATGTGTTAATATGCAACAATTCTGACACTGAGAAACTTCTTCCATCTTCCTTGCTAATGCTACTTTGGTAAAAGCTGCAATATTTAAAGACAGTTTAGCAAAGAATTGAACTAAATTGCATCATAATATTCATTATTTTTGTTTTATGATCCATCATGTGAAGAGATTTTTCCACACAACTTTTTAATTCAACCAGACTAAAGATTAAGAATAAGATTTAATAAGGAACAAAGACTAAAAAAATGAAACTTAATTTTAATTTTGCACTCCTAATCTGGAGGGATTTCTGTTTGTAATGGTTCGGGCTGATTATTCTGACAGCTCACTCGTGGAGTAGAGGACTGTTGCATTTGAAGTGTGGATTGGATGTGTGTTGCTGGGCAGAACACAGAACCAAGAGTGAATTTTTAGAAGAAACATAATCTAAAGTCATATGTGGGTCGAAATTTGTGAAGGCCTGGATGTAGCCTGGGCCATGAATTTGAGATGGCCTAGTTGTTACATTAATTTATTTTTTTTCCTTGAGGATTGAACATTAAGAAAGCCTCACAATATAATGCAGCTCAGTACATCATTACAACCAAATACAGATTCTAAAAGTTGGAGATTTAAGAATTGGTGTTGTGTGGCAAACCAAAACAATCGAGAATTAAACAGTATATGTATTTGTGTCAGCTCACCGGGCTAGGAATGGCATCTGGGTCAAGTCTTTTCTGTGCAGGTGGAGCAGGAGCTGGCGCTCCATAGTTTGGTTGCCCAGGGTAAGGGGCTGAATACCCAGGCTGAGGGCCTCTTACCTGCCCAAAAGCACCTGCAGAAAACAGTAAAACAGCTGAGATACAAAGAATACAAATGATAAGCCTCTTTGGTTTTACTTTAACAGCCGTCTCCTCACCATTCTGCTGAGGAGGGTATCCTGTCTGCATCCCAGGCTGAGATGGAGGCTGCTGTAGTGGCCCAGGAGGGCCTGGTGGGCCCTGTGGTCCTGGAGGCAGGTGATTGCTCTGAGCCATGGAAGTGGGAGGCATTTGAGGTCTAGGAGGATGTTGCCCTGAGTGATAGGGGGATGGCTGAGATGGAGGGGGTTGCTGCTGGGGTGGCATGGGACCTGGGTACTGGGAAAAGGGGGCTGAGGTTAGAGGGGGGCCAGGAGGAGGAAAAGAACCAGGCTGAGAGCTAGGAGGGGGGCCTTGAGGTGGAAAGGAGCCTTGGGCAGAAGGTGGGGGGCCAGTAGCAAAGGAAGACTGACTGACAGGTGGAGGTGCTGAAGAGAAAGGGGGCTGGGGTGTGGGGAAGGACTGCTGTGCCTGGGACACTGGGGGAACAGGAGGTTGACTTTGTGGAGGCACCGGACCCGAGTAAGAGGATGGAGGTAAGGTTTGTTGAGGAGGAGGCTGTGGAGTTACAGAAGAGGTGAACTGCTGCTGCTGCTGAGAGGTAGGGGGAAGAGAGGAATTGAATGGCTGTTGAGAAGAAGGCGGTGGGCCGCTATAATATTGCTGAGGAGCTGCGGGGCCGCTGGGAGGTGGCGGCTGGGTGGGAGCAGAGGACACGGGGGGCGGGGCTTGGGTGTAGGAGGCCTGGGCTGCGGCCGAGTACCCAGTACTGACGGGAGGCTGGGAGCTGTGAGGTGGAGCTGAATAGAGAGCGAGAGACAATACAATCTTTAAATATCATAAAGAGAATAAGAGACTGCATGCATTAAACTGAAAAAAATCTATTCAAATTACCATATCCTGGCC
The DNA here is from genome assembly GCF_001858045.2 of Oreochromis niloticus. NCBI lineage: Eukaryota > Metazoa > Chordata > Actinopteri > Cichliformes > Cichlidae > Oreochromis > Oreochromis niloticus. The sequence continues at coordinate 10,122,600 of NC_031973.2, forward strand.
CAGCAGCGGTTGGTGGTCCAGAGGTGATCTGCATCCCCGTCATCTGGTTGGTAACCTGCTGCATTGTGGATGGGGGTCCATAGTGTTGGGGATAAGAAGGGTGCGGCCCCGATAGGTTCATAGCACCCTGGTTGTACGGCTGAGACACAGCAGGTCTGAAAACACAAAGATCTTTCAGTAGTTAATTGCACTAGGGGATATACATTTGAAAATTTGCAATAACGATTTAACTGACGATATAATTGACACTAGACAAAATACTTTACAACTTTATTAGTGCAAAAAAAACCAACAAAACCCATCAATGTATTTTCACTTAAACAAGCAGCTGTTTTTATGTGCATTAAAGTTATATAAAAATTTAACAGTGCAAATTCCTTGCTGACAGTTTAACCAAAAGGCATTTCCAGTGGAAACTGGCCGACATATCCTCAGCATAACCATGTGTAATATACACAAAACTTAAAAAGAGGTTATACACACACAATACGGTAATATTATGTTGAAGCACAGTATGTATCACTCCGCGAGGCTCCTGCCTACGATAGCCGTAATGCTCCGACAATCCATCAAGCGGTGCGGGTTCATAGCTTAGCAAAGTCGTACTGAAACATTTGACAGATTTTCGAGCGCCGTGTACCACATAAAATCGTTTCGAGCTCAGTAAACACAACCAGAATTCATACATAAGACACACGGGATTATAAGGGGCACTGTCGATTTTCAGAAAGATCAAAGGTTTGATTTTAAGTGTGCCGTATTTTCCAAACAACATGGTAATAACGACGGCCCGCTCTACCAAAAATAGTGCTTTGTTGTGTATCTGACAGACGAAAGCTAAACCAGTTCCACACCACTGAAGTCGCAGCATCTTTACAAACCAATTCTGGTTCATCTGTTTCATTCAACGATCCGCTTTCGCCCTTCTCATTCTCCGTCGCCACCATGCTTTTTCCGCCATGTGCGTATCAAAAAAAAGGCACTGCGCATGCGCGTTTTACCCATATTCTATCGCGATATTTCATTTTCTTATCGTTGCCCAACATTATACCGGTATTACCGTGAACGGTATAATATGGTCCAGCCCTAGCTTGCAGTCTCCACTCTAACTTCTTTCACACCAAACTTGCTCATCAATGTCTTGCTTCTGCACTGGTGCACAGTGATGTTGGAACAGGAAGGGGCCATGACCAAACTGTTCCCACAGAGTTGGGAGCATGAAATTGTTCAAAGTGTCTTGATATGCTGAAGCATTAGGAGTTTCTTTCAGTGGAACTAAGGGGCCGAGCGACTCTGAAAAAACTGAAAAATAACTGCACACTATAATCCCCCCTTCACCAAACTTTACACTTGGCACAATGCAGTCAGACAGGTACAGTTGTCCTGGCAACCGCCAAACCCAGACTCATCCACTGGATTACCAGAGAGACAGACATAATTCGTCACTCCAGAAAACACGTCTCCTAGCATTTTTTACACTACTGCATCCAACGCTTTTTATCATGCTTTGTGATGTAATGCTAAGATGCAACTGCTTGGCCATGGAAACCCATTCAATGAAGCCCTCTATTCACTGTTCTTGAGCTAATCTGAAGGCTACATGAAGATTGGAGTCTGGAGTGATAGACTCGGCAGAAAGTTAACAACCTTTGCGCACTATATACCTCACCTTCTCTAACATTTAACCTTTGAATATTTATAAATGTCATACCCATGTGAGTTGTGAAGATATGCTGTGCAGTGTCCTCTCCCTGAGCTGTGACTATGCTCTGACACGTGTACACAGAGAAGGTCAGGGCTGACTGACACAGCTTCTTCTATCAATTAAACAGTTTAAGATGGCCATGTTTTTAAAATAAAATACAAACTTTCAGTCTGTATACTCAAATTTACTGTAACCAAACTAACACACTGATTAGGAGAACCTGATTACAAAATTGTCCATGTTTTTACAAGGAATGCAACTTTTTAGCTTAGTATTAGCGTATGTTGGAGCAAATCCAATCAGGATAACAATATCCTAGCATAAGAAGCTCACCTGGTTCCTCACCAGCACCTGTCCTAATCTAGCCTTTTAAACAGCAGATAAACACAAAAAGAAATGCAGAGTATCGGCAACCAATGGACCTCCTGCTTTCTTAAATTTCAGTTTCTGTGCAGTTTGTTGAGTGCCTTAACACATTACTGTTTCTAAAAATGAGCTTTGGTTGGTTTGTAGTCTACATGTCACTCCTGTTAGGAAAGCACCAGATTTTGACAGTCTCAGTACTAGTATCTGGGGTGTTATAATGGATTCTGTCAACTGCTTCAATGAACTTGTACAGCAAAGGCGAAAACAAATTACCTGGGTGGTGCCTGTGTAGGAGGTGGGGGTCCATTCTGCATGCTCCCTTGACTCTGACTGTACTGATTGTACTGCTGAGGTGCTGAGACAGGCGGGGGTCCAGAGGTAGGAGGACCCCTGGCAGGACCTGAAATGCAAGAGCCAAATAATTACTACATATAGTGACAAAAAGCAACTTCCCTACCAAATAATCGTGAATCCACTCTGGTATGAACCTCACTATGATAACTGAGGTAACACTATTATAAGCCAAACATATTTTTCCCTCGTGGGTTTGCACAGATAGAAAACCAAGATAACAAATGTGTTTGAGGAGTATCAACCAGATTTGTAAGACAAGTTCATACAGGAACTTTGTTTTCATCATTCACACTGTAAATCTCACCCTAATATTTTTTTTAAAGGGAACCTATTATGCCAAATATCTATTGTTGCAAAGTGGATGCTCATAACAAACATGACCAAATATCAGGTCAACATATGTACGAGTAAGTCCAAACCTTAGTTTTAGACATTTTTTCTACTCTTACGTACAATGTCAACAAGAGGGGATATTCCTAATATGGTCATCTGAGATGCAGAGCTCTAGTTTTGAGTGCAGAAACCCCCTCCCCACCTGCTGTTAAAACCTTCTGTGTGCAAAAGGCAACAAATCAAAAGCAAAAGAAATAATGACCAGTGGATTCAAAGTCTAAATTTATGTCTCTCACATAACAGAGATATAATGTATATTTCTGGCCTACACAAAGGTTAGTGTGTAGTCGGCTGCTGTACTTGGAACGTCACTGGCATTAGTCTCAGAAAGATGTTCAATTATATGCTGAGAAAAATGACACAGCAGGAAGAATAATACCTGCAGGTACAGAGAGGATTTGATGATTGCAGGGCATATGAAGTGTGAAATGAGTGAGAAACAGAGATGAGCTGGTTACCTAAGTCAAGAGGAGAGGGGAGGTCAGAGACTGGGTTGGCTGCCAAAGCCTTAGAGGGAAAGCTTGTGAAAGGAGAGTAACCTGAAATAGAAGAGAAGAGGGGAAGGAGGCAAATACAAGAAGATGAAGAGAAGTGCATGAAGCAAAATGAAGGAAGGAGAGGGCAGCTGAAAATCCGATTAGTATGCTCAGGTGCTGTGCTTTGCTCACACATACATGATCATTCACATGGCAGGAGGCATGTAGGACACTCCAAGGTTATATCCCTCTGAATGCTTAAAGTACAGCCTACCTGAACTGCTGGATGTCTCACTCATGCGCACATTTTTTTAAACAAACTGCACTTTACCTTGCGGTGGAGCCCCAGGCTGATAGGCTGACGCAGGGCCATTGTAGGGTGCGTAGGGTGCTGGATAGCTCCCATCCAGGGGAGCGTAACCAGGCTGGCCATAACCAGGCTGGGGCTGGCCATATGGAGAGGCCATTGGCGTGTGCTGGTTTACATTCATCCTCAGTTCATCCCTAAATCTGGATGAAATTTTGAAATAACAATACAGTTAGTTACTTAGATGTCATAATTAAGGATTAAACTTGTTTAGCCTGTTTTCTGTGTGTGAACAATAATACAACCAGGGCACCTGTAGTGTGAAAGCCCCTGAAATAAGGCCAGTACTGATAAAGGCTGTTGTGAAAGTATTGTGTTTCTCTGAAACAAAGACACAGGCTCGTTCAAGGAGCAGGGAGAATCTGCCCACACAGCAGTGCTTGCACATACTGTTATAACATTTACTGACAACTGTCCTGTTTAAGAAAAAGTTTTTTCCAAAGCAGTTTAACCAGTAAGTCTAACTAAAATAACAAGCAAGATCTTAACATCCACATAAAACATAATGGATCCCAAATGAAGTTTTTGGCACCAAGCACCTGAACTAAAAAACAGGCAAACTGACACAGAAGAGCTTTGCCCCGCAGGACTCTAAACTCTGTAAATGTCTATAGTCTGACATAAATCCCACTGACTTATGACATTAACATTTCCTGGTTCAGTGACAACACCTTTATTGGCTTTTTATGTTTGACTTGGCCACACCCTCAGCCTTTTAAATTTTACACAATGTGCTACAAAAATTAAATAACATTAAATAAAAAGATTACAACCAAAAGAAAGTAAACAAACATTAATATCAAAGACTTATTGTTAAAATGACACAAAATGCAAAATTATTATGCAACTCTTTGGCAGCTTTAAAGATAGTATCAGATAATACCTGAGTATAGGTTTTACAAGTAATTATAGAGAAAGTGTATTGTAGACAACTAAAAGGATGAAAAACATAGTTATGACTAGTTATATCTTAAGTTTCTTGTGAAAGAAGCTTAAGAGCTAAAGATTGTATAGTTAGAAAACTAAAATAACCATCTAAGAAATGGGTTTTAGACGTTGTCAAGCTGGTAAATAAGCCAATAAAATGCATGTAAGCAACTTTTGTTGCTATACTGGGCTATCTGCATGATAGAAAGTCAATGTTGTCTTGCCATGACTTTCCTAAACAACTTATAAAATCTAATACTTAAAGTGATGAAAACTACACTAAAAATATCTCAAATGAGAAGAGCAGGGCAAGCGTGCAAACTAAGTCAATCATAAATCGACAATAACATAAAATAAAAACTAATTAAGGCAGTGAGAAGAAACTAAATGCTGAATTAGGAAAATCACCTTTATGAGCATAACTCCAACACATGTCAACTTTAACCCTGCTAACAGATGTGGGTGAGTGGTGTTTTTATTCACTTTTTTCCTGGAGACAGGCCTAAAATATAAGACATGAGTGATCAGTATCGTCTGACAGACAAACACGAGCTAAACGAGCGGGGCCATTGAATAATTCAGCAGTGCAGGTGCCACAGCCAGAAACAATCGCTGGAACCGTAACTGTTCTTTTACTACGTCGGGCCTACAGAGTGACCAACATCAATTCCAAGGTGCACTGCTAAAGGTTTGGGCTAGTAATTTTATCCAAACATCGGAGAACTTTTTAAAACTCACACAGAAACAGGGTGTTTGAGAATAAAAAACACGTGCCAGGTAGGGAAAAGACTGTTTTGTAGGAGGGAAGTGTGAAATCTGGCGAGTAGTAATGCCGCCGCATTACAATTAGCTCGCTAGCAATGCTAACATTAGCCAGACAACATGTCAACCAAGAGTCAAAAACAACTTGCCTCTCTTATTATACAGGTAACTGTTCTGACTCTAAGTAGGGGTCAAAGCAGGACACGTTCCTTATTTAACCAGACTCCAGCTACCCCAGCATGCTAACGTTAGCAACCACACAGCCTGAATCATGACAGCACATCAGCTGTGACCAAATGCTAAATGCTAAGTTAGCTCGTAATCTCCTAGCTTTTCCTCAGAGCGGTGCTAGCAGTGCCTTAGCATTAGCCAAGCATTAGCAAACGTAGCGAAATCCAAGATCCCCAGTGAAGCCGGGCGGGGATGGCAAAAAAGAAACCGTATCAAAACCTAAACCTACCTCCAAAGTGATGTAAATAGTAAGGCTGTCCTAGATTTGATGCAAATTGTGAAGCCCGGTGGCCGACAAACTAAGACGCCGATGTCGTCCCGGGGTGTTGCTCACTAATCCCTTCTCGGTATCAGAAGCGGACATTCAGCGGAACTGCTGCAGCGCTGTGCCACGTCCACATCCGGACTCCGCAAAGCGACTTCCTCCGAGAGAGCGCAGCAGTGGTTGCTGGAAGCTGTTCAGGCTGCTCTGTTAAGAGTTTTGGTTTCATTGTAAGAATTGGGGTTTGTTTTTTCACCTTCTCTTCGGGAGTTTGAGAAGGCAGCGGTGTAATTGGAATACGGTATCGGCAACCAACTATTTAACATGTAAAATGCCAGTCTTTTTAATCAAAGCATTGATAGTTATTAATAAAAGTTATTAAACAGGGGATGTTTCATGATATTTGTGGTGGCACAGAGGGGACCAAAAACCAGTGGAGGAAGGGTATTGCTGGGGTCAGCGTAATCAACCCTTACTAAAAAAAAGAGGCACTTTTGAGCAGTTTTTTCAGATAAGGTCAGATCAGAGGGAACTTCAGATGTCACAGCAGTATACATACAACACACAATAAATCCAATGCAGAAATAGAGATATAACAGAGAAAAAGAAATAAAGATATCAATATAAATATAGCAAGACATAAGTACTAATACATATGATTTCCAGAATTCTGTCACCGACCATCTCCTCCAGGGTGGTGAGTTTCATGCCGACAACTGACTTAACCTTCCTGAGGAGTTTATTCAGTCTCAATTTTACAATAAAATACAATAAAAATTTGTATGTAGTGGAAAAATATTTAAAAATATAAATGTATATTTCATTTTCATTTACATGTTTCCACATAAAATTTGTCCTTAGGACCCGCAACATACATGACAATATCTTATCATTAGGAATAACTGAATTTTCATTACAATAATACCAATAAATAAATAAAATAAAATAAAATGAAGTTTTATCCCATGGGGTTACATCTGGCATCTGGCATCTGGCAAATCTTTAAACTAGTGTAGAAAACCCTTTCCCTGATATAGACGCTGTATTATGGAACTATAGCACCTATATTATGTGCTAACATAGGTGCTGCAAAAGAGTTGCAATGCAAAATGTTGCACTGAAAAAGAGTTTCAGAATCTATTTATATTGAGTATTCTTTTTCCTCTTTGGTGGAATAAGTATTTTACCTACTTAGAAAGTAAAAGTAGCTATAAATGTACATAGTAATGGTATTGTTGTATCCGTAGGAGCTCTGCCTTCTGTCTTTTTTCAGTCCAAACCATATAATGTAGCAGGTTTCACTACCATCTTGTAAACCTTCCATTTCCCTCTTGCCAAGAGCCACTGTACTCCTTGTACAAGTCTGAAGCTTGGATACATCAGGAATGCCATTTGGTGTAAATCATCTTCGCTGTGGTACAGCCAGTAAATAAAAAAGAAAAAAAATAGATAAAGATCTCAGTAAAAACCTCAAAAAATGTAATACGACAAACCCCCAATCCATCAGTTTTTAAATGCCTGTCCTCTGTAGCATTTTGAGCATTCTGGCTAACAACAGACCATACAGAACATACAGAACATACACCAAAAAGTTCTCCTGATAGCCCATGCTACTCTTTTCAGGGGTGCTGTTTTTATCTTGCTTGGTTAGGAGTGTTGGCTATTCATCAAATAATCACAATGTGATATGAGGAAGCCATCTGAATATGATGCGGCCGACTTCCAGCGCCTCTAAATGTAAGCCAGAAGAAGCCAATACACTGTAGAACTGCCAAATCTGTCCACATTTTGAGCTTGCAAAATGCAGGACAATTTCTCTTTTTAATCATCTCAAATGGGTTTGCAATTTTGATCAGGTAGCCAAGTACAAATTCTTTAATCGTGTGCCTTCCTTTAGCGACGTCTGATGTGATTAAGCTTTAATACATCAGCCAAGCTCCTCATTTATTGGAATAATGCATTTTGTTCTGTAACAGTTTTCACAAAGTGCGACAGCACCAAACTTCTACTTCCTCAGAGCCAGAAGTCCCTTTAGCACCCACTCTGAAACTGTCAGATTGGATAGTCACCCATTAAGAAGACTAGTCCATGTGCTGCGGGTGCTGGTCAGGCTTGCTGAGCTGGGGGGGGTTGAAGAGGGAGTGGTGCTGATGGTTATTTCTGGAGGATATATCAGTAAGTGCCCCTTGCAGGACAGGGTGCTGGAGAGTGACATGGCAAGTGTTGAATCCAAGTCAGGACGAATGCACACACACATACACACAAGCACGCTACACACTTTTGCCCCTTCTCACCCTGCTGAGCTCCCACCCTCTGACACAGCATTCCAGCCTGAGCAGATGAAAGCCAGCCACCCTCTGTCTCCTCATGGGTGGAGTGACGGAAAGCAGTGAGATACCTATTGATACTCACAGAGTGTGAGGAACTGAAGAAGGGGAGAGCAGCATATACACCACCACACAGGCACACAGCAGGCTGTGAGCTGAGAGCAGGAATGGTAGCTGAGGAGATTGTGGTGTCTCTCTCAGGAGGAGCCCCGTGGGGTTTCAGACTCCAGGGAGGAGCTGAGCAGCAAAAACCTCTACAGGTGGCCAAGGTACAGTAGATCTGATATATGTGTATGCATGCAGTATGTTGTAGTTAAGTCTGCTGCCAAGGTAGTAATGTGAGTAGACGATTTGATGGAGATTGCAGCTGTTAACTGTAGGCTCAGGCCTCAGCGAGTCTTGTGGTCTGTAATCTGACCTGAAATACGAATAAATGAATCAGCTGCAGTAGAGTCACTAGAGATTTTACTTTCTGGTTCTTGTAGGTGTTTTTAGGAATTTGAACACCTAAATTAAGTCATGCTTGAAACTGTTTCAATGTGCTGTATTTTTGTCAGTAATTATGTTATTCTAATTAATTAAAACTGAACTAGAACTAGAAGCAAAAATACATTTCAGTTAACTGGAATTAACACAAAATCTAAACAAAACAAACTAAAACTATTCTGTGTACTTACAAAACTAACATCTTACATTTCAGCCTTTATCGATTTAGTGAAGTTCGTCAATACAACTACCATGAATTGATTGTGATTGTGAGTCAATGTTTGTATTTTTTGGAAAATATGAAACTTTGCCTCTAAAAAATAGCATTACTGTGACATAATAAACAAAAAACAAACAAACAAACAAACAAACAAACAAAAAAACTCCAGTATAAAAATGAAATCTAACATAATATTTTAATAAATAAGGAGATAAACTAAAGTGAGCAAATCCAGAAACTAAACTATATACTTTCTATTTTACATTTACTTGTTCTTGCCTAGAAAGGCAAGAATGACTTCCTTGATGGGCAAATTCATTTAAAAATGATTTTAATTAGAGTGTGATCTAATATAAACTTCTGAGCAAAAGTAATGTCCCTTCAAGTTCACACAGTTTTGACAGTTCAGGATTTTTCCTGGCTCCAAACTGGTTTTTGGGGAAAGAGGATTACCCGTCTCTATGAATGACTGTAAAAACTTTATTGAAATATGCATTTTCCTTTTGCTTCTAGTCATTTTACAAACTGTTTTGCTTGAGTTAAAACAACACAAAGAAACAAAACTAGTTTTAAAAAATGTAATAATTGCATTACAATACTTGACAGAGGGAAAGGGAATTCTGGCCACTGTTCCTGACACTCGTTTGGCTGTGGCCCAGTTCACTTTGTGCCTCACCTGTTTTGAGGGAATTAGTGGGTCAGTGAGCAGCGTGAACACATGTTTGGGGTTTGACTCGAGTTCCATCCTTGGATTTCTTTGAAACAGGTTCATATGTCATCCATGTATATGAGTACACGTCCGGCTATTGTGAACACACCTACAACAGGTAATGAACTTGCTTCATATTTTTCACTGTCACATATTTGTGTGACACATTAATCCATCTTTAAGCCTAAGAGATTTTTTTTTTCTGGCTGGGTTTCTCTAAAGGCTTTTTGCATCTCTGTTTATATTTGATGACAGTCCAGAATGTGCTCTCTAATGGGAAAAGCTATTCTGGAAAGCAGGAATGTGGACTCGCTCACACTGAAAGTCCATCATTCATCCACGAGCAGCCAAAACGTCTGATTCGGAAATGTGCTTCTGTTCATTAAAGACTTTCAAGTGGAAAAGGGATTTTGATGGGAGGTTGATCAGTGATGAGTGTGTGCTTCAGTCTGTTGGTGTGTTTATCTGTGGTTGGACATGCCTCAGATAAGCCCAATTGGGAATGGAGAGGACCAGAGGATCAGAATAGCTCATCGAAGAGGAGCTGGAAGCTGAGCATGGAAAAAGGACGACCTCTTGGTCACATAAAAAAATACAGGCACACACACACAAACACACACATTTTCTTTCCTTTTTAATTAATTCTACTTTTGCATGTCTGTGCCTGTGTGTGGTTTATCCATAATAGTAGCATCTGTCTTTCCCCCATTTGTGTAAGAATGTGGGTGATTTTCCTGCAAGGTTTTATTTCGGGTATGTGGGCGACATATGGTGAATGACAGGCATGCCCCATGGTCCAGACTGGTGAAGCAGCTGTTCAAACCCCCTCTTTCATGATGCTCACTTGAGCTGTGTGTGTACGTGTGTGTGTACATTGGCTGGAGATAAATAGCTTGTCCTTGCTTCGCTTGAATGACGACAGAGTTGGATTATTGGGTCAGGAGATACTGATAAAGGCAAAGGAGGCGCTTGAACACACTTAACATTTTTACCTTCAGCAGCGATAAAGTGTGTGTATCAGTGTGTTTATGTGAGGCTACAGATTGGATAGCTTTATCTTTTTCTTTTAGAGTTAATTATAATCTAGCAGACAAGAATAGTTGCCTTTCCATCTATACGATCTATCACTCCCCCAGTAGTGTCTACCCCCCAGTAGACATATTTCCTGAAGGATCCTATGACATCATCTCTTAGTGACCTTCAGCAACAGCTGCATGACTTCAGAAGTTAATTCCGATGCAGGGACGATAATGACTCCCGCTAAAGGAGAGCTGCATGTTGCAGAATGTTTTTGGTCACTTTTATATAGTCAGGCATAAAAAAAGAAGCTAACAAATACTTGACAGTGTTTCGGTGCCTGTGCAGGAGCAATCAAAGATTTTTATTAGGAAAAAACAATATAGTGACATACTAAAGCAGGACCGTGCAGTGACCTCAAACATGTCACCATGTTTTGTTAGAACCAGACTGATATTTAGTTTGGTATTAATGGCTGATATTAGCCTATCAGAGATATCACTATCCATGTAAATGTTGTTCAGTATGTACTGATATAAAATCCTATTTAAAAAACACAATCAAACAGAAGAAGATGTGCGAGATCGTTTCACTTTAAAGTTCTAGTATAAAATACATCATGCATACTAGTCACCACAAAAACCGAAATAGTTACACTTAAACTTAGACGACTTGGTTTAAACCAGTAAAAAAGGATAGCAAAAACCCAAATACAGCCATGTGTCATGAAAAAAAAAAAAACCCAAAAGGAAAAAAAATAATGTGCCTCTTTTCAGCCAAATTCAGTGCCCTCCAGTGCAGAAAATGTTGAGATGGAGGAGGTACATTGCACTTCTAAAGAAACTTCAAGCTCTAAAGAAACTTCAAGCTCTAAGTTTTTATGAAAGAAATCTGGATTATAGCTCTAAATTCTGTGAAACAGCTTCAGATTAAATACTATTTTAAAAGCATGAGAGAAGACAATATAAAGGCAGGAATCTGTGCAACAATAACAATATAACAACAACAATATACTGCCCACTAGATCTCCCTCAAGTAATGGAAAAGAAAGCATAAAAATATTATTTTAGACAAACTTTATTAGAAAACTGTTTTTTTGTGGGCAGCATTGTGGGATGTGTTGACTCAGCTGAGTATTGCTTAGCCAGTGGAAAGAATCAGGGTTCAGTGACCTGCTCTGTGTCATATATACTGTAATAGATAACAACAGGTTGATGATATGGATCATTTTTGAGTGGTTTCACACCTAAAAGGTCAAATAACTAATAAAGTGTAAAAGATGATGCAAAGCAGAGCCTGAAATGATTAAACAATGCGTCCGCTCTGCCTTTACACGGGCACAAATATAAATGATTCACTCACCTTTTTTCTGTCTTCAGGTACGCAAGCGTAGCAAAGCATGCCGAGCCGGACTGAAGGAACAGGATGAGCTGGTGTCCATTGGTGATCAAGCCTGTGCAGAGCTCAGTCATGCTGAGGCCATGAGCCTCATAGATAAACAGAGCAACGCACTAATGCTCAGAGTCAAAAGGTCAGAGCAGGGAAACTTATATACACTATACAACAGTCTTGCTGTCATATCATACCAACTGTATTTTCACACCTTGACGTCCCTGTGACTTCAGGGGCCCTTCTGGCTTGCAGTGCTCATCTTACTCTGGTCGCTCTGCATCCCCTCGCTCCTCCATGAGGGTCCTGTCTCCTCCTGCAGACTCCAACAGCTTCTCCATCCTCTCCTCTGTCGAGATACCCCAGGGTATTACCTCCCCTCCAGACAGCGAGGCTTATTATGGAGAAACAGACAGTGATGCAGACACAAACTCGCGCGCACACCGCCGGCATCGTCGCACACCTCCTCATGCACGCTCACCTTTACGCTATGACAGGCAAGAAGAGGAGGAGACCTCAGAGATGAGTGGGTAAGAGATGGAGAGCAGAAGTTCCACCCCTTTAACCATTCTTCCCAGAAAGCTGAGCTGCGGTTTTCTGTCCACATTTAACAGAAAATGTACTATAAAGTAATATTTTAAATATTTTATTAGTGTTTAGAATTGGAGCTCCAGCAGCAAATTGCTAAAAACCCTTGAAAACTCAGCATCCTGTTGTATTTTAATAACATTTTTAGGGTGACACATTATATATTATTGGATTATATATATTGAAGTCTAAGATGTATACAGTTAGCTAACCCACAATAAAAATCGTTCACTTTCTAATCTCCATAATAAATTTGATTAGCTTTGTTCCATCCTGTTTTTTGGGTTTTTTTTTTACAAGCTATGAGAGTGCTACAGATGCAGGCGTTACCTCGCAGGCGATGTGGGATGGTCAGTGCACTGCTGGTGTTCCTCGCAGAGAGCTCATCTATCAGCCTCGCCAGACAGAGTGGACCACTCCTACACACACACCCCACTCGCTGACTCCTCACATGATCACCCCGACTCCCGATCAGGGGTTGGTGGAAGCAGAAGAAGAAGGGGACAGTGGCTTCCAGGAGGCTGGTGGCTGCAATGGGCTTGCCTGCCCGCCCCTAGTGTCTCCAGAAAGGGCGAAAGAGGCTCTAATGTTAGTGTCTGGGAAACATCTGGTGCCTATGGTGGGACCACAGCAGATGCCTGTAAGTGATGAACTCTCCACCACCTACATGGACAAAGCACGGCAAGCCAGTGAGTATATATTTTAATTTAAAACTATATCATTTCAAGTACTTTTTAAATCAGTTCCAGTTAAAGAATTGAAAAGTAATGAGTAAATTTAAGGTTTGATTATGTGTACAAAAAGTGGGATTTTTGGCATTTGTTGTTATAAAGTTGTTAATAATGGAATGACGTAAACAAAGAATCACAGTGATGCTGAAAATTATCCATAATTGACATCAGAGTGCTAATACCTAACGGCATGCTGTGTATGTGAATGCCACCTCTTCTCATTAAAATTCTAACCAGCAGCTTTTGGTCTCTGTTGTAATATCGTGTAGCTGTTGCTGAACTTCTTTTAAGTTCCATGACAATCCACCAGTGTCACCAGTGTCCTGCTAAAGCAGCTATTTCAGTCGCTACCACTGTGTTTTTGCATTTTAACTACAATTGGTAAGATTCTCTCTGGTGTGTCTAAAAAAGCTCCAACCGCAGTTAGCTTGTAGTCTTAAATCACCCTCTGGTGGACATTTCTTGGAACTGAAGTGTATATTGACAGGCTGGTGGTGATGGGGTGAGATAAACCAGATACTCATGAGGTATTCCACCTCCCCTCTTCCCCTCTTCTGTCCCCTGAAACAGCAGCATATCTCCACTGTAAGTATGCTGAGCATTTGCCCCGATGGGTGTATTTATAGCTATTCAAACCTCAGATTGACAGACTAGATGTATGATTATGTGCGTATACGAAAGTCACACGGGTGTGTTTTTACATGTATCAGTAAATTCTTTGTAATTCTGTTCAACAAATGATAATTGGTGGTTCAGTCGTGAATTGCACTTTTAAAAACACATTTTAAATTCTGAAATTCTGTGGTCCACCCAAACCTTTCCTCTCTGATCTTCACACAGCCCACAATGAAATATTTTCTTTTCAGAGTTTTGACTCATTCATGCTCCATTAATAGCACTGCTTTCGACCTGAATGACACTACTCCATTTTAGTTTTCTATGACCACCAAGCTACAAAAAAAGTAGGTAAAAAAAATAAATAAAAATGACATCTTGTTTTTAGATCCCATTGCCTTTTAATGGAAATATGAAAGGGAATTTCAAACTAAATCACAATGAAAATTAAAATTTTAGGTATTTTATTTACTTAAAAAATTTAAATGGCTTTCCGGGGTTTAGTTGGAGTCCACACTTTGGAAATCATTAGTCAAATTACAAGAAAAGAAAAAAGAAAAAGTGTCATTTTATCCCATTGCTAGGCATCAGCTTCTGTGAGTGTAAATGAGTTGTGGAATTAAGGTGAGGATGCTGTGGGTGCACAAAAGCTAAAACAGGCACATTTTATCCTATTGCTTGGTGGTTCCTAGGCAACATGATGATGTCATGGCTATCCGATGAAGATAAAAAATTTTCCCCTGTGCCAATCTGATGTTACTGTCAGCTGACTGGCACAGTCTTTTGGATAGTGAGCAGCTGCCAGGCGATCTTTAACCTGAGTTTCGCTCTGTTTTTCTATGCAGCACTCACCTCAGGTCTTGTGGTACTCTCATAGCAACAATCTGATCATGGAAGCTCTTTGCTTCATCCTTGATCCTGCTTGTAGTTTCTCTTTGTGTAGAACCGCCACACAATGCGCTCTGTGTTAGAAAATCCAAAAACTCTCCAAGTTACTTGAGAGTGTCTTCCATCTACTGAGCAGCTTGTTAGTCATTTTGAATGTTCATCCTCTGTTTACCAATATTTCCACAATATGCTGGTTTTGTCCTCTCACTTTAAGTTAATCAATTCCACGCCATAACTTGTGTGTCTCCTTCCAGCGACTTTCTGAAGCGACATATGAAGCATTAGGAGGGCAATGGCACTGAAACTGCGCTACTCAGCTGCAGATATATAGTACATCCCAAATACACATCGGTATAGATTACATTTATTGGTGACTCTAAATTGATTAATAGGAGAATGCAACTATTGCTCTGCTGGGATGTTAAGATGAGAACGTGCTTGACTGTTCCTTTAAGCGTTCTTTACTCCGTCTAGCTAACCTATCATTTCAACAAGGCAATAAGGATGATAGCTGATTAAACCTAATAGCTATGCAGTGACTGAGTTCAGATTTAATATGAGCAAACATTGCAGAAATGAAAGATCTGTCATCTAGTACAAGAGGGCCTAGACCTGAATGACTTTGGTGTATGGTGAGGCCTTTGCTATAGGACAAATCATGACTGTGGCGTCCAGAGATCTGCCCTTTCTCATGTTACACACACACACACACACACACACACACACACACACACACACACACACACACACACACACACATTGGTTTTAGATATGGGATTATTAGCTCTAAAGAGTTATGCGTCAGTGTGTGCAGTGTTAGTCAGGTGTGAGGTGTCAGCAGAAGAGAACAGCACATCAGCAAAGAGTTATGACCACACTTTTCTTTGTAACCTATATTTGGCTTTATGAACTCATATACACGTACACACACACACACATTGACACTGGTGTCTAAATATCCTCTGGTGATGGGGTCTTCCCGTCCTTGTGTGTGTGTTTGTGTGTGTGCGTCTGTGACAGAGACCAGACAGGTGTTTGATGCCTGTCACACCGACAGGAATAGAGGGCTGACATCATGTGTTGGTTTGGTGCTAGAGAGAGACAAAGGTCTTTACATGGGCTGTGCCCTGAGAGAAGGGCTGGTAGACACAGACTAAACGGCTCCCCACTCACAGCAGACTTGGACACCGTTAGGGTGTGTGTGGGAGGGTCTGAGGGTGGTTAAGGACTAGCGTGCATTCACACTCATGAGATGAGGGACCTCACATCTTCTGCAGGTTCAGATGTAGGTGGACAGACAGTCCCACGGACTGTGTATGCAGGTAAGATCAATGACACCCTTTGAAGTAGACATAAGCTACTATTAGAAGCATCACTTTGGAGTGAAATGTTTGTTTTTTTATTTTCAGATCAAGAAGAATTACCAAATTTCTGAGTCATGTAAGCAGACTTGACTGATTATGCTGAAACGACTGAAAATTTAAACTCTGTGCCATTCTGCGCTGTAAAGACAATTTAAAGCAGCTCATGCAGTTGTGCTTTATCTGAACTGTGTATATTCCTTATTGTGGGACTTGATGCAAATAATAAACGGTACAAAAGTTACAAATTATTAATAGATATTTTAATGCTGCATACTGTTGGCATGGCTTTATGAATGGCAAGGGATGCAAGCACTGTGGACCAGACTGAAACAAACAGCTACCTAATGTTTTTTTTGTTGTTGTTGTTTTTTTTTTTTTTTAAATTCATGGTCCCCTGATGCTGAACCCTAATAGCTTTGGTGACCCCCTGACTTTACTTCTCGCAGTGCCAGCAGATTGTCTTTTGTTAGGATGGAATGCCATAAAATGTGATACAGACTGTGCAGTAGCACCTTGTGGTGTAATTTACCTAATTTTTTCAAGATTTAAGGTGTAATTCAATGACATATGGAGTAACAGGAGAGCAGACACATAACATGAGGAAAGGACAACAGTGTTTCCCTTTCTCATGTTGTAATGACATATAATTAGTATTTGGGGTGTGGGCTTTTGGCATCCAGCTTATAATGCACTTCAGTTATTGCATTTAAGGGTAGCAAATAGGAGGAAGAGTGAAGAGCCTTTGCATGTGTAACCACTACTTACTTTCAGATTATTCTTTGTTTCGTCTCTTCTTTAAAACCTAAAATTTTCAGCCTTTTGTTCTGTTGTTTACTGTTGTAGTATTGCTAAGAAATGGTAAGTATATTATAGTTATTGTTAAATGTTAGGAAATTAAAACAATAGGTTGCTGACTATACTTTAAAGTGCTGGAGTAGTGCATTTTCATTATTACTTTTAACATATTACACAATGTTGTGTGTGCCAGGGTCGGTCATCAGTCATCAGTCTACAGTTATGTCAGTAGCATATTTACGTGAGGTGAGCCAAGACACTAAAAAGTTCCAAATAGCATAGCACTAAGCAGGGATACACAAATGTGCACATGCTGCTTCACCACACAGTTTCCATCACTTCAGAGAACACTATTTTGCTTTGCATCGCATTAATTTGCTGGAGACTCAACATGAAACTATCCTTTACTATTACTTTAACCTTAAAAGTAGCCTTCTACCTAAAATGCTGTAATTACAGGGCCTGGCTTTTGCCATGAAAACGTGACCGGGTAAATGTCCCCCACAAAAATCCATGACGCAAACAGACGCACAGTTAAGGATTTGTGCAGGAGAGACACTGTGATTTAACCTTCCTGGACTATGTGACTCAGCTCTGGAGAGCAGCAGGAATCCTTTGTTCTAAATCCACAACACACACTCCTGTCTGTCACTGTTCATCGCAGCTCCTCACTGTGATAATGCTGTATTAATCAGCCACTACTCACGCTATCACATTGTTACGTTTCCTGTACTTGTCGCCTGTGTCTTTTTTTGTATTCGTCAAAAATCTCATTACTGCTTCTCCCCTCTGTTTCCGCTCTCTTTCAGTTGATTTATTTCCATACTCTTCTTGTCTTGCAGAGTTACAGCGCGGGGAGAGTTTGGTGGAAAAACAGGTGAAGGAAGCTCGTACTAAATGCCGCTCTATTGCATCTCTGCTCACTGATGCTCCCAACCCCAACTCGAAAGGGGTGCTTATGTTCAAGAAACGCCGACAGAGAGCCAAAAAGTACACACTCACCTGCTTTGGCAAAGCTGAGGGAGATAGAGGAGGGGACACAGAAGGGGAGACAGGAGGAGAGACTGAGGAAGAAGGAGGAAGTTCCATTCTAAGTGGCTCAGAATTTGAGGAAGAGGGATTCTCGGAATCATTTGACCCTACGTGGGACACTGGTTATCTGGACCTGCTGGACAGAAGGAGCTCTGCCTGCCCATCGACCACACCGACTTCTCCAACAACCAATCAGGGTGCAGAACTGGACATCTCAGCATATCAGACCCCAGGACGTGTGACTTCTGCAAATCTAAGCCCAGGGTTGGAAGGATCACGACTGGAGAGCTCAGCCTATCAAGAATCAAGCCTGGAGAGCAGCCTCACAAAGAAACCAAACAGCAACCACTCCCCTTCACACATGTCTCCACCAGCTATGGTTCTGACCAATGGGGGATCAGCAGTTGTCAGTCGGGCTAGCGTTGTTCTGAGCATGCCCTCACAGACACCCCTCCAAAGTCAAAATGGCAACCCTGATTCTTCTCCTAATCATAGTCCCAACCCAATCATAGACTCACACAATAACTCCAGCTTCACTCCTAACCCTGCAGTTCTGAACCGCACAGCGAGGCCTTTCAACTCTGGCTCCACCCCTTCTCGTGCGTCTGTGACCTCTGTGATGTTTCGGCCTCCCCAGCCCAAGCCCACGCCCATAACGATGGTATCCAAACCTGTGGCCGCTGTCTCCACAATGAATATCCCAACTTTCCATCCTCCGTCAGATGCAAGGAGAGCAGTGTCTAGCACATCTTTGTATATCCCTCCAAGAAATAGCACCAGCAACACTTCACCCTCTGTTACCTCTCCCCCGCCAGCCCTCTCACCTCCCTCCTCCCTGTCTTCTGCATCTTTCGCTCAGCCTCCTGCACACACATTTTCTCCACAGCCTACAGTGCATGCTTCCCCTCCCACCCCATTTGCTCCCTCTGCAGGTTCTCTGCCATGTGCCTCACCGGCTCAAACCCTCTCCCCTCCAGCTCCACCGTCATACCTCTCTCCCCCTGCTTCTGCTAATCAACCCCCCTCCAACTGCTTTTCAGCTCCTCCCATCTCCCCACCTCACCCCCACGATTTTAATCAGACCTCTTTCCATGCCCAATACACCCCCCCACCACCTCCTCCTCCTACTGCACCCCAGCCTCCTCCTTCTCCATCTTTCCATACCTACAATAACTTGACAGATGCTACATCACCTGCCCAGGCTCCTGTCAATGATTCCCTGGTGACACGTGAGCAACGCATCTCAGTCCCAGCGGCTCGCACTGGCATCCTGCAAGATGCCCGTCGTCGTAGCAACAAGAAGCCAATGTTCAGCTCAGTCCAGAACAGAGATGTCTCCCCAAACCCGGACTTGCTGTCGATGGTCCAAAATATGGATGACCGCTTTGAGAGAACCCCGGCTGGTGAATCTGGAGTTACACCTAGTGGGGAGGCTGGGCATGAATCAGGCCCTGAAGAGGACTGGCTGAGGCTGGGGGCAGAGGCCTGCAACTTTATGCAGGCACAGCGTGGATCCAGACCACCCCCTGTAGCCCCCAAACCACAGACCCCTCAAGTGCCACAGCTGGCAGGGAAAGGAGGCCAGCTGTTTGCTCGGAGACAGAACAGGATGGATCGGTACATTGTAGAGCGATCTCCATCTGTTGCTGCTGCCCCTTACTCTCCTGCTCAGACAAGGGAGCCCTCACCCACACCTTCCCTCCCTGCCACATGGAAGTACTCATCCAATATCCGTGCTCCACCTCCCATCAACTACAACCCTCTCCTATCTCCCTCCTGTCCTCCTAAGGCACAGAAGAAACCCGAGATCACGAAGTCTAGGGCAGCTGGACCTAAAGGGCAGAAAGCAGGCCTCAAGCCTGTGGACATCATGAGCCACCAGCCCTACCAGCTCAACTCTTCTTTGTTCAGCTATGGAAGTGGAGCTCTCCAAGACACCTCCACCCAGCAGCAGCATAGAGGACTAACAGGTGGTCCTCAGAAAACAGCACGAGTCTGTGAGGTCAAACGCTTCTCCACACCTCCACCGACAGCCACAGGGCCCACCCTCAAAGTTATTGCACCTCGATCAGCTACGACACTTGGGGAACCCCTCCGACGCTCTGATATCATGTCTCCTCCACCCAGTGAAGGTGCCAAACCCTTCCAGGGCTATTCACCTCCGTGCCAGCCTCAGTGGGCCACCTCCCCGCTGTCTCCCCCACCGCCTCCTGCACCGACCGCCCCACTCCCTCAATTACCTACCTTCTCCTCTGCTCTTGCTTCACCTCCTACATTTTCCCAATCCTCCAGTGCTGCACAGGCTAACAGGCAGTTTAAGAGTGCTCCAAATCTAAGTCCCCTACAACCTGCTCACCCCCCTCAGTTGGCCTCCAGCAGCACTCAACCCAGCAGGGTCCCCAGGCCTAGGTTCAGCACTTCCAACCTGGGTCTGCAGCCTTGCGTCTGGCGTCCCAGTTCCACCACGCACTGAAAAGATGCTACACTGGACAAAATGAATAAGGGCTCTATAGGAACACAGAGCAATATTTTTTTAAACATGCGTTTTTAGTGTTGTAATATTGTTTTTTAAATCTGCAGTTAAGGGCTGGTGATAAAAATCACAACATCTGCTTGGGTTGGCCATGCTTGTAGAAAATTCGATCATTTAATCACTTTCATTTATTCGTCTCAAGTATTTGGTTATATAGTAATTAAAAGAAACTATGTTCTGAACGATAAAAGTAGAGTTGGAATGTGTGGAAGGTTTAAGAAATGGAAATCAACTAAAGGCTAAAAAGGCTGAAAGAAAGAAGCTGGAGTAAACTGCAATAAGTTCTGTAAATTAAAACATAAAAAACTGAAGAATAGAGGATGTGTAACGGTAAAACTGTTGTGACAGAAATGTCAGATGGGAAAGGATGAAAAGGAAACACAGGAAGAGCAGAATGAAGTGACACGAGGAAAAGTTGTCTGACGTGTGTAAAAAGTGCAGCTTTGACACTCTGTAAACAAACCTGTTGCTATCCTATTAGATATCCTGCTTTACGGACAGGAAGTAGCTACTGTTACTCTCGCTCTGATAAATATATTCTAAGAATTTGTGTTCAGTGAGTGTGTTTTTGTAGTTTCACTCTGCAGCAGTGTGCATGTGTGTGTGTGTGTGTGTGTGCTTTGTTTGCTGTAGTTTTCCAGGGAAATGCTTTTTACAGTAGATTTGATTTCTCATCAGTTGATATGAAACAAGAGAGCGATAACACGTCTGTTTAGCTTTGATTCTTTCCCACAGAGACATGCGGCTGAATAAAAATAGACGTGACTCACCTCAGCTGTCATTCGGTTTCTCCCTGTGTCACTCGCGTCACCACCCACTCCCACACTGGTGCCCCTTATCTCCTCCACCCATTACTTTTTCCAATTTTTTCCTCTTCTGTGAGCATTTATTGATCCTTCCGGCAGCACAGCTGTTCTCTAAGGATTCACGCAGCGTTGACGCCAGGTATTAAAACATTAGTATTGGCTTTGAGAAAGTGGTTTCCATAGTAGTTTAAACTTCCACCACAGGGGGGCACAGTAAGAATAGAATAATCCTTTAATTGTCCCACAAGGGGAAATTTGGTTGTAACAGCAGCCAGAAAGACACATATACAAACAAACAGTACACAGGACACAGAACAGAAACATACACAATTTTTTCTTGCATATTTACAGTAAGTAAGTAAGTAAGATTTGTCATGCAAACATGTTTCACCACAACAGTTTATGTGTCTTCCTAAATTTTACAGTTCATTGCTATTAAAACTTAACAGTAATTCGACTTGACTCCCTTATTATTTAATATCCTGAAAGTATGCAGAATATTTAATAAATCAAATGACTAAGATGAAGACAAATCAATTCAAACTCTCACATTCCTTTTCCCCACCTGCTATTTCTGCTCCAATGATTGATTGCTGTATTTGATAGTGTCCTTGTAGTTTTGATAGCATACATTTCAAAGTGCTTTACTGACAGTCACCTGATGGCCTTGGAGCTGTGAAACCCAGCCATGGCACCAGAAAGGGATCTAACCTTTAACCCTTTACTGGGATCAGTTGACAGACAGTGCTAACTTTAGCTGTAAACTTTAGTCCTCTTCAGGTCTGAAGGTAAGTTTAGATGCTGTGTGGAAGGGAAACACACACTTATACATAAAATGCTTCCAGTGTGCAGCCTATTATTTGTTTCTACTTACCAGGTAAGTGGATAATTTCATGCAATTTTTAAATTTGGATTTAAACCGCATAAAAGCTACAACTGCACCTATATAAGGACTTAAAGGTCCTTTTACCAAATGAGTTCTATAATTCTCTCTCTTTTGATTGCCATCCTCTTCCCCGTTAATTCCTCTCTTGGTCAGTGGCACACACACACACACATACACACACACACACACACACACATACAGAGCCCATTTCACCTATTTTAGGAGCCGTTAATCTCCAGCTATTTGGCCCAGTGCTCAACTCTTAATTCTGATGGCTTTTTTTACAATGTGATTGAGAGAGGAGGGGAAGTGCTACCTCATACATTCAGCCTCTTCTTGTTGCTCTGCCAAAGAGGCTGTTCCCTGCACCCTCTTTCTGGGTCAGCAGAGTCAAGCATTTAGGGTCAAGGGTCCAGGTTTAAGGGACATTGTTGACTTTTTGAAATTTGGATGACTCATTTTTAGGTTATTTAAAAATAAACACTGTTCCTTTAATATTTTCTTTTTTGTTATCTGCCTGGTTAAAGTATTGATAGAGGTAAATTTGTCATACAAAAAAAAAACAAGGTTAGTAGATGCTCAAAGTGTGAGTTTGAATTCCTGATGGATTTGAAGGCTAGTTACACACATAGTCTTGTGTTGAGGTCACTTGACCCATTCAGTTTTAGGATCACTACAGAGGTGTGCCTCTTGGGATATGTCACCTCTGTGATCCAGTCAGACTGTATTCAAAGGTTACTGGATGAATTTTGCAGATTTTTCCTCTAGCATCGCTGTGAGATTTTAGGTTTTGCATAAGTCAAACGTCTTAACAGCTATTCAATGGATAGTCATGAAGTTTAGTTAACAACTTATTCTTCACTTTGTTGTACTTTTTTTTATTACTGAAAAGCAAATAACACCACGCTAGGACAATGTTTAAACACATGCTTAAACATTTAAATTTGAGCTTTGTTAAGAGAAATCTTACGACTCTTTAATATTTTAAAAGTTCCTTATATATTTAACTCTTTTAGATCTGCGTTTGTTCTCTGCTAGCTCCAGGGAAATATGTGGAGACCCCTGAAAACAGTGCTAGGAAAAATACATACATTCAAATATAACTGTTCTGTAAAGCTGATGTAAAAATGAGAAATTTTCTGTATATTAATTAGTACAAGAGACTTTGATTGTGAATGATTATCTCGTTTATACATTGTCACTGTTACAAATATGGATTATAGCTTCTTTGAAAATTTTGTTTCACTTTCAGAAAATTTTGGCTATTCCAGATGATCAGTCGATCCCAGAGGGCTTTTCAACTATCATTTCTTACCTGCACAAAACTCAGTGACAGAACGTTAAAATACAGAGCCTTTAGTCTTGACTCAGAGTTTTACTTCTCTGTATAAAATAATGACTTACTGGTTGAATCCGAAAAGCTGAGGTGGATGCAGGTGTAACTACTGCCAGGCACCAATAACGCTTGAAGCTGCTGATCACTCCCAAAGGTTTGCAGGGTGAAGGGCAAATGCCTGTCAGAGGGGGAGTAAAAGATATAAATAAGAGTATAAATGGCCTCAGGCAAATAAACTTCAACAAACCTATTCTATTCTTTTGTGTTTGTTATCAAAAGCCCTCATCCCCCTGCAGTCTAAAGAGGCTGGAGGAATTCACTGAATTACTCATCTTAGCAATGTTTGTATCATTGCCCTGGCAATGTTGTTGCCAGGGAAACAGACTGAGATTTTAAGATTTAGGATACTGCCTGAGACACAATCAGAAATTCCTCTGGGAATCACGAACTGGATCCGAATTGTTGTTTCAAATCAAACCACCTGTCTCCAAGCTTCTTAACTCCTTTTGTCGACGCTGGTATGATTTTTTCTGATAATTTTAAAGTCAAGACTTTAATAGACTCCCTGATGCATTTTTCCAGCACTATAATAAAACAGTGTTAATCCCCAACACCTGTAGGCTTGCTTCTTTCTGCAGAGAAAAGTGTTAAAGAATCAACAAGGGAATCAATAAAGAGTCAGACTTATAAGCAGCACTGATAATGGCATCGGCATCAATACCAGCTTGACCTTTTAAAACTGGAACAACAGTCTTGATGAGACTAACCCTTACACATAAACAGAAACCTTACTGTTAGTCAGCATTTCGGTGCTGAACATTACCAGCAAAATGCTGTGATTTAAGTTGCTTTTCTTGGAAGTTGCTGGAAGGTTTGCTGGAAAATGAGAGACAGATGGGAACAATTATGGTAGAGCGGATAGTTCGATAGATACCTAATACTAAAAAGTACATTATTTGTGCTTCATATTACCAACACCACACCCACCTCCCTCTAGACCCTCTACTCAATTCACCCCACCCCACACCACCTCACCCTGGTCTCCCACCCCTCCTGGAGCCTTACAGACAGCGTCTCAGTCTCTGCAGTGCGAACAGCAGGGCAGGCAGTGCAATATTAGCACTGGGATACAAATCTATCTGGGAATTTAGATTCCTCATCCTCTGGGACCTTTTGTCTTCCTGCGGATACCCTGGGTCTTGTAGGTAAGGCACTGGAGAAGTGAAAATGTGCGATAGCGTCGATAAAACCCATTAAAACCTTTCTCACACATGCCTTGAATGTTTGTGGATTATCTGGTATTGATGGCCACTGAGTTGTCAGATAGTTTGCGATCCTCTAAGTACAAGCAGACAGTTCCAGTTAAATTCGCTGACATCCTGTGGTCAGCAGATTTTGGCTGCAGGAGGGACTCCCATCTGAGGCCTTATGAGCCCTCTGTGACTGGATGAATTAATGAGTATCAGCAGCAGATGCTCAGCAGTATACTGCAGACTGGACTGTTTGCTATGGTAAAAGACAGCAACTGTTTAAGACAGCCTTTAAATTAATACTGTTGGGTGCATGAGTTTACAGTTGTGTTACTGTTTACTCTTTTTTCACTTTCAGTCTTAAAAAATCAGTTAAATCATGTCAGATCATGAGAGCCAGCTGGTGGACAGCTTAGTCCATCTCCTCTCTTAAACTTCTTACCTAACACTGTAGTCCCTGAGGAATCTGGCCTTCTCCGGTGGAGTTTTTAGTTCGCGAGGATGTATGTGTGTATTTGGGAATGTGCTGACTGATGGCCTTCCTCCCCAGCTGTCCCTTCGAGATTTATCTGGAGCTAAAACAGGCTGCTCGTTGGGGACAGGAGCGTGTCTTCACTTAGAGAGGCGGTAACAGGACCCAGGGCTTCACTCTCAGCTCCTGTAGTTGCATCAACGCAGCAGTTTGCCTCCATCTTGCATTTCCCAGAGAACATCCAAAAACACCTGTAATCTCCAGTTTTTAATCCACCAGCCACTGACTCACATTAATCACAAGAGGAGAGCTATTTGAGTGCAAATCTGTGTGTGAGTGTGCTTTTGTTGATGTGTCTGAGTGTGTGTGTGTGCTGAATTTATATGTATGTTTCATGCCGATGACAGTCCCACTCACCAGAGTGCTATAGAACATGGGCTCATAAAAATAGCTCACACAGGACTGAATCCCCGGCTAGGAAACGAGCTTCAATTACAGCAGATGAAAAGCAATTACATTAACTGTCTCCCTGTAGACAGGCCCTCCTGCTTTTTCTTTTAGTAGGACTCACCTCCAGCTTCGCTTAATTGCTTTCGACCTGAGCAATTGACAACGATATACTGCCAGGCTCGATCTGAGTGGTTAGTCAAGACAGGCATGAGCTTCCACCTTTGCTTAGTGTCCATAAGGGAATGCAGGAGATACACTTTATGTTTAAAGAGCACCTTATTTAATTAGGGAGCCCAGTAAGATTCTGTTGGGGCTGATATACAACTTAAGTTTGCATCTTCTTCTTAAACATTTTACACTTTTCCTGTTTTACATTTCGCTGCCAGCCACTATCTTGTTGCTATTTCTATCATGATGTAAGCCAAACTTTGGGCAGCGATTCTTAATATTCATTTAAACCTCTCTTAAAGTATAAAATGAGTCGTGACAATTTATTCCTAGGATACAAAGTCTAACACAGATCATAAAAGCAATTATGCCAATGTCACTAATAATGTTAGTTATTAATTCGCCTTTTTGGTGTTTTTCTGGTGGTCAAAGTCTAATTTATTTATATAGCACATTTAAAACAACAACTGTCGACCAAGGTGCTACATTTAAGATAATCAAAAGAGATAACAACATAGGAAGACATGATAAAATTAAAGAAAAAGAAGTATAAAATTAGAAGATTAGAGTAAGAAATAAGACAAATAAAAGTAGTAAAAATTCATTCTGATTCAAAAGCAAAGGAATAAAAGTATAAAATGAGTGAAGTCAAGAAACCAGTGATGTTGGTGTGTATTTGTTGGTCCTTAGTATATAGTGGTTTATTATAGAAATATTATAAGCATTTTGACCTCCTGGGGTGCTTTAACAGGCTGTAAACTGTATTTAAACTGTCTTTGCCTTTTAAAACAAGAATGGATTAAGTGACTGAATTAAGTTAAAATATCAAAAGGATGAGTCTGATTTCAAGCTGACCCTTGTATCCACCCCAAATGTTTACCTTGGACAGGTAACTATCTTCCACCTCTGCTACATACAAAAGCAGTATCTGTATGGATTGATGTTGAGCTCTCCTTTTAGCTCTATATTTGGTCTCCACCAGCCCATGAGTGAAATGTGGAAATATGTTAGACAAGAAGCATGCAAAGGTTCATTACAAATTTTTAGGAGAAAGGAACGGTTTACCTCGGCCAGACTGATTAAAGGAGTAATGAGACTCAACAAAACTGTAAAACTGCTGTGAGTGAAAAGATTCTCAAATGTGGAAGCAGAAGTTGGTGATAATTTGACCACTTTTGTAATACACGTGAGAACATGCATGTTACAAATATGCCATATAATTGAATTTAAAATCTACATTAGTATAGTAAACATGAAAAAATAAAAAAATAGAAACAAACCTTATGATATATTTCTTTAGAAAAATTAAAGAAATATATCATAACTTTAATATATTGTTGTTTCTGTTCATTTTTAAGGACCTGACTTTGCAAGAAGTGGTTTGATAGGAAGTTCTTAAGGATCGACTGTTTTTAAACAGTTGATGATGACGATTAGATCAAGGGGAAATATTTACCATCAGTATCTCTTTTAGACTGTGTCATGTACTTTTCTCTCTGTGTATAAAAAAGTGTTGGAAGGGTAGACCTGTGATTAATGTTTAAAACATATTTTGTCTTTTCTGTATTTTAGCCATGTCCCTCACAACTCCTGCCCCTTCTAACAAGGGAAACAAGGCCAACAAAATCATCACTGACCTGTCCAACATCAGCCAGAATGGTAAACACAGACACACAGACACAGACACACACACACACACACACACACACACACACACGCACACATACACCACAACGGCGACATATTCAGATGCGGCGTATAAACATGAAACACTCTGCTAGTCATTCCAGCTCCTTAAACGGTACTTTATTTCCCAAATGATGTTATTATCCCATCTAGTAAATGTCAAATCTTTAGTGCCTGTCTGCTATCTGCCCACTCTACTCATATAAACTGAACTGTGTGGGTGTAAATCATTGCATTCACTTGTATGATACCACAATTAAATAAGGACCCGCGCTCATGCACACTTGTTCCAAGCAGTAACACAATATCTAACATGCACGCAGCAATTCCTGGAGGGATGTGGGTCATTATCAGATGGCAGAGCAGCCACAAATCTGTCACCATTATGGGCAACACAAAATATCAGAGGGCGACTCTGCTCTCAATATGTTTCAATATCTGTAAGCTGCAACAGCTAAAAACTTTATAATGTGTGTGCTTTTCTTTGTTTAGTTACATTTTTAAGGTGTCTGTCCTACATTCTGTAGGACAGACACTTTAAAAATAGAAAGTTTAATATGTTCATAATGCCAGATCCAACAGCCCATCTGTTCAAAGTTATGCTGTGCATGTTAAAATTATTCAAAGTCAATAAACATTATTTATAATTTTGGTGCTGATCCCAAAGTTTCCAAAAATACCAGAAGTATCAAAATAAAGACAGGAAATGTCTTGAGTAGATTTATAGGATTACTATAGTTGCAGTATTTGTTTAGTTTAGTTCACCTTCTCAGCAGATAGGATGTTTGTCATAATCTCACTTGATAGAGTAGTATACTGTTGATCATGTGATCTTCATTTCAAAGCTACACTTTAACTCGCTGTGATGTTAAAATGCTGCACCTCTGCTCCAGATTCCAAAGACATCCAGGATAACTGGTGACTCTACACTGCTTTTACTCGTGGTCTAAATGATTGTCTGTATCTGTGTGTCAGCGCCGTGATTGACTGGCAGCTTGTCCATCGTGTACCTCGCCTCTAACCTAATGTCAGTTTGGATCGATTCCAATCTCGTACAAACCTCCAAAGGATAAGCGGGCATAGTTTGTTCTCACAGGGGACAGCTGGCTGGCTCTGTGGTAACAAAGACAGTTACAGCCCATGGAGAGCTTGTTGACCAACCGTGTATCAAGAAGTTGAATCCTTGTGAATCTGGTGATCCTCTCACTTCTCCTCTAACAACTCTTGGATGTTGGTATTACCCACTGGTTTATTTGTCTACCATTTTAACAAATACAAATCACTGAGAACTGTCTGCCATATTGTATGTGATACAAGTTCACCCACTGGTGACCGTTCCCTGGAGGGTGGTGGCTGTCACTAGGTGAAATCAGTCACAAAGAAGATCCTGCAACAAAAAAATCTCCTTGCTGTGGTCGCTAGCAGATTGTCACGTGTAGTTTGCATGGAAAGCACTCACTAACTACTAGGTGAACGATAGTGAAAACTGAAAAAGTGCGATGCATGGTTGCAGCAAACAAGTTTCAAAAGGTGCAACTTTTATTTTGAAGGCAAATGGTCTCCTCTTCCATTTCACAACTGCTCAGAGAAAAGCCAATATGTGTATGTAGGCAAATTGGCAACTTTTGTGCACACTAAAATCTGCCAGTGATCAAAGCAATCACAAGGAGGTTTACCAACTTGTTGGGAAATTCTTCCTTGGCAACTAGTGATCGCCTGGGGGTCTCTGACCAGCCCCTATACGCCTGTATGAATGGGCATTTAGCAACTCATTTCCCAAGGACTACCATCAACCTCCAGCAACGGCACTCACCAAACTGGCTGGGGAATGCAAATTTTACACTCTCCAAAAAAGATGGACAGCTCAATGTCATGTGGTTAACATTCATGTGTCTGCAAAACCTCATTCATCAGCTGTGTAGTGACTCACATGTCAGCCAAAAGGGCCCTGGCCTCAAATCATGCATAACTTAAACCAACACAGTTTACCCAAATAGTTATTAAATTGAGCCAAATTAGCTCTAGAGAGAAAAACTGTTAACATGGCAAGTTATGGCAATTTAAACAGTATAAAAGATGGATGTAGCCACTATGACCCCACATATTAGCATTTTGGCCACAGCTGTGTTGTTTTTTGAAGCCAGACACTTCAAAAAAATTTGGTGGAGTGCTAAATTATTATCTAATGCTAGTTAGCTTAGTTAGCTAACAAACAAACAGCAACAAAAAAAGAAGCCAAGCTTGACCCTTCTCTTCTTAGGAGTTATTCTCAAATCTCTAAATTACACTAAGCATCTTACAGTGGTTTTAGACAAATATAGCATTCTTGTTTTCAGTCTGGCTTTTGTAAATGCTTTTCTTAGTCTCCAATGAAACTTCATAGAAGTCATGCAGGAGAATGTTATTATTGCTCTGCCTTTGATGCTGCTGACCATCACATTACACTCAATAGGCTGAAATACTAGGCTGGTGTATCAGGGACTGCTTTGGAGCTGTTCTGTGTGACAGTCCTGTTCTGTGGCCGCTTCTAAGTACATGTCCTCTTCGACCTTTTTTACCGATGGCATGTCACAGATTTCTGTTTTGGGGCCTTTAGAATTTATGTTATATCTGCACTGTCTTCAGTTCATTTTGAGATGACATCAAGCTGTATGCCTCTTATAAGCCCCACGATGTCTCTAGGCTCCAGATCTTACATAGATGCTGAATTAAAAGTTGGATGGCCGATAATTTTCTTCAGCTTAATGAAGAGAGGAACCTTGGGGTAACTTTTGACTTGAGTTGAGTTCTACTATGTTGCTCTGAATTGCAAATTTTTATGCGTGCTTTTATATTATGATATCTGGAGTATTGTAATTCACCATTCACCTCCCTGGAATGCCTGCAGATTTCTGACCCAGTCTTCTAAGTTATTCTCATGTCACACATCGCTAATGCTAATTCAGTTACACTGGATCCCCAATGAACTTCAGAGTCCACTTTCAGATTCTGGTTTTGACTTTTAGAGCTCTGCATGGATCACATCTTCAGCAGGTGCCTGAGGACATGTGATCAGGGCCTGCTGGCTGTGCATCATATGAGGCTGAAAACTAAAGGTGACAGAGCTTTTGCAACCCTGACTCTGGAACTCTCTTCCTCTGAGCCCGAGATGTGTGGACTCTGTGGTCTCTTAAAAAGCAGCTAAAAACTGATGTTTTTAGAATTGCTTTTGGGTAACTTTTCCTTTTACTATTTTAGCATTTTTGTTGTGAAGCACTCTGTGATACCTATCTTTAAAGCTGCTATATGAATAAAAATTTTACTTGCTTACTTTATGCCACTTTCATGTTGGCTTCATCTTTCAGAGCTGGAGGTTGCTGTAAACCTGCAAACTAACAGCATTCAAAGCCTCGCTGCATGGTATCTGTGTTTAAAGCTATTTCAAACATGTTAAAATTACATGTATCTGTTGCATAATACAGTATTACTTAAAAAAGACACAGCCACAAAATATTATTTGCTAAACTCTGGATCTGAAATCTGCAATCTGCTCTGTCTGGGCACATGCTTGTATGTGTCATTTAACAATCTGTTGACTTCTTTCCCCATTTGTGTCCCTTGCTGTTTTCTCTATCAGTCCTTCTGCTGTCACATCTGCAGCCACATCTGTATCTTTCCACCAGTTTGTTTTCAGTCGGTCGCTTAGTCATTCAAGGGCTTATCCTGCTTATCCCTTATTTTGCTCTGGTTAATTCCACTGGATCTATCCATCATCCCTGCTGCTGTGTCATTCTGACTGTTTGTCTCATATCTCTGTCAGTCTCTATGTTGTCCATCTGTCCACCCCCTGCCTCGATCAGTCTGTCCAATTTTCTTCCAGTCAGCAACAGCCAGCTCCAGTTTCACATTCTTCTGAATTAACACTCTAATCAATATCCCCATGGGAGAGTTCGCTCTGCTCAGCAGCCTCAATTATTCTCTCTCTCCCTCATGCATGCACACACACACACACAATCTACACACCTACTTGCCCAAGTCTGATTTACGAGGTACTGCTAACAGCTCTCTGCAGCATTGCAATGCCAACTCCCTGCTTTATAGATGTGCTTGTGTTTGTGTGTGTGTGTGTGTGTATGTGAGTGAGAACGTGCATTGGTTTATGGCTCAACTCCAGGTGTTATGAGTGATATCAGAGTGTATGTAGTGGATGAGAAGAGTGTTTAATGAGGAGCTCTGTGGAGCAGTAAAATCTATCAGATCTCTCCATCACCGAGAGAGGAGAAGCTAGATGGAGGTAGTGTGTTATAAGGATTTCCCTCCATAAACAGTTCTACCACAAAAGCTGCAGTGAAATTCCCCAGTGTACTTTTCCTCCATATTGCTACGGCCTCTTAGCCCCTACAACTCCCACAGTTTCACATGAACACATCCTTTAACACCACACAGCAGGTTTCTACTCCAATTTATCACTGTAACAATGATCTGGAAGCCTGACAATAAAAACATACACTTTTGAGACTTGTGCTGTACATCCTTCATTCAATATCAGGCACTTAAACTGACTTTTTATTTCCCAAATGGGTTTAAGTGAGAATAACTGTACCGCTGACATGGGTGTGCAAACCTCTGAATCCACAATTTTAATGACTAAAAATTGTGTAAGGTGAAAATCATAGCTCGGTTTATTTTATTCAAATGGGAAAATGAAGAAAATGTTAATAAAACTGAATAAAATAAAAAAATCTTTGGAAATATGCTTATTCACTGCCAAGTATTTGACCAAACGACCACTTTTTAAATATGAGGGTGTCAAGATGTGGTTAGCTTAGCTTAGGATAGACTTTGTGGACATTCTTACACTCATTCTGGCAGAAGCAGACTCTTCCATTTGCAACATTTCTGCAAAGTTGAGAAAGCGATCTCTTCACTGTTAGCACGCAGACATGTTCATCTAATCCAGCCATTCCCAAACTTGGCTCACTTTGAACAATTTTATCTTTCACACACGATAGTTACCCCTTTTGACAAGATATAGGATACTTTTCAGAATAAAAAATAATATGAATTGAGAATAATGTGGATAAAAATGTAAATGTTTATTTATAACTTCCCTGCAACAAAAGAATAAATGTATGTATGAACATAACCACCAACATGTCACACATCACTTTTTGAAGGCTTGTGTTGTTTTGACTTTGTGAAATTAACACTTGGAGCTTGATTTGAGCATTTTGCCCACCCCGAGTTCAATCTTTGAAAAAACAAAAGCATATTATTGATAGAGGATAGATGTGACAGAGGAACTGCCTACAAACATGGTACCGACATGTCAGTCTTAAAGTAGCAAAGTCTTGAGCTAAGCTTTGTTGTATTTCACTTCCAATGAGCCAGATGTTGAAATTACTGAAAAATCAAGCAGGTCTTTTGGATGGTGAAACATTGTCAGTTTATATGGAGGAGTTCAGGAGAGAAATGCTACATCTGTCTGTGAAACACGGTGACGGCTTCGTCATGGTTGGTGCTGGATTCAGGCCAGTGAAGAGTTTGTCAATATAGATAAAGTCATAAAGGTAGAAAAGTACAGTCAAATTTGGATCAACATTGCAAAACCATCTGGAAAATGACAGCGATCCCAAACACACTGCCAATAGAACAAAACCATACCAGGACAGAAAAACACACAGTGGATATCAGTCATGGACTGGCCTCTCCAGAGCCTGGACCGCAACATTATGTACTCACCCCACCATTGCAACACTATTAAATCCATTTGAGCTGAAATATTGACATTTCGATGAGTCTTTGCTTTCAGCATTGCCATTATTTCATTGATTTTGACTGGTTGCTTTACTAACAACACTGTATTATGCCGAAAGACACAGTAGCTTGATTTAATGGCATTTCTGGTATTGCAATGTAATCCAAAAGTAATATTACATTATTACACGTAATTTTCTCATGTAATGTATTATAAATTTCTTTGTAGTTAATTTATTGCACATATTTAACAAATAAATAAGAAACTAGCACCACTTTTTCATAACAAATACAATTAATTTGAATGACTTGTCCCTGACATTCACCTTGAAGCACTGCAGCACTGTATTTTTATAGTATATGTGTGATTTAGGGTAACGGTATCTTCTCTCTGCACACTGTCAGACGATGAGACAGACCCTGAGGCCTCTGAGTTCGATCTGGGTACCAAGATCAAGGCACCCAAAGATGTGATGCTGGAAGAGCTCTCCCTGCTCAAGAACAAGGGGTCCAAGATGTTCAAGATGAGGCAGCAGAGAGTCGAGAAGTTCATCGTGACCAACGAGAACATGGTGACTGTGTATATGAGAAGCTAAGTGTTTGTGTTGTCTATATATGTTTGTGATCTGATAAGATTATATCCTCTGTATTTTTAAATATATTTCAGCAGAACCTTCAGAACCTTATCATGTCCCCTCCCCCTGTTCCACCAAAGCCTGAGATGCCAAAGGAAGAAAGTATGATCACAGAAATTCTCTTTTCACTATTTCTGATGCCTTCCTTCTGTTAAAAGTATGCATATCATCTCTGTGGTGCTCACCTCTTTCCTCCCCATTCCCGTATGTCTCAGTAGTAAAGGAGACTGTGGATGAGGAGGTGGAGAAGCAGAAGAAGAGGAAGGAGTATGTACGCACTTACATATCCCCATGGGAACGGGCCATGAAGGACAACGAGGAGCTGAAAGCCACGATGAAGCCTTGCATGCCTGGACCCATCCAGAGACACCCAGACCTACCTCAGTACAAGAGCTTCAACAGGTACTGTATTATTGAATGACTATTCAAGTATATAATGACAACAACGCTCAGTGCTTTTCCCCCCTTGATCATGAAGCAGTGAATAGTTTCTTCCTTCCCATCTGTTTCCATGGCTTTACTCCCCACAGACGCAGCCTTTACTTGCTGTATAACATTCC
Organism: Oreochromis niloticus; assembly: GCF_001858045.2. Lineage (NCBI taxonomy): Eukaryota > Metazoa > Chordata > Actinopteri > Cichliformes > Cichlidae > Oreochromis > Oreochromis niloticus. The sequence goes on from NC_031973.2 coordinate 10,157,122, forward strand.
TGATATTTCAAAATGTACTTTAACACTTACCACTGAGCAGCATTTGGTCCCAGATGTCATTATCTTAATCTTATTTGAACCGTGGATCTCAGTACATTGTAATACAGTTAATAATTCTTGCACAGCTGTGTCCTCTGTGATTAGTAATGGACCTGATTATGCAATCAATCTCGGATGTATAATAAGAAAACAGGCCCCTGGAAACAAATATGTAAAAGTCCCTCATACAAGGGAGAACTGATGAGAATGGAGCCTATGTCTTTGTGTCTTGTGAAACTTTTGAATCTCTGTTTGGTCATTGAGAGACTTCTTGAAGTTATTTTAAAAATCTATGAGGTTGTTTTGAGACTCTTTGTGGTAAGTTTGAGAGTCATTGAGGTTGAATTGGAACTGAGGTTTTAAAAAAATGACTTTCTGAGGTTGTTTTGAGACTCTTTGAGGTTGTTTGGAGACTCTTTGAGGTTGTTTGGAGACTCTTTGTGGTTGTTTTGAGACTCTTTGAGGTTGTTTGGAGACTCTCTGATGTTGTATTGAGAGTCTCTGGTGTTGTTTTGTCACTATTTGATGTTAGTTTGAGACTCTTTGAGGTTGTTTTCAGACTAAGGTTGTTCTGAGACTCTTTGAAGTTACTTTGAGACTCTTTGAGGTTATTTTGAGACTCTTCAAGGTTTGAGACTCTTTGAGGTTGTTCTCCAACTCCTTGAGGTTAGTTTTGGACTTTGGCTGTTTTGGATCTTGTTACATGCCAGCAAGCTTGGCTTATTTGTCTCATTTTACTTGAGTGTGAATGACTTCTCCCTTTCACTGTTTAGTGTTTCTATGTATATTGTTCTCTATCTATGCCTGTATGTTGGTGCTGACATAGATCAGTTGTCCTTTTGTCAATCAGCCCACATTTCAACAGGTTTGAGCCAAATGTTGCAGAGTTGAAGTTACAGTGAACTTTAGCTTAGCTGTCATCGATTCTCCCATGCAGGAGGCCTTTTTACATATTTGTGTCCAGGAGCCTGTTGTGTTGTAATACAATCAAGGTTTATTGCTTATTCAGACCCATTAGTAATGGCAAAGGATACAGCTGCTCTTATGGTGCTTCTAAAGAATTATAAACAGTATTGCAATGGACTGAGATCCAGGGTTCAAATAAGATTAGGATAATGACATCCTGGCAAAATGTTTGCTCACAGTTAAGTAGAAAAGTACATTTCTAAATGTTAAAGATGCTGTTTAGTAGGTAAAATCTACATCTCTGCTGAGTTTGATAAAACCAGTAAATTTTAATGAGGCGCTAACACGGCTCTGCATTGAAGTAAGAGAGGTTTTATTAGCAGTTGTGCAGATGTCTTTGTCATAGTTTAATTGACTGTGTCAGAGGTACCCTCTGCCATGAGGATCCTCACCACTCTCTAAGCTGGTAATTCTTTCATGCAGTCAGCAAACTATGTTGTGTGGGATGAGTATGTCAACCTTAATGTTTGTAGAAAATTCACAATTTTAATGTATTTTGAGGGGTTTTTTTTGCATTTTGTGTTTGAAAGTTATTGATTTGGAAGTCATCCTTTTTCTCCTTAGGATGGCACTGCCATACGGTGGTTATGACAAGGCATCCAAGTTGCTGACCTTTGAGCTTCCAGAGCTCAATGTTGCCACCGAGGAGCCTGAACCTCTGCCCACACTGCAGCCCGACATTCGCTCGCGCCCCTCGTTCAACCGCACGCCCATCGGCTGGGTCTGCAGTGAAGACAACTCACACATCCACACAGATCTTGAGATCCCCTTTGACGGAGAGACAGATGACCTGTGATGAGCTGTTAAATTTGCAGCACCTAATCACTCATAAGTCCAGTAAGAACTCCCAACATGTACTTTAATTGTAAAAAAAACTAATCAAACATAAATTATTTAAAATTGATGTGATGGAAAAGGACAAATGATCTCCCCTGGTCTACTGTGTGCTGTCTTAGCCCTTACATCCTCACCTATGAATGAGCCTGTGACTTTGCATATTATGAGATACTGTGAGACCTGAAACAGACAAACACTCTGCACTCTTAGAACAATTTATGCAATAAACTTCCCCTTTACAGAATGTCTGCTGGCTTCTCATTCTCTATGTGAAAGTGACAAATTAATAGAAAAAGAAGAAAACAACTCAAGGTTGAAAAATTTTACACTATTTTTTAATGACCTAACGTTATATTGTCATGAACTGAAAGTTCGCCCAGGGAGTGGACCCAAATGCAGACACCAAGAAGCAGAGGAAACTATTTACAAGAGTGTTTATTTGATAGCAGAGATTGTGAGACAGATTAGAAATGGCTACAGGGAAGTGGCAACTGGAGCTGAGAAGGGCGGCCCTGGGAAACTGATCACAGAGGAGGAGGAGACAGAGAGGCAAAAGGGATCCTTTCGCCTCGTCCTAACAGACGGAGAGGGAGTTATTGTATGGATAACGAGCTGTCAACTGAGAGTCTTTGCAGGTACAGGCTTTGAAGACTCTGGGAGGGGGTTGTATATAGTGACAGGCTGGAGGGTAGGAGGGCAAAAGTCATACAGATATCCAGGAGACTCCAAACCGTGGAGACAATTTCCTCTAAACATAGGGGGCAACAGGGTTACACCAGGAAATTAATGGAAAAGGTTTTTACTGAGGAGCTGCCTCGTTACCACCATGGATAGCATAACGAACTAGCAAGGAAAAGCAGGTTGCACAGGTTTAAGTAGCTCTCCCGCTGATTGCTTGCAGATGAGGCAGGTGAGACACAGGAAGCTCCACCCCAAAGGGATGGACAGGAGACCAGCAGCCACGGGTGAAAAAAACCCCAGACACTCCCACGGACCATGACATATATAAACATTTTTTTCAAACTAGCCGGTATAATAGTGATTAAAGTTTGTGGTATAGAAAACTACTACATGAGAGCGAATATTCATGCTCAAAACAACCAGTTATAAATATTAAGGTCCCCTTATTAAAACTATTTGAGACTATTCTTTATCCACAATGAGCCATCAAAAAGTGAGGCGAGTATATTTACAGTTAACACAAAGTGTCTTCTCAAAACAAAAAATACTATTTTAAAATTATGTATTACTTTAATTGACAAAGAATGTTCCTGAATAAAGTATGCAAGTAAACCACTGTGCAGTTCATTTTTGAGAAGGGGTAGGTGGAGTATAAAAGGAATATAATGACAACCATTCCAGTAATTACAAAGTAAACACTGTAAAATTTAGATTTAGACTATATGACAAGGACATTGTACTTAGTTAGACCAATCAGGCAGTGAATAATACTTTTAGCTTTTGGATCATTTTATACAGGGAGGCCTTTCTGTACAGAGTCGGCATGTTATTTCCATGCCTGCATGGGTTCTGTCCCGGTGCTCCGGCTTCCTCCCACAGTCCAGAAACATGTTAAGTTAATTGTTGATTCTAAACTTCCTGTAGATGAGAATATGAGCATTAATGGTTGTCTTTTTCTGTTGGCCCTGCATAGAATGGTGACCTGTTGAATGTGTACCCCTTCTGTCCCAGGGCAGCTGATGTAGGCTCCATCAGCCTGCAACCCTAAACTGTTTTAGTGGTTATGGATGATTTTGCATAATTGACCAATAGCTATGGGCGTGCTACAACAGTAAAAATGTAAAGTAGCATGATTCAGTAATTTCAGTAATGAGAAGCTTTGATGCATGTAGTTTAAAAGAAACACCCAGCCTGCAAAACATGCAAACTGAAATCACTGTACACAAAATTAGGATCATATTATTTTAGGTATATTAAAAGCACATCTAGGGACAGGCATTACAAATTTGATTAGGTTATAAATGATGCCATGTTGTGCAGCAAGGTTCAGGATACTTAACTGTGTAACTGTGCAACACTTATAAGAACTATTAACAGGAACGATTTCATTGGTAGAAAATGTGGGAAAAGGAGCATGGGAGTCTGCAAGATGGGGGGGGGGCTTAAAGCTTTGATGAGTAGGTGCTACATCACACACACACACACACACACACACACAAATAACTTCAGTCATTTTAGTGTCTGGAGAGAAATGCTTCTTTGCACTTGTTTTGCTTTGCTTTACATGTGACATGAACTGTGGCTGCTTCATCTTCCTGACCGCTGGCACACATGGTGTTAGTGAGGGACAACACTGGTGGGAGGCTATGGCTATACTGGGAACCTTGGACTAACTCTGTGCAAACTGTTTCCCTGTTCCCAGAATTTGTGTTGGGCTAAGCTAATTGACTGGCAGTTATAGTTTCATATTTAAAAAGTAGAAAGCGAAACAAAATTTATATCTAACTCAACAAAAGGCAAATCCCCAGAAATATTTAACTGCACCTTTCTCAGACATGTAGCCTAATATTTCAATACCTTTTTCAATAGTATTAAAACACAGCTGTTTAACATTTTCATTTGGAGTGACCTCAGTGGTCAGGATTAGAAATTAGTACATCACACCTACAGGTCAGTGTTGAGTGGTTTGGATTCAAAGTCAGAGAGGCAAGACTGAGATGGTCTGGATATGCGCAGAGGATGGATAGCTATTGGCGGGCAAATTCGACTGGCCCTCAAGATAAAGATGCCAAACACGAGTAAGACACATCATATATGTTCTTGAAAGACTTCAAACCGTTTTATTCTCTCACGCGCACTTCCCAGTGCCAAACTAAACGGTATCCGCATGACCTCTCACCTGCTCTACCAGCAGTTCCTGTTAGTGACTCTAAACTGGTGCTGGCACGTCTCCAGCTACAAAAACTAAACAGATGTCCTCTGCGTGTTGCTGCCAGCGGGTCAGATACGAGAGAAAAACAGGGAGATCAAAAAACAGGTAAGGGCAGAAGGTGAGCCGTGGGATGACATCATCACCATCCTCGCACTCCACGCGCCTCGTGCCCAGAAGGCGGCGGCATAGGGCTGAGCAAACAGCGTGATAAAAGCGCTACGTCACATGTTGGAGCGGAGAGAGCTGGAGGAGATGGCACGGTATCGCGAGAGCGGTGTTCCGCGACCGCAGCGCTGGATGGCGCTGATGGGGGCTGGATGCGCCCACGGCTCGCCCTCTCTCCCGTTAAATCACAGGGTAGGACACGCGATCGGACGGAGACTGGCGGCGACAGCAGCCGGGGTGAGTAAAAACCTGCACGCTGCGCACCGCACGGGCTGCATCACCGCTAAAAAGACCGGGTCGAAACGCATGTGACCGCACCGGACAGAGTAGGTGTGCGTGCGTCTCTCTTTTAATATTTGGAGAGGAGGCAGTCAGCGTGTCGGCCAGATGTGATCACCCCCCCACCAGATGCGCTCTCGTGACAGTCTCAGAGGATGGCTGTCTCTTTCTTCCCCATCACCATAATCTCCATGATTATCATCACTACTCTCATCATCATCATTATCATCATCATCATCAGGAGCAGCAGCAGGGGCGGGATCGGAGCTCGCTCTGTTGCTCTGTCTCGTGTCAGTTTTATTATTTTATCAGGTGGTCTCGGGTCAGTAATTCTCTCTGCGCAGCTGCTCTCCCTCGTGCTGCACGGCACTCACAGCTTTAATTAGCCTTCCCCATCAAACCAGCCCCGGGTTCGTTTCTCCAGAGTTACAGGTGTTATTGCTCAGGTCGTCCCACTAAGTCCACTCAGGTAAGCTACATGCCACTACTGAGCGCGTGGCTCCTGTGCGCCAGAGCATGTTTTGGCTTTGGCGGTGTTTTTCGTGTACTTGTTGACAGATGGATGTCCGAGAGACCGCGGCTTTTTACCGGGACGGATTCACGCTCCGCTGTCATCGCTCGGGGTGGGGGTCTGTAGTGATTTAATGTTGCGGCTTCGATCTGCGTGATTGATGACTTTGGCCCACAGCACCGTCACATTATAGAGACGGTGACACAGCCTTCTGCCGCGTGCCTCGCGCACGCACACACGTGAATACCTTAGAAAAAAAGGGGGAAATAGGGTATAGGCTGCTGGCAGTTCTCCTTGTTTTCCTATAGGCTTGTCATCACGCAGGAGCACGCAACTTGTTTTTTTGTGGCTGTTTTGCATTCTGGTGACTCCTGAAGTCCCAACTTTTACGCTTTAACCCGAAACCTGCTAACCTTGCAGAGATGAGCATTGGTTGAACAGGATGAAGCCTCCACATGAGGAGTTAAGATCCCACTCGCTCTCTTTTTGTCTCTCTCTCTCTTGCACTCAGCAGCCCACCGTCACCCTCCAAACTGAGCTGAAATGTCGCCTTGACATTTAAGTTGGTCTTTCTCATCATTTTTTGTTTTCTGGAGATGAAAAGCTCTGGAAGGCAGCAAATTTAGTTGAAGTTAAGGTTAATATAAACATAAGGGTGTATATATTAATGTCGTCCCTGTTTATTTGCTGTCTACTCATGGCCACTCTCACTATTTCAGTTTAAAAACACCATCTCAAAGCCGTATCCTTATATGCACCGATTTTTCTGTATTTTTATGACCTGATTGCTTTGATGTTGTATGCTGTGACACACTCCAAGCGGCAGGGATGCAGCGAAAGATAACTCTGACTGTTTTGTCTTTATTGCCCCCGAACACAAAGCCAGAGAGACATGCTGGCTTCCCCTCTGAGAGAATTTACTTTGCTTTGAAATTATTTAAATACTCAAACTAATGAGGGTGATTTATGTGACTGAGCAGCTTGACATGTGATATGAACATCCTCAGAGCTAAGGCTAAAGCTTTTCTTTCATGCTTGTATTTAACTTTGAGTTTTGGGTCCGTTTTTAGGTTGCCTTTATTAACACTAGGCTCTCTGGGCTTTACAGAGCATAGGCCTGCGTGCTGTTGGCGTTTCAGTTAAAGTGTTTCTGCCTCTGTGGTTGGAGTTGGGTCAACATGTATGCGATTATAAGAGGATTGAGGTATAAGGAAGAGGAGATTAAAGGGAAGATGAAGAAGGAGGAGAGTAAAGACACGACACGCTTATATTGCATGTCTCCCATGACCTTTACCATCCACTGGAGTGTTCTTTCTCTCATTTTCCCCGTAACCAGTCCTCTTTGACACATAGTTGTTTGTTCAGCGTAATGTCCCACTTATTCCTCTCCTCTCTTTCTTTTCCCTTCTTTTGCCACTTTTTCTCCAAGTCTGCAGTGCCCTTTTCTATTTTTCTTTTTCTCTTCTTCAATCTCTGCCTTCTGTCTTTTATGATCTCATCTTTCCTTTCCTTTCCTTTCCTTTCCTTTCCTTTCCTTTCCTTCTTTTAGTTTCCTTCTCTATCATTTTTTTTCATTTGCTTCCTTTGTTTTCTTTACTTTTTTGACTTCCTATTCATTTCTTTTCTTTTCCATTTGCTTCATGTCATTCTTCTCCTTCCTTTTCCTTAACATCCTTTGCTTTCTTTTCTTTAACTTCTTCCTTTTTCTCCTTTCCTTTCCTTTTTTGATTTTCTTACCTTTCCTCCCCTTTCTTTTCTTTTTCTAATGTTCTTCTTTATTTCCTTTCCTCTCTTTGATTTCCTTATCTTTTCTCTCTTTTCATTTACTTACATTGCTTCCTTTCCTTTTTTGTCTTCTTCCTTTCCTTTCCATTCCTGTCCTCCATCAACCCTGAATGCCGTTTCTCTTTCTCTTTTCTCTCTCTCACCAAAACCGCAAAAATTGCACACAATTCCCAGAATGCATTGTAAATATTGATGGTTATGTAATAGCCTAAATATTAAGCAAATATTCACCACTCTTCTTGTTTTCTACTAATAGGATAGGGTGAGCTCATGTGCACAGCTATAATGGGTCGTGTGTGTGTTTTTGTGCGGGTGCATGAAATTACATGTATTATTTCACATGTAAACTTTAATGTTGCAGAGTGTGATCAGGAAAACAACCTTGAAGCTTTAAAAAAAAAGACCCACGTCTTGGTAATATGCTCACACATGCAGCGACACGTGCTCATACAGTATGTTCATACACACACACACACATGAAACACACAAATATAAGTTTAGAGCGGGAAAGAGGGGTGAGAAGGAGAAGCACGGAGGGGAGGATGAACTCTGGGCTCTCCCTATTGTCAGCCGGGGCTATTTGAAGTTACACATAACCCAATTACAGGGAAACCACTGTGTGTGTATGTATGTGCACGTGTATGTGAGAACATGCATGTGGGGGTTTTTCGGAAACTGAAAGGAAAGAGACAGAGATGAATGGTGGGAGAGAAGTGGAGAGAGTGAATGAAAATGGAAAATAGAGGTCAGTGGAAGAAAGTGAGAAGCAGAGAATAGGAATGAAGTGAATGGAAAGGAGTGAAGAAAGTGCAGCCAAAGGACAAACAAAGGGAGCGTGCAGTTTCTGAAAGATCGAGTCTTTCTTTCTTTTACAGCAACATTTAAATATACTTCTCGCCTGTAGGTTTGCTTCAGAGGGAAGAAGACAGCGTGAGAGGCAGGCTATTGTCCTCAGGGACAGTATCAGCTCTTTGTTCAGCTTGCTTGACACCAGTGTCACTGTCACCAAGCCATACTAACCCACAGCAGAGAGGGGGAGAGAGAGACAGCAAATAGTGTCAAGTAATAACCTCCCAGTCAGGTTTTAAGATGGGAAATGCAACTTAAAGGGAAAAAACATGATAAAATGAGACAGTTTCTGGTTGCCTAGGTAATCATCTAACAATATTTACCATCCTGCCATATCAATCGGTGGTTTGCTTATGCAAACCGGCAACTGTATGATAAATTTGCAGTTATGGGGTGAACATTGTTGACGGTTGGCAGTGCAGACCGTGGGGGAGGTATGAACAGCCTGTTTGTGGGCTACTCTTGGTTGTGTTGTTGCTGGTCTGTCAGCCAGCTGCAGAAGAGCAAAGTTCTAACAGTAAACTAGCTAAAGTGGGACTGAGTGATAAAAACAGTGAAAAGTGTCCTGGCACTCCCTGAACCTCTTTGGCCCACTTGCCAACCAACCAGCATTCGACCTACGCATAGCCGAGCTACATGCTGTTGGGTTTTAGGAGGACTTCACAGGAGCATGTTTGCGTAGGTTGAAAAGCCCTCCTCATAGGCTCTCTCCAAACTGACACAATCATGGTAAAACAAGCATATCCAAGGATCCAACCGTTGCTTGATGACTTTCTGTGATCTCTGGTTGTCATGAATCGCTTCCTCTGCGTTCACCATAAATAAATACCAATATTCACCATCAGTTCCACTTGGGACTTGTCATTCATGTATATGTAACCATATACTGTATTTAAAGACAAAGACACTGTGACATCACCTGTTGGTTAGTGAAGTTTCGTTGTGAAGGCTCAAACTGAACACTTTTGCCATTGCCATCTTGGTATTTTAAAACTGAGATAGGATGTTTCTGTGAAACTGAGAGTCACTGCAGGCTCATTTAGTAGATGTTTGTCAAACACAAAGGTAGCCTTGCCAACAAGCTTCCCCTGCTTCATTATATTTTTGTAATCAGAGGAGTCAGCCACGGTAGACAGTTTTAGACCTAAAAATATTCGATTTTTAGGTCCAAAACTGTTTTAGAGGTGCGTGGGTTCTCTCTGTTAGATTATTTGTTGAGTCTACATTGGCTGTAGAGAGGAATACAAGCTGTCTTTCTGTATTAGCCCTGGGACAGACTGGTGACCTGTCCAGGGTGTAGCCTCTTGCTCTATGACATTTGTGAAAGGCCCCAGCCCCCATGGCCCCAAATTGGATAAGTGGAAGAAAATGGATGGATGTTGTTGTTCTGCATCTTTTAAACGTATCACTCAGTCTTACTCTGCAGATGGAGCTCTTTCAGTTCTGACAAAATTGCAAATGTTCGGATTTCCAAGCATTTTAAACACATTTTAAGGACTCGAAATCTTGCTGACTTAAAGCTTGGCCACTCCATCTGTGTAAAATACGATCACAAGCTTCAGAAGAGCTACTGATGTATAATTTGCTCAGATTGTACTGTGCTTATTGCTTCCAAGTTTTTGGCAACAGTTTGGGAAAGACACCGCCTGGTTTGAACACGACAATAGCCCTGTTCACAAAGTGAGCTCTATTAATAGTTTTCCTACTTGGGTGTGGAAGAGCCAAACTGGCTCTGTGCACAATCCCAACACCTCTGAGAGAGCTGTGGGCCAGACGTCATCACCCAGCAGATACAGACGTCACTGAAGTGGCTGAAAATCTGGAGAGTGGCTGTAATAGCAGTGTAGTAATACCCAGGGTTTTTGAATGTGATGCAGAACTATATCACGACTTTTAATGTTAAATATTAATATATTTAATATTTTGGCCATATTATAACATTTTCTATTGTTATCTGATTTCTCTGGAGGTTGTTGGTGTAAACAAAAGGGAGCACACTGCATTTCTGCTTCATAAACTGCTTGTTTTTTATGTAATTTTACTTGGTTTGATTGTTTTTCCTTGCATAAATTCTATAAATATTAAACATACTAAAAAAAAGAAATCACTCTAAGGACGATTCTCACCTCATCACATGTGAGGTTAAAAAGGCTTACCATCCTGACCTACTGAATAATAAAATAATTTTTATTCCTAATTGGAAAACTAATCAAGCCCAAGAGAGTGTTAAAAAAAACCTTAGCTGAATAGGGAGGAGGGACATAGAAGTTTTGATATGTCCATTCAGTTTTTCCTGGTCAATACATCATGCCTCACATACTTTGAATGAAACCCAACGGCTATAATACAGACCACAGTGAAGCTGTGGAACAAAATGATCACAATGACTTTTTTTCCCCAAAGCCAAGAAAGATGGAAAGAAGTCTTAGAACAGGACTGAGATTAGGAGAGAAAATTCAATAAAAGCTTGCTCTATTTGACATACAGTGTCAAATGTTGACGTGATAGAGCCACAGAATATCAGATGAACGTAGAGGAATGTTTTTCACCGAATGTTAACATTTATCGCCGCAATATGGATCAAAGAGGAGGCTCCATAGTGCACCGGGGACCAAGCAGGCATCCATCCATCCGTCAGATTCTGTCCTTGGATAAACTTCCTCAAACCTCCTGCGTATCACTTGATGAGCTCAAGTAAAGCTGAAAAACAGGAAGGAGAGTAAAAGATGGATAAAGGCCAGAAGAAGACGAGACAGTTCAAGAGAAAAGGACATCAAAAATATTATTACTGAAAGCAATGTATTATTAACAGCACTAGTGGCAGTAGTGGTAATAGTTTATTAGTTCTAGGTCTAGTATAATGGAGGCTGGCATTGATGGAGCCACTACAGAGGTCTACATGGGACAGTGGGCAGCTGTGTGCGTTCAGGTGTCATTCATCAACATTTTTGATACTAGTTGAACAGAACAGAAGATTTAAATTGAGTTAAACTGCTTTTAAATTCATTTTTTCATTCATCAAAAGTGCTTTTTATTCACCTCGATTTTTTTGGTGTGAGTTACCCAGTTTTTGAGATAGAAATGACTGCCTTCTCATGTGTATGATGGGAGTAGATGGCCCACTCCTTGCAGTGCTCCAAAATAGGAGTGAACTGTCCCTTTAATTGCATGGATGATGGATATCGTTCAAGCAGCTATGCAGAGAGAAGATATAGTACAATTATTGCAAGAGTAATTGCTCTCTTACATCATTGTGTGCTTTGAAGGCATTTGTTTAAGCTCAGCTCTCTTAAGTTCATTTTAATCACATTTGCCATTGCAACACCTTGATACTTTTCTTTTTAGCCACTCTGAATCTTTGGCATGCAGAGAAATTCATGGTCGCCTTGATGATAATAATGCATCCAGGTTCAGTGGCTACAAATCTAGTGCAAATCATCACCCCTCTACCTCCGTGCATGACAGGTGCTATGACATTTTCACACTGATATGCTGTGTTTGGTTTTCACCAAACACGGTGCTTTGCATAAAGGCCAAAGATCTTAACTCTGGTTTTGTCTTTCCAAAGGACATTGTTCCAGAATTTTTGCGTCTTGTTCAGATACATCTTTACAAACCAAAGCTGTTCTGCCATATTCTTTTTAGAGAAAAGATGCTTTCTCCTGGAAACCTGTTATTTTGCAGTTTCTCTGAGAATTGCACAGTCAGACTTTGGGGTCCACTCCTGCCAACTGTCTTGAATGGCTTCCAGTTGTGGATAAACTTTAAGGAGAATGGTGGACTTTAAATTGTTTTCTAATGGCCTTATGACGCTTCCCACATTGATAGGTAGCAGCACTTAGTTCTTTAAGCTCATTACTGATGTCTTTGCTCCATACCTTTGTGTTAACACAAACCTTTATGCTCCAGATCTGCAAACTGCCAAAACTTCTGCTTTTATAGAGGTCGTCACACTTGCTAAAGATCAGCACCGTGATTATCAACACCAGCATCTACTTTCTATTGAAGCAGTAAGGGTGTACTTACTTTTTCTCTCTGCAATCCTGTGGAAATGACTGTGGTGAGAAACTGGCTTTTGCAGATTGTTGTTAGACATCAGAATGAAGTACAAGTTGATCATTGTGGCGAGTAATCACCCTGTAAGACACAGGCAGCTGGCTTAGGTCATGCCAACTGCGAATGTTGTAATGATGCTCCTGCCTACAACAGGTCAGTGAACAACGTTATCAGCTAAATGTCAGGCACATGCACTAGAAAATGCTGAAGCAACCCATACATCCAAATCCTCCTTTAGGGACAAATTTACTAAACAGGGCAAAATAACATGTGAGTGTGATTCCCAAATAGCACTCATAGGTGGGGTTACTTTTATGGGTATTTTATAAAAGCTACTGTTTTCTAAACCCAGCTGCAGACAATTCATCTCAATATCAAGCACAAAAAATAAGATATGCCATTTTTTGGCATTAAATATTGGTGCAATTAGCAGAATTGTGTGTCGCAAATGTTAATAAATCAGTTTGCACGCTTCATTTAAATGTTGTCCTCCCTAAATTTTGTGCCTTGAGAAAAGAACTCCCAGAAATACATATGTAACAGGGTCAGTTACAAAAATCTTCCCACCTCTTACATGCAGTCTTGCCACTTTTCACACCAGAACCCAACTTGCGGTGCTGCACCGTGTTAGGAAATCTGGCCCTTAGTTTTCTCTCAGACTGCAGCAGAACCCACTGCTGTTCCTCAGCTTCTGAAATGCTCTGTAAAATGTAAAATGGATGCTAATGCACTACTTAAGAAAAAGCTTTGCTGAAAAGTTATTAAATTTCGAAATCTGCAACCTTACCACAACACCACTGAGAAATGTAGTTAAATTATTAGTAGAGCACTACAGCCCACGCTGCTTATTTGTATCAGATGCTGGCAGAGATGGATATCTGAAAATGAATACTGACTGCTGAGAAAAGGTGACTGCTCACTCTGTGACAACTGCCTCATGCTCAAAGCCAGGTTGTGCTGACTTCCACCAAGTTGATAAGGCAGACATGAGGTCACAGGTTAGTGTCTTGATGCACGGCACAAAGAGTGTCCTCACCTCAACATCACACGTGGAAAATCTCCTCCATCTGTAGTCGCTGTCTGTGCTGCATCCACAGGTCCTGGTTTCCTTATGCCTGCCAGTGCGGGGTCAGGGAATTTGAATGACTTGTGCCTTGACTCACTCTGGCTTCCAGGAAGTCTCCAGCATCAATACACATCATCATCATCACTTGCCAGCCCCATGTGTGAGTGTGTGTTAGTGTGTGTGTGAGTGTGTGTGCGCTATCTCAACCAGTGCAGCATAGTGTGTCTCTCTGTAAAATCACATGGTTCGGCTTTTCCCCCGCGTGCCTGCTGCTTGGCCTATTTCCATGGTAACTAGCCGAAGATGTGGGGACACACAAACACATGAGCACACACACACGCACACACACACACACGGTCCACATAAACAGCACTTGTGCGAAGGCTTGCCAGAGCTATCTCGGCTGTGTGGGGCTGTAGGGTGCAGTCAGAGAGAGGATGTGTGATCACACACTCCACACAGGCTCAGCGGGAGACACACACACACACACACACACACACACACACACACACACACACATATGCACACTGTATGCTGAGAAAGAAGCTCAGAATGCTGTGCTGTAGAGAAAAAAATGGCACACCAAATCCCTTTTTAAATCCTCAGGCAATTTGGATTTGTTTGTTAACGGATAAACGTATATAAGAGATAGATAGATAGATAGATAGATAGATAGATAGATAGATAGATAGATAGATAGATAGATAGATAGATAGATAGAGTTTGCAGTAGAACTCTGTGTCTCTGACAAGTGGATGAACTGACAATGTTGCTGCCTAACAGTTGCATAATGTTTCCTTCTGTATTCGCTCTGATGCATTTCACTTGCCATCCTTGTCACGATGTCCCCTCCCCAAGCTCTATCCCACCCCCCCATCACCCCACCCCACTGTTACCCATCCCATGTGGCCATCGCCATAGCAACTGCCCACGCTGCTCACCTGCTCGCCGCAGCATCCCTGCGCCCTCTGGCCTCTCGCCAAGGGGGTGCTGTGGCAGTAACGCAACCCAGCAATCAGGCGAGGGAGCGTTGCCAAAAGTGGGGAAGCTATAGGGGAAGGAAGGAAGGAAGGAAGGGAGGGTGGAGGGGGCACTGCGGATATGTTAGCTACTGCCCTGTGGTGTTATGCAACTTCATGTACACACACCCACGCACACATATTGTAGAGTAACAAACACACACAGATTGCCTTTTTTTATCATCTCACACACGCATGTTTAGAAGCCGTGCATATTGATGCTTGAACCAGCATAAGCTCCAGATAATGTCCCTAAGTACTGATTATGAAATGACATAACAGATTTCTTCCTGTGTCCTATCACTGATGCACCGCTACCCTCCCTCACATTATTGTGTTCGTATGATGTTTACATGATGGCAAAGCGACAGCCTTTACTGCCTTTTTAAAATTTGCTTGTTTAAATGTATTTCATTATTTTATTTTGCTTTTTTTATGTGTTGATGCCATAAAAAAGGCCAAGACACATTTCAGAAGTATACAGTGATCAGCCATTACATTGATACCATTGACATGTGAAGGGAATGATATTAATCATCTTGTTAGCGTACTGGCAACCATGTGTATGATACTATGACTTAAACCACCCACTTAATCATAATTATAGACCAAGTTCACCCTCCAACAACATATGGCCTTGCAAAAATTGGTTGTAAATGTCTTGCAGAGTTCCCAACCTGCAACCCATGTGACCCACATGATCTACTTAACATGTGCAAGACAATAGGTGTGTTTAACCTGATATCGCGGCAAAACGTGAAGTGGACTATTCCCATGCCATGAGACTGGGTTGGTGTGTTGTGACTATTGGGCCACATCTAGTCTCAAAGTCTGAGCCAAAGTGCCAAAGTATCCTGATTAGGACCAAATGTTGCCGCTATCTAGGCTAAAGTTGCATTAAGTTGCAGTTTTGCTTTGAGCGATCGAATGTGATGATTACTTGTTCATGCCGTTTCCATGCTAGCGTGTTGTAACAACTATAAAGGCAGTAGAGGGAATAGTTATCAGTTATATTCTTGTATCTGCCAAACAAACTCTCAAGAGGGGTAGTCTCACTTTCATTTATCTGGTTAATACCCTGGAACAGAGTTTATTGTTTAAGTCTTTACAAGTCCTCGTCATTTTTTTTTTCAGCTGCATTAGTACTAAAGGAACATCACTGTGTCTGTGGGTCAACAGGATTTAGTACCACAGTTGTACCTGTTGGTAAACCTGCTAAAGGTTCTTGTTGCTCGTTGTCGTGTGTGCAGAGTCCTAACAGGTTGGTCTTTGTGTCTTGCAGGCAAAGTAAAAGAGGAGAAGAAAGCATCGACGGAGTCCCCACATGGGAGCTGCAGCGCTGTCTAATCCATGTGACAGAATCTGCCAAAGGACGCTTTGGAAACGTTCTCATGTCTTTAAACACAAACTGCTAAATCCGAGGAGCTAAAAACAGAAAAACAAAAAGCCAACCGCTGGCTCATGCAAGTGGACAGATTTTAAAGTAAAAACACGGCTGGAGAGGGGCAGGGTTGTATGGGTGCCAAATCCCCGTCTAAGACACACCGCGTCTCCTCAATCTACGGCCGCCACCTCCCTCCTCTTCCTCCGTCCATTTTGTCCTCCTCTGCTTTTCTCTCATTCTCCCTCGTTCTCTCTCATGGGAGTGACATAGAGGCCGTTGTTTGGTCTACTGCCCCGCCCCTTCTCCGCCTTGTCGTGGAAACGGGGGCGTCCAGGTAGTGATGTCGTGGAAGAGGAACTACTTTGCGTCGGGTGGTGGAGCAGTAGGTGGGGTGCAGGGGCTGGTGACCCCGAGAACCATGACCTCTATCGCACCCAGCAAAGGCTTGAGCAACGAGCCGGGACAGAACAGCTGCTTCCTCAACAGCGCCCTGCAGGTCAGTCAGATAAACACATGCAGAAAGTTTTAGGGGATAAAATGTTTTTCATGCAGATTCTTACGACTAAAGCAGTATTCACTGGCAGCTGATCTTAATCCACCTGCATGAGTAATTGTCACACTAGTTCAAATACTCTAAATTCGTAGGTTTTCTTAGAAGTTAAAAAAATCTGACTTCATTTGATTATCTGTCAGTTTAACTTGTCTACCCTTCCATTTACCTTCCTCTAAAATATGTAGACTCAATAATAAAAGCTGCATGTTTACCTATAGTGATAAAAAAATACTAATTTATACAGCTTCAAATTCTTTCTGGCTGCTTAACAACTTGCTCTTCTATCTAAGAAAAGCACAAAATACAGGTGATTATTTCTCCAGTGATTAAATATGACAAAATCTGTGTTTCTCTGAAAGCCTTTACAGTGAAAATTTTTCAGTTTAAGTTTGTCTATTATTGGCAAAAAATAGCAACTACTTCCTTATATAAAAACTCATTTTTCAACATCTGTGTCTATATTTTCACATTTAGGACATAATGCACAATGCTAACACACACTTTCATGAAGCCAGTGGTCACAAGTCTACCCTCGCACTGCAGTAAATTGCTCTTAAAGCGCGATGGGGATGAGATTAGCGCCATATTAACGAGGGTTTGCGTGTTTCGGTTGGTTTTGGCACGGCTGACCGTCTGGCTTCAGTGTGGACATCCAGTCTGAGTGTGTGGATGCTTACGCTGTGCTGCTGCATCTCCTCTCTCTCTTCACACACACACACACACACACACACACACACACACACACACACACACATAAAGATTGCTTCCCTCCTCCCAAGACTTCCAGCTGGCACAAACATACCTGCACTCACATGAACACACACACATACGCACACACACACACACACACACACAGACACACAGTAAATACCTCTTGAGTACTGGCTTGAAAGAGAGCGAGGAAGAGAGAGAGAGTAAGAAAAGAGAGAAGTTAGCTGAAGAGGGAGGGGGGTGGTGGGGCAGAAGCTTAGGGAGAGTCGGAGAGAGCAGAGGGATAGATGTGAAGAGGAAAAGTTGCTGAAGGAGGAGTAGAGAAGAAAGGGATGAGGAGTATGCAGTATGAAAAAACCAAGGAGAAGACCGAAGGGGATGCTGCTCAGAGGTATAAAGGAATTAAAGAGTCCAATAAGGTAAGAAGAAAGAACAGAATGTTTGTGAAGAGCAAAGAGAGGCAGGGAAAAGGGAGAGAGATGAAAAGACAAAGTGAAGGACATATAGTTTGGGTGTTTTTTGCGAAATAAAGAAAATGCCTCAACAGAGGCATGCAGTGCAGCTTCAGCAGCAAAGGAAGTGGGCCACTTCAAGGACACGCACACATGTGCACACACATGAACACACATGCACACATAGAATGGGGAGAGGATGTTTTTAGCAGGACACAGATGAGTGAGGATAAACTGAGGCAGTGTTAAAGAACTGAGCTGCTGTTGGCACTACTTTACTGTGTGTGTGTGTGTGTGTGTGTGTGTGTGTGTCTGTGTGTGGGGGGGGTGCTCATGTGGGCGTTTTTGCTTGTATTAACTATCTGTTGGCAGGTGAGATGAACAATCAGACATCAGATTTCAGCTTTAGGACAGACTTGCTTCATCAGCAGTTATCCTGCAACTTAACATTATTTTTGCAGAGATTATTTTAGTTTATCTAATGTAAAAATGTACAAATGCCATGTCTCAAATAGAGAAACATTTTATTTTTACAGAGCCCTACTTTTTCTGCCTGAAATCCAAAAATATTCTTATTTTTGTACATTGAAACAAACCATTATCACATATTATTTATTCATTTAGGTTCATTTTTTCATGTTTATTTATAAATCACTTTTTAAAGATCTTTTTAACTTTAAAAAAATACTGTCAACCAGTCCATTCAGCAGCTAGCTGTAAAAAAAAAGCTTTGCTCTTTGTTCTGTATAATGTCGTACTGCTATTGTGCATCGATACTAAGTGAGATACTGTCTCTCCTGCTCCTCAAGGCCCCTTGGGCAAAGAAGTTAACCTCCTGCTGCTGCTGCTGCAGTGGAGCTGCTGTGTGACAGCAGCTGCATCAGTGTTTTTTTTTCTGTATGAATTTATGTAGTTTAATGAGCGAGGTGCTCCAAGGTAAAGCGTATGCTCAGCAACTTTTCATTGTGTAAACACAGGTAAAAAAATATCATAGCTAAAGGATGTATGGATAATGCTGGCTTTGATAAAAAAGAAACATGGGTTCACTCATCAGGCATCGGCGTGCACGTGTGCGTCTGCTTGTGTGTGTGTGTGATGCAGGGGTAGGGAAGAGCAAAATTAAGATGTGCACCGTTTTCTACATGACTCTTATCAAAAACAAATTTTAATTTCATTTTAGGATTCATGTCTGTATGGATTGCAAAATTAAATTTTTTATCATATGCTTGCATTGGTTTTCCTGCAGTTATACAGCTGAAGTGAAAGTAAAGTAAGATTTGCACATTGCTGCAGGACCTGTACTGATGTCAGAGTTCAACACTACCTGCTTGAATCAGAATCTGACCCTGAACAAGTAGAGACTGCTGTTACACGCCACACTACTTAATAGTAAAGAAAAATATTTAGTGTGTGCAAAGAGACGGAGTATGCTAAATATGCCATGGTGCAGGTCAGCATGCTTTACTGGTCATTCTGATCCTGTCGAGGTTGACGCCCAAGCTTCAGTGAAGACGTGTTTCCGCTGCCTTTAGTCTGCCTGTCAGCAAGATTATTATGAAAATTTCCAGCCTAATTCCTTGAAACTAGGTGGAAGTGATCCTTCTAGTTTTTCATGTATTCACCATCAGGGAACGCTAACAATGAAGCCAGCCGAGTTCAGGTTGTGGCTTAGCAGAAATGATTCACACAGTTCTTGTTTGCTGACTCCTAAGATTTCTGCAGTTTATGATTGCACTCAACTCTAACATTTTGACATTCTCTAGCTTCTGTTCAGTGGGCATACAATCAAAGCTAATGGTGATGTTAGCCGCAGTAGCCGTTCAGTATTTGGACATTTTGTTGCAGAGAAACTTCCATAAAAAAAGTCAAAGTAATGCATTGTTTTTTCAGTTCCTCGGATGCTGTGAGTGCACGAAGACTCTTATGTTCACTCTGACTGCCAACAGCAGAACATTTGTAGCTGAGACGTTTTACAGTTAGAGACTCTGGCAAGCAAATAAAGAGGCCGGAGTGCAAGGTAGCTGCTTATTCTTTGTTTGAGGCTGTGCCAAACTAGCCGCTAGGTGAGCATTATGGAAATGTGTTACATAGTGACACTGATAAGTTATGGAAGAAAAACCTGGACTGCAAACAAGGGATTGCAGGTAGTTTAGCAGCAGTGTTTTCCTTGGGAGAGAATGTCTCCTCTTTGCATTGACTTTGTAACTGTGAAGCAATTTGCTTTTTTAAAATATTCAAAGAACATGAGAAATTTAGCATGGTTGTTATTATTATGCCAGTGACCCTTTAATATCTATAAGGCAATATAAAAAAAATACTCAAAAAGAAAACATTACTCAATTTCAAGGTCTAGCGGTGGAGACAAGTTTGAGGTTTTCGCTTGTTTGAATATGATCCTAGGAACCGGAGCCCAACAAAACATGCATTTGAAGCATTTCTGATATTTGTGATTTGAAGCAAAAGGCAAACTCATCACTGATGCAGGGGGAATTAAAACAAAGGACGTTTGCTGAAAGTCAGCAATTGATGGAAGAATTTGGAGCAAGTTTGAGTGTTGGAGCAGAGTTCAGTTGATGATTAAAGTTGAGAAATAAACTCAGCATTGCGAAGGTAGTGCAAAAAATTGTAGTGTGGCAATTGTATGTAGCTAAAGAAATATGCAAAAGTTGTGAGCCAATCCTCAATTTGATATATTTCGAGCCTTTCCAGATGGTATTGCATGGTGGATCAAAATCCATCAATTCTGACAAGATCCTCAACACCACTGGCTGAAATGCAGCCAAAACCATGACAGAGCCTCCACCGTGCTTTACAGATTACTGTAGACACTCACTTTTGTACCTGTGTCCTGAACGCCTTTCTGGACCTGTTTCAGTAGTTTTACTGGACTTTTGTCCTATTGCTCAAAGACATGACTTTTAGATACTGTTCACCTAAGGTAGACAGGTTTTCAGGCCTGCCACTTCTTTTGTCTTCCAATTGTCCAACTTCCTTAATTTTCTTTGAGGACACACAGCATGCCATGCCAAGATATACCAAGTTTTCAGCTGTTGGCTCTTTGGAAATCATTTTGTTTGCAAAGATACATTTTTATTTTATTTTGGTGTATTTTATAGACTCATCTAAAGAAATGGGAACAAATTATGTGTTTGAAATAGGCTGGTATTAAAAAATTCCTAAAAACACATTTCAAAATTGGTTTCCTGCTATGTTTTGACTTTAAACTGTGTCATCTCTTAAGTACATTTTTTCAAATGCTTGAATTATTTAAAGGTCAGTGTTAAGTGGTTAAACAAAAAAAAAAATGAAAATGGTCAGGTACAAGGACAGAACTGAAAATGAGTGAAGTAGCAGCCGACGTCTAGAAGAGAAACTTTGAAAAACCTCTGGAAAGCCTGGAGAACTACTCAAGACCTCTTTAAAATAGTAAGAAATTCTTGCTTCGTGGATTTAAAATATAAAGAAATGACGGGTGGCTCATGACTTTTCCACATTATTGTATCACACCTTAGAAAAACATTATATAATTTTAATTTCATGGCAGTATTACCTAATTCATATCCACAAAACTTTAATTGTGCGTGATATATTATGATAGCATCATGCTGCAAATCAACCACCTTAGAGACTGAAATCACTTAGATACTATAGCATGGACTAGAAATACTAAAAGGGAGCCTGTTTTGCTCATTTTTAACTTCAAGAATGAAAATATGAAGATGGAAGTGAGCATAATCTCTCTAAAAAACCTACTAAATGACAGATACACAAGTCAAAAGTACAGGATATTATGAACTCGCTTTTGCGATGACAACAGTATCATGTGTTAAACAAAAAGCACAGGAAATGAGATGGCATTACCAGATGTGGTAATAGGAGACTGGAACAGAAGGAGCTGGGGACACGGAGGGCAGATTTCAGCCAACAGAGTCCTAAGAGCACTTTGAGGCAGGTGGTGCTCCGGTTATCCGATTATGAAGGCCTCCTTATTGTCTTTATTGAATACTACTGGGGGATGTTTGAATGTGATTGGTATTTAAGAGAGTCAGCTGATGCTGAACAGCTGACGTGCAGGAAATGCCTCCGTGTGACAGTGTTTCCAATCATTAATGACAGCAGCTGTGTGTATGTACATTTTGGAAGCCTTTCAAGTAACAGGCAACAGGCATTTATAATAAGACTGTTTATCAAGGCTAAGTCACAACCCAACACCATTTATATGTAATGGTAACCTATTTATTTAGCTCTTGGTTTACACTTTATAAACAAATCAACTGACATTTGTAGGCTTCATTAAAGTGGTCACAGAGCTCCACCCACCTGCTATTTGAACCTTTTGTTTGTAAGGCTCAGCCAATTAGAAGAAAGTTGAAGCGAATGCTCAGACTGATGATTAATAGCACCAAGGGTCAGTGAATTAGTAAGTTATTTTGAACAGTGAATCATGCAGAGCTACTCTAGGTGAGTCCAAGAATAAAAATAAGGCGTTGGGTATTACCATACTCATTTCATTTTATGTTGTTCAGGCCATAATAACTCAAATAAAGTACCAGAAATTGTAATTGATTTTGAGTTTCAATTCAGTTTGACTCCTTAAAAAAAGTGAATCTGCATGTTTTTTAAGTAATACGGGAGTTTTGCCAGAGACAGACCACACCCCCCAAAAATTGCAAAACCCATAGAGATGCACACAACAAGATGAGGCAGTGAGCCATGAGCTCACACACTGATTTTAACATGAACATTTACAGTGTATTATTCCTGTGAATCATGAATAAGTAGAATGATAAAGATTACACATGAGTGTGTGGTACTGTATTTGCCAAAGTAACACAGATATAGTGGAATGACACATTAAAGGAAAAAAAAGCCCGATCCCTTGACCTCTCCTGTCAGGGGTCCTGATGGCCCTGCGTACCTCTGCGGGCCATTCTGCTGGCATGTTTTGGGCCAAATCAATAAGACATTGCTGATAGTGATCGCCTTTGTCTCTGACATATGGCAAGGCTCCCCAATCCATAGGGCACAAGGGTTCACTGAATGAGTTGATGAGTATAAAATTGATTGATGCTCTGGCCCCTGTTCTAAAGCCAATCACCACCTCTGTGATGTTAGACAGCAGTCTTCACCACCATCATCAAAGCAGCAAAATCTTATAGATGAATAGTGTTTCCTTCCTGCAGTAGACATTCCTTTGATTTGCCACCTGTCTGTATCTACATTTAGCCGCAGCCAATATTGTTGCAGCCTTTCATGTAATCTGTGTAATCTTGCCTTTCTTGACTTTAGCCGAGGCAGCACAAGTAGCCTTACTAAAACTGCACCAGGTCTGAGCAGAAGTGCTGTCTCAGGGAACCATAAATCTCACAAATATGCAGTGAACACATGAGCGTACTTTGTACAAACTTTTTCCAAGGCATCGTAAATCTGGCACTCGTGCATCAGGTATCACCCTGTCACTTAGCACACCAAGTAAAGCATTAGCTGATGAGGTCATCGTTTTTGTCATGCAAAGAACTGTAGTTTTTTTCCCCCCTAAGATGTTCCTGCAGTCTCACCATTGTTTGCGAGAGAAAGACAAAGAAACGAAAAAGGGGAAAAAATGAAGAGGAAGGAAAAACAAATGATACAAATGATAGCAGGGGTGAGAAAGACAGGGGGAGGAACAAAGCGAGGGATGTGCTTAGAGGAGGAGAAAAATGAGATGGATAGATACATGCTGATGAAGAGAGATGGGCATGGAGAGACTGTGCCCTCCTTGTGGCTGCTGCAGTGCTGTGCAGGGAGCCGATTCATCACGACCAAATAAACTACAGAAAGAGGAGGAGAAACAGTGAGGAGGGGAAGATAGAAGGGATACACTGGCGTCAGCATGCAGTCTATTATCAACTGTCTTTTCTTTCTTCCACTTATCACTCTCTTTATAAGACACACATTCCAGTGTAATGCTTAGGTTGCCATACAGTTTCTTTTGCATGCATACTGTAAGTGCGTGCAGTCTTGTGCATTTGTTCTGCAGATCTCTGTAGAGGCCTAAGGGACCTTCTATGTTAATATTATCTTTTAACATCATGCTGAATTAATGCACTCAAAGCTTTTTCTTCCAATTATGCATTGGAGAGAGGGAGAACGGCAACAGCTGGTTTACCTTCCCTTTCTGCAAGTTTTTTTTTGTTTTCTCTTTAGTTGCTTTGAGTTTTTTTGCTGGTAGTTTTCCATCGCTCTGTCCGCTGACTGTCTTCTATTGCTGAAAATATAAAAAGCAGAAAGCACACTCAGTGGAAGCTGATGGAAAAAAAACAATTAGCTGAAAATGGCTGGAAGCCATCACGCGCTGCAGACTTGGGTGTTGATTCTCTGCAATCATTTCACATTACTGAAAGTCATTTGATTCAGTTATTTTCAAAGCTACAGTGTGAGTAACCTCTATAAACAGATTTTGCAAATCCGTATGCAGAATCATTTGGAAAGGACAAGAGAAGAGGTTTACTACCAGAGGTTTCTTGAGGATGGCAAACTTTGGTTGGATGCAGGTCAACAGATCAGGTTGATGGCAAAAGAGGAAGTCCACTTGCTGAGTGCAATCTGATGTCTGCTTAGCTTTTCAACATGTCATCAGTCTCATTTTTCTCTTAAATCAAAGTCAAAATATCACACTAAGCCATGAATTACTGCATTTAACTATAGTTCAGACACGTGAGGTTGAAGCATCCTTTCTCACATATGGAAATTAAATCAATCGAGACCGAGAGAGTGGTGTATGTACTGATTGTAAACTAGGTTTCCATGTTAACATCTGAAAAACACGCTGAAAGAAGTAAAAGAGGATTCCCTTTGCTGCATCTTTAACTGTCTGTTTGAACCCATGCATCAAAAATATTAGTGAGCAGCCTCATCTCTTCAAACACAGAACAAAGCGCTTGTTTTGCCACACTGCTGGGTGCAGATTAAATTCACGCATCTCATTTGTTTTAGATTTTAGTCAAACTTTTTAACTCCAGAAAAACAGAGCACCTGGCCTGCTCTTTCCTTTTCAGTGGTGCTGTCAGTCGCTATTTTTGGCTGCTGCGTACCTGCAAAACTAACATACCAGAAAACATGCTGTGTTACTATGCCAACCTGCAGCCACGAGCTGTCACGCCACCAAACTTAGCCTTACTGCATATTCAAAAATGGTAATTCCACTGATTATGGCGACTGACGCAAGTGCAGTTTCTAAGCAGCGAAACCATCAGAAAGAGAACAAATCTTGTGACAACAGGTCACTCCAAATCGAGATTTAATTCATTTTAATCACGCAATAATTTGGCTGTCCTGGTTTTTAATTTAGTATTTGTTCAAGTTTGGCCTTGTTTTAGTTTATCTGATATCTTTCTTGTGTTTTTATAGAGTTCATGTTTTCCCAGTCTGTTCTTTTCTTGTCCCCACTTCCTGTTTTACTCTGGTAATGACTGTGCGTCTTTTTAGCTTCTTTACTTCCTGTTTGCCCTCCTTTGTGATTGCATACCCCACCCTCATTACTTTCACCTGTGTCAGTTGTTTTCAACTTTCTTTAATATCTTTAATCGACTGCGTGTGTATATAGACTTGTGTTTTCCTCATTGCCTGTTCATCTTTTTCCTCTTTTGTTCCATTTTTTAATTCCCTGTTTTTATTTTCTAGTCTTTTGGACTTCCTGTATCTCTTTTTTTCATAACAGCCATTAAGGGCTTGCTTTTTGTTATTCAACCTGCCTCTGTGTCCTGCGTTTGCGTCCTTTCTCCCAGAAGTCCTGACAGAGGGTTTTAAATCAGTACAGACAAAGTGCGCACACAAGCAGGCATTTTGCTTTTAGGTGCAGGTAGTATATGATGGCACAAAAGAGAAAAAGTCTCTATCGGATCTTTTTCAAGGACATAGATGAAAGTGTTGCTTTTCCAAGCATGCTTTAAGAACTAAATAATGAAAGTTCAGCTTTTAAGAATTTTTGCAACATACTGAAGCTTTTAAATCAGTTACCAAAAGAAGGGTGTATTCAAACTTTTACTTATTGCTCAATCAACATCTGATTTATGGGTTTTACTTGCGTAACATGGATCTTTGGGCTGTGTGGGTAGTGGAGCAGAATGATTTAATTTTAGATGACATGAATCAAATGCAGTTTCCTGCTATTTCTGATCACTCGATAATCAAAAGTGCATTTTATTCTTAAGTAAATGAAGAACTAATTAACTAAATGTTTTGCTTTGGCTCTTTGGGAGACTCCAAAATTGCCTTTTTGCAAGAACAACCCTTTGATTAAAAGTCATGTGAAACACATGAGTTGCAAACAAATAAGAAAACAGATATGTTAAAAATCTAGCTCTCGGTGATGGAGAGCAGGATCAAACGCGCAGAAATAAACAAAAGTGAGAAATTTAAACATGCTGAAGCTCAAAGAAAGAACAAGAGGGAACTGAAATCTAAGGAATAAACAATAAAATTAAGACAAAAAGGGACAAAGGACTTGGTTCCAGTTTGAACACTGGATAAGTAATAAGTTCATTAACTGTCTTTCAGGTTCTTTGGCATCTTGACATCTTCCGCAGAAGCTTTCGACAGCTGACCACTCATAAGTGCATGGAGGACTCGTGCATCTTCTGTGCTTTGAAGGTAAAACATCCCCTCCTTTTGTCCTCTAATGGCTTGCAGTGGTTTTACTGTAAACCTAAAGCAGTGCCCATTACTCTGCTGTACGTCATTGTGGCAGTTTTCCTGGTTGACAGTTTCTGTTGGTCCATTATGGTCCACAGCTCACTTATACTTCAGTTTAATAGTTTAACATGCAAACAGTTTATTATTCCATTACATGTATCTGCCAACCAGTGTAGGGTGACAAAACAATGTCATTGTGTTTTCTTTTCATTGGGCCCTTCTTTTTATTTGTTATCTGAAGTGTTACAGCATACAAAACCATTACAGTAAATCACTAAGAGCATGACAGATAAACAGAGGCAGATATGATGCAAATGAAATAAGACAAACTAATAAACAGCTAACAGAAGATTATTAGAAACAATTAGAGCTGCACAAACAGGAATGTTTATTTTTACATGTCTTTATATTCATTTATTTGTGCTATATAACAAACAACAAACAAAAAACCATTTTGGGTTTTTTTAAGCTAATGAGAGACTAAATTCTTTTACGCATTTATGCAGTGGTGGGGGAAACCTATCTCTTTCAACTCAGCAGGAGGGATTCTTGCAACTGGTTATGTAACACTCTAATACTTTTGATTACTTACTTGAAAAGAGTAAAAAAAGCACACAAAATGAACAAAAGTGCCTGCTTTTTACATTTTTACATTCATATTAAAGAAATGGGAAAAAATGTATTCTTTTCAATGATAACTGTTTAGGTGTCAGATAGAAATGTGAGATTTATGCCACACTTTTATATTGTTAGAAATATAATATATCATTGTCACAATATGGGAGAAATATATGGGAAAGGGAACACTTCCATGACACACAAACATATAAAATAAAATAATGCATCTTTTCTGCTTCTTTATCATTTGGATGGAACTGGATGAGATAATGGTGAAACACTTATTTTGTTCCTACGTGTTCGGCATTGATCCAAAGTGTTTTTGGAATTGATGCAGTGGCAATATTGAGACCAGCTCACTTCCACTTTTAAACACAACCATTTTCAAAGGAGGTTTGGTCTTGGACATTAGCCTCATTGTTGCTAAAGGTTTTACCTCAAGATACGCCATTACCACCAACATGGTGCTGTCGCCCAGACTTGATGTTCACATTTCTACCAAGGAGCTGAATCCACTGCTGAAGGGAATTCAGCAACGGTTTGCAGATGCAGTTGCAGATTCTTTTGGCCATGATTTTCTTGCATTGAAAATTTGTCCAGTTTCTTTGCTACCCTGTTCTCAAAAAGGCTCCAGCACTGATACAAAAGAGGTATCTGAAGCAGCAGGAGTAAGAAGCAGCTCAGGTGTTCATATATAAAATGAATATCCCAGCTTTGTATTTTCATATCAGATCACTTTAACCCCTTAATGCCTAGTGTATAATATTTGATACATACAGTTTTTGAGACTTCTACAACTAACAAAATAAATTGCACAGTACATTTTAAGCAATTTTAAAAAAGCCAGATGTGGGAAATACGATACAAATTAAAAGTCATATATGGAATTCTAAATTTAATTTGTTTTTTAAACAAATTAGTCGGATACTTTAATAAACTGTCCATTATAATAAAACATTTGATTGTTTTGGCAATTTCATGCTTTAATGGTTCACGCTTTAAAGGGTTCAACACTTTTACTCTAGTCTGTCTCAAGCCAAAGACACGATGCAGTGAATAAGTGGTGCTGCTACACTATATATATATTTTCTTGCCTGTATTTGTATGATTTCTTTCCACTTTGTGACCTTTATTCTTTTTTTTTTTAAAAACTATTAAAAAAATTACAGCTTGTAAAGATGAGGTTTTAACTTGATTACACACCTACTAATCTACACAATTTACCTGTTTTGTTATTGGTTGCATTTAAAATTTGCTCGTATGCAGTATTTTGTCTTTCTGCACATAGTGTAAAATACAACATGTGGTTCTGTGAAGAGCAGATCTTATTAAGTGTTTAGAAGCAGCACATTTATAGACTTGTGTACTGGTTAAATTAATTTATCATATTTATATGTATGAATATTTATTATATTTCATATTTTCAGCAGCGGCAAAGTAACCAAACAGAAACAGGAGATCGGTGAAGTCGTGAGACCCTCGTAATGAACGAGCCTTATGCAGCTCTGTTTCCGCCATTTGTTGCATCAGTGATGACAAATATGTGTCTGAGTGAAGAGAAGTGCTGTGTGTAATGTGGTGTGGTGTAATCCAGTGTGTGTGTAGCGGTGTCGATGTGTGTGTTCCACACGCTGCTCTGTCTCCAGTGCTTCTCTGTAATTAATTGGCTGACTGAAAGCGCTGAGCTAGCAGAGCCCACGCTGGGATACTACACACACACGCAGGTCCTACTTGTATGCCGAACACGCTAGGCTGCTACACACGTACGTCTTAAGATGCTCACAAATCTTTCTTACACACACACACACCCACAAGCTTTTGGGTGTGTGGTGTAACAGCTGTAGGTGTAGAAATCAAAGGTATTGTCACCATGCTAAGCGTTTACATTTTCCTGTCAGTTTCCATTAACCGTCCCACCAAAGAACAGATGTAACATTGTTCTAAACTGTTATTGTGGTTGTAGTCCCTACAGCAGTGGAGATAAAAGTCTCTGAACAACTAGCCAAAAACACACGCCAGATGAACTTTAATGGTTGCTTAAATTTTCACGCATCACCTTTAAAAAGCCAAAGACATAAATGCAGATTGTGGATCCTTTTATTTTGGAGGGGGATATCTGCAGCAGATAAAGGCGCCTGCCTTCGTAGTAAACATAAGTTCAGAGGCTGCCTGTGGCTATCCCCTTAGAAATCACTGCAACACTTTATCTCTCTCAACAACAACACAAACACATGCGCACACTTGGATGCAGATGTACCTGAACACAACATACACACAAACACACAAACACACACACATGCTGCAATGAGCAAGAAGACAGAGGAAGAAAAAAGAAGGTGAAGAAAGATGAATGAATGTGGGAGTTTGTGTCGATTGCTCCTGCCCTCACACTCGGACTGAGTTCACACACACACACACACAAACATACATACACGCACACACACCTTCCTTTCTTACTCACTCTGCCTCATCCCTCCCCCTTCTCCTCCCCCTCCCTCCTTCTCTCCTCCCTCCCTCTCTCTGTAGGGTATATTCCCCCTCCATTCTCCTTGGCGCATTGCTGCAGTCAGCACACACACGCACACCCTATTGCTCTCACTTTTCCGTTTTCCTCTTCTCTCTTTCTCTATTTCCCTTTCTTATTCTCGCTCACTCTCTCTCTCCCTCACTGCATTACCTTTCCCACTGCCAGCCCTCGGCTCGCACACACACAGACCGAAGCCTATTGTTGCCTATTGTTTTATAACATGCCCGGCCCACCTGATCACAGCCATCTTGCTAGATCGTGCGTCCACAATTTCAAAAATAACACCTGAAATGAAGAAATCATTAACTTAATTGCGCTAGAATAAATCACACTTCACAGCTTCATTAAATGCTTATTTGGCTTAATTAGATCCTAATTTAGGCTAGACCTAAGATTAGTGTTGCAATCAGGCTTGAAAATCCAGTTTAAACTCACATTAATTTTGTTGTGAACTTAATGTTTGAAGTCGGTTGCTCCGTGATTAAGCGTAGGAAGATTAGGTTTGGTGGAAGTGAACTCTCAGCTGTCTGTCAAACAGACTTATTTGCTTTGGCAAATACATTTTGAAGGAACCCGGAGGGTCATTGCAGGGTTCAATGAATCTGACTTTTAATTTGATACGACATTAATAATAATAATTGAGAGCCAGTTTGAGAAATCAAGTCTGTATTATTTATCATGTAGGATTTTTACCACTTCCCCACATTTCATAAAAATAAGATATAATTAATTTAGGTAAATGGCTTGATGCAAATGAATATATTAATTACTAAAAGAAAGAGGAAAAGTTGCCTGATAAGTTAACTTGTGTTTTCAGCAGCATCTTTTCCCTTTTCTACTGTTTGCTGTTCTTACTGACTGAAGCTTCAGAAAATTATTGAACAGCCTCCAGCAAACGTAATCTAATCAAAATGAGTGTACATTTTCCGTCACAGTCTGTAGTGAAATGCAAAATTTTTCTATCTTCGATAAGATTCTTTCTGCTCTTTCTGCTGGATCGCCCTTTTGTAATACAGTCAGGACCACTATAGTCAAAAAACAATTTGTGGTTATAGTTTGGTTTTTGTAGAACAGCACCCCAGCACAGAATAGAGCAGGCATCAAAGGGTGGAATGAAAGGCGGAGCTGAGGTGGAGGTGTGTTGCAAAGTAGCTTGAGGAGAGCAGCAACTGTGGGAAGGCTAGTGCAGCTTAAGAATAGCCCTACAGTATTGTGCAAAAGGCTCAAGCCACCCTTAATTTCTTCCTTAATATTTTGCTAGGAAATAGGTGCAAGCATGACAATACAGCATATAAGGCAGAAACAATTTTTACAGTTCTAATGAGCTTGAAGGTCAATATTGGGTTTGACCACCTTTATTCTGCAACTCAGCTTTAGCTCTCTCAGGCAAACTTTCTTTGAGTAGTCTTCGGGAAGTGTTCTCCAGGCTCCTGTGAAGGACATTCAAAGCTCTTCTTTGGACGTTCTTTGGATGTTGGCTGCCTTTTGTTCTGTTCTCTATAACGCGTCCATAGTGTTGAGGTCTGTGCTCTGACTGATAGTGTTTCATTGCGTGTTTTTCTATCCAGGTATGCTTTCAAACACACTTTCACTGGGTGTGTTTGAGATGACTGTCATGATGAAAAATGTTGCCAATCAATCAGAGGCTGGGTTCAAATATGATTTTATTTTTCTGGATTCCATGCATTTTTACAAGAACCCCCAAACCACTGGTTAAAATGGAGACAGAGTCTCCACAGATGCATGTAGACACTCACTATTGTACTTCTTTCCTTATCTACTCTGTACATATTGAAGCAACAATTTCAAAATTGGATTCATCACTCCGTAAGACTTGTTGCCACAGAGTTTCAGTCCATTTCTTGAGTAATTTAGCATAACTTACTGTTTTATCCCTGTTTCCCTTCCTGAAGAATGGCTTGAGGATCAACTGAAGGGCTTGATGCATCTCTCCAGGTTTTTCTGGAGTTTTTTCTTAAGGACTGCAGCAGACAGTTTTTTAGGTCTGCCACTTCTTTATTTGTCCCCTAATTGTCCAGTTTCCTCAGTTTTTTTAAAAGACACAGTCAAGATTTTTGCCCAGTGCTGTATGTGAGATTTGCCAAGTTGAAGTGCAGAATGGTATTGCAGCACAATGTGCAATACAGTGTTACCATATAATTCATATTACAGCAAGTACTCTATTGCTTCCCCTCAAGGATCAATCAGAAAGTCTTACCACTTTTTAAAATATAGTTTTAATGTCTGTTTTAATATTAAAAAATCATCTTTTATTATGTTTGCCTGTAAAACGTCAGAAAAGTCACAATTTCCTGAAGTTGTCTTTGCAAGTTCAACAGAATCTTCATCTACAGAGTATCAAACACTTATAAGAGAAAAAGAACTCTTAGGCTGAAATGCAAGTTTTGAAACAGAACAGCTTCTGTTTTCTGTTTTGCATAGGTAAAAGTAAAGTTCAATCTAAAACTACCTGGAGGAGGTTCGCTGGCATTCATGTGGATTTTAAGAAGCTAAGGAATTAACTGATTAACTTTTTTTTTAGCTTGCCTAGCTCTAATCTATTTAAAGTTATACCCACTCAGAATATTTTAAGTGTCAAATGTGTTTTAGCCCTGCAACAGACTGGCGACCTGTTCAAGCTGGAGCCTGCCTGTCAGGTGGTTAGGCTCCAGCACACACTGGACCCTGAACTAGATAAGCATTTTGTTGAATGCGATTAAAAACCTTCACCATAATGCAATTAATCACATGTAACAATTCCAATATTTACCTGCACTGATTCAGTAACCTGGGGATAGATGGAAAAACATTCACAAAATAGGAGTACTTGCTGGTGTTTAAGATATAAAGATAAATTAACTGTGTTCGTGATCTTATATTTCTGGATACCAAACAAAAATGGAACCAATGTAGGCATAATCATGACACATGGATGCTGATGAACTGTGACTGTGTTAGAATATTTTTCATTTTATTTTTTGTTTCTAAGTCCTCCAGACACAGAGCACCCGCTGCGTTTCAGTGCAGCCATCTAATCAGTGACTGAAATACCACTGGGATGGAAACCAGCAGAGCACCAACCACTGCTCCGACATGTCAGAGCGACTTATGTTTATTTCTGTTTTGGGCTGTTTTAGTATTGGTCAAAAATAGTTGCTCGGTTTTGCTTTTTTTTTTCTTTCCCCCTACTGAGAATTTTTACCATCAAAAAATTAGGTCATTTTTATCCGTTGGCAGTCTGGAGGAAGTCCATCCATGCTTTTATCTCTCCCTCTTTGGACACTGCAGCTCTCCTTCGTCCAGCTTCAGTCAAAAGTTGCTCTTGGTGTCTCTGCTTGAACTCAATACTGGGTGAAGTGCTTGTGTTAAGACCTACATCACTATGCTTAAGTTTCAGACAACATTTTCTTGTGCCCCTGCTTTTTCTGCAGCTACTGCCACTATTTACAACTGTCTCAGGCCCCTCCCTGGGCCTGGTTATGCTGGAGGTTTCTTCCTGTTAAAAGGGACTTTTTCCTTCCCACTTTCACCAAAGTGCTTATTCACAGTGGGTCATATGACTGTTGAGGTTTTCTCTGTTTTCTTTGTGTTAATGTGGCGTCTTTACCTTACAATATAAAGCATCTTGAGGCAGCTGTTGTGATTTGGTGCTATATAAATGAAATTGAATGGAAATTGAATTGACAATTGTTCATCTAGTCCCTTAATTTAATCTAATTCAACCTTAGCAGGTGTATTGCATGAGACCCAAGTAAGTACAGCGCTATTATTTCTGCAGTAATATTTACAAAATTGCTCTAAATATATCTATTTTTATTACATATTATATTACCAAAATATTAAAACAAGTATGCTGTATGTGGAATTACTGGAGGTATAGAGCTTTCAGTTTTATCAGAGCGAACCTGTCAACCACTAAAATTTGGCATCTAGGATTTAAGGTATTTAAGTCAAACAGGCAATTTTACAAAAATGAGCTGACCAAATAAGGTAATAAGGTTTGTCTCATTAATCTAATTTTATATTCAAATACACGTTTGGCTTCCGAAAATTCCAAAATGACAAGATGATCAACGTTACTTCTTTGTGCAGTTATTCTCTTGCCTTACCCTGTCTTATAAACACAGCACACCTCTCTCCTTCACAGTGGTGGCTAATGGCTTCCTAAAAGCCAAAATACACCCCCCGCCAGGCTCGGCATCTTCAGTTCAGTTTACAGCTGATTCTTTGGTTTTCAGATGAATTTTATTGAATTTAATGCCAAAAAAATCAATTATTAATTGTGTTAAATAATCTTATTAAAATTAATCTGATCAAAAAATACAGAATTATGATATTGTGGCAGGAATTATTTACCTGGAATATTTATAAAGAAATTAGAAACATTTTATCAGTTTTTCCCAGCAGTTGATGTTCCAAATGTATTTAAAAAGGGAGATAAAATTTGCTTACACCATGGTATTAAAATGTAAAATCCTTTTTGATTAGAAATTTGTGTGACCTGTGTTGATAGATATTACCTCAAACAATCAAAGAATATACATAGATGACTTCATATAGCTGCACAGTTAGAAGTAGACTAGTATAATGCCTAAATGAGGGGATCAGGACTCTCCTGTGGCTCACCATCTAAACTCTGAGACGTTGCGTGATGATAAAGAGAGACACAATTTTAACACTTAACAAATGAGGCGTTGCGTCGCTACACCTGCACGAACGTAAACATTGCCATCTCCTTCCTCTTCAAAATGACTGATCCTCCGCTCCACTCTGATCGCTGCCCTCAAAACACACTTCAGTGGCCTAGCTTTTTCTCCGAGCCTCCTGCAACAGTTTGATTTGGTTTCTGTTTTACGGCTACAAAGCACTCTCAGAGCTGTTTTTGTCAGAGAAAAGTGCACTACAAATGCCATTTATTATTGATACTGTCTGATATCGAGGCCAGCTGTGCCGTTTGTTTTAGTCCGCTCGGACTTTGTTGTGCCGCACTTTTGTCCCTGACAAGATGACAACTAGCTGTGTTTGTGTGTTTCTTTGTTTTATGGGTCATTTGACAGAACATGGTTCCTCTTTACAGGGCAGCTGTGTTTAGAGGTTTTTGATCTGCTCTGTGAAAAAGTAAAGTAATGGATCTTTGAGGAAAAGAAAAAAAATTAACAGATTCGTGGATGTTTTTCTGTTTGCAGAGTATCTTTGCTCAGTTCCAGTTCAGCAGTGAGCGTGTCTTGCCTTCAGATGCACTGCGGAGCGCTCTGGCCAAGACTTTCCAGGACGAACAGCGCTTTCAGCTGGGCATCATGGACGACGCTGCTGAGTGCTTTGTGAGTCTGCGACAACATTTATCTGTACACACACACCTGCACACATAAATAAGAGAGGTGAGGGGATGCCTAAAGGCTGATCTGAGCGAGTGTTTGAGGAACTCCCACATCTTTACTGCAGTCAGAAGCCTTCAGGGGAGAGGAGATATGGAGCACAGCAGCCTCAAAGAAATATGTCTTTTGACAAGCGTGGAGTGTTCACTTTTTGTTTAGACTCTCTGTGTTTGTGACTCCACCGCCGGTGCCTGTTGGGTTGTTACACTGTTATGCTGTGAGGGATTCCTTGTCATCTCATCCGATGTATCTTCAAGCTTACGAAAAACATTGAAATTAATGGGAAAACACACCATCTCCCCTGAGTGCCCTTTCAGGAGCTCTGCAACCAAACTTAAACAGCTATCTTATTCTGTTGGCCAACAATCTGACCAAAATATAAAATCATTACTCCTTTCTGATAGCTGAAGAAAACATAATCATTTAAAACATCCCCTGGCAACTTTCAGTCGCTAGGGAACAATGTGCATTCCCCACAGTAACCACAGTTGGACTACTGTGGCAGTGTAACTTGAAGATGTGCAACACCAGCTGGAAACTGAGAATGTTCATCTTCAGTTTGAATGTTGTCCCTCAGTGCTGCAGCCAACACGATTCAAGAGGCACAAATTTAATTTAATGTTCTCCCTTTCTGTTTTTTTCTGGCTTCACAGTTGGTAAGTAGATCGCAGGTGTTTGCAGTCTTCAAACTGTGTGCTAGCAAACAAAACAATTACAAGGAGGTCTTGGTTCAGAATAGTACACCTAGGGACAGCCAGAAACCTCCAGCAATCACTCTCCATCGGGTTCATTAAAGGGTACAGTACATGATTGATACATTTCCTCTAAATGTATATGCTCCCCCAGGATCCGAGTTAAAAATTTTTAAAATAAATGATTGATCTTTCCAAAATATTTGAGTTCTACATGGAGCGGATGCTAAAATATTCTGGTGACGCTCCAGTCACAGGTTCTGTTACTTCACTTCCTCGGCGCGTTCCTCTTTTCAAACCCTCTTGTTGCTTTCTTTTCGCCACTTTTGTGCCTCTCTCTTTCTTCGTGTGTGTTTTATGTGTGTGCCTGAGAGGCGCTGTCTGATCGATTGGTAGTAAATGTGTTCAGTCAGGGAATTCGTCGGCTTCTTATGAAATATAGATGCAGCTCCCACGGTCAGATTAACAAGAGCACCAACAGAGAGGAGCGATCAAACACGCGCATGCACACACACGCACACACACTATAACCAACCATATTCCCGTATATACCACACACGTTAGCTGATGTCTTTCCCACGTGTTTCTCAGGAGAACCTCCTGATGCGAATCCACTTCCACATCAGCGCAGAGAGTAGAGAGGACATCTGCACAGCAAAACACTGTATTCCACACCAGAAGTTTGCCATGACTCTGTTCGAACAGGTAAGGGGATGTTTGTCCCTTCTGCCCCTTCAAAGAGCTGCTACATCTTTCACTTTTTAGATGCATTAATTAAACCATCCAAAAAACATGAGCGCGACATCTTGGTATGAACCTCAGAATGCTTTTCATTTCCAGTGTGTGTGTAACAGCTGTGGAGCCACATCAGACCCCCTGCCCTTCATTCAGATGGTTCATTATATCTCCACTACATCCCTGTGGTAAGACAAGACGCACACCTACACACACCTGAACACACACAGACACACCTACACACACTGCAGTAAATCTGGCAGCAAGCTGTGGTGGGGTAGCAGTAAAGGAAGGTACAGCATGTTCCCTACTTCCCTGCACGGGTCCCTTACTGAACCGTGAGTGGCAATCACACATTACGTCCACACATGTGTATCTTCGTGCAAGGGCAGGTGAGGATGTGCAAAACAACTCCCCCATGTACAGGTAGATGATGTTGTGTTGGCAAATACACATGCAGGGTGTGTGCGTACTCAAAAAAATCGCACATGTGCCGAATCAATGAAATAAGGAGCAGGGGATCAATCAGGTGTTTGATTTAGCGGACCCAGGGGCCGACATAAATCTATAAGTTGAAGTGAGGGCTCCGGAAAGGCCAAACAAGACAGAAATAAGAGGATAGATCCTCCTATATCCCGTTTGGAAATGAAACACAGCCGAGGAAATAGAGGAATGAATGGCGGGGAGGGGGCAAAAGTACAAATAAACACTCAAAAAGTAGTTGTGGGGCACAGAGGTACCACCGCTCTCTGTTTGTGCCTGTGAGCACTGCCAAGCTATTTTTACCCTTAGTGAAGCCTGTTGTTTACAGTCTAGATAAGCAAATATGCAAAAGTCAACATGAGTAAGATAATCAGAGGGCACCAAAAAGAGAAAACAAATGCGTGGTTCAAGCACACGGTGCAAGAGTGTACCCGGCCGGTGTGTTGTTGTCGTTGTATTTTCTGCTTTCTTAGACTCCTCGTCTGACTGTGTATCTGAAGAGGAGAGGTTGAGCAAGGGGTTGAAATCGAGTGAGAGAGTGTACAGAGAAGAGGTTGAGTTCATTTCAGGCTAATGGAAGAGGTGAGAGGAGGCGAGGAGAACGGCTGGGAGGAGGACAGGTTTTTAAAATTGTTATTCTTAAAGGAAAGGAATATGTCGCTAGAAAAAGCAAAAAGCAACCAAACAAAAAGAAAAGCACAATGCCGAATAAATGCACGCATTATCCCGTACATGGTACCAAGCCTGAGACAGATTTGTAAAGTTTATTTTGTATTCACAGAGAATTATAACGTGTATCTGAGCTTGTCCTTCAGAGGACAATTGTACTTAAAAGGGATAAACAGAGCTTAGTATTAGTAAGTCTCATTGCTTTATGCTGTAGTGAAGGAGATTGTTCTAGAAAAATGCATTTATGGTCCACAAGTAAAGCCTTCTGAGTGGATAATTGTAGAAGAACTTCTTCAACAGTAATGCTGATATATAGTTAATGCTCAATTACTACAGTGGGGTCAAAGATCAGCATCAGTCAGACAGGGTTTAGAAATTTTCTCATTTATTATTTTTTCATATAAAGAATAAAACGTTTATGAAATGAGAGAAATACTGGAGTAAATTTCATTTGGCTTCGTAGTATAGTGTGTTGCACATTTGCCTAATGAGTGCAAGACCTCCTGTTCAATCCTGAGTTGCATTAGGAAAAGTATCTTAGTATCTGCCAAATTAGTCTTGCAAAGTTACCCACTGTGGAGGGATTTTTCATTACCAGCATCGGTATCTAAATGCAAAGAAAGAAACAAACAAACTTATCAAGTTTTCCTTTTTTTTGGTCTAACTCTGGGATGCATTCACTCGCCGGGTGTTTGATTTTATTTTGTGTGTGTGTGTGTGTGTGTGTGTGTATCCAATGCTGCAGTAACCAGGCAGTGAGGATGCTGGAGTGCAGAGAGAAACCCACGCCGGACATGTTTGGAGAACTGCTCCGCAACGCCAGCAACATGGGAGACCTACGCAACTGCCCTGTGAGAACGTGCACACACAGGACACTTTTGCATGACGCACGTGCACGCCTTTCGACGTGCACAGAAAACGTGCATTTCGTTTTGTGCCGTTCCATGCTCAAGTTCTTTGCTTCCCTTTTATCAAGAGAAGAATGTAATCAGGAAACTAAAGCAGGGTGAAAATCACATTCTGAAAATATAATTTGCACTTGTTTCATCATTTCTTTGTTATTTTTCCTCCTTCTCTCTACGGCGGGTCTGTGTTACATAATCAGCGGCTCATTTGCATTTTCTTCCCATTTTTCTCCTCACTTTCTATTACGGGAAGCATTTTCCAAGTTGTCCTCGTCGACCTCCCGTACAGTAAATGATGGCAATCATCAGCTTCTTCTTGCGGGAGAAAACTGCGTTTGGTTGTTCAGAGGAAGATCGGTTTGAAATTATACATGAAGACGGAGTATTTTTGGAGTAAGAGCCGTGCACGAAATGCGAACTGTAAAAGCAATAACGGGAAGAGAAAGAATGGCGCACGTGAACAGAGGAATTTTCAATGATTCCTTTGTTCTGCAGGTTTGTGTGTTGCGATGCCACATGGGGAAGTGCTGCTGCTGAATAGATCCAGTTTGGCCACACACACCCACCCCTGTCTGCCAAAGTATCTGTACAAAGAGCCTCCTCTCTGGGCACGGGCGAGCAGCTGCCCCTCTCGTCACACAGCACAATCACCACTTCCACTGCTGCAGCCACACTAACACACACCCTTCTTTAACCACGGTAAACGTTGGCATTGTGTGCGCAGTCCCACGGGAGACACACAACCTGTCTGTGTTTATCTTCCATCACTTGCAGCGCTGATCTTTTGTTAATACCACCTTGGGCTTTGCTCAAACAAAGTGATGGTATTTGGATGGAAGCGAGGCTGCTGGATGATACTGTAGGTGTGAGATTGAA
The DNA here is from genome assembly GCF_001858045.2 of Oreochromis niloticus. Taxonomy (NCBI): domain Eukaryota; kingdom Metazoa; phylum Chordata; class Actinopteri; order Cichliformes; family Cichlidae; genus Oreochromis; species Oreochromis niloticus. The sequence goes on from NC_031973.2 coordinate 10,196,240, forward strand.
GATAGGACAGTGTGAGGACTGGATAATGTGATTGATGGCAAAGTTTTGCACAGGCGATTTGAAATTTGGCGAGGTGTGAACTAATATCAGTGCAATAAAGTGAATATGTAGATGTGTTGATCAGCGTTTCAGCTCTTCAGATGTTCATCAAAATGTAGACATTATACTGGATCACTGTGACACGTGACAAAAAAATAAAAATGTTCATGTTTTATATGTAGTCTTTTAATGTGACACGCTATTTACTCATAGGATTTACTCAGTGCACCCGTTCATGTTTTTTGAGTAGGAAATGGTGTGTATATATCTAATTGAAACATTTAGGTCTTATAAGACTTATAGAGTGCATACTGTGATTTAATTCAGAGCACATATAACATAAATGCACAATTTAAGCTGCAGAAATTCTCATCTTCCCCTCCGATGTACTAGTGCTGTTGCTTGGCATCCCTGCCTGCTATTTTCAACCCTTCCACCACCTCAGCATCCACCCACGGGAGGGCTGTTTACTTATTATGCCCCAATTTTATCCATCCATTTTCTTCCACTTATCCAGTTCAGGGTCACAGGGGGGCTGGAGCCTATCCCAGTTGTTACAGGGCGTGAGGCACGGTCCATCCAGGACAGGTCGCCAATTTGTCACATTCACACCGGCAGCCAAATTGCAGTCACCACTTAGCATAATCCCGTGCATGTCTTTGAACTGTGGGAGAACGCTGGAGTACGCATGTGGTGTGGTGTTGCGTGCTAACCACCACACCTTCATGCCACCCGCTCCCCAGTTTTTACGTAACATATCTAAACGATACTCATGAGCTCAGAACCTGGATGCCAAATTCAAACTGCATTTTTGTGCTGTAATAAAGTAACCAAGTTTCTTCAGAACCAGCCAGAATTAGACTGCAGTGTTTTTATACTGCAGCTGATTTAAGCAACTGGTTTGATCTGCGACAGTGCACCGCTATGTTACCCCATCAAAGTAATCTATTACTATAGTTACTGTAGTTGTTCATTTGTTAGAAAAAATAAGACATGTCACTCTCAAATGTAATGAAAGAAAAACATTAGAATTGTTATTTAACATACTTGGCTGCTGCTGGCTGTGCAGGATTCAAATGTACACATATATAAGTGATCATAGATTTATGGCCTGATATATGGATTATCTATAATGATACATTTATTATATGCAGTCAGTGACCATGGTGGTGACAAATGACTTGTGAAATGGGCCTGCGTGTTTGATTTTTTGTAGATTTGGCTGTGATCCTTATTGATATAATAAAGCGGTTTACATAATCTAGCTAAACTGTTGGCTTGTTTACAGCCTCTCTCATCAGCTGTGGTGGTTTAGGCATTTATCAATCCTCCATGAACAATCTCTTCAGTGACTCCATTATTAAAAATGAGATAGCATTTTAATTCCGCTGCTCTTTCATTTGTCAGGAAGCAACAACAACAAGCGTTGTGTCATTTTAATCTGAAGACTGCCACAATCAGCATACTGCAAACCTACAGTATCATTTGACCAGCAGCCCTGTTATATAACTCTCCGTGTCTTGGAAAGGTCTGCATGGCCACAGTGATTAAAATAAGAAAAAGATTGGTAGGAAAAAAAATCTTTGCATATAAAGTTCAACGATGAGGCTGCACCGATCAATGCTGTATTATGAAGCAGAGCAAATCTGTTTGCACAACCGTTTGATGAATGATGTTGTCAGCGGCTGTTCCCCTCGGCGCTGAGGGCTAACTGAAGCTGTGTGTCCCATCCATGTGTCCTAAGCATACAGATAGCCTCGTGTCTCAGTGCTGTGCTGGTTGGCTGCTGCTCCCTGGCTTGTGTTTGTGTCCCTTTCTGAGAATTGAGAAGCAGACCCTGGCAAAATACCTTCCTGCCATTTCTGGTGCCAGTGCAAGACGGCCCGCCGCCCACAAAGGGAGAGTTCTGTGTGCGATTGTGCTTATGTGTGCGAGTGCTGTGTTTGGCAAAGTGTCTGGTTGCCAGGGTGTTCTCAGGCTGTTTCCGAGCCCGCTCTGCCAGCACTGCGTGCATGCTTGCGTGTGTACATGTGTGTACGTTTGTGTGTGTGTCTGTGTGCACCAGCTCTGTGGTGGGTCATGACTCAAAGGAAGGATTCAGAACACACGGTTCTGAACTCAACAGAAGGCCCAAGGGACAAATACAACTCAGCACAGCACTTCTTCCTCTGTCGTTCTCTCTTACAGTCCTTTCATCATTTCTCTGTTTTTTTTAGCCTTTTGTCTCTGTCCCTCACGCTCCTACTGTTCAGGTTTTCCGTGTGTGTGCGTCTTCATTACTGCCAAATAAAAGGGATGGCTTTAGTGATGTGCACACTCTGTAGCCTCATCACACATGATGAATAAAGCTGTTTAATCACGCACTCTTTTTTTTGTTTGTTAACCTCCTCTCGTCCTTTCTCTCTCACAGAGTAACTGTGGGGAGGTATTGCGTATCCGCCGGGTGCTGATGAACTCACCGGAGATCGTGTCCATCGGGCTGGTGTGGGATTCAGACCACTCTGACCTAGCAGAGGATGTCATACACAGCCTGGGAACCTGCTTGCGTCTGGGAGATGTAAGCGACCTCACATTATACACTCATTTGAGCAAAATTAGCGTATGTCGTGCGTTTCTATGCAAGCAGCCGAGCCCAAACTGACATGAATACACAGACGTAATTCCCCTAATATTCTGTGGCTAAAATAGCTTTGTGTGCAGTGTGTACATGTGAATCAAAAGGGCTGTTAACTCCCAGCAAGCACCAGACGCCCCTGGGCCTTTTCAAGACTAATTTCAAAACCAGTCAGGGTCTGTAAAAATACTCATAAATACTTGAATTTATTTGAAGTGAAGGTGAAAATGCGTTGGTTTTTTTGCAGAACAATGGAAACGTCTACGATTAAATTTGTTGACATTTAAAAAGTTTAGTTGACATCTGCATGACACTTTACTGTTCAAAAATGCAAACGCATGCATATCTTATCTTATTTGCATTGTATTTGGGTTTGAAAGGTTTGCAATTACACAGCAACACATTATCAACAAATAAAACAAAACAAATACACAAACTAGTGCTGGATGGGATTTCTTAAAAATCTTTGCTTGCAGAGCTTATTTGTACTGCACTCTGGACAGTCAAAGCCTATTGTTCTCAGATACTCTGGTTGCACAGTGCTGCAGTGGTTTATAGAGTCATCTCACAGGAAGAAGGTTCTGGGTTTGTTAAAGAAGAGGTCTCCTTTCAAGGTTCAGTCAAATTTAGATATAAAGGGATGCCATTTCAACAACCAGTAAATACAACCTTTTTTTGCTGGGTTTTCTCACACTGATTTCAATTAAAAACAAAAAAACAAAACTAACAAACTTTTACTGTAGTGCCACCAACAGGAAAAATTTGCATGTTTTTAAAAGCTTAGAGCCAAATAATTGTAATCTCTTGCTAACAGTGCATGCATACTGGCATACCGAGTGTATTTGCATGCTAATGTTTTGCAGGAGTGCTGGAGTTTTTTGGTTTTCTGTCCTTTCAAGTAAGGGTTCATGGAAGATTAGTGGCAATGCTCCAGAGCGCAAGCCTGACAATCATACACTGAAATTTGTTTCTCTCTTTTGTTTAAGAGAAAATGCATCACAGTCTACTAGTCTTAGTTCTTTCTATAAACAAAACATTTATGCATATCTCATACCTTTTGGAGAGTTGTTATAAAAGTGAATAGGGTCCAGGGTGGGAAAAATCAGAATACAGTAGATTCCTAGATTTCCGGACCAAGAGTAGTAATTTGTAATTTGATCTACAGCAAACTGCTTTCTGCTAGATGTAAGCACATGCATAAATTATTTTTCAGCACATTATCACATGCAAACTGTCCGACACAAGCACAAGCATGGATGTATATGTATTTTCAGTGTGTGTGTGTAAACAAATACACAATAACTTGCAAACATGTGCAAGTTCAGCACGACAAAACAACAAATTCTGTGCAGATACGACACAATCTTCCAGACTTTCAATTTTCTTATAAAGAGCTCAGAACGCTACTTCTCCATTTACAGCTGCAGCTTTTACACCTCTCACACACACACATACACGCACACACACACACACACGTGTTCGACCTCTGATAGTCCGCGTCATGACTGAGTAATGTTGATGCATTTTAATGCCCCTGTTACATCTCCAGCCGCATTTCGAAGTGATATCCATGAATAATGGATTAGTGAATATGAATATGTGTTACAGTGACTCAAGTTTTTCCCTCTATCTTCTGTCTCCGCCTGCTGCTCTGTCTCTTGTTTTCATCCTGCAGCTGTGAGGAAAAAAACAAGCTGTTGAATAAGAAAATCTGAGGTGTTACCTATTGAATTTTCCAAATTGTGTTTAGCTACGAAAAGTGTGTGGATTTGCCTCCACAGTTACTTTCACTTGCTGTTTTTCTGTATCTTACCCATCCTCCTTTTTTGCACTTTTATGCCCTGTTTCTCCTCAGATTAGATAACTGTAGTGCTGCTGCTGCAGTAAACCAAACTTTATATTCAGTTAACTGTAAATCAGCTGTTAAATTTTGAAGGAATTCATGCTGATCTTTGTTGTTTATCTGCAGAAATTGAATGTATTTGATTTATGGGCTGTTGGATGGACAAAAGGGTTGTGGTTGTGCAAACTTGTTAAGATGTATTTTCTGATATTTTAAAGATTTCAAAATAATAAATAATGAAAGCAATTGCTGGTTGCAGGACTAGATTTATTCTAGCTTATTATGTTGAATCGTGGAGATATATGGTTCATCAAAGCACAATGGCTAGAATTATACATATGGCTATCAATACACTGCCTTTGTCTGTGCATGTTACTGGCAGCATCATCTGGAGCAAGTGACCTTACTAAGAGATGAGTGTGAGAGCCGTGCATCATTTCCGCTTCAAAAACTGCAGCGTGTATGCAGCACTGTAGGGTTGTGTGCGGTTTGCAAGCAGAGGAAAGTGAGGAGAGTGAAGAATTACTGCATACAGCATATACTAGGTGAGCAAAAATGTGCTTGTATTCACATTAACTAACTCTTCTGTCTCTCTCTCTCCCTCTCTCTCTCTCCTATACCGCACACCTCTCCCCTGCATGCCCCCCTCCCTTCTTGTCTCCTCCCCCTCCCTCCTATCTCTCTCTCTCGGTAGTTGTTCTACCGTGTGACAGAGGAGAGGGCTCGCCAGGCGGAGCTCTACTTGGTGGGCATGGTGTGCTACTATGGCAAGCACTACTCCACCTTCTTCTTCCAGACCAAGATACGCAAGTGGATGTACTTCGACGACGCCCACGTCAAAGAGGTGAGACGTAGTTTGAGTCCCGAATCTGCATGCTGCAACACGAGGAGCATCTGCTGCATCTTCACTTGTGCCTGTGAGAGCAGGAATGACAGGAGCTGTGCTGTATGTTAGTTTAAGTGCTGCACAGTCAGGTCTTTTGCAGTAGTGGCAGCTTGAGATTGATTATGTGTTTAAGGTTTAATCCCTGTCTTTGTTTAAATCTATGCGCTTAAATCTCAGTGCAAGAACTGTGTTCATATTATTTATGTAATTTAAGTGTGAGTCCTTTTCCTAAAGGCAAAAAAAATCCTCATGAATACTCAGCAGAATTAACAGAAGGAACTTGTGTGCATGTACCTGTCCTAGACTATCAATCATAGTTCACAATGAGGGTCATATTAGATTATTGACTGAGATAATTTGATATCAATGAAGACACAGCAGCACAAAGTGTATTTGACCTTCTACTTTTAGAGGAATATGAGTAACGTTATATCCTAAAACAGATAGTTATACTTCCTTTTTATGTGTGTGTGCTTATATAAATATAATAGTTGTGTGGGGTTTTGTGTGTGTGCTCTGCATCTCCAGATCGGCCCTAAGTGGAAGGACGTAGTGTCTCGCTGTATCAAAGGCCACTATCAGCCCCTGCTGCTGCTCTACGCTGACCCCCGTGGGACGCCGGTGATACTGCAGGAGAGCCCAAACCCCTGTACCAGCTCCAACCCGCAGCTGGAGCTCCAGCACTGCAGCAGCAAGGCTGGTTACGACAGTGAAGACTCTGGTACAGCAAAGATGATACACTCTGCTAAATATCAGATCGGGTTGATCTGTCTTTATCATTTGAGAACATGCGGGGTTATAGCTTTAAAGCTCTGACCTTCAACCCTATAATCTGCCTCTGCATACTGCAGAGCCTGTGCTATAGTATTATCATGCCTTTAACTGGAAACATATGCGCATACAGGATTACCTAAAAGGTCACCTCTCTTTCTCTTTTCTCCCATAGGTCGGGAGCCATCCATATCCAGCGATACTCGTACGGACTCTTCGACGGACAGCTCGAGTCACCGAGGTTCTCGCAGCCGATCTCTCCACCAGTCTACAGGCAGCCACCTCTCCAGTGAATCCCAGACCACAGTGGTCTGTAATTACGACACTGGCACACCGCCGCTTGGTGCTGACGCTGGAGGTAATGTTACTCCAAATGTTCTTCGCCTTAAAAAAAATGCAGTTGCACCTTCAGTCAAGAAACCCCAGTGGTTTAAAAAATAACAGGAAATACTCAAGTGTTTTCAGGGAGATGCAGAAAGTATCATTGTTGATATAGTTAAGAGCAAACAGTTATGCGTTTTCAAGTTTCGGTGAAGTGAAATGGGTTCTGCAGAGTCTTCAGGTTATGCGCCTCGTTAGTGGTTACTCTCACATTTATTTGCACTGCTGCCTGCATAATTGCCCCCCGTGGGATAAATAAAAATGTTATTGGATTTATTTTCTCTTCCTTTTCTCCCATGTTCAGAGTCAGCAGTGGAGGGTCCTCCCCGCCCTCCCTCTCCTCCGCTGCAGGAGTACAAGGAGACGGCTGTCTTCCTCCTCTCCTCCCGCAGGCCTCTGACCTCCTCTTCCTCTTCCTCCCGTCCTCTGTCCTCCTCCTCTTCTTCCGGAGTTGGGGGCTGTGAGGGCGGGATTGGGGGTCCCCACTGGGAGGATGAGAGCACTAGCAGTGAGAGCAAGTCCAGGTACTGCAGCACTCGTACACATCGGCTGTAGAATTAGGTGAAAGCAATGAAAATATTTCACGGTAATGCCTTCTTCAAATCACACGTAAATACTCACATCTCTTCAGGGGAAAAAGTAGAAGTGCTTATTAGATATGGAGCTTATTTTCATGTTGTTAGGCTACTCATTCAATACAACTATAAAATATATATATATTTCAACACTGTAACCCAGATTGAATTAAAAAGTTAATACGCTGCCCTTCAGCCTGTTAGAAAAAAATGCAGATGAGGAAAAATCTCAGATTCCTCGCTTTGAGTTCATAGTTAAACAGCTCTGCACACTGTGAGACACACAGCAGTCTGTTCCTTCTGATCTTTAAGTGAAAGTTTGCGATAATAACACAACACAGCTTAAAGAAAAAAGATGCACAAGAATGTTAAGTGAACTGTGGTTAGCATCCTATTGTGGGGCACATGCTCAAAGGTTGTGAATGCCCACTTTTTTAAGAGTTCTGGTTCTGGAAGTGAATTTTCAATTTATTTCTGAAATGGCATTTGTGAAATGTCAGTGGAGATTTCCTTATATAACGAGTTTTCAGTCCTGAACCAAGCCAAACAGTTGTGAGGTGAGTCGTGACCATAAAAAGATTTGATTTGGATAAAATAAAATAAAGGAAAACAAAAAAAGGCCAAAGGTGCAAGACTGTTTACATAATTACATTTAAAGGTAAAGAAACTTCTCATCCAGCAACGCTTTGTAAATCTAGTTTCCACAACAAAGGAATTTCAGCCTTCTTGAATTTAATAGGTTTCATTATCATACTGGTGTATAATAAAAGGTTGGAATATATTTTGTATTTTGTGATGTGTATGTAACAAAGTATAGCCTCATTATCAACATGTTACAGTCCTTCACTCCTGACTGAAGTTTGCATTCTTGGTAACAGCGACCTCCACCAATCAGAAATGTTGCTGTTTCAATTTAATTTTTCCAGTAGTGACAATGTGAATAAAATGTGCTTTTGTTAAGATAAGGTTGATATCATACAGACTTGTGCTTGGTTAGATTGCTTTGGCTTCTCAATCAAAGTCTGTAACCTCACTCTTGAGCTCTATCACCAGACTGTTTAGCTGAGTTACAGCTAGCCGACTAACTGCCGCTGCCTTGCATCACTCTGGGCTAGTTCTGTGAAGGAACATTTTACACCTTTGCAAGATTTATTGTTTGATGAAATCAAAACATTATAGACAAGTTAGTATCACGGATCACATTAGCAGGTAGCTTGTCAAGCTAGCCAAGTAGCATTTTCACTGAGATTTGAATTTGCCTGCAGTAATGTAAGCTAGCAAAAAAGCTACAGTAAGTAAGTTAGTTGTAGTTTAGCTATACCGCTTGAATCTGGCAGTGCTTATTTTGTAAAATTTGCTAATAAAGTAATGCAAGGTGGTCATTTTGTTATGTTAGTGATTAGTGTACTCTATTTTTTGAAAAGATGTCACTTTGGATCTTCTCTAAAGCACACCCTAAATTATGGGCACATAAATAAAGGTATTACTGTTCTGCAGACACACAGCCACTAACAACATGAGGAGCTGTGACAATCATAGAGGCCTAAAGACCAATCAGTGGCCTGGCAACCACTGTTCACTCTCATCTCTTGTGCAATGTGAAATTGGGATTTAACACAAGAAAAATTATACATGTTGTACTTTTAAGTAAAAGAATCATAAACAAAAATAGACATTCTGCAGAACATTTTACTTTCTTTTGCAGTTTTTGAATACGTTTTACCAGAAGACTAATTTGTGTAGGATTTCACCATATTTCTATTTCAGTCAGTAGACATGTTCAGCATTGAATCCTTTTTCTTTGCTCTCTAGTTCTTCTGGAGGCCGCTACAGGCCAACTTGGAGGCCCAGGAGAGAAGCGCTGAACATCGACAGCATCTTCACCCGACAGAGAGGCTCCTCTGTGGGCTATAACACTGTGCCTGGCCCGCCTCTCCCTCCAGGGCCTCAGGACTCACTCCCTTTAGCGGGACCTGCTCCACAGCTGGGATTGCAAGAAGTAGAAGCCAGGGAAATCGGGGAGTTGGAGGCGGGGTTTGGGCTGGTTGGGCAGCCCAGGTCTCTGGGCAGCGGGCGGACGATGGGTCCCCCTGCCCCTCCACCTCTGAGAGGGGTGGAGCACCAGCCACGTCTGATTCAGAGGATGGAGAGTGGCTACGAGAGCAGTGAGAGGAACAGCAGCAGCCCCGACAGGTAGGAAACGTACAGATACAGATTTGTGTGTTTGCATTATCAACATTTCTGCGTTTCATTTACCCTTTTCCTTTGTTTACAGGGAGGTGGGGCAACAAAAACGGGTGCTGATGTCAGGTCCTTCATGGCGTTCAGTGCCTAAGTCCAAGAGCAGCAGTGCCATCCTTCAGGAGCTGCCCCCACCTACCTGGAGTGGTGGCACTAATGCAGGTGTGTGTCTACGCTTACTTTCTTCAACATGCATTTAAATTGATTAATATTTTCATTCCCCATATTTCTTGTGTGTGTGTGTGTGTGTGTGTGTGTGTTTTCAGGCCCAGGGCGTAGTGAGCTGGACGAGCTTCAGGAGGAGGTAGTGAGGAGAGCCCGGCTGCAGGAACAGCAGAAGCGAAGGGAGGCGGAGCGGGAGGCAGCCATGGGATTTAATCCCAAACCCAGCAAATTCATGGACCTGGACCAGCTCCAACACCAGGGTATGGATGAAATATGGAAAAATAGAAAAACAGCGGCTGGAAGTTGGTAGTGGATATGTACGGGAGTTATATGCTTATGAAATACTTCCAGCGGAATGACATTTGGGCTTCATTTGCCTATGTTTAATGGATCTTTCCTAATATTTCACTGCCCGCATCAACACTGATTTACTTATACAACAGCTGATAAGTGAGAAACCATTTATGTAAATTTAATGTGTTTAAACCTTTACACCTCAAAATTGCATTTAAAGCTGCGCCAAGCGGAAACCCGCGTAGCAAAGGCCCATCTAGACAATTCCGTGTCTTAATTTGTGCTTCCAAAAAATAAAAGGTATCTTTGGTATTAAAATGTTATGCTTTATGCTGATAACATGTATATTTATGCTAAAATCTTGCCTAGGGCAGCTTTGAGGTCACCTGTGTCTAGATTAACAGTCACAGTGACTTGTACGTCCATGTGTCTGTCTGACCTCGTCTTTGTCCTCGTTCCCATCTGTTGGTCTGTCTCTCCATCTGTCTCTCTCTGATGTTTTTTTTTTTATTTTTTTTTTATCCGTCAATTAGTTCAGTGTGTTTTATTTCAGAGGACGTGTGTGTGTTTGTGTGTGTGTGGATCTAGCAGTTCCAGCTGTGTTCAGTGTAGCTGAACAGAGCAGGGCACAAATTCCTGTCAGATTAGTTTTTACAAAAATGGAAACTCCTGTGGGGCGTTCACTGACCGGCACAGAGCGGGAAACTCTTTCTGGGTGATTCCTATTTAGAATCACAAGCACAATCCAAGTTCAGTGCTCTGATATCCTGGCTGTCCTCCAGAGTTTACAGTGTGTGTATTCCTCTGCTTCCAAAAATGTGTTTCTCTACCTTTTTTGTTCTTGTGTGGTCTATAATGATGTGGGTGCCTGTGTGTTGTGGTGTGAGCTTTAGATTGTGTCTTTCTTTGACTCGAGTCACACTTTAAGGGTCATTCCATTAATTTTACAGTGAGTTAATGAGTATTGCTATGTGGCCTGTGACAAAACGTTCTGTGATTTCTTCTCCGTCTCTGGAGAATCGGTATCGGCTCTGGGATAATTACTCAACTTGATGCCCTCTGAGACTTTAAATGTCTATAATAAACTGTGCATATGGACTTCAAAATTTGGGTATGTACCAGGACGTGAGGCTCTAATATTAGACTCTCAGAGTTGCTTCATGGGGGTGCCTGACTCATATGAAGTGCGATCACAAAGTTTTATAATTCCACCTGGTTTAGTGATTATTCCCTCACAGCAAGAGGGTTCTGGATTCTAACTTTGGCGTGCACGTTCTCCTTGTGTATGCCCGGTTTTCTTTGAAAGCTTCAATTTCTTCTGCCAAAAAAAAAAAATCATGCCAAATTAAATTCTAAATCTTATGAGTTTCATTTCGTGGTTAAAAATACAGCTAACTTTCACTTTAAGGTTGCTTCCTTGTGCATTTCTGGGCTTTTGCTTGCACTTCTTCAGCTTTTAGATTGCTTTCTGGAAATCCACTTTCTTGATAAAGCTTATAGTTAGGGCTGGATCAGGTGATGGAGCCTAGGCATCCTTCACCCTTTTCCCCCTTCCCCTCACCCCAAACCAGTCGCGTCATATGGCTTTTCTTCTCTGCTCCTGGGTCTGCCGGAGGTTTTTTCCTGTTAAAAGGGAGGTCTTCCGTCCCACTGTCGCCATCTGATTGTTGGGGTTTTCTCTATAATATTACAGGGTCTTTATCTTACAATATAAAGTTCATTCAGGCGATTGTTATTGTTATCTGGGGCTATAGAAATGAGATTGAATTAAACTGAACTGAGATCCAGCACACACTGCAGATGTGCAGCTTGTCAGAATGGGACTTCCATACTAGTTGCACCCAGTGCTGGTGCAGTGCTTCACAGGGAGACAGCATTAAACTGGAAATTAGCCAGATACGCATTTTTACCTGTTATACACAGAATCACAAAAACTTTCAGCTGTTCCTTTAATCAGGTCTGAACAGTATATTTTGCACATGCTATTTAGCCACAACAGAAATGCAGCTCTGTGGATAGCATTTTGGTGTTAATAGAAGTAGTATAACTTCAGCTGAAAGCAGATGACATCAGTTAGTTTTTCCTTTAGCATGCTCATTGAGTCAAATGTTTTGTTTTCTCATACTTTCAGCCTTTTATTTAGCTTTATTTAGCAAATTTTAACACGCTCACACACAAAATCAACATCTTAAATGTTGTTTATGCAATTAAAAACAAATAAGCTCGTGTCAGGCACCACTTACAAAGTCATTCATGCTGTTTAAGTAGTTATACCTGAAACAACCTCAGCTGCAAATCAGCTACCAGCTTATAAATAGCATTGAAAGAATTATGTTCACATCTTGTCTCGACTCAGCATTCAAATTAAAGACTCGGACACGGCCTGTGTGACTTCAGGCTTGACTTTAGATCGACTTTGGGAACACCATATGTGTTCCCAAAGTATGTGTCCATATTCCTGTGTGTGTGACTTTTTCATGAATATTTGATCAGTCCATCCACAAAAGATACTTTTCTGTCATGTTATATTGTGAAAACCTGTCTGTGTGTGTGTGTTTAGGTGTGCAAAAGTGAGTTTTATATAAACTGCAGGTGTTCAGGTTTTCCCCTCCTACTCAGCACTAACTAAATCTACATCAGGGATTATTATGTTGTGTCCTGTCTGCCCTACTGTGTTTGCTTCACTGTGTTTAGCCTCATGTACCTGACACTCACCCCTGTGAGTACATTCAACCTTGATGAAGTGAAAGGACGAGTTGTGAACGAACAGATGGCATCACTATCAGTGCTATTGTGTAACAGAATTTGGGTTCCCACATCCGTATCGATGGATTCGGGCGCACTTCAAACAATCTGCCTCAGTGTTTCAGAGGATGTTACAGCCAACAGCAACAACAGAGCTGCCATCCGCCTTCCTTTCTTCTGCCTCTATCAATCAGAAGTCTATAAACTCAAGCCAAAACGGATGATGGCTGCTCTTTTGTTGTCCACTTGTGCATTCTTTATAACCAACTAACACCACTGAGAGTGCACACTAAAAAAAAACCTTGGACTTGGAAATATCTTTTTAGTTTATTCCCTTGTCTGGTGTATGTGGCTTCATGAACGCAGCCTCAATTTCAACTCATTTATCTAATGTTCAATTTTTGAGTCACCAACAGTACAAGTTAGTATATTAATGCGATTACATTAGAGTTGCTAAGTGGGAAAAGATGCTGGGTCCCTGCTATGAAATCTTCCTATTGTTTCCTCTTATGATATTGTCAGTGTCTGTCAGCTTGAAAACAAGAGGGTGTCCTCGGAGAAAACATAACTGCCAGTTTTGTGCAAGTTGAAATCACAGGATCAGGGTAAACAATGTAGCCCAGGCAGAGAAGAGGCACAAACTTTGACTTGACAGTGAGCCTGCATAAGCTGGTTGTCATACCAAACAAAGGAAGACTTAAGCAGCAAAACATCTGAGTGCATTAAACGGAGCGGGGGTCTGTTTTCTTTCATGCGCCTTTAACTTTTCATTTGCTTTTTTAAAAAATCTCTTTCATGGTTTCACAATCTCAGTTTTAAAGATTTAACAGGTTTATGTGGTGCAATTTGTTAATCGCCCCTAAAAGGTTGCCTCTTTCTGCACCTTCTGTCTGGGTCTCATTTTGGGGATGGGGCTGCAAGGATTTAAATCAAGCGAGCATAGTAGTGAGGATAGGTAGTGTAAGGAACATTATGGGCACATGCAAGTGGTCAGAATGAGACCTCCACAGAGTGATTTAAGTAAAGACGCAGCATTTGAGGCAGCCAAGAGGTACACAAGTAGACCGCCTTGAAAGAGGGAGCAGTCAAATTTAAGTCAGGTGAGATTTTTGCTTTATTTAGAGCATTTTCTGTCAGTTTGGCATTGCAAAAGGCACTAAATGCCAAAATGCTATGACATCTGTGAGCCTCGGTACTAGCAGCAGTAGCTGTGGCACTGAAGAAATTTGCAGTAAATTTGGAGGAAACACAGCAATACAGTTTCTACATTTATCTAAAAGCCACTGATTGCAGCTGTTGAGTGTTGGATCCAGTTTCTTCTGAACACAATAGTAAAAACTTGTTGTTATTGCTGCAAAAACCTGAATTGTAAGCTTCTAAGTGATTGGATATTTCTCACCAAACTGATTGGGGATTGAAGTTAGGTTTTGAGGACATCCCACTTTGCAACTCTTTACTTATGTAAAATACTCACACATTGATTTACAGCAGCAGAGTTTAATGCATGCTGGCCCCCTCACAAACACTCCTTCTGCTCTGCTTCTCTTTTCTCTCTCCTTTTGTATTATAATCGTTTACTCTCATCCCTCCTCGTGTCTCCTTTCTTGTTCCGTTCCTCAAACTTTCTCTCGCTGCCACTCTGTCGTTATATCTTTCTGTCTTATTCTCCTTTTTATCTCCTGCTCTGTTGTTAACATCCTCAGCTGTGCTCAGACCCCTGCATGAGGCTAACGCTCATAGCGGATTGGCTGTAGCTGCGTGCATGAGGAGCACTGGGGCCCCAATCAAACGCAGGCAGGAACAGGAAATGGAACGGGAGACAGGAAGCGCCCGCCCACAGGGCCCACGCAGGTACCACCACTGTCAACCCTTATGTGTCCACAGCGGTGCCTGTCTCGAAATCACCTCAAAACCCCTCACTTCCCTCCCCTTCCTCCCTCACTTCGTGTTTGTCCAAGCTCAAGCTGTCCTCAAACCCACCTCAGGACTCCTCTGTGTGTCCCCTCTGGGTGCTGGCTGTCTAAAAACGCCTCAACACCCTCATGTGTGTGTCTTCAGCTCTGGCTGGATAAAATCCCAGAAAGCTTGATTTTGTAACCCACCCCCCCAGCACTGCACTCTCACATCCAGCTCTGTGTGTATGTGTGTGTCTGAATGTGTACGTTTTCTCAAACACACACCCTTGACTATATACAGCAACTTATTATCCGCTTTGTGTTTGTGTGTTTGTTGCAATGCAGTAAAAAGCTGCTTTGCTGTTCTCTGTGTTGCCATCAAGAAGAAAAAGAGAGAGAGGGAGAGAGAGTTTCTCTCTGCTTTTCTGTGCTTCACCGCTTCCCTTCATTGTTGTTGTGCTGCTCTTTGTAGCTTTGCGCTGCCAAGGCTTCCCTCTGCTCTTTGTGTGCTGCTGATCTGTCCTTCTGTGCACTGCAAAGCTGCAGTCCATCACTGTGTTTCTGTCCTGTGTGCTACCGTGCGATTGCAGTCACAGATCCTGTGCCGCGCTTTGTTTTCGTGCTCTCTGCTTCTGTGTTTGTCTGTTACAGAAAGTCAGTCCGTTTTCCTACTGATGTGTTAGTTTTGTTGCGTAAGGAGGGGAAAGTGAGTTTTAACATCAGTTTCATCAGATTTAATATTCAGAAAGATCAAAGTATTAAGAATCTGAGATGCACTGATGACTTGATATCCAAACACACATAGTTTTAAAAATTCCCAATTGGATGCAACACATGCAATTAGAGACACGAGGCTTAATGATGAAAACATTACAAAAAATAGAGCTGAAAGTTAGTTGAAAAGGTCAGTTTAGTTATTGACCTGCAGATTTTTTGCCAATTAATGATCCCAACTGTTTCCCAAGGAAAACTCACTGCATTTGTTTGTCAATTTTTTGATAGCCTCCTGAATGTCTTTAGATTTTAAACATATGCAAGAGCAAAAAATGTACAAAAAGTCCTAGAATTAAAAAAAAAAGATGAATTTAGTGGGCTTTATTGTGAAGTTCTGATCTTTTCTCACGATCTTAGATTCTTACTGAGTCAGCAAATTAGATGTATAATCGAGAACTAATCTCAAAGGTGCCTTAAAGGGCGGTCATTAAACTCCTAAAACCTCAAATATTCTTTTGTTAGATCTTGTAATTAGTTTTGCCGCTCCACTCTGAAGAACCAGCAGAGACCAGAGACTGATTGAATGTGCAAACTAAGCCATGTTAATATTGATTTTAGTCTGTGTTTCATTAAAACTCAGCTTAAACTGGAGTAAAACTTTTTTTTCTAAAATAATAAATTGTAAATCCAAACTGTTAACAGCGAGACTGAAGGGAAAGAGGAGGTGGAGGCAAAGCTCTCAGCGTTCTGCCTCTTTTATTACCTTCCTCCTCTCCTCTATTGATCAACATAAGCCTCTGATTTATAGCTCGGTGCTGCAAAGCCTGCTGGGTAATTACTAACGCTGAAAAGAGACAGGAAAGTTAAAGTGGGGGATGGGGGTGGGTGCTCACGTAGACACACGTGTGTCTGTGCACACTACACAGACATAGATGTGCAAATTTACAGACTTTCTATTCACACATACAAGCGCACACACACACACACACAAACATTAATAGTGTCTCATGTCTCTGAGAGAATCCACTAATGTTCAACATATATCATATATCTCATTTATCAATGTATGCAAATCAATAAAAGGATATGAGACTGAATTAGTCTATATCATAGATTGTTTTCAGTGCTGATATACTGCACCAGTGCAGAGTAGTGGAAATCTGATTACATTCTGTGCAAGATGGAAATGCTCAAATCAGACCCTTAAGTTTGTCATCAGTCAGTCAGTGCAGCTGAGCTTGTGCCTGATTCATAAACAGCATGGCTGTGAAATCTCATACACGAAGCGATGCTTGCACAAGGCTGTTTGTTCGGTATGTAAGTGAGCTTGTGTGTGTGTGTGTGTTTGTTTACCTGATGTGCTGTCGTGACCTTCCCTCTATGCAGTAACTCACCTGACGTCAGAGCAGCTTTGTTTTTTCTGTCCTGCTGCTGGCTGACTGACGCGCTCCCTCTTTTGTGTCCTCCAGTGAACAGCCTGGCCCGGTCCAAGTACTGCTGACGCCCAGTCAGGAGGAGGAAGAGGACCAGGCAACGCCCAACAGGGATGCTGCTCTGGGCCAAGGCCAGAACCCGCCCCTCCACCCTATCGCCCCCCTCCCCTCGACCCCGCTCACCCTCAGCATCGCTCACCCTTGCGCACCTTCCAGCCAAGGGGAGGAGGAGGATGGATGCGCGGGCAGGAGAGGGGAGGAGGGGGAGGATGGGAGGGAGGGACAGGGGTGAGGCTGTGTGAGTTGCTGCAGGCAGGGGGGGTGAGTGTCAGACCACTGGGGAAGCACTTAGCCATCTCTCTGCCCTCGCTTCCTCTGCGTCTCTGGGATACACAAGTCACACACACCTCACACTCCGCACACCTTGAACCCACTCACACACAGCCTCCCCCACCTCCTCCCCCTCCGACCTCTAATCCACCCCTGTCTTCCCCTCTGGAAGCCTCCGGGCAAAGGAAACCTCTCACGCCGCTCTGGCAACCACCGCGGCCCCATTCCCCCGCGGGCGCTGCTCAGCATTGGCCGAGGGAAGAAGCCGCCTCAGAGACACGTCATTGGTCCTCCTGGAGTTTGGACCGCCCCGACGCAGTGGTGACGCCGTATGAGACGCCTCCAGACCGCTGCATTCCCATCAGGCCGCAGGCATCCAGTCAAAA
This sequence comes from Oreochromis niloticus, assembly GCF_001858045.2. Taxonomy (NCBI): domain Eukaryota; kingdom Metazoa; phylum Chordata; class Actinopteri; order Cichliformes; family Cichlidae; genus Oreochromis; species Oreochromis niloticus. Next base: position 10,213,552 of record NC_031973.2, read on the forward strand.
CTACAGCTACAGTTGCCAGTCCTCTCCAGGTCACTACAGCTCCCAGCATGCCCCAGGGCGACACAGTAATCCCTGCTGTGACCGAGAAGAGGCTGAGCTTTCTGAGCTTGATTCCCTTTACCAGGCCAGTTTGCTGGCTGGAAAGACAGGTACACACACACACAGACACACTCACATAAATCCTGAGCTACCATAACACAATCTGTAACTACTGGAACATTTAAACCATTCAGTGAAATTAATCGTGATGACAAATAGGGACAGCTCAGAATATGACATGCCGTTGTGGCGTAATGACTAAATTATTAATTTTCACTATCAACTTAAATTATATTCACGATGCAAATCTCCTGTTCCACCACATCCCAAAGGCCTCTATTGGATTGAGATCTGGTGACTGTGGAGGCCATTTGAGTGCAGTGGACTCATTCTCATGTTTAATAAACCAGTTCGAGATGATCTGAGCTCTGTGCCATGGTGCACTATCCTGCTGGAAGTAGTCATCAGAAGATGGTTGTGTGGGAAAAATCCCAGTAGATCAGCAGTTTCTGAAATACTCAGACCAGACCTTTATTTTTTTTTTTTTTACAGTGATTTAAACATGGGAACAATTTAACAATTATTATATTTTATTATATTTTATTTTTATTATATTTTTTGGTCCATTTACTGTAATTAGCAGTGGTAGCTGTTAATTTCCAACATGCACAACAGTACACTGTTGAGATTGCCTCATGTTATATACTGTGCATATCAGTATGTAGTATAGAACTGAGACACAGTAAAGAGTACTGCAGTAAACAGGCTACTGCAGCAGATGTTACTGCTTTCCACTTTTTATATTGACTTTTCTATAGGGTCGCCTCTCTCTGCGTTAAATGTACAATTTTAGAGACAAAAAAAGCCCAACAAACGGATTTTTTTTTTGACAAATTCTGAAAATAAAGAATGCTTTAAAACAACTTTGGAGTTTCAGTGAAGGCCTCAGTCTCGGTCTGTTTACTGCTTCACAGGTAAACACCGCGGTGGCTCATTATATATACCAAGGATGTGAAACTTATTTTACATTGTGGGCACCATACTGTATCTCCCACTTTGATCCTACATAGGGCAAACCAGTGAAACTCCCCTTTTGGCCAGTGTAAAAAGTTTAATTACACATTTAATCTCTTAAATATCTCAATTAAAAAAAAGATGTGCAATTTCAACAGTCTCAGTTTTCTACATGATAAAAAAATGCTGCTGTAGCAAATGAAAGAAATCTGTCTGCATAACTTTTTTTGGCATAAATTGTAAGAAATAAATGTTTAAAATGAATAAAATGTTCTGGTAGCTCATTGCCCAGACTGTGCTGTAATTATAAGGCGGAAAGTTTTTGTTAATTCACAGAACATTTCTTTTTATTCGTTTTTATCGTGGATCCATTAAAAAACAGAAATTTCTGTGATTGTGAAAAACCATCTGTAATCCTTTAATTGATTATCTATTACATTATTTACATTGGTGTAGTATAAATGGCCATGTGGGAGGTCTTCTTTAGTGGGAAAAGTTGCAAAACTTCTGAAAATATAGTCCAAAATGTATTACCCCCTTCTCAAAGCCATCCACTGGGTCGGATTTGAGTCTTTTCCGGAATGATTCTGGCCCTCGTGGCCTTCTGTTTGACACCCCTGATATATGCTGTATGTAAACCTTTGTCAAATCATGAGCAAAGTTTGTTTAAGTTACTTATTATTGAATTCATGAACGACACAGGAAATGTAAGCTGTCAGTCTGACATAATTTGCAGACCACGCTCTGTTCATATTTTTACCATCTGTGTGTTCCCAGGCTGCAGCCCATCGGAGAGGCTCATATCCAGGGTGGGAGGGCAGGCTCGCTCCAAGACCCCCAACGCAGACATGGAGAGGAGTGTGTACGGGGCGGACTGCACCAGCACCCCCACCTACCTCAACAAGGCAACACCTTCATAGTCCTTTGCAGAAACTGTTCATGGGTCATCAGTTGGATCCATTTTCCAGCGTCTGACAGACATTTTCTCCCTCTGCAGCCAATGATGTTGCGGGATTTTGGGGTGGAGCCTGATGATGGGGAAAACCTGAGGAGAATTGGACGCAGCCTGAGCGGCACAGTAGTGACCTCGCGCCGCAGCCGCCTGACTGCAACCCGCAGCTTTGTGAGTGTGACTCCTGGGGCTCTGCTGCCTCCTTGCGGCTATGCTGTTAAACTGCACCTGCCTGATGTCTTGCGGTCACATTGCTTTTCCCTGTGCTCTTCTCCCCCCCCTCCCTCACCCCCGCTGTTTGTCTTGTTTCTTCCTTTTGTCCTGCTATTCTACTTGCAATCTGTCCTCCCGCTCTCTTCTTCTCTTCCTCTTCTGTCCTCTGTCTCTCTCAAAGGTGAAGCAGGCTGATGTCAGTGCCTCTCCTTGCTTACTTCCTCTCTTCTGAGTCCCTGTTGCTATTCCACCACTATCATCTCCTTCATCCTCCTCATCACCAACACCTTCTCATCACCACCTCCCTCCACTGCTTCACAGGTAAACACCGCGCTGGCTCATATGATGTTGCACTGTGTGTTTCGCCTGCATCAAGAGTGGATTTTTGGCTGGGCTACTTTATGTGCCAGATAAGTCTGTTTTAGAGCAAAGTCAAAATCTTCTCCTCATTTTTTATTAATTTTCTCGTGAATATTCGCCTCCTGGCAAACCGGGCTCATCTGGCACAAAAGTAGGCTGCATATCCACATATCTAAAGCCAGGGAATGCTCACTGATTTATAAAAAATGTGAAGACCAAAAATTGGCCTTCAAATCTGTCATGTGTCCAGTTCATCTAAAATTTACAGAAGGAAATTTGAAATTCTGAAACGTAAAAATTGATACCTTGATTTAGATGTTAAAAGACACCTTCCCACTCTCTATAGGGAAAAAAGCTAAAAACAAGAGGGATGTCTTAAACAGGCCCCCGAAGCAAAAACATTTCAGCCTGTTAGGTTTTCTGTTATGTCAGTATTACACACGACATATCTGCAGATGTGTCAGCTCTGTTTGCATCATATTAGGTCTTTCTTTTTAAACTCATATTGTGGCGAATAGTTTGACAGGCAGAAGTGTCGTTTCAGGTTTTTACACTTCAGCTTCACAGTGCAAAAATAACACCTCGCTGTGGGAGCTGAAGCTAATGCACATCGATCCAAAGTATTTTTACAAGCTGCTGTACATGTCGCACACCAATGGTCTCTCTTAGCAGAGAAAAACATAAGAACAAATGATCATTTCTAGTAATAATTGAGCAGTGCATTCAAAATTCTCACAATCATGGCTTAAAACAATTGGTTTAAAAGTCAGCAATTGAGTAATCAGGTTTTCTTCAACTTCCTAATCTAAAAATATACATGCATTAAATACTGGAATATATATGTAGTTTTTAACATACAATTTCTTTGTGTCTTATTGTTGTATGTTATAGGAAAAGTTATGCATCTAAGCTGTTATCAGCTTATAATAAGCAAGCAAGGAAAAAAAAAGAATCAACAAGCATGCACGTTTGATCTTTTCTGTTTTAAATGCGAGGTGAAATTATGCATAACCTGCCTCCCGGCACTATGCTTTTACTTGCCAAATGCTCTTGGCTGTCTTGCATTGCGCTTCATTCACATGTGCACGTCTTTAGAGTGCTTGGTTTTATGCATTAACAGCGCTTTATGCTGTTTTCAGAAACCAGGATATGCTAGATACAAAAGATACTAAATAAACCGTGCACTGTTTAGAATATGCATGTATACACAGTGAAGAATGACCAGTTTTTAAATGTTCCATATAAAAAGGATCAAATGTGGGATTTAACAGATTTAACCAATTAGATTATATGAAGCTGAGGGTGGTGCACTGATTGGGAAATTCTCCATCCATACTCATGTTTAACATAACAATTTATAATTTAATCTTCCCATTTGGGCCAAAGAAACAAATAAATGCTGATTATAAAGAAGTAGCATGGCTGTTCTGAAATTTTAGCATCTATCACCACTGTTTTTGTTTTATTTTTATTTATCAACAGCCAAATATCTGTTAATGACATCTTAAAAAGAAGTCTAGATGTCACTACATCCAACATTGTTTGATATGGATGTTCAGCTTTTGTATCAATGTATTACTTAATTATTTATTTGGCCTGTTTTCTTATAAAAGAATCTTCTCTTTCAGTGCAGTAGTTGGAACATTTGTTCAAGTGAATAAACGGTAGACCTCTTAATGCATTGAAATATATATCTATATATATGTGTGTAATCTTAAACAACATACTGATTATCTAGAAAAAATACAGTTTGTTTTTTTGACCATTAAAATTGGAAAAGATAGCGTAGTATTTTTAAGGTGTCCCACAGGGATTTCCCCTGGGATGCCGTACAGCTATAGTTTATCAGACTGTATGGGACAAATTTAAGTAGAGCTTGGGGAAATAATTCTTGAGGTCTTTGAAAACTGTGTTTAAAGCATCAGTGTGTGACATTTTGTGTCTTTTACACTCTGTAAATCCCATGATTGAAGATACATGTGTAAAATCTAAACGTGTATGCATATTCCTGTGAATGACTACATCTGTCGTGTTTGACATGCACCTTCTTACTAATCTGACCTTTTATCTTCATGTCCAGGAGCTGTCGGGCAGTTCAGGGAGTTTCTGGCTGTGTCTGACGGGGGTCAAGCTGTCCTCAGACCAGGGTCCTTCAGTGCTTCACTAATATCTTACCGCAACCCATCCACGTGGGGCACAAGTGCCGGGGTCCACAACAGCTTCACTTTGACGGACCTGGAATCGGCTCAGGAGGATCGACTTAGCTCCTATCCTGTTCCTCCTCCTCCTCCTTCAAACGACATGCACACGCAAACACATGCACGCACACATGCACATCTGCACTGACGTAGAGCCTCCCTCAGCGCCTGCAGCACCCTGCTTTAGCCCCTTCTTGCCTTCCTCCCTTCCTCCTCCCCCTACTATTCTGTCTATGCAGTCACTCTGACCCCCAACTACAACCTCAACCTTTCCCCCTACTTTCCGGGACTGTTTCTCGTCTCCCCCTGGGGTTTTCAGAGGGTTTCCAGGTGAGCTTGCTGCTTTTAGCAGTCGCTCACCAACCGCATCCAACTGGGACTAGAGCTCTCAGTAGACTCGCCCTCCAACCCACAGGACCTTTAGCTCAGGGGGGGGACTCTAACCAAGTAGCCACGCCTCTTCCTCTCTCTTCACGGGCATTTCTTGTTGGACGCACACGTAGCTGAACTAGGTCTGTTTCAGATGGACAGCCATATTTTTTTCTCTTTTTGTTTTCGGGTTTGTTTTTCTTCCTGTGTGTGCGCACAGTTAATCTGCCGAGACTGAACTCTCTATTAACTAAGTCGTGTACAGAAAACTCACATATGAAACCTGTATGTTAATTAATAAGACCTTATGGAATGTTGATAATGATAATTAACAAATATTGATAAACTTAAAGTGATACTTCCTCATGTCTGCATTTCAAATAGGAGTGGAGTGCACTTCACAAGTGTCTAGCTGGAGTTTCTGCCCCCAAACCGCTCGCCGACCTAATGACAGCTCTCCCGTTTCTACCGGGAGCTTGAACAAGAAAAGCGCTTCCTTTTTTCTCTGCTTCTTTCCCTCTTCTTTTCTTTCTGCTCTTCTTTTCTTGCTCTCTTATATTCTCGCTTGCTTTCTTTGTTCCAAACAGGAAACAGTAGCACCAGAAATAGGCCAGCAGCGGAGGAAAGTCTAGAAGGAATGAGAGAATGTAGGTTAGGAAACCCTTCTCTTAGGCTTTTAACAATGAAAACAGATGACTCAAGTGCACTTTGCAAGGTGACTCGGCAGAAGTGCACTTTCTGAAGGCTATTTGAACGTGGAGCAGCTGGAGAGAAGTCGATGCCGTTTGTTTTCACTCCAAGGCCTCAGGTGAACTTCAGTGACACTTATGAATTCACACTTTATTATTCCCCTCCCTCCTCCCACTGAAACTGGTTTTGAGACCTCAGATGTGTTCAGAAAAATGCTCATCTTCAACCTGAGACAGTGACATGTCTAATACGAACATGCTTTATACGATAGATATGTATTAGAGGTATATTTTCAGCCAGTGAGCTATCAGAGATGTCAACCATTCCTCAGTTGTATGAACAGTTATTACAACTTAATTCACTCTTCCCTTTATTGGGTAGCATTCTGATGTGTGTAGAGTACTTTTATTATATGCTTTATTCTGTTAAATATCATATAAATTAACAAAGTCCTTATTAAACAAAAGGCCAATGTAATGTTCTTTAAGATTTCACTGATGTTGATTGAACGTTGTAACTAAACCAAAGGATGGCACCTAACTCAGAGAGTGTAAGTAAGAATTTATTTTTCCATTTAGGTTCAGATTTTGTGGTTGTATTTTAGTTTTTTTCTTCGTTTTTTGTTTTTGGATTTTTTTGTTGTTTTTTTTGGATGTGGGAGAATGTAGCCAATTGTAGCGCATGAGTCCGCTATGCAAATCAACCTTCCCTCACAGTCCTTTACTGGAGACAGTCAGGAGGCAGACACGCCCACCCCTCACGGGTGCTCTCATGGACTCTGGCAGAGACACGGAGAGGAGGAAGAGATGATCTCATGTTTATTGCTGCTGGTGAACTTTGTTGTTCTGCATCTACTGCTATGTTTCAACCAATGGAATGCAAAAAGAGAGCAACGAGGACGCAGAGAGCAAGAGGGAGAAAGAGAGCGAATGAATGTAAACTAAAGGATGAAAGTGTGTGTTTGCGTTAGAGGAGGGTGGGAAGCTAACTGACAAAGATGGTTATTTGTGGGTGTGTGTAGACTTTATGTGTCAGTTCTGGGGTGGTGTTGCTCGGGGAAAGAGGGAACCTGTATTTTTGCAATAAAGTTATTAACAATGCACTCCCAAAGGGGGGCGTAACCACCGTAACGTGTGTTTCATTATTCGTTTGTGGGGGAGGAGAGCGAAAAGAACTTAACTTTCAAGAAAAAATAAACCAACACCAGTCTGGTCCTAATAGCGGGAAAACTAAATATGCTCTTAAGCAGTGTTTTTCATATATTTATATATAATATACTAATCTACAGCTAAAATATTCCTCAAATATAGAAAATTTAAGAATTTTTGGTCAGTGAAACTAATAATAATGCTTAAAATTGGTGTTTCTGCCCTTCAAAAAACTTTAAATATTACACAAAGATATTTGTGTGAACACAAAATGCAGTTTCTAATGAAGATGTTTATTATTAAGGGGGGAAAAAAATCCAAATCTACATGACCCTGTGTGAAAAACTGACTGCCCCCTCAAACCTCAAATGAAGTTGGTTAGGATGTTCAGGAACAGCCCAGCAACCGCCAAGGCTCAAGTCTGCCATGAACTGGCAACTGTGCGAAAACCAGTGTCACTGTCCACAGTGAAGCAAGTTTTACTGTACATCACCATGGACCGAGAGCATGCCAACCAAGAAAGAAGCCCCAGTTACAAATTCTACACCTTCAAGCTTGATTTCCAGCTGCACACATGGACAAACCAAATGCCTTCTGGAGAAAACAAAACATATGCATATGTATGGATCATTAAAGGTTAGACTTTAGACACTGTATAGACTGTCAAGCGTGGTGGTGGTGGTAGCGTGCTGTGGTACTTTTTTTTGCTATCAGTAATCTTGATACATTCCACAAAGTGGATGGAATAATGAAGAAGGAGGACGATCTCCAAATTCTTCAACTTCCCCACAATTTAACAGCTAGATGCTTAAAACTTAGGCATAATTAGTTGTTCTAATAGGACAGTGGTCTAAAACCCGTTTTGGAATCCATCAAGCAGGATGACATTACACTTCTGGAATGGCCTTACCATAGTGGTGATTCTCAGCCCTACTTAAAATTTATGGGCTATGCTTAAAAGCGGGGTCTTTGCCAAGAAACCAACCAGTTTGAATGAACTCTACCAGTTCTACCAAGAAGAGTGGTCAAATATTCAGCTGTAATTATGCCAGAAGTTTATTGATGGCTACCAAAAGTCTCTGGTTGAGGTGCAACTTGCTAAGGGACATTTAACCAAATATTAGTGGGAGTTTATGTATACATTTGACCTTCTGACTATAACTGTAAATATGAAAGATGTGTGTGTGTGTGTGTGTGTGTGTGTGTGTGTGTGTTTGTGGGGGTGGTGTTTGCAATAAGTATAGCAGAATTAAAGATTTAATAACTTAAATATTCAAAAACAAAATAAAAAATATTATGTATATTCTAATACAAAAAAAATTAATTTATTCAGGGATTGTTTAGCTTGAGGAAAGAAATTGCTCTGTTCATTTTTGCAGATCAGTAACTGACCAGCTTTAGTTCCTGCAGTACTTAAAAAAAAACTGCTACAAAAATATTTTTTGCCTCATATTTCTCTGAATCAGTGTTTAAATGTGTGTGAAACTCTGAAGCTATATTACTTATGTCTCCCATTCGGTCAGTCTGCAGTTAGCCTGCCTACCACTAGATGTAAGCAGTGATACACTGGCCTGCCGCTTGCATTTACCCGCTACAATCAGTCACTCCCACTCATGCACAGTAGTGTTGATATAATTCATAAGCACCCTCACAAACGCACACACATTGCACTTACCCAGACAGCCTTTTATTATGAAAGTCTTTCTTTAAGTTAAGACTACTGAACATATGAAACTGTGTGTTGACGAAATAAATGTTTTACATCTTTAGCAGATGCAAAAGATTCAAACTGAGATGAAGAGATGACGGAAGCCACGAACAGTGCAATAATCAAGAAGATGCACACTGATGATGCAGTGAATATGGTATAAGTGATGATGATGTATCAAGAACACAACTGAGCTTCCATAATGAACACATGAAAAATATATTTTTATATAGCTACTCAGAGAAAGTTGAGTGACCACCTATAAAACACATAAAATTGCATTAATCTGATGTCATGCCAGTGTCTCTAATTGGAGTCAGAATAGAAAGTGGGATCCTTTCAAATTTAATTAATGAGATGTTGCTAAGAGAAGTGTGTATCTTCCTTGCAAATGTCATCAGCATTAGTCAAGCTGTCTGACCACCACAGCACTGCAGAAAAATATGCATGTAAAGACAAATCTTTATCAATTTGTCAGGTAAACTTTGAGTTTTAATTTTGGGTTACACCTTGTTGGACTGCCTGCATCCTCTCTGCAGCACTTTATCTCTGCATTCTTATAAAACTAAACAATAGAACTAAAGTGAGAACCGCAGAAGTAATTTCAACCTGAGAATAGTAGTGAAAGGAAAAGTAAAGACAATAAGGCTGCACTAAAGGAAGTGGGTCAGAATAAACAGAATAAATGGAGATGGTGCCTTCAACAAAGATACCAGCATAAATGATTCAAGTGTCTTTCAAGGCTTTGGTTTTCTGGAAAAAAAAAAAACATTGAAGGAAATTGCAGTGCCACATTTTCACCCTTTAAACAAAAGTGCTGCCCATGGATAACTGAAAGAAGGGGGAAAACAGTTGTTAAGAAGACTGATGAGCCCCTGGATGAGAAAACGCAAACACTGAAAAAGCAAAGCTAACTGCAAGTCAAAGAATTTGTTGTGAGCCATGAAATCTACATCAGGAATAAAATGAGACTGCTGCCAGCTTCCAACTGTGGATGACAATACATTTAATTTGGGCAACATAATTGTCTGTAATGATAAAAGCTCTCACTTGCTCACACTCATAGCCCCACTTAGTGTTGATTTTTAACACCGCATACTGGTGTGAGGTTTTATGAAGTTACATGAATCCCTTTCTGCAGAAGGCCAGAGCGAACAATTCAAAGAAGAAAAGAAAAAAAAAGAGAAAATCAAATTACTTGAGGATGGGCTGAAACTAATGCAGACAACCTGAAGGTAATTAGGAATATCTTAACTCCTGAATGCTGATCTGAGGTCAGCGCACAGCACTGAGACAAGAGGTGTGATGAGGCACTTCGAAAATGAGTGTGAACTGTTGCACCTGTATTAAAAAACGCAACTATGACGTCAACATATCTGTGAAACTATCAGATCATCCGAGCTCAGCGGGAAGGAAAATTTTTTGCTGTGCAGGGTAAAGATCCCAATCTTGGCATTTTCTTCACTGAGGAAGTGGAGAAACAATTTCACACAGCTGGGGAGACAGAGGTGGCATGAATCACAAGGCTTTTTTTTATTTTGGGTTTTCTTGTTCAGTTGCTGTTTGGTTGGGTTTAAGTACCAAAATAAATATTTTGGTACAAAATAAATATTTTGGTACCATAACTACTTGGTTAAGACTAAGAAAAAAATCACAGTTTAGCCATTGTCCTTTAGCATCTCAGTAATTTAGGGACTTCTACACACTGGAAAATGATGCTTAGGACTTAGGTCAGTTTATTTTCCAGAGTTTTCCTTTCTCACAAACTCCACAGCAGGGAAAAATCCACTTCAGATGAGTTTCCACTACCGGACATATGGTACGTGTTTAAGGTTTAGTATCGGTAAGAGCTTCCAGATGACATCACACAATGTCCACTTTGCTAGCGGTTAAATGATCTGGACTATTAGCTGCACTAATTGGGCTATAGTACAAAAAGAGATCACAGACAGCTCACAGGTTAAAAACTGGCTTGTGTGTGAACCTACTGTGCTAGACATTTGAGAGCTCACATTCACTTCTGTCGGGTATGTGTAACAAAAGTCAGTGATAATATGTAAAAGCTGTGCTGAGCTCTAATAATGCTGCAGGCCTAAGCAAGGAAACAGCTTCAACCTACACAGGTCAAAAAGCCGTGCTAACTGTAAATACACAGGCTTTTTGACCTGTCGGGATATTCGAATAAACACCAAAGTGCCAGCATACGTTGGTAGTAGACAAGTCAAAGGGTCATCCGTCAACAACACTTACCCTCTGATGACCAGAAAATTTATAGGAATTTCTCCAAAAGCCTTTCACATATTTCACTCTGGCTCAAGGGGTCGACAGAAATGACCTTCCCTGGAAGGCAAGGTTCCATTTTGGATATAAGTTGTGCAGGATTTGATTCAAGAGCCTGCAGTCAACTTTGCAGTCAAATTTTGAAATTTCTCATTCATGCTAAAGAAAGCACATGGTAATGAAGTGTGGGAATAGAATACATCACCACAACTACAGATGACAGTAAACTCAATAACCTGTCAAAGCCATGCTTAAAAATGTCCGGAGAAGCTCTTTACTGGATAGATAATATGCTCAGAGAGAAGCAGGAGTCCTGTGGAAGTTAAAGGAACTACCGATGGTACCAGGTCACACATAGTTCAAACTCCAGATGGGCAAGTGCACAAAATAGAAAATCCCTTTTGAAAATGAATGGGCTACAGGAATCCCAGGATAAATCCGAGAACCCAAATCAAAACACCCCGATAAGAAAGAACAAAATCCAACCCACATCATGCAGAGAGACATGTGTGGTCCTCCGGCTCAGGGAGAACCTCAAACCCTTAAGTGAGAAAACAGGGCTACACTTTATTGTAAACAAACTTCAATCCATGGTTTGAGAGTAAACCAGCTTTGCAACTTGCTGCCCCCCAAACTGTTAACTTCATGAAAGAGCTTCTTTATACTTAGGTCCTTCTGAATAGGCTAAATAATCATCAGCTAAAATCCTTCTTTCTGATCAGAGTGCTGATTTTTGATCGTTTTTTTTTTTTTTTTTCCAGATGCTGCAATGTTTTTTTGGCATTTGTTGCCCGAAGCACCAGCAGCTGTGGCATTAACGGCCCCTGAGAAATAATTTGCATATTTATTATTTATTCATCTGCCTTTTCCACTGATAATTGGTCATGCGTTTGACTCAGCATTAGCCAGAGTGTTCCAATCAAAATATAAGTGGGTTTCATTACAAAATCCTATCAAGCAGGTGTTGTCAATAACTGGCACTGTGGAGGCATAACCCAAGCGCGCTTGAGCATCCGTGAATGAACTGGTGGCCGGATATTCTGCTACAGGAATTTCTTGTAGAGGTCAATTACAGCAAAGCAACCCCAGACCATCACACTACCACCACCATGTTTGACTGTTGGTATGATGGTCTTTTTATGAAATCACTCAGACCTCAGATCAGTCGGAATATGTACCCAAGTTTTAGGGCTCAATAATATATTTATTGGCAAATATGAAACATGTGTGCTCCTTTTTGTCAGCAGTGGTTTTCTCCTTGGAACTCTCCCATGGATGTTATTTTTGCCCAGTCTCTTCCTTATTGTTAATTCATAAACAGTGACCTTAACTGAGACAAGTGAGGCCTTTGTAAGATGTTTTTCAGAGTTCTTTTGTGACCTCCTGGGCGAGTCGTTTGTACACTCTTTGAGTCATTTTGGTAGGCTGTCCACTCCTGCTTAAGTTTTGTCCATTTGTGAATAATGGCTCCTAAAGTCATAAATATGGTTTTTCCAGACTGATATGACTTGAATTCGACTCAGTGATTTTGCTTCTCATCTGCTTTTGCGTGTCTTTAGACTGTAGCATGATGTGTTGTTGTTTGAGAAATTTTAGCCTACTTAATAATGTAGGACCAGTTAGGTTTGGATAAATTCAACCCCCTAACAAATGAAATCATTTAAAAAAAAAAGCATTTTGCATTTACTTGGGCTATCTACCGATCTATCTCTTTTGCAAAACATGGATAACTTATTCATGTCTACACGAGGGGGCTGTTTTTATATTCGACAGCACAACATGGTATATTAGCCTCATACAACAGGTAGTCAAACTCAAGCAATGTAGTACATTCACAAATAGCTGCTAAAACACGGCTGAAAATGCCGGCTATATTTTTAGTTGTTTGCTTTCTTTGGTGAGAAGTAATCTTTCCTCCTCTTCCTCCTCCTCCTCCGCCTCCTCCTCACTGTCTTTCTTTTCTCCCCCTTCTCGTCTTCCGTGGTGCTGGCACCGGTGAGAGTCGTGTCTGACGCCAAAGCTGCCTGTCATAGGGAGCGGTGCACGTGCGGAGGACTCACGTGCGGTTATCGGTGCGGTGGCAGACAGACGCTCGTGTCATCGTGAGCTAAAAATAGCGCAGAGCGGAGGAGGGAGAGGAGCCTACATGAGAAAGAAATAGAAACTTTGGGGGTATTTTTACCTCACGCGTCCCTGTGCTGCACACAGGCGTGACTTCTTCTCCTTCTTCTCTCTAAACCCCTGTGCCATAAGTATTTATTTATTTATTTATGTTGCTGGTCTATTTTTCGTCTTTTCTCTGTCCTCCCTTTCCCCTGTCAATTAAATTCTTTTAAAAGTTGAACTTGTATTTTTCTTTTCGTGAATGAAGCGGTGACTCATTCTTATAATCTCACGGCTAGGCTGCAGTTTCAGGGTTTCGGACAAAACACTGTACTTTACCGTAATGTGTGTGCGTGTAGTTCTGAATGAATGAACGTTAGCAAGGGGGTAAAACACGCAGTTACAGTATGCATGCCGCTGACAGCACTGTTACCATAGCAACCGCGACTTAAACCCATTAGCTCACTACACGTGCACAGACTCATTCATTTCCAAGTCCTCACTCCTCAATTATCCATTCATTAATAAATTTAATATTTAATGCACTGATGTATTGAACTGTTCATTTTTGTTTTTAAATTTTCGTTTACTTCTCTCTTAAAGGTTTTGTATAGGTTTGAGAACACTGGGCAAGAATAGATGACAATCTAATAAATAATTCAAACAGTAGCTTTGTGAAGAAGTGTCAGGAGGCTGTTCATTCATCCTCGTGCCTGTTGATCTGTTTGGGGGACTGTAGTATGCTGTTGTTCAGGTGTATTGGCTGTAAATTTGCAAAAGGTTATTTATCGTGTTTTATCGACAGTTGCGGGAACTTGTTTGAAACAAAGGTGGAACTATATTAAACATACAGCGATGTATGTAACTGTAGGTTTATACTTACTGTCCAGTTTTGTGGCGCTAGTGAGAAGAAATGGGATGACTTAAAGGGACATCCCACTCCAAAATCAAATATACATGTTTTTAGTTATTTAGGTGTGAGTCAGGGTTACTTTTGGAGATGTTATATGTAAAGATGTCTTTCCCTTTCTGAATTATAGTGGAAATAAATCAAATGGTCCTCAAAGGACCAAAAGAGAACTCATGACCATCTTACACACATACAACAGCTCAACAAACCTACTGAACAGTTTCATGTAGGAGCCATATTTTTTTCTAATGAAATACATCCATCAACAAAATAAAGCATATTTCCACACACGACTAGAGGCTTATATTCATAATGGCGTCACAGGATGTAAAAATAATAATATTAGCAAGCTGCCTGCTTTGGTTGGCAAGCTTAGTTAGATTTAGAGTATGGGTAATCCAAACTATAGCTGAGAATATTTCCCCACCAAAATTTGGTTCATTCTGCTGGTGAAAAGTTTGTGAGGGCATGGTTTAGCTGGACACATACAGTGTTATCAGTATCCATACAACAACTAAAACACATAAGAATCTACTGGGAACCCTAAAGAGAGCAACCAAAGGAAGAAGAGATAACCTTCTTAAATAATGCCACTTTCATAGTTTTTGTAAGCATACATGTAATTACAAAAGTGAAATGCGAATATTAGGCTATAAAGGAACTACACCTCAGTTGTATAACTTCAAACTGTGACACCGAACACCAGGCTTTTGTGTTTGACATCACGTCCCCAGCAACTTCTGTAGTCTTGTTTAGCTACGTGTTAGCAAACATCTTCTCTGGAAAAAATGAAGCCTTGACAAAAGTGTATTTTGTGTTGTAGGACAAAATGTGAAAAGCTTTTGTTAATCACAGACTCATTTTAGCCATCTAATCAAAAAACCCATGCAAAAAATCCTGCTGACTTCGAGATGAGGGAGAGCGGATTAGGAGTCATCCCTGCAGAATCCTATTAGAGGCACATTTTGATATGATAAATCATGATGTGGGAAATAACTTGGGAACACTTGTCATCAGACCATTCAAGGCATATTCACTGAGAGCTGAGTTATATTTCAGCATATCTCTATATATTTTAAATTTGGTTCAGACAGCATTTATACTAAAGGTGCCGTTCTGGAGCATTTTATCAGAGCAGAGTTTTTTACTTGTTTGACTGCTTGATAACAGAGAGAGAAAAAATATGTAAATGAGAACAGCTAAATGGTTAGGTTGGCTGTATTACAACACATTATGGGTGATCACAGAGAACAGGACAAGGGCTGAAGGTTAATAGAGTTGCACTCATCAGAGTGCATCAGTAACCTGCCCACGGTTGAATGCAAAATTAAGAAGATGACCTAACTGTGATCACAGATTTTAATTGGTGATATAGCCAGTCACACAGTAGCTGTAATTAACCTGTATTTATGTTGATTTTTTTTTTAAGATTAATAAAAAAAAAAATTTGATTAGCTCCATTTGGTCTTCTGGTATGTCCTTCACCTTGCCAAGTGTTGGCTCTGACCAGTACAGTAGTTTTTTTTCTTTTTGGGAAGAGGTCTCCATGAAAAAGAACTGGAAAGTCTTTTTTTACATGAAACCAGCATTTTTCATTTGCCTGAGAAGAAGTGTTAAATCAAGCCAACCTGATGACAATCGAGCCAGCTCCATTTGCTGAATAAAGGTTAGTAAGGGTCAGTTGAAAGCTTAGAGAATTAGCAACAGGGAATTCGACTCAGATTATTTTTAACCTTTTTTTTCCCCAGGGTTTACACTTTCATTCTCAAACGGCAAGTTGAGCCTTTGTGGTCTCTGCAGAAACTGAATATTTCATACAAGGTAGTGTTTACTGCAGGATTCTTGCTGCAGTCCCATTGCACATGGTACAAGTGAAACCGGTAAATTTTCTATGCTGAATGCACTGTAAACTATGCACTTAAGAACAGTAACAAAGTATTAATTAAGTCCAATTTTCCGGTATCTTTACTTCAGTATTTATTTTTTGAACAACTTTTTACTTTTACTCCCTACATTTTTAAACAAATATCTGTACTTTCTACTCCTAACATTTTCAAAACAATCTCGCTACTTTAGGCTCATTTATAGCATTTATACTCAGGGGTTTTAAGTGGGCCAGAAGGAGTGCATGTGTCCATAAGTTGTGTTTGCAGTACTTCAGCATTCAGCTAATGGTATACAGAAGAGGAGGAAACATGAAGGGAGTGATTTTTCTTTTTAAGTGGCAGGCGGTTTGAAATGTAATCCTTTCTATCAGCTCAACAAACATCAGCAAACACACAAACTGTTTGTGTGCAGTATATTGGACAGTGTGTGCTAGCTATAGGTACAGTTATTTTCAGGGAGAGAAAAGAAAGAGCTAATTTTACTCATAGATGGAGAAAGATAAGAAAGACAGGACAGGAGAGGAACAAGAGTGGTTAGATTTAAAAGGTAAGGACCCTTCAGTGACACTTGATATGCAACTTTAAACCTTGCATGTAATGTCATAATCTTAATCAAATATTGGTTATGTATATGATGTGTTTTCATAAACTCTGCAATTTCGTATTGCGAAACATCCTGTTAAACAAACTAAGCTATACAAACTTGTGTTATTCAAATGTTGCATGTAAATACAGGGTAGTTTAGTGCATGATAAGAAGGTTAGTTTGCAGCACTGGGGTGAATTCACAATAATGCACTGTGCTGGATTGGAGCACACAGCCTGTGGTGCTC
This sequence comes from Oreochromis niloticus, assembly GCF_001858045.2. Classification (NCBI taxonomy): domain Eukaryota; kingdom Metazoa; phylum Chordata; class Actinopteri; order Cichliformes; family Cichlidae; genus Oreochromis; species Oreochromis niloticus. The sequence continues at coordinate 10,230,254 of NC_031973.2, forward strand.
ATGGTCAGAGTTGGGTTACATCAGGTGCAGCAGAGATGAATTTGCCTTTAAGCTAATGATACTTAGATTAATTAACTGAATTACAACTTTATACCAACTGTATACTGTCTAGTATAAAGACAGTTTAAAAACGGTGTAGTGTCAGTGTAGGGGATGGACATCAGCCAAGATAGTTTCTCAGTCTGCTGACATCTTGTTGAATTGTTGTGTAAATCCACAAAGAGCAAAAGGTCAGCTGATCACAGCATGTACACAAAGAAAACCTACTGAAGCTCACATGAGAAATTGTTGTGAGCTGTGATTCTTTTCCATGTGCTGAGCCACTGCACTGATCTCAGGGTTCCCGTACCTGCTAACCCTTGAATGCACTTAAAAAAAATCCCTTTCACTGCATTTGCCCTACATAACAGATTCAAGTTCTTTTACTTTTCCTGTTCTTAGTCAATCAGCTTCAAGGTTTGACATGTTGTTCAAAAATATCTTGTGTATCATGTATTGTACAGAATGTAATCCAAGAATGACAAAATATCTTGGTTTAAACTTCAGTAGGTCATCTTGATCACATCTATATACCTAAATACACTGAGTTGATGAGATGCGAATGCTTGTTTAGATACTTGTAGTAACAAGCAGTAGAAGAGGTGTACCTAATAAATAGCTGGTGAGTGTATATCAGCTTCATCTTCTTAGATAACCTGCCAGCATGTGTTCACAACAACAAAGCGCTGCTAGTTCTCACAACATAGGCAAATAATGTTGTACATACATTTCTATATCGCTCTTAATGTACAAAGAGTTCCTCACTAAAACCCCAATCTAAGCCTAATTATGAAGTACCTCAATCCTTAAACAAAAACTTAACCCTCAAACATCCTTTGAAGGCATGTTAGAAACCAAGGATTTGCATCAATGTCCGCAATCCTAAGATCTAAACCCCAAACCAGTCCTCACAATGATAGCAAACACACTGACACATACACACAGACACTGGACTTATTTATTTATTTTACAAAATAAAAGTCAAATCTGCCTTTCAGGGGTTTTGATGACATTTTCTGCAGTCCATCTGTGATTCCAGTGCACTGTTATTTTTTTTCTTTTCAGCTATCCCTATTGAGAGAGCGAGAGATATTGAGGAGATTTAATGGAGGCTATGCAGTTGGCTTGGGGGGGAAAGACATGGGAATAAAGGCTGGGAGATATGCGAACAAGTAGCCCTCAGCCACAGCAACACAGTCAGTCCTCTCTCTGCATGTGTGCATGATGTATTGCACTCTTCTATTGAGAGCTGCTAGTTGGATGTTAAACCCTTAATGTATCAGAAACATTCACTCCTGTACTGTTTTCTATTTTTGACTGATCTCTGTTGTTCCATCAAGTCCTGCTTTTATCTGTTTTCCACCACATCACCAGAATCCAGACATTTTATTGACATTTATTTTAATGGAAAACACTGACATCAAAGAGGGCAGCTAATCAATATCTTACCTCTGTATGGCTTATTGTCATTCATAACTCCAGCAATCTGTTTCACTTGCTCTTCACACACTCCTTGCCCTCTAAGTCATTCTAAATCTTTTCTAAATCTCTCTGATTTTTAACACTTTTTTCATGTAATAACAATCCTTCCCATTTCTCATCTTCAAACTCACATCCTGCCCATTTTCAGGCATTCTCCAACATCTTACACGTCTCCACTTCATCCCCGCAGAACAAGTGGGTTTCCTGTTTCCTGTCGTTCACATTGCCCCCACAGCCAGAGGAGATGTTACTATTAATATTATGAAGCCATCAACTGAAATTTGGCATGCAAAGAAATCGTATTTTATCGTTAAAATTGGCAAACTGAGGAAACAGTAATTATTTCTAGAAAAAACACAGATGAGCAGCTGGGGAGCCAGAAAAATGGATAAACAATTTATGATTTCTCCATAACTAAATACTTTTGATTGCTAGAATTTAAATTAGTTTCTCCTGTCAAACAAAATATATTTGTAAAGAATTTTTCTAATGTGTTCTAACAAAGAGGATGGGGCTCAGATAAAATTAGGCAATGGGTCACTAAGTTGCAGCTTCCAGCGCTGAAAATGATGCCTGTGAGGAAGCGCCAAAAACTGCAGTTCCTGGCGTGGACACTTGACACTCATTATAGAATCAAGTTTATTCTCATTGAATTAAAATGGCCAAGAAAATTAGCATTTTACATTGAAAATACTGCACTTCACATTTACACATCTATTGTACAGAAATAGATGATGAATATCAAGTGTGATAATTTATTACTCCAATATTCTCCTTCCCTTCTGGTCCACAGTTCCATGAATTGAACTCTGCTCTTCATGCAGCCTGCTTTTAATTTTTGTCATACTCTTTAACATCTCTTCTTCTCAAAGGAAATAAGTAGGAAGTCTCTTGTAGCTCTGCTCCCTATCTTACAATTGTAAATTTATTCTGTGATTATGAACACAATAGAAATCGTGCTCGCTCTGTGAGTCTGCAGATGTAAAATTATGTCTGGCGGAACGGCAGACATGAGTGACATTTCTAAAGGCACCAGGCTTCAGTAGTTTTTATTATCTTTGGTCCCATTTGTGTACTCTTAACTTCTACTGTCATGTGGATTGCTGTCTGTCTGTCAGAGAGGCTTCGATTTGTATGGCAGGAGGAGCATGCTGTCTGAAGGTGTGGTTAGTAATCCTGCAGCACCACGGCAGCCCTGTCTCCATTCCTGTTTACTCTGTACACCACAGATTTGCACTATAACAGTGAATGACCCACCCACCTCTCTGATAGCACTGCAAACGAGATGGTGGTTGACTTCTGGAAGAAACAAAATGTAACTAAACATCATAAGTTAGATGTTACAAACATCTAAACAGCTACAGGAAACTGGAGGTTCAACTGAATAACAGATTGGACTAAAGGACCAACAGAGTTGCTGTGTACAAAAAAGTGATTAGCAGACTCTACTTTCTGAGGAAGCTCAGATCCTTCAGTGTGTGCAACAAGATGTTGGAAGATCTTCTACAAGTCTGTCGTATCGAGCATCAGTGAAAGAGATGTGAGCAGGATCTACGTATTATTCCACAAGGCCAGAATCTGGAGGCATTTGAGTCAGTGAGGGACAGGAGGTCACTGAGCAAACTGCTACACATTAAGAACAACCCATAGCACTCCACACGACAGAGGCGATAGAGCTCATCCATCCATCCAGTACAAATGTTCACTTGAACTCAAACATTAGCTGATCACTGTGACCCCCTTCATTTTACCAATAACCATGTGACAAGAACAGAAGGGGAAATTATTATCATATGTCATATTTGTTTAGATATTGAAGCTGCAGTGCTGATATTTGACTTTCACATTGATGAATTCACATGAATGCCAAGTGCTAATTCTACTTTTGGACTGTTTTAAAACTGTACTGGCACCTGCAAAGGGTGACAGCATCACTTTAAGGCACTGGAGGCAGTTTGGTGCTCTAAAAAAGTTCTAGCTATTTCTTAATGACTGACTATGTTGGATCTTTCAGTCCAGAACATGCTGGCCAGTTCTTATTCCTCAAGTGACATTTATCTCCCCTTCTTACTACTTCCATCTTCCACTCATCTATGCTGACCAGCTTATTTGCCCTTATCCCTATCCCCCATGGCACAGTCATAATTGGATGAGCAGCAGGACACCATCCAGACCGTGTGCGCTTGCGTGTGTGCGCGCAGTGTGCATGTCACATACAACGGGCAATTTTTATTTGGATTAAGATGCCTAAACGATTTTTGACTACATAAGGATGCCAGCGTGGCTGCTTGTAAACCCCATTCAGTACCCTCAGTGTGATATGTGTACATTAGAGCCCTAGATAATGTTGATTTCACGCCAAAAACCACATTTTACCCTTGGCATTTTTAGTTGACTCATCTGTTTATGCAAATAAAGTCAGCAGTCCGATTACCCCACAAGGAAATGCTGTCTGATCCTATAAGAACACAAAAGGCATTGCATGCCATGTGCCTCTCAGTATTGGAAAGCGAGCTTTTAAATGAGTGATTTAAGAAATAATAGACCAAGTTGGAAAACACACCTATTTTCTTGCTGAGAGTTAGATAAGAAGATCAGTCCTTCTTTTATCTGTCCAGTAAGAAGCTAGATCCAGTGGCCTTTTAGTTCAGCTTTAAATTTGGAATTAATTAAAATGCTCATATTGTTTGTTATATGTCCTTTCAAGTCCCCTGAAAGTTATTTGGCCAAAAAATAGCCCAAATTATCCTAGCTATAGATCTCATTTACTTTTGTGGTCGAAAGACACGTGTCATGTGAATGAATGTCACAGTAATTTTGGGCTTGTGATAAAGGTTCTACAGTGTCTCACTGTATTTTAACTTGACAAGGTCAATTAGCCTCTGGTTAGTGATTATGATTGAATACAACCAGTAGTTTTTGTTTGCCAGCATAAAAAGGATTTATTTGACAGTAGTCATCAGGCTGACCAACACTCAGAACATCGAGAAAGTTCAAGGAATTCATTGAAGATCTAAGGAGAACTGTAGATTTACACAAGTTAGGAAGGTCTTTTTAAAAACTGCAGATGTCGAGGTCATAAACACAAGTTATACAGATGTGTCACCATATCGCCATGGTGTGATTGATTGACCTAAACTGTCACCCTCCGATGAGAGGAAAGTGCTTAGGATGATCAGGAACCACTAAAACTCAAGCCTGCTATACAATGGAAACTGCTGGGACCCCACTGTCATTGTCCACAGTGAAGGAAGTTTACATCGTTTTGGACTGAGAGGGTATCAGCCTTCTTCAAAACTGACATCTTCAAACTCAACCTGAAATTTGCAGCTGCCCGCAAGACAAATGGCTTCTGGAGAAAAGTTTCATGGTCACACGAGACCATTGTGGAGCTATTTGACCACAATGACAAGACATATGGTTGGAGGAGTAAAGATGAGTCTTGCACATCTAAGAACATTGTACAACTGTCAAGCATGGCATTGTAGCTGTGTGGATGGAATAATGAAGAAGAAGAACTACCTCCAAATTCTTCAATTTTATCTTAAATCAACAATTAGATAGTTAAAACTTCACACAGAACTGGGTGTTCCAGCAGGACAATGATCATAAACACACATCAAAACTGGTTTTGGAATGGATAAAGTAGGCTAACATTAAACTTCTGGAGTGGCATCCCCAAAGCACGGATCTCAGCTCTATTGAATGTTTGTGGACTACGCTTCAAAGCCAGGTCCATTACAGGCATGCAATCAAATATCCAGCCAGAATTATGCCAGAAGCTTATTAATGGCTACCAAAAGAGTCTGAAGAACATGCAAATTGCTAAAGGACATTTAACCAAATATTAGTGGGGGTGTATGTATATATTTGAGTCTGTATGCATAATTTGGATCCCTGTGTGGTTTAGAGAAACTCCAAAATAAATTCAAAATCTAATTCTTTGTTTTTAAATTCATTAAAGATGTATGTTGTACAATTCCACCCTGAAAAAACAACATTTTAAAGAAATCATTAAAAGCCCAAATTTACCAGCACATTTATGCTCTTGTGTGTACTTTACTAAAACTTCTGACCACAACTGTATATCCTCTTTTATTTGTTGTCAAAAGTTTTAGTAAAGAGTCCCTGAAGTTGTCACAACTGATAGTCAAAGGTTGACTCAAATGGGGGACTGTAGAGTAAACGTTCACAGGTTTACCTACAACAAAAGAGTTCAAAGATTCAATGGAGACGCTTTCATGCAGTGAGGTTCAAGGCCGGGTGAAACAGGTAAGTTCACCGTTTCCTTTTCTCCACAGGATTCTCTGCAGATGATCTCTTTTTTTTCCACACCAGAGAGATGGGTGAGCAAAGAGCACAGGAAGCAAACACAAGGGCTAAACTGCTGAACATGAGTCAGGGTTTCACCAACACTGATTCTTTAACTAACAGGGTTAGTTCAGCAACTGGAACTGAAGCAATTTCTCCATCTTAAATAGCACCTAGTGAAGGGTGATTAAAAACAGGTGAGATGATTCCCTCTTGTTGCATAGAACCAGAAGGTGGGAGCCAAGATAGTGAACCTGCCCCCTGAAATACAAGACTGAGGTTAATGCACAGACACGCACACACACCCCGACAGGAAAGAGATATATAATGTTGTGAGCCAGCACAGCATCACAGGGGACTATGACAAAGTGTGAATTTTATTATAAATATATTCTGTTATGTCGACTAGCCACGTTTTCTGCTCCAGAATGCTTCACTTCAGGGGTCACCTAGGACAGAAAGGCTTATCGGGCAAGCCTCTTTTGGCAAAATCTGCATACCCTTTAACATATTATCAGTTTTTGCCTTTAACCTCACTGAAAATCAGTTTTTACTTTCCTGTTCATCTGTATTCGTACATTTAGTCGCCCACTCTTTTCTAAAACCTGGAGATTATTTTTTTTCCTCTAGCTCATTCAGTCCCTCTCACCTAATCTCTTCTTTTCATACACACATACATGCAGAGAAAGAGTCCAACGTACTGCTTGTTAGTTTCCCCTTTCATCTCAACAGCCAGCTGCATGAAATCTCTTCACCCACTGTTCCATTTTAATCTGTAGTACACCATTTTAAACTAATCTTCCTTTTATTTGCCCTGTTTGTGAGGAGTACAGAGGGTAGGCAGATGCTTTTTTTCTGGTAACACCATTAGATGAAGACACACAGCCATCATGTAGTGATTAAGCAGTGTCAGCTGTTTCATTCACTGCCATCCTTCAAGTCAGTACCTTAGTATTTCAACAAAAGTTGCTAATATAAGCACACAAACAGCTGAAAGCTGTGTAATAGTCTACCCACCTACACATCTCTGACAGAGGAGAAAATTACTTTATAAACGGTCAACCATCAATATTGCAATTTTCTTAAAATCATTACAACGCACAATCTACACTCTTTAACCAACTAAACCCTCAATTTCCTAACTTATTCTCAGGCATCGCTCCTGCTCTGCCTATCCTGTTGTGTTTTTTATTTTCGTCTCAACAGAATTGAAAGATAAAAAGCTTTTGTCTCCTTGTTCTGCTTCGGTCATTTGATTGCAAGATAACGTAACCATCTTTCTGAAATAATTCTACTACTTGCAAACCACAGACGCCGAGCAAACTATAATTTTCTCAGCACCAATAATTTCACTGAAGTTGTGCAAAAACATGGCATTGTTCAGCTGTATTGTGTGTCCAGTCATAAGAATAATTATTGCTTCTTGTACCTTTGTGGCAAAAACACGTGTTTTATTCCACAAACAACTTAGGAGCAGCATGATCCAAAGATGACAAATGCTATGAAATGACATTTCCGTCACTGCCTCTGCTTTATTTTACTGTTATCAAATGGGTCTAAAATGTAATGACCACTTAGGAACTATTAAAAGTACGTTTGGGGGCTTTTTTTTTTTTTTTTTTTTTTACCAGCCCTCATGTGAAAGATACTTTGAGTTTAAGTAGTTCAGCAAATTATGAGCTCTTCACACATATTTCAGCACTGGTCTTAATTTTTAAAATGAACTACCAGCATATATTTATGCTATGCTAAGATGGGTTATATTATTATTTTATGAAACCATCCATTTTCATACAAGTTACTGTCATGAGTACTGGATGAGAGCAGACCATAACCAAGGTTTAGATATCAGTGAATTTCCCTAAATTCTGATTATCAATTAAGATTCAGTTCTTGTGCCTAAACCATTGCTCACGAGTTATGCATCAACCTAATCCCCAAAACACAAACTAATCTGAGTCACTGTAGGGTGGCAACAATTCATGGAATTCCAGTAGTCCTGTAAAAGCCATCTAACAACACTCATTTTTTACTGTCTTGTTTTGAAAAATATTTTAGTGAGGTTCAGACGTCTGGGACCTCACAGGTAGTTATGCGGATGTGAAAGAGGGGTGGGATACCATGGAAAGATCATTAATCTGCTGTTATTCTGTTGTTAAAAGACTGAGAGGAATTTAAGGTAGATGGACGGGGATTTTACTCCTCTATTCACATCCTGTCGTTCTGTCAGCTGCTGCTGCAGTTGCAAAGATATCTACAAGGTCTCCTTTTGTCATATTTAATTAAAACAGGTAGACTCAAATGCAGACATGGAACAGCTGACACAAGTTGAAGAATTTCTTACTAAAAGACAGCAGTGGAGGACAGTGGGCAGGTAGGTGAGCATTTTCAGAAAGTCCTCCTTCTCTGAGTGATAGTTTGGATCTAGAACAGGGGTGGGCAATCTCAGTCCACGAGGGCCGGTGTCTCTGCAGGTTTTAGGTCTCACCTTGGGTCAACACACCTGAATTACATGATTAGTTCGTTACCAGGCCTCTGGAGAACTTCAGGACATGTTGAGGAGCTAATTTAGCCATTTAAATCAGCTGTGTTGGTTCGAGGACACATCTAAAACCTGCAGGGACACCGGCCCTCGTGGACTGAGATTGCCCACCCCTGATCTAGAAACTCAGTTTGTCTGAGCAGGCCAAGGAAAACTGTCCAACACATTGAAAGGAAACCAAGAGAGGCAATGGAGACTCCAAGGTAAGGACATAAGGTAAACAAGAACCAAAAAGCAAGATGAGCCTAGTTTACTGAAGCTGTACAATCTTGCACAGAATAGAGGGGAGAACAAGTCCTTCAGTACACTGCAGCTGATGAGGGAACAGAGAACAGGTGAAACACTGTTAGCAGCTGATTGAAAGCCACACCCCCAGGCAGACCACACAAAAGCGGGGAAACCTGCCACTCTTGGTGCATTGTATTTGAATCAAAAGTAAGACTTTCCGAATTCCCAGTCAGAATTGTCACTTGATATGGTTGATCTTAATATACTGCTTTGATAGGCAGTGGGTGGGACTCCCAGGAACTGTGCTTATTTGGTTTAAATCTTATTTGACAAATCGAGATTATTTTGTATCACTCTGCATCGACAGTATAATTCTGACTGAAGAAAGGTTACGTGTGGGGTCCTTTGGGTTCTATTTTGGAACACCTCTGTTTAATATTTATATGCTTCCTTTAGCTCAGATAATGGAGCATTATAATATCTTGTATCGTAGTTATGCTGATGATACTTGATGAGCAGTATATCTCAGTGTCACCTTATAACTCTAGTCCTTTAGACTTACTGGCTTAATGTATTTAACAAATTAGAGTATGGATGAACCAGAATTTTCATCAGCTCAATGCTGAGAAAACAGCAGTAAAAGTTTTAGTAATAGTTTTGGCCACAAAAATGCAAGGCTTGAAGTTATTTCCCAGATTTAGTTAATGAATCTCAAAACTACAGACCAAGTTAAAAATATGGTTAGCCATATAAAGACCATCACTAAATCAGCCTATTACCATCTTAAAAGTATTGCAAGAACTAAGGGTCATGTGGTAAAGAAAGATAGTGAAAATCTTATACATGTGTTTTTTTCAGTAGTTTAGATTATTGTAATAGTTTAGAGTTTTTACTGATCTTAATAAAAAAAAGATTAATCAGTTGCAGCTTATTCAAAATGCTGCTGCTAGGGTCCCGACCAACTCCAGGAAAATATTATTTTTCACCAATTTTGAAATTGTTGCTTTGGCTTCCTGTGTGTAAAAGGATTGTTTAAAAATTTTGCTTATGTTTTATAAATGATTGAATGGTCTTGGGCATAAATATATTGCTTACCTGCTTGGGAGCTACGAGTTCTCTAGGCCTCCTAGGTCCTCAGGAACAGGTGTACTTTAATATTCCTAGGATTAGAACCAAACAAGGTGAGGTAGCATTTAGTGTTTATGTGTCTCACTTGTGGAATAATCTCCCCTCACACCTCGGGTGTGCAGAATCTAGTAGTTATTTTAAATCAGGATTAAAAACTTTTTTTTCCCCGTAGCTTTTCCATGAAATAATAATTTTATTGTAATTATTGTATTTTTGTTTTGTTCTAATGCTTTCCTCTTTCTGTCTTTGTAAAGCACATCGAAATGCTTTTGAAAGAAAGCAAAGGTGTAAACAGCAGTGAAACTTTAAAACTTGTAATTTGTACTGTCACTCGTGAAATGTGCTACACAAAGCACACTGACCAGGGTCTACCCATGAACATGCAGCAGTGTTCTCAAGTGCAGAAAAAGAGGCACCACATTGTGAGTGATGCATGAATGGCTCTCTCTTGCTAAGGAACAAAGTTTTCCTTGCTTTTCCGACTATACTAATGGAACATGCCCAGTTTGGGAGCGTTATCAGTCTGAGTTCCAACATCCAACTGTCGAAGTAAATAAAGCGCAGCATCTCCCACATGCATATCACAAGGTAAAGAGGGAATGAAAGAGGGAGCAGGGGAAGATAAAGGGGGTGGGGGTCAAAGGAAGAATGGCAGTAAAGGATGCAGATTAATGGCCCTGATGTAAAGAGCAGCATATCTATAAAAAGAGGTAGCAGCTGTTATGGTGGCATAAATCAACGGTTTATTTGTCAGGAGAATATCATTCATGTCCTTTTTTGGGAACTTCATGTTTGTTTCACTCTGTTTTCTGTCCTGTGAGTTCAGATTTTGGATGAAAATGGAAGCTGCTGGGCTTGTCTTTGCAACCTTTGTTGTGGCTAACTCTCATTTCCCTCACATCATGATTTATGGCATGTGGGACTATTCATTTTGTTGCAAAGACAGATGAAATGCCAACTAGCCAAGTGTTTAGCAGATATTTCCCCCAGGAGTTTAGATATCTAAAGGTATCACTGCTTCAAAAGCATCCAAGAAAATCTATTAATACAACTTTAAATTTACCCAAAGCATAGCATCAGCAAAACAGAGGTTTTACTCAGAGTGCAATGACACTAAGGCTACGGCATGAGCACTTGTGGATACTGGACCCTTTATTAAATGCGATTGTTCTAATAGTTTACAGTAGGTAAGAATTCCGCTTTATAACAGCATCTCTGGGAATTGTAAACTGGGAGGAGACACTAATCCTATGCTCCCATTTTAATAGGTTTCATTTGGTGTTTTTTTGTTTTCTTTACACATGACTATAGCTGTTGTATAGATTTATGTTGTGTGCACCACATTTAATGATATCAGTTTCACATGATGAATGATTATGAGCATTATGACACCCATCAGGCAGAACTGACCCACAGCTGACTCCAAGACTTAATAGATCCTTTTCAATACTAATACAATACTAATAATAATTATAATAATAGTCCATGAGCACCAATAGATTCTTTAGTTGATAAAACTAAAAAAAGAATAAATCCAGTGACATCATTTTACAGGTGCAGAAGAAACAGATGTTTTACAGATGAATGCTATTGTCACCTCTCGTTTTCATCTTTGCCTTTTTAAATATCTCCAAACCTCTTTTCTTCTTCTCTCAGCCTGAAAGCACACCTGTTGTTCGCTTGTTGTTATACGTGAGAAAAAGGATTGCTTTCTAAATCACAAATGCACAACATTCACCATAGGAAATAACAGACTGTATGGCATCTGTCTATACATCAAATGTGCGAGTGTGTACGTGTTTATAGGGAATATTGATGTCTGTGTCTTTGTCATACAGAGATGTGGACGGTTTTAGCTCAGGATTAATGGTGATTCTGATAAAATGCACAGATCCCATCTTGCCATTCTGCTGGTAATCCCTGGTCTTCCTAATCCCCTCCGATGACCCTGCTGGTGAGCTCAGAGACCTTAGTAAGATTCAAGTACATTCCCAACTCTTTATCAGTCTTCTTTGAGTGCTCGTCCCGATATATATTTTTTTCATACTCTGTTTTCACACATACCTACAACTCAAATCCATGCAGAATTACAAATCATGGCAAAAACAAGCATCTATATTAAAGATATAAAATTGAACTTCAATAATGTAACAGCTAAAACAAAAAGAAAAAAACAAAGAAACACACATATGGGCCATGTAACAGACAGGTTGGAGACTTGTCTGACTTGCCTGTTTCTTGTCTCTTTTACATTATTCACTTCTCTTTTGTTTGTTTTTTTTAACAATCTAATGTAACATGAGAGAGTATAGTATCTTGTATTTCCTCTTACAATACCCATGACAATCACATGCACTATAACTCAAGTCATTACTACATTATTTTATAGGTTCTCAGTAGTCATGACTCAGACCACATCCCATCGACCTTTATTTTGATCTTAACTGCACACCTGTCAAGGCCCGTGTGGGTATCTTGGATGGTTCTGACATTAAGTCTTTCCACAGGCAGACATATAAGTATCTGTCAGAGGACTCAAAACCACCTTTGTGATAATTCTCAGGAACACATCTGGCATCAGCGACATACAGCACTCTGCAAAGGTCTTGAGCAATGACTCATTTCTTTATATTTTGCTTCCAAGGAGCTCGACTTTCTTGGAATTTTGACTGTCGTCTTGAGCAACAGTTCTCCAGGCTTTCTGAAGGTCGTTCGAAGTTTTTCTTTGGGCTGTGTTTTCATTCATTTAGTCTAATAAATGCATTTTGGTGCCTTTCAACACAAAACAACAAGAACAGTTTTAGAAATAGAAATAATAAACATGTCAAACATATAGACCATATAGAACAGGATAACTATAGATGATGATCTTTGATAATTTTGAATGAGTTATGCTATCAAAAAACTTTTATCTTTAAATAGGCTCATTTGAAGTGAATATAAAGTTTTGTAAGAGTCACAGAAAATGTTCTGCATTCTTTCAGGATCATATACTGTATTCCCACTTAAGTCTTTAACAGAACATGTAGTTGTTTCCTCTTTATTTATTTTTAACTGGTTAGTTAGAAATCAACCTGATTTGTTACCATGTTCAAGATTTTGCAAGCGAAGTCTTTGTACTAAAAATGAAGTTTTTGTCAATAATTCAATAAATTCTAGTTTTGCTTTATGTATTTTGCTCAGCATTTCCTGTTCCAGGAGCCATAGGCTAAGGATTTAATGGTTTCCTATAATTCCTGAATACATTTGCTTTTTCTTTTCTTCTTATGTGATGAAACTGAAATTATTGGCGGAATTACCTTCTTTTTTCACAGCTTTCCCTGGCTCTCAGAAAGCAGATCTGACGCAGCTATAGGGTGCATCTCAGTGTTGAGTTTCACTCAACAGTGAGCTGCTGACTAGGAAATAATCCAGATGTACTGCTTAACTATATTTGTGGACTGCCAGCTGCAGTGAGTTCCTGCTGTACTGAGCCTGTCCATTTCTTCATGTAGTCTAATGTTGAGGTCGCCCTTAAGAACAAGTGATCAATTTAGGTGTTCAGTGAGTGTAATAAAAAGATCGTGGTAGAATGAGTTGTCATCAACATTTGGGTTATATACATGACATAAGTAAAGATAATTTTTATTTAGAAAGCTACCCTCTGGGTGTATAACTGTGTTGAGTACTGTGAAATTAACACTTTTATGTATTAATATTAATTAGGAAACTCGGGTGTTTAAAGTTCAGCTGTAGCTGTGGCAGGTCTATGAGTCTCTTGTAGTAAGACAACATCTGCCTGTAGTTTTTTAAGCTGGTTAAATATCTCTTAACCTCTTCTCTCTGGAACCAGCGCCATGTGGTGATAAAGTACCCATAGCAGTGTGAGTAAATCATTATGTCTGAATATTTTTATGGTGTCTTGTTTTCCCTTTTTGTTAAAAAAAAAGGTTTACGATCAAATTTTGATCAATGGCATATAATACTCTACACAAACTTTCTAATACTTTATTATAATAATAATAGGATAGAATAATATAAAAAATTATGTTCATTTGTTCGACAGCTCAGGTTTTTGTTCATCAGGCTTGAACTGTCTGCCTTTTCACCTTTCCCACTTGTCTTCTGTGCATATTCTTACAGCTTATCTGCCTCAGATGTTGCAATAAAAAATGGTGCTGAGAGATAGTCTGCAAATGCCAGCTTGCCTATGGCTATATCCCTCTCATGTCTAACCTTAGACCACCGCTGTGATTCTGCTTTGTTTCACTCATTCTAAATATCCGTGCATTTTTCGTAGAAAAGTCTCGAGTATTTGCGCCTGCAGCCCTGTAACAGTAATGGTAGCTCCTTTCATCTAGTTGTGTCAGTCAGCAAAAGCCGCACTAACAAAGCTCCGCAACAGCACAACAAAAGGAAATGCAGGTACAATTAATGCTGTCACTCATTCATGAAGCAATTAATTTCGAGTCAAGAGTGTGCTCTTGTGCTTATTTACTCTTTTTCTATACCCTGTTTAACAGACACTCAATAATGTCTTTAATTATAAGTATGAAAATCTTAATTTGTGTTATCACTTAGAAGTGCCACATCACTGTTATTTGCCCATCTATGAAATGTCAGTAATGTGCACGCCATTTGTTTAGTTCATAGTTGGGCTCTGGCTTACTTTGACATGCACTGTGCTTCTGTGGCTTAACAAGAAAGCAGATGCACCCCCAGCAGAATAACATGCCCTGCCAAAACACAAAAACAAAACAAAAAGAGTCTGAGGTTTTGACATGGCTGAAACCTCTCACATCCCACTCTGACCAACATCCACAGTAGCACCAAAACAAAGCTGATCCACGCAGGCTCCAGCCTACAACCCACAGGACCCAGCAGACGTGATGACAGACAGCTTTGCCTGCTGCTTATATGATAACGTTCAACTAAAGCAAATCAGAATGATGACAGTGATAAACAACCATAATAGGTTTTTATGCAATATATTAGAATGATGATGCTTGACACTGCGGTGGGACACTAAAGTTCATTCATGCAGTTTTAAAAATGTCTCCAGATATTAACTGATTGGTGGTGCTCTTGTTTCTTTTAATGAAACAATGTTTTCCACAGTTCCTGTTATGCTGTTAGATGAGACGTTGTTTTATATTCTCATTGCTTTTAGGAAATTTGCCACTTCAGCCTGCTCTCACTCCCACATGTTCTGCATATTGTAATGCACTGAGGAGACCATTATGTAGCATCACTTTGTGTCCAGGGCAATTTGACAGGGTTCAATAGCAATCTGTCAGCATCTGAAGGAGATGCGAGTCCCTGCGTAAAAATGCTCTGTTAGTATTGTCACCGACACATAACCATTGGATATATATGTATGTACATAGGGATACATGAGGTGCTCATTGCAAACTACAGAAGTTTGTCTTGATTTAGTAAACAGTCTATTTTAACCAAAATCACAATATTAATGCTAAATCTTGCTATGCAGGTTTTTGCTTCAACTTTAAAAGGTCAGTTTGTTTACTTGCAACTTGGATACACTTTGAGTGCTCACAATAATCTTTGGTGAGAACAAACAGTCTGGAGACTATTTTTAAAAATTTATGTTTAATCAGTGTAATGTTTTTTTTTGTTTTTTTTAAACAGCCACAGATGAAGAATCAGTACATAACTATTTTATTTTAATAATAATAATGCATTGGATTTATATAGCGCTTTTCAAGGCACCCAAAGCGCTTTACAATGACATTATTCATTCACGCTCACATTCACACACTGGTGGAGGCAAGCTACGGTTGTAGCCACAGCTGCCCTGGGGCAGACTGACAGAAGCGAGGCTGCCATATCGCGCCATCGGCCCCCTCTGGCCAACACCATAGGCGGTAGGGTAAAGTGTCTTGCCCAAGGACACAACAACCAGGACAGAGAGGCCGGGGATCGAACCGGCGACCTTCCAGTTACAGGTGCCCTTCCCAACCCCCTGAGACTGGTTCTTATATAATGCTAGTCTACTTGACCTGATCACTCAAAGCGCTTCATACAAATTGCCTTCACCCATTCACACCCATTCATACAAGCACTTTTTCTATGTAAGTGCGTTCTGTCTAACACCGATACACATTCGAATGGATGCATCGGACAGTAACTTGGGGTTAGTATGCTGCCCAAGGATACTTTATCATGCAGACAGCCAAGGATCCAGGAAACTACCAACCTTGTGATCAGTACCTCCTCTCCTCGGATACAGCTGAGGCAGTAAGCAACAGTGTTTGCCTAGTTTGTCATGTTTACTAAACTGTAATTGTATGAAAGAGAAGTTCAGACTTATTTATTGTGACTGCAGATGCTGCTTTTCTGTCTTTCTGCCACTTTCTCCGATCAACACTTTACCCCTGTTGTGTTGGTGCTGTCTGTTTCCATATCAACCTCGATGAGGTGATTGGCCGGCACCTGCGCTGACTTGTGGGCTGGAGTTAAAAAGGCTAGCCTTTTGTTTAGCTGTGCCCAGCATTCTGCAGCAGCATCCATGAGGTGTTTGATATAGCCTTTGATTTATGAAATTACAACCTGTTCTCACTATCTCTTATCAGTAAACAGTGGCATGCAAACTTTTACCGTGGCATAGGGAGGCTTGTCCTGCAGTAAGGTTTGGTAAGGCTGTATGTTACCACATCACGTAGTTAGACTTTTTGCCTTAATTGAGTAAGCTGGTAGGTGCTGGACACACCAGCATCACTTTTGTGTGTGTGTGTGTGTGGTAACCCTAGGGTGGCCCTTGCCATGCCCATGAATTTCACTGAAGCTAATCAGCTGAAAGTTAACCAATCTTTCCAGGTAGGCAAGAAACTGCAAAGGTTCTACAATAAGATGGCAGACCATGTCAAACATTTAAGTGTAGAATGCGGTAGCACATGACGACCAATGTAAATTTTAGATAAAAGTATTCAGGTCTTGTGCATTCAAACTAGAGCAACATTCACTTATTGAGCCTTGTAAATTTGAGTTAGGTTAGCCAATAGCCAGAGTAGGTCATGCTCAGTTTTGTTTGTGTCAAACTGATAACTGCAGCTCTGTTTTAGTTGCCCACATCTTGTGTGGGACTTTGGAGCGTTGAGCGTCCATAGGTTTTTGTGCCAGTTTTGAATGTTGGTTGGTATTGTTATCTGTAGTTGTTTAACAGCAGTTAAATAGTTGTCCCTAATAAAGAGACAGGTGAGTGTGTTTGTCTAAGTAAAGTTTTATGCATGAGGCCCAGATCCTGCTGAAAGCACGAGGTGGAAACCGTTTTAGGAAACAAAAAACGAGGGTCCAGTTTGTTTCTGAAGAATGATGCTCTATTTCACAGAAACGCTGTCTTACTGAGAAAGATTTAAATGATGTTTTCCTTGAATTTTTCTTGCCTGCAGAACTGAAAAGAAAAAAAAAAACATACACTGCTGTGGCTTAAGAGACTATGAGGCTCGGAAACACTGTTGGTCAAAAGAAGGCAAAACAGTTTACATGACAACCCTGGGTACTTACAAAAAAACTTTTTTCAAAGTACACAAGTTTTGAAGCATTAAAAATTTGGCTCTAGATCTAATCTACAATTCTTATGCAACATTGACGTATTTCTAAAAATACGGTAATTTATGCGGTGAGTTAGACAGATTTTGAGGCCGTGTGTGTGACAGATCAGATAATTCTGTCAATGTCAGCTGTCGTGTCCTAGAAACTCGGACATCATCGCTGGTGTGTTGTTGAACTGGTTGTTCTGGACTGATTCCAGGTCCCAGAGCAGCTTAATAGTGTCAGCCTCTATCTACTGCCTCTGCCAGATCCACTTATGCAACCACATTAATAGGAATACACGCACAGGCATGCACACATGCAAGCACACACAACAACCAAATACAGGTCAGTTTTACTGTTAGCATCAGGCTTTATTGTCTAAGTCAAGAATGTGTGAGCAGAATGCACTAGATGTCTGTTTTAGCTGGTTTATCTAATACCAACATTCTGAAAAAAGGGGGGCACAGATATTATGATCAGCCCTAGAAATGATTAAATTTAATCCAGCTCTCTGTAGTCAAACGCTGACCTGCATACTTCAGACTTTAGGATCCACAACGATTGCTTAATAAAAATCCTCACTAATGCTGGGCAGGAAAGCGAGCAGATTTACACTGCAGCATAATTTGTACTATACTTAAATTGGATTTTAAAAACTTTTTTTGTTGACAAATACAGGAAGCTCTGAGTAATCTAATCAAGTACAGTATTCATAAAGTTACAAGTAATGAAAAATGAGCCCAAGGGACAGAAATGTAATAAAATGGCCATAATCTAATTTTTTTTCCCCGAGTTACTTAAATGCAGTCAGACATTGTTGTATTTACCTGTTGCTTTTTTCAGTGTGTCCATTTCTAAACATACACATTTCATTAGGATGCGCACAGCTCAGTGTCAAAAGGGTCAGTGGGACATTCAATGCAGCAAACATAATTGGGTTGTAGCAGTTTTGAAGAGGGTTTATTGAGATTAGGGTTCATTTTAGAGGAAAATTAGCCCAAAATGTAACAAAATGGTTAGTGCAATCATTTTTTTTTCAGCTGAGTGCATCCATTTCTAAACATGATCATTAATGTGCAGTTTATTAGCATGTGTGGAGCTGAATGTCAAGAGGGTTAGTGAGCAGTCCAATATTGCAAAACAGAAAACACAATTAGAATGTTAAAACAAACACTAAACAGTGTTGGACACTTTGTACACTCTACGTAAATTCATCACAGACATACAAATGAAGCATTAATCGCACAGTGGGGGAAATAAAATTATTTGAATTTGTAACGTCTTTATTTTTATAGTAGTTTAATTTTAATCCTCAGAAAAACACATCAAAAAGTTATACGTTGATTTTCCTGTCATTGAGTGAAATAAGTATTTGATTCCCAAGCAAAACATGACTGAATATTTGATGGAGGAACCCTTGTTGGCAAGCACAGCGGTTAGCAGTTTCGTTGTTGTTGGTCACCAGGTTTGCACACATCTCAGGAAGAATTGTAACCCACTCCTCATTACAGAAACTCCCTAAATCCTTTAGGTTTCTTGGGGTTTGGCAGCTCCCTCTTTACATATTTTCTGTAGGTCTGAGGTCCAGAGAGTGGCACGGCCATTTCATGACCTTAATGTGTTGCTTTTTAAGCCACTCCTTTGTTGCCTTGGCAGTATGTTTGGCTCATTATTATTATGAAAGAGGCATCCCTGACTCATCCTCAGTACACTGGTTGGAGAAGGAGGTACTCACCCAGGATATTAAGTGCATGACACCGTCAATTGGCCCCTCAATGCACTGTAGTCGTCCTGTACCCTTAGCGAAAACATTGTGCTTTGTGGGGCAATGGCGGGTTGATTTGATCCCAAAGAGCTCAATTTTGGTTACATCTGACCACAGCACTTTCTCCCAAGCCTTCTCTGAATCATTTAGATCTTCACTGGGTCTGTACAAATAATCATAGCAACAGCAATTACCTTCTGGCTAAGCTTCTTGCTACTGGTATTGCAGCCCATTTAAACTTTGTGCAGGTCTCCAGTCTTGTCCCTGGTGTCCTTTGATAGCTCTTCGGTCTTGCACATGGCAACAGAGAGATTGGAATAGAAGAAATTGGCTCAGTGGACAGGTGTGCTTTAAGCACATAATGAGTTGAGATCAAGAGTATGTTTAATTGATTGACTTTAGATTGTAATTTATGTGCCACATGGGCATGCAGCCAATCTGTGGGAGTCAGAATTTTGTCTGGGTTGCATGTGATCAAAAACTTATTTCACTCAATGACATGAAAATCAATTAATATACGTTTATGTGATATGTTTTTTCAAGATTTTTAATTAATATTCTGTCTCTCTCCAACTCGATATTGCCAAAATATGTAAGAGACATGCCGGTCCACTGTGTCCATTTCATGCTTTGCCTCTCCAAAACGTGAAATGAACACGCATGCAGAAATTGCATTACCAGCAGGGGGAGATAATATATTTTAAAGCCACAAAGTTGGTAGTGAGCAAAAAACTTATGAAGTGCATTCCAGGCGATTAAGCTAGGCGGCTAATACATATTTATGTGTAAATGTGTCAATAATGTCTGTTTAAACATTTTGCTGTGATTATTTTCACGTTGAACTGAAATAACATATCTCCCTCTCCTGTTACTGCAACTTCTGCATGCGTATATTTTCACGATTTAGAGAAGTAAAGCAAGAAATGGACACGGTGAACTGGCGTGTCTATTGATACCGGGTTGCTGTCTCCGTTCAAACAAAAACTACCCTAAAAAATGAATAAGTGTTCATTTCTTTGTAAGTAAGAAAACATCCAAATTCAGCAGGGGATTAAATAATTACTTCCCTAACTGTACAAGCCTTGCACCACAGCATCAAAGTTAATGGATTTGCACATTAATTTACTGTAAACTGTAAGTTTACAACTGCTTTAAAACTGTCAAGTCATTTGTGCTAAATTATACCAAAAGTTCCTTATTAGGCAGCAAACAGACTCAGTAATACATCAATTAGACACAAAATTTATGATCTGTTTAAGTGGTGATAAATTAAAAAATATGATATACTTAAGCAGTATAGTTTCATTTTGGTGCTCATTTGTTGCTCATTAGAGGGAAACATAGTTGCCACTTGTCATGTTCCTCACAGCGTTGATGTTGGCCTGTGGAGTCTGTAGGCAGGATTTCCCTCACACTCTCCTTCCGTTCAACTTAAAACAACTTAATTAAAATCAATACACCAATAACATAGCTACTGTGAGTAACTTGATAATTTTGGAGACACTTAAATAAAAGAGTGCTATTAAATAAAGTCAAAGCCACTGTTAAATCAACGAGGACAATTTGCCCATGCATTATTATTATTCTGCTAATTATGCAGCTATAAGTATTGGTATACTTAAATACAGATGCACAAGACACCCACATAAATAGAAAGTGAGAAAAAGAGGAAGATCGCAGATGTACCAATGTTAGTGTAAAGTCCAATTATGTGCTCCACAGAAACTCTATTTAATAAATGATAGCTTTCTTTCTTTCAGTGGCTGAACCTGTTATAGGTGAGGTGACAGAGGCCTGTAAGAAATGATTCATTTAAGAAAGAATGTCACTGTAGCACTGAGCATCTCAACAAGGCCCTGTCCACGGTGACCTTTCACTTCAGCTGCTGCACAAACGCTCCATGCTATGCATCCTTCAGACTAATGGAAACGTGGGTGCTGCTGGAGAGCTGTGTTGGAGCACTGGTACCAAAGGTGTTTCACTGAGGCAAACAAACAGCTAAGGCTGGCACGAGTGAATGCTCTTAGGGATTCAAAAACTTCCCCTTATCCTCACAACATCTTTTTAAAACAATTTAAGCAAACTGCTTTCTATCACCATCATTTTTCACCTAACAAACAGAAGCACGGTCTCTTTGTGTAATATATCGCCTATACACTGAGTGAAAGATGAAGGATAGCTCACAATCGAGCATTTGTAGGATATGCAGAAAATTTGAAGTTTGTGGTAAACTTTCAGCAATAAACAAGATTTTTACTATGATTATTACTGGTTGTGTTCTCACACAATATAAAACATATTCAGTGACTGATATTTATTATTTATTATTTATTATTAGATAAAGCAGCGAAAATGAGAAAAAAGAGCAGGAGCAAATTAGGAATTATGCAATTCTTGAAGAGCCAAGTAGCACCATATTTCAGTTTAAACAGGTGAAGCATAACTAAGGCTGCCAGTGTAACTGAGAATTAATTTGCATATGTGGCCCCAATGAGTGTGTTTGATTGTTCACGCCACGTGTGAAGCCTCTCAACCCACTTACAACTACATTTACATGACTGAACTAGAGCAGAGGTGGTGGCACAGAGCAAGGGGAAGCACGGTGAAGTGTCTTCGCCCATTTGCTCTGTGAGTGTGAACGTGGGGAATAGCAGCAGTGAGCTATTATCCACACCTGGACTTTTCTATTGCAAGACAAAGCGTGAAAAATGTGAAAGCCTTCAGGCAGATGTTTGCATCATTGTAGCTCTGTAGTGACAATGCAGATTGGATGCAAATGAATAATTTAAAGTTGCTAGAGAACAAAGTAGCCATTAATAGAGCCATTATAAGAGAGAAGCATGGCACTTAAAGAATCCTAAACAGAAATGTGGAACGAACGCCAGTTCTAGATATAGCCATGGCTGACAGCTCATCCAAACCTCTCGTAACCCCCCAACTTAACATTGTTTTGTGTTCAGCTTAGAAAATGTTTCTAACGTTTGACTGGGTGGAAAGTCTACATCCAAACTCCAAAGTCTCCCACTAGCTCAGTCTTAATAAGATCTGAAGTACAAGCTGTGTCTCTCGGAGCATGCAAAGGTGTTCAGCTATGAGCAGAGAGAAAGGCAACAAGTAAAATACATGCACAGTCCCACTACTTTTATATATCTTAAATATCTTGTACTTTCTTTAGAGATTTTTGTTGACATCCTGAATTTCTGTGTAGCTTTGGTTGAACTGTTGTGGCAGCTTTTCTGCTGATTAGATGATGCCCTCGCCTTTTCTGTCTCACTTTCGTTTGGTTGAGTTAACATGTAATGATGTAATGGTCACTGGTTCTGCAAAACTCACTGGAGATTTTCCCTCAATTACATAGTTTCTGACTAGCTAAAGGTCACTGAAAGAGTGCCTACTGCTGCTGCTCTGTGCATCTATTAACTTTTCAGTTAGATAAGTGTTATGTTGTTGAATTGTTCTTGATAATATTCTTGTATAGTATTATGGTAGGACATCAATCGAGCAACCTGTAGGTTACTTAGACAGCTGCTCTAACCTAAATTGCCTACCTAATTATTAAACTGCCCACCCACACATGATCTAGATCTGACCCCGTGCATAATGGTAAAGATGGCAACTGTCCCACCCCTGCCCTCAAACAGCCAATCAGAAGCCAAAGTGGGAAACATATGAGCCATACTTTTTGATACACTGAAGCACATACACGTTAAAAGGTCATAACAATTTGACTTGTGGATGGTTGACGTATATAATAATGAAGACAACTGTATTTTGTTTATTTCACGTAATGTATCCATGCCTTGAATTAGCACGGCATTTGTTTTGTGTGAGGCTTGAGGGACACTTATCATTGCTGGGGCTCATTACAGTGTAATGTATATGTAGTGTAACTCTTGGCATGTGTACCAGGAGATTAAAGTTTCTTAAATTTTATTTGTTGTCAGAGTTAGCTTTGATAAGCCCTCCGCAAAGCCAGAACATCTTACTATTCGTCACTGATTGAAGAAAATAAGAACAACCCCAGGTTTCTCTTCAGCACTGTAGCCAGGCTGACAAAAAGTCAGAGCTCTACTGAGCCAACCATCCCTTTAACGTTAACTAGTAATGACTTCATGAACTTCTTCACAAATAAAATTTTTATCATTAGAGAAAAAATTACCAATAATCATCCCACAGATGTAATATTATCTACAGCTACTCTTAGTACCATCGATGTTAAGTTAGACTCTTTTTCTCCAATTGATCTTTCTGAGTTAACTTCAATAATTAATTCCTCCAAACCATCAACGTGTCTTTTAGACCCCATTCCTACAAAACTGCTCAAAGAAGTCCTGCCATTAATTAATTCTTCGATCTTAAATATGATCAACCTATCTCTAATAATCGGCTATGTACCACAGGCCTTCAAGCTGGCTGTAGTTAAACCTTTACTTAAAAAGCCATCTCTAGACCCAGCTGTCTTAGCTAATTATAGGCCAATCTCCAACCTTCCTTTCATATCAAAAATCCTTGAAAGAGTAGTTGTCAAACAGCTAACTGATCATCTGCAGAGGAATGGCTTATTTGAAGCGTTTCAGTCAGGTTTCAGAGCTCATCACAGCACAGAAACAGCTTTAGTGAAGGTTACAAATGATCTTCTTATGGCCTCTGACAGTGGACTCATCTCTGTGCTTGTCCTGCTAGACCTCAGTGCTGCGTTTGATACTGTTGACCATAATATCCTATTAGAGCGATTAGAACATGCTGTAGGTATTACAGGTACTGCACTGCAGTGGTTTGTATCATATCTATCTAATAGACTCCAGTTTGTACATGTAAATGGAGAGTCCTCTTCAGACACTAAGGTCAATTATGGTGTTCCACAGGGTTCAGTGCTAGGACCAATTCTATTTACATTATACATGCTTCCCTTAGGCAGCATCATTAGAAGACATAGCATAAATTTTCACTGCTATGCAGATGACACGCAGCTCTATCTATCCATGAAGCCAGGTAACACACACCAATTAGTTAAACTGCAGGAATGTCTTAAAGACATAAAGACCTGGATGGCCGCTAACTTTCTGCTTCTTAATTCAGATAAAACTGAGGTTATTGTACTCGGCCCTGAAAATCTTAGAAATATGGTATCTAAGCAGATTCTTACTCTGGATGGCATTACCTTGGCCTCCAGTAACACTGTGAGAAACCTTGGAGTCATTTTTGACCAGGACATGTCCTTCAATGCACATATTAAACAAATATGTAAGACTGCTTTCTTCCATTTGCGCAATATCTCTAAAATTAGAAATATCCTGTCTCAGAGTGATGCTGAAAAACTAGTTCATGCATTTATTACTTCCAGGCTGGACTACTGTAATTCACTATTATCAGGAAGTCCTAAAAACTCGCTGAGAAGCCTTCAGCTAATCCAAAATGCTGCAGCAAGAGTACTGACAGGGACTAGAAAGAGAGAGCATATTTCTCCTGTTTTGGCTTCCCTTCATTGGCTTCCTGTTAAATCCAGAATTGATTTCAAAATCCTGCTCCTCACATACAAGGTCTTAAATAATCAGGCCCCATCTTATCTTAATGACCTTGTAGTACCATATCACCCTATTAGAGCACTTCGCTCTTGCACTGCAGGCCTACTTGTTGTTCCTAGAGTATTTAAAAGTAGAATGGGAGGCAGAGCCTTCAGTTTTCAGGCCCCTCTTCTGTGGAACCAGCTTCCAGTTTGGATTCGGGAGACAGACACTATCTCTACTTTCAAGATTAGGCTTAAAACTTTCCTTTTTGCTAAAGCATATAGTTAGGGCTGGACCAGGTGACCCTGAATCCTCCCTTAGTTATGCTGCAATAGACGTAGGCTGCCGGGGATTCCCATGATGCATTGAGTTTTTCCCTTCCAGTCACCTTTCTCACTCACTATGTGCTAATAGACCTCTCTGCATCGAATCATATCTGTTATTAATCTCTGTCTCTCTTCCACAGCATGTCTTTCATCCTGTTTTCCTTCTTTCACCCCAACCAGTCGCAGCAGATGGCCGCCCCTCCCTGAGCCTGGTTCTGCCGGAGGTTTCTTCCTGTTAAAAGGGAGTTTTTCCTTCCCACTGTCGCCAAAGTGCTTGCTCATAGGGGGTCATATGATTGTTGGGTTTTTCTCTGTATTTATTATTGTGCTATCTACTGTACAATATAAAGCGCCTTGAGGCGACTTTTGTTGTG
Source organism: Oreochromis niloticus (assembly GCF_001858045.2). Taxonomy (NCBI): domain Eukaryota; kingdom Metazoa; phylum Chordata; class Actinopteri; order Cichliformes; family Cichlidae; genus Oreochromis; species Oreochromis niloticus. Next base: position 10,255,489 of record NC_031973.2, read on the forward strand.
ATTTGGCGCTATATAAATAAAATTGAATTGAATTAAATGCAAAGAGGTTTTATGTCCTCGTGACCAGTGAAATTAAACTAACTATTATTTGGATAGGGTTTTTTTAAATAACTGACATGTGAGGCTTTATTTTTTCTATCAGGACTTTGCTCTTTAAAAGGTAAATGAACTGGTAGTTATATAGCACTTTTCTACTCTAGTACTCAAAGCATTTTATACAACATGTCTTGTTTCCAACATTCACACTTAGAAGAATGCACAGACCCAGAGAGATTTTTGTAAATATCAGTCATTTTAGATCTCTTGTTTCAAATGACACCAAGCTCAGGTATGACCTTAGACTTGGGCACTTTCAACACGCCTGACTGCAGTTTTGTGTCGGTTGCTGTCTTCTGAGTTTGAAAACAAGCGCTGACAGTCTCAGAGCTGTAATTTCTGTCCTCTTGAATCGAGAAAAGAAATTATTTCCCATGGAATCAATTTAGCAGGTCCAACAGGGAACAGGGAGGAAGGGTTCTCTTCCATAGCCCTCCAAATATCAAGCACTGGGTTTGAACAACATGTCAAGAAGCAGCCAGAATTTGGCTTGGTTATGTTTGACAGAAGTGGCTCATTGCCCTCTGTGGTTCTCCCTCCTCAGCACTGCAATAAACATTTTTCATTTCTCCATCTGGCGGCTCTTCTGTTGGACAGAAACAGATGAGCGCATCTAGCAATCAAACTGTCAGGCCACTGTTGCACAAAAGCCCCATCGTACAATATGTCGAACTAAATGGCCCACATGATCATTGGTCATCCTATCGGGTGTCTTGCCACACACTATAAGCAAGAGATCTTTAGGACCGTATACACATACTCTTCACTGCTTTTCATTGCTTCTGTTCTATCTTAATACACTGACACTTTGTGTATCTCTATTTATCATGTATTCCCTCCTAATCTATAGCTGTTTAAATTTTCAATGCATCTCAATCCTTTTACAGCAAATCTTTATTTTACTTTACCTAGTTTTTAACTGCCCCTTAGAGATAACGAAGACTCAGTTTGGAGGAAGTCTCCTTGCCGTTTTTCAAGGAGATAAATCTTTAATGCTTTTCCTTCTGTCCATCTGACGTCTGTATACTAACAGACTTCAGACTTACTGTACACCATCAAATGAGGACCCAAACCTGGTGTCAGCAGGTGAGGCAGACAAAGGGAACTTTAATGGCACTTAAAACAAAGTGGGAACAAGAAATGGTTCCGAAAATTGGCAGAAAACCAAACTGAGGACTAACTACAGTTTATCCAACAAAAAGATGAAACACGGAAAAGGAACTTTACTAAAGGAAGTAAAAACAAAGCCACAAGGAGGTATGGATGGAGATGTGAATAGCAGCTGGTGAACAGACAGACTGTCAAAGCAAGCAGGACTATAAATACGGTCTAAGAACAAATAGGACACAGATAAAAACTAATTAGAGTGTAGCAACCAATTATAAAAAGCAGGAAGGAAACAAAGGCCGGAAATAAAACCAACAGAGACCACATATATTCTCTGGTGTGCATAGATTGTTGCTGTGAATTGGCTCTGTATAAATAAAGCTGACTAGAAGTTATTAGCTAACAAGTCTTGCCACACTTCATCTTGATGAAGCCTCTGGGCAGTTATTTTGAAGCTGCTGTCTCCAAGAATGGTGAGAAAACCATAATTGTAAGCTACAGCTACAAAACTGAAGGTCAAATCTGATAAAGAAATGGTTTTTGGTGACTTTTCCCCAGAATAAGGTTTAAAAAGCCTTTTTCCCCCCCATCACTTCAAATTCTTCCTTTTAAGATGTACCATGAAGAGAGGACTCAAAAGAAGCGTGCAGAGGAAGGCTAAAGTGATAACAAAGAAATAAACTTTCTATAGCTTACGTAGAAAAAGAATACAGTAAGAACAAAATGCAAAGTTATGTAAAAAGCAGCTCAAAACAATCTGTAGACTAAATGGTAAATGGTAAATGGTCTGTATTTATATAGCGCTTTTATGGTCCCTAAGGACCCCAAAGCGCTTTACATATCCAGTCATCCACCCATTCACACACACATGGGTGTATACTGGTGATGGCAAGCTACATTGTACCCACAGCCACCCTGGGGCGCACTGACTAAAATCTTTTTTTAACCTTCAGATCTGTAAAGGGTCATGCTACACTTTACTATTGTAATGCACTGTATACTGTTGTTAGTCAATCGTCTCTTGCTCGTATACAAATTGAAAATGCTGCAGACAAATTATTGTGTATAAAGTGGCACTGTTGGGGTTTAAAGCCTTAAATGATCTTATATGCTTTATCCATATACTCTCTCAACATCATTAAGCTCTGCTTCTCAATCACTTTTACTAATTCTGGTTTAAGTTTATCTCAAACGGGGGTTGTACCTTTGCAGTTGGTGCACCAAGACTTTGGTTGCACCAAGCAACCAAGCATCAACTGTGGCGGTTATTAAATCTAAGCTGAATATCTAGCTTTTGGAAACTGCTGATCCCTGGAACTGTGGTTGGTAGATAGGTTGCTGTTGTTTTACTTTATGTAAATATTGAGAATGTGAGTAGCATCAATCTCTAGTAAATGTAAACTCCAGATGTGACAAGGAAGAGCTGACTGTAAATGACGCGATCATTGGGGAACAATTTGTGATTGACGAATCTTTACCGGTTTCACACCACGGATAATCCTCCATCATAAAACATCATATGGCCGAAATTTACTTACTTTTTAATTCAATATGACCCAGAATGAATGAGTGACCCCATAAACTCACCGGAAAAGTGCTCAAGGAATTCAAGAGAGCTGTTTTACGCATGAACTGTAGACATGTGACCACTGTGCATGTGATGCTAACTTGTCTGCCATTTTGAAAATGCAAAAATCATGGTGACAAAGTGGGGTAAAGTGAATAAGATCCCAGTAACACAGGCATAGAGACTGGTCTGCGACCATCTGGCAATCATCAGTCATCATGAAGGAACAAATGAGTTCTCTCTGACTGATTGCAAGTGGATGTTTATGGCAGTCGCTGGGAAAAGGATTGCTAAAGTCACAGTTATAGAAGCTTGCAAACCAGACCGTAAGCCCCTGGCAGTCACCTGTCTCTAGGAAAAATGTGTATTCACTGTTTGGCAAAACCTCCTTGGTCACTAGCATATTATTGAAGTTATAGTTGGAAGTTATAGTTTGAATGAAAGAGGTAGATTGTCTACAAACACTGTCTAGTTCCTCTCTTAGCTGCAGTGAAAAATGTGACACAAACACATGGAGACCGTTTCGTTTGTAAAAGTTGCGCTCTTTGAAATATTTAGAATTTTCAAAAGGCTTTGAATTTACTTTGAAGGCAGTCTTTCTACATTTATGTTATACTTTTATCCTCAAGCTGTTCTACTGCTCAGCTAGTAGTTAGCTAGCATTTGCTGGCAACCAAACTTGGAGGATTTTCGGTGAGGATCTTTTTTGTGTCCAATTTCATCCTGCAAGAACCAACTCCACAAACTGCTGCCAACCACTCGGGAAACACATAAGGTAGACAACTTTTGTGCAAAGTGCACATGAAGTCACACGAGAAACCTCCACAGGACCAGAAGACTTTTTATAATGCCTATGGTTAACTAAGCATGATGATAAATAAAACAAACCCAGGCTTTCACTTACTGAAAGACCTGTAAAAAGTTGTATGACTGTCTTTTAGCACAAATAAAATCCAAGCTGTTAGCTGTGTTGGGCAGAAAATGTTTATTTCCAGCGTACAGTTGGGAGTATATAGGGATTAGCCTGCTTTTGGAACCAGCCTTAAAGTGGGATTAGAATAATTTTGGTGATTAGAATATTCTTTCTCGTGTTTACGACATAAAGGTATTTTTTATCTTTAACTATTTTTAATCATTTTTCATACAAGAAAGAGAAAGTGAACCTCGAACCAGGGTAATAAACACCCTTTTTGACTTACTATGAAATGAAATAAGGTCATTGCTACAAGATAATCTTTATCCATCTATTTTCTGCCGCTTATCCAGGTTTGGTTGTGGGGGCACCAGTTTATCTAGTTGTTCCCAAGCTAGGCGAGAGACATAATCTTTCCAGTGAGTCCTGGGGCTTCCCCGGGGCTTCCCCCTGTAGGACATCCTTAAACAACTTATCTAGCAGATGTCCAAGAGGAATCCAAATCAGATGCTCAAACCACCTCAACTGACTCATTATGAGCTGGAGGAGCAGTGGCTCTGCTCCAAGTCCCTCTTGAATTACCAAGCTCCTCCCCCTATTTCTAATGGACAGTCCAGCAACATTTCAGAAGAAATTAATTTATCCTTGTATCTGTGACCCCATTCTTTCAGTCACTACCTACAGCTTGTGATTATAGGTGAGGACAGGAACATAGCTCAACCATTGAATTGATAGCTTTGTATTTACGCTCAGCTCTCTCTTTACCACAGCAAATCAGTAAAGCGTCACTCCTGATGCTGCACCAATCCATCTCTCAATCTGATGCTCCATTCTCTCCTCACTCGTGAACAAGACCACAAGATATTTAAACTCATCCACTTGGGGTAGTAACTCGTCCCAGACTCAAAGTGGACATTTCATGCCCCATGTCCCTAGACTCTGCTTCCATTACAGAAAGCAATGGCAGTGGGAGTGAGGAGATCCTTGAAGTGTTCCTTCCACTGCCTGACTATATCCTCAGTTGAGGGCAGCAGAATCCCACTACCACTGTATAGAGTGTGAGCAGAGCGTCACTTCACCCTCTTGATTTTTCTGATGTTTCATGAGAATCCTTTTGAGGCTAGCCGAAAGTCTTGTTCCATGGTCTCACCGAACTCCTCCCACACCTGTGTTTTTGCATCAGCCACTGCCAGACTTGCACTCCACTTGGCCTGGGAGCACCTGTCAGCAGTCATTGGAGTCTCACAGGCTACCAACCCCAACAAGTCTCATTCTTTACCTCCAGTGTCTACTAGGTTCTAAGATTACCACAAAAGGCACCACCAACCTTGAAGCCACAACTCTTGCAGCCATCTCAGCAATGGAGGTGTGGAACACGGCACACTCAGACTCAGTGTCCCCAGTTTTCATGCAATGGGGCATCTGCCAGATGTTCCCAGTGCACCATCACTATATGTGTGGGTACACCAAGTCTGTGATTTAGCATCACTCTTTGTCTGCCCCCCCACTCAGGATCAGTTTGCCTTGAAAGACCCTATAAGGGCCAAATAACAGCAGAGCTCCTTGGATTACTGGAATGTACAAACCCCTCTATCACGATAAGGTGGTAACTCATTGAGGAAGCTCATGTTCATACTTATTATAGCTTATTGTTGCACTAGCAGTTAAAATATTTGTGTTTGCTTATTTGCAATGTACTGAGTTAGGTTTACTTTCACTGGATGTTGCCTAATAGGATTTTTTGGTTGTTTAAGCTGATATATTATTTATTTACATGTAAAACAACAAGCAAAAGTGTAATATATGTAATATCCTGGATACAATGAGTTGCCTGATCTAAAACCAGGTCATTTTAATGTAACCTAATTAATTTTGCATGTGAGGAGCCTAATGGATGACGTGGAGAAAAAATAACCTGTACAACCTGAGCAGGACTGAGCAAGAGAGGGAGGAAGGGCAAGGATCATGCCACACAGAGTGGTACTGTTAAGGCCTGTGTATTAAATGTGTTATTTGTATAATGCTACTGTTGTGTGAGTCCAGACCCACATTCTGATCCTCTTAATATCAGCCAGTACTCTGAATCATGGGACCAATGATTCTGTGGGTGTTACAGCTGCCAGAGGGCCTCAAATACACTCTCATAGATACACACGGCACACATAAAATCAAAATAAACAGCAAGTATTCAGGAAGGATGAGTTTATTTGTTAGAAAGTTCAGTGCAAAGTGAAGAAGACAGAAGTAAAATGTTTAAACATCTTGAAACCCTAAACTCGTATGTTGTATGAATGTGTGTGGACACTTGGTTGCAAAGAAAGATACAGAAATGTATAAAGCATGATGCCCTCAAGCCACAGAGGTCCGACCCGAGAGAGGTGGTACGTACTCTTCACATACAAGATTGTTGTGTAACAGAGGGGAGTTAACTTAAGTAGGGTTAAGACAGTTAAAGGGGCACTTATGGTGTATTATAGAGCATTAAAGGGCTTTAGCAACATGTTATTGTTGAAAAGTAAAGACCGCAGCAGAGACTGTTATATAAATGTTAAAATGGGTTATAGGGGCAGGATTTAGTCTGCCTTAATGTGCTAAAAAATCAAAAACAAGTCCAAAGGCAAAAAGGGCAGTTGGGGTAAGGAGAACAAAGGCAGGAAGGATTTCACATGAACACTTTGCAGAGGAACTGGTAGAAACACTCAAGAGTTTATACGAATTTCTCAACATTTTTCTTCTGCTGTATCAATGAGTGCCTCTTCCATTTCCCTGTCCAGAAACTCTTTTCCCCTAAATGTCATCTTGGATCAGCAGAGATGAAATGAATGCTTTATTGTTCACCCCGGAGCTGGTGCAGACGAGACCAAACACGCTCCTGCATGGTAAAAGTATCGGTCTCTACTGCTGTAGTATCACTGCTAACCAACATTACCTTCCCAGAAGTCATAAGACAGACAAATCAGTGCACCCCTGACCTTTCTCAGAGCCTCATCTGTCTTCCCATTAGTACCACAACTGTTACATTTTGGTGTTGAGCAATCTAAATTTTGGCTTCCATATTTATCAGCTATTATGAATATCTAAAAACTGATCTTACAGATACTTTGGTTTATACAGTTTTTGCTCACTCTGTCCAGTGTAATAGCCCTCTGCCTTCGCTGATCCTGCTCTATGCTTCTGCCTGTTTGTCCTTAAACGTTGTCTTGCAGGATCTTGATAGGAAGAGTTAATTAGTGCAGCTAGTAATACTTCACAACCAGAGATGGGCAGTAACGCGTTACAAGTAACGCGTTACTGTAATCCGATTACTTTTTTCAAGTAACGAGTAATGTAAGGGATTACCATTGCAAAAACGGTAATTAGATTACCGTTACTTTCCCGTAGGAACGCTGCGTTACTGCGTTACTAAAACCGTGAGTTTTTTGCCAGAACGTCTCATGACAGTGACGTAAGCGAGTGCGACGTTCGTGACAACAGCTGTCTGCAGATCAACAATGGATAATATATCAAGTACGGGAGAGAGTATGAGCGTGCAGCGTTTAAAGCGTGGAAGTACTGACCTTATTTTGAGTTTGATTCCATAAAAAGTGACAAAAACATTAGCATCCGTTGTGCGTGGGAAGAAAACTTCTTTTTACAGCGAAAAAAAACCCCCTTAACTTCCAAGCAAGCGGCGAGTGCGCTACGACTGTAATGGGAAATTCACAGAGAAACTCGCGGAGTCTTCCACTGACCGCTGCGGCACACCTGCACCAGGGTAAACCTCCGCCTACCCCGGTCCTGCTTTACAGGTGAAAATAGAGCAACTAGTCTTTGACTTTATTTATTTTCTGCTGTGTTTTACTTGCATCTATTTGAAAGAGTGAGTGTAAACACAAAAAAATATTTTAGTGCTGGAATGTGCAGAAAATAGGTTTAAATGTTAAACAAATTTCTTGCAGTCAGAGAATGTTGCATATAATTTAATTTTTGCTTGATGCATAAAGTTAAAAGATTAAAACTAATAAAACAAGTTTTAAAAAGAGACTTTTCCATTTGATTACATTTTGTATGATGGATTATGCAGAAAAAGTAGAATTGGGCTGAAAGATCTATCGCTTTATCACCTATTCAGGTTGTAAATTGTGTTTTTAAAAAGTAACTAAGTAACTAAGTAATTAATTACTTTTGAAAATAAGTAATCAGTAAAGTAACAGGATTACTTTTTGGGGGAAGTAATCAGTAATTAGTTACTGATTACTTTTTTCAAGTAACTTGACCAACACTGTTCACAACACCATATGCTGAACATTCGAACACTCATTTAACTCATTTAGCACACTGCAACACTAATGAACACACTGCATAAAGTTATTAAGGCTTCTGCTTTTTTCTTGTTTTGGGTAATGAATTGGTAAATTTTGGTGATACGTCTTTCCTACTATTTGTCATGACTCATAAGGTAGACCCTGATACCACCAACAAATGGAAGATAAACCAAACATTGCAACAGTGGTAGAACACCAGATCTTATAAAAACAATTAGCATCACTTGTTGATTTCTAGATGCCGCATTTTAAAGCCTCAAAACTGGCATTTGTCCACCACCATGTTGGTTCATACTGTGCATCTGAGGTGTGACTAGCACTACTGACCATGGTGGCAGCTGCGCCAGACAGACATGGCAGGAGTCATCCCCACTCCATCATCAAAGCTTTCTTTGTTAATCTGGTAAAGGATTTATTAAAACCTTTTTCATACTCTAATTCCTCTGCATGACACGTGTTAGTAATAAGAAACATATTTGTTAAGGTGATAAATCACAAAGCGCCTGTTTACTTGCAGAGCGAATATTCAACTTTGGTCACAAGATATTAATAATTTAATAGATGCCGCAAACAGGCAATGAGAGAAGCATGTGTGGAAGAATGCTGTTTGATATGGAAGGACAGAGATTTCTTTCACTTTGTTTTTAACTTATGTCTACTACTAGATGTCACTGGACAAGCACTGCTTGCTTTGCTTGCCCAGTCAATGCCACTGGCTAAACTATATGGGTGCAGTGCACACACCAAAAATCACATATTGTCTCTATAATGTATAATAATTCCAGTAAAATGATCCCAAAAGCACAAGTAACTGCAGCTGAGTGGTACAGTTCAGTGACTTGAATTAGCAGAAGCCAATCCTAGTAGACAGCTAGGTGTTGCCACAGTGGCAGCCATGCACAAAGCTTAACAATTACACTCAGGGAGAAACTATTTACAGAGATCAAGACTGGTTTAAATGTTAGTTGGGCATTTTATTGTTATACTTTGTGTGGATGCACCTACTTTTAGAGCTACCCTCAAATGGCCATTGGACAAACTGCAGCTTTTGGGGCTTCCGCACTGGCTTCATCATCTTTCAGCTCAAGACTTGAACAACAACTCTTTTAGTGAAATTAGTAAGTGCCGACTCAAAATAAAGCTAAAAGGCTTCAATGAAGAGACTGAAGCAACCACAGACCAAGCCTCCAATAGCTTTCCTGATAAAATTAGAATTTACAAATATCTATTGAAACAATGATCGCTGACTCATAGTTAAGTAGGCTAATGACACAATACAAGTACTTAGTTCACCATTTCCCAAATGCACAGGAATGTACTTACAGGAAGCCAACCAGCCAGTAAATCCAAACAATTCCAAGTGTGATTTTCACCAAGATTGGACACAAAAATGAGAAGATTAAGAGGCAGTCCCAAAATCTCTCTAAGTCATCATATTTCTTTAATACTTCATTTTTGTGTGTTTTTTATTGCACTTCAACAACATTAGACTGAAAACATTAGACTGAAAATCTGACAAGATCACCCCAAATACATTTTTCTTTTCCTCATCAATTCATGTATCCCTTCATTCTTTAGTGTTTGCAGTTGGGTGACCCCGACCTTTCTTCACAGAGGCACTCAAAATGCACCTCTCATTCACAATAAATCATTTCTCAGCAACTAAATAAATACAGATAATGTATACAGATACAGATAATTACTTAATATTGCCTAAATGCATGTATTTTGCGAGCTGTAGCTAGACAACATAAAACTTGGTTCTATCCAACAAGAAAATCAATAAATGACCATCCAACGCCATATGTGGAGGAGGCAGTAAATAACTCTTCTTTTTGTTTTTTCTTACTTTAACTCTTACCAGTAGAAACAACATATTATAATTCCAACCCGGGAGGGAGTAGAAAGAGAAGCTGTGCAAATAGGCAAATCTGGAGAAACACTGCTTCACTCATTCCTCGAAGTTAAATAAACAAACAAACACAAAAGCCCGCTTGTGTTCCTGTACATATGCAGACCCACTGACACACTCCGAGGCAATCCCGGGAAGGGATTGGGCGAGACACACGCACAGATAGAGAGAGAGCAGGTCTTTCCCACCCTATCAACAGCTGCTGTCTAACAGCACATTTCTGTTAGAGTGGGATATGAAAGCAGGGTGGGAATAATGACTGGCCACTTAGACTCTTAGACCACCTCATATATAGAATCAGCAGTTGACAATTCCACTTTTATCACACACACATCTTTATTTTTTCCATCAACCACCTTGGATCTTTAATGGATTCTAAGCTCCTAATTGGACCGGGGTTCCCGACACCGGACCCGACTTCCCGTGCACCCTGGAATATCACCTCCATCAGCCCTCGCCGGTCCCTGGAGCTTTCATCGATGGCTACAACTGTAAGTATCGCGCCACAACTCTTGATTTCTCCTTTCTTGTTTAAATGACTATGCCTCGACTGTACTGGAGAGCCCCTGCGCGTTGCATCGATGCGTAAAGGAGGCGAAAATGTGAACCAACCCACCCAAATGGGGAAAAAACGGACAAAGGAACTCGCTATTTTTTTTCTTTCATTCAGAAAACGTGAGATGTTTGAGAGTGAGAGCGCGCGAGGTGTCACCTCTCTGTGAATGAATGAATCGCGGCATCCTCCCCATGCATGCGTATCTGCGCTCAGTTCATTCAGCGCGGGACCTGAATGAAAGCAGGAGCGCAGCGCAAATCCCGTCATCACCGGTGATTCTCTGACTTGCTCTGCTGAGCCTGTAAAGAGATGCTGTGGGTGTAGTTATGTTTAACTTCTGTGGTGAGAGCGTGAATCAATTTAAACCTGCTCCGCGTGTAGTTTTCTTATAATAGTCCTCATATACCAGTTTGCAGGGACATCATCCACTTAATAACTAATAACAGTTCTTTAATATTCCAGGTGACTTAACTTTACTGTTTTTTCGTAAATTCTGTCTGCACAGAGGCACATGGAAGCAAACCCATAAGTGATTTTAATTGTTTTCTTGTAATTACTTTAGAAATTTGTTTTAAATCAAAGTCGTGCACACCACGCTGTCATCCTCCTGTTGCCGTATTTCCAGTTATTGTCAAGCTGGAAAGTCTTACCTAGCCTCAAGGATATATCAGATTCTATTTCTCTTTGTCTCCCTCTCTGATTCAGAGTAGGATTAATTTACTTCAAGAAATCCCAGATAAACAGATGTGTAGCATTGTGATCGTCTCTGTGTGTACTGAATATAGAACACAAGATACTCCTTAACTTTGCCCCACATGAGCCCATTTCGACCTTGACTAAGAATGATTTATAAAAGGAGATTTAAAGCTGTACTGAGAAACACATGGGTGAAGCGATACAGTGGATGTAGTTCAACAAGTGGGAATGGTATAGTTTGGATTCTGACTTTGAAGCTCAGACTTGCAGGCTTTAACCACTGTATTTTTGTGGTCTGGTGTTCATGGGAGTGCTGGGGAAAGCTGATAACAGAGCCGTGCCTGGGGGTGGCTTCTGGAGAAACAGATGGGATCTTCTACTCCGGATAAAAATGTGGTTTTCATTTTGATGTTCCTCTCTAGGATTCTCTTTTCTTCTTTCCACTGTTTGTGGCATTTTGTTAATTATCTATCTAATCCACAATCTCTAAAAGGACATGAGCCAGTTTAAAATGTCCATGTATGTTAGTGCGCATGGATGCACATACATTTGAGCACAGCTCGTGTGAGCGCTGATATGATACGTGCATGTGGATTTGTGTCTTAAAAAGGAGACTGTGATAGAGCATGAGCCAGTGGGTGACCTTTTGTAATCGTGTTCTGATACCTGGTAAACACAATAGTTTGCCTCTGAAGATGCAGAGAACCTTTTCTCTGCCAACATACTGATAGGCTGATTAACAACTTGCTCTTGAGGTGTGGCAGATTCAGTGAGCAGATAATCAGCTGAGCAGTTACTGCAACATTTATCAATCCCGTTAAGCCTCGGAACAACTGAAGGAAAAAAGGCCATTACCACTTAAAAGAGACAGAATAGGCTGCTGGATAGCAGTTAATGATTAGTTGTTTATGTTTGCATTCTGTAGACATGGGAGTGACAGGACATGATTAAAGTTAAGTCAACTAAGCCATAGAGTAAATCCAGAATATGAGGTTTTAATTGTGCAAATATACAACATTAACATATTTTTTAAAAACTGGATGGACGTTCCTTGTAGCAGCCTGTTGGTCAGTTGTGAATGTTCACTGCAACTGACATCAGTGCAAACAAAATCCAATAACTAATTTTCTTGGGTGATCTCTTATTAATTCCTGACAACCAGATTTCATCTTATACCACAATATGAATGAGATATTTTACTCACAGAAAAAATGTTTTAAGGGATTATGCCAATACTGTTTTTCTGAAGTGCTAAACAAAAGCATCAAAGGCTCTTGATTAAAGATAAAATTATTGTATAGAACTGACTATAAGATCCTATTTAAATACAAGAGATGCTTCCTATTTTCTAATAAGTGCAGAAATCTACAGCTCACTGATATTTGAGTGGCTACAGGATTGTTTTTAATAAAAAAAAATTACACTCATTTGAATTAATAATTCAATTTATTTTATTAACGCTTTTGCAATGTTTACATTTTTTGCATAGAATCTCCTGCAGTTATGTTGATCATATATGGCTGCATCAGAGGGATGTTGATTTAATAATTTTTGCACACAGATTCATCAGTGCTTGTGCATGTGTGTGGGGAGGATACTGAGCTTGAAAACTCTTTATGTTTACACAAATTTAAAAGGGACCTACAGTGCTTTTTCTTATTTTTGTCAGTACAGACTGTTACAACTTCACATTTTCAAACTAAACAAATCTTCAAAAATGAGGTTAGCATTTGTAATTAATCTGTGTGAGCCAAAAGCTCACGCTTTAGAGCTCAGTTTGTTCTACTCTTGGCTCATTGTCAAAGAGAGGGGATATCCCTAATATGGTCATCTGGAGCACACAGCTCTGTCTGTGAGCACAGCAGCCCCACCCACCTGCTGTTCAAACATTTTGTTTGCACGGGGCACCCAATCAGAATAAAACAAATACTGATATAAATATGAGCATCTATGTTCTTCTTATTTTTTTTATTATTATTAAAAACAAAAAAATGTCTTAATTTCATTCAGATTCAACTCCTTCTATAATTCTTCTTCTTCGTGTTCCTCTTCTTCGATCTGTCTCTCACAATCTCATCTATCCCTTATCTTAATTTTATGCTTCACTCCATTTATTTTTCTTTGCCTGCCTTATCTCACCGTTAATTAAACAGTCACTAGACCACTACATTTGTATTAGCTGTTTTCCAGAGATGAGGAAAAACTCAGCGATGCTGGTGCGTCTGGCTTTAGTATGCGTTCACAGACATATACGAACTATTGAGAGTATAAAGATAACATTTTATCTGCAAGTCTCGCAGGAAAATGCATAGAGGACGAGGAGACTTCCGTGCTATGCAGCTCGCTGTTCCCTTCTTTCCTCCTTGTCATGTGATCGGCATTAATCTGGTCCTAAGCTGCTCAAACTGGAAGAATGGTGACATCAGAGGACATCAGAGGGAAAGAAAGGAGTGATTGAGAGATTTATAGGAAAAGTCAGGAAGGTGAGAAATTATGCAGATCGAGAATCATCAGTGGCCATGGAGGAGAAGCAGATCCAGCAGGGAAAAACTGAACTGTGTTATCCAACACATCCCTCATGACAGCGTCAGATTGGGACTGTGTTTACTTTCCACATGCATGCATACAAACTTCATCTGCTTTTAAACCATACATCCCCACCACATTTTCACTCATTAGCCTCCATAACTGTGCCTCAATTTTCTCACTCTACTGTTCCTCCATTTAAAAATGAGAGCTTGTGACTCTGCAAAAAAAAGAAACAAAACACAGCTGAAACAGATGTCAAATAAGCAGAAAAAAACAGATGCACACTTAAATGTGGCATCCAGGATTAATGAAAAAGATATGCGTGTTCCAGTTGACCGGTAGGGCAGCTGAGGAAGATTTAGTTCAGCAGAGGTAGTTCTGGGGACTGTGTGCATATGTGTGTGGGTGGGTGTGCATCTGTCTAAAAGAAACACAGGGAGAGTCAAAAGGGAAGTGTTCATGCAGGCGAGTGTGTAAGGATTTCTGATATGAATTCTGAAGTGAAGCTGTGTGCTCTCAGGTGAAACAGCGTCTCAGAAAAAATAAGGTGCTGTCAAATGAAAACCTTTCATTAACACGCAACTTCTTCTTCTGAGGTAAAACCCCCCCCAAAAAAACCCAAAACCCAACCTTGGTTTATTTCAGTTCATTTGAAATGGCAAGTGCAGTGGCTGAATATAACTAAGTACATCTTTTAGGGATACATTTGTGGCACTTTCTTTGAGTTGATTCTTCTTATTTTACTTTAAATCTTAGGTCTCAATGTAATGTATTTTAATATAGATAAAAGGGCTTCTTACACAAAACTGCACAAATTCTGCAGCCCTGCAGAGCGCTGAAGTTTAGCAAGTGTAACAAGATTTCATCTCGTTAAAAGTGCACCCAATGTGGGAGATGCACTGACAAATTTGCCTGCTAATTAGTGCAAATGCAATGTTATCAGTTAAGGTACTTAGTACTGACCAAATCCTAGCCAACCGAAGGATGAACTGAATCATGGATTTGACCAAAAACCCATAATGCTGCATGCACAGTACTGTGCAAAAGTCTTGAGTCCCTTTTCATTTCTTTATTTTCCTTCCAAGGAGCCCAAACACTATCAGGTTGAATCTATCATAAATAGCAAAGATATAGTAATTTGTCTCGTGGTCTGTGATTCAGCCATTTTGGGTTCTTAGTTTCAGTTCTGGTTATATTAAAGTTATATAAGGAGCAATCAATAGAAGAAATTGAACATGATTTATTGATTCTTGATTTAGTTATTGTTACTTACCTCCTGTTTCACTTTGCTGTGTAGTTTTCTTGTGTATTGTACTCAGTCTCACATCTTCCTCTGAGACTGTGTTGACTGTGTGCACCTGTGTCTTGTTTCCTCTCAGCTGTGGTTCATTCCCTTGATTAGCTCTTTCTGTGTGACTATAAATAGATAATAATAATACATAAATACTTCTTCCTTTTGTCCTTTATTTAGTCCTTTGTTTAGTCATCTGTTTAGTCTCCCAGTGTGCTACTTTGTGTCACTTTTCTTGCTGGATTTATAGGACTTTGTGTTTATGGACTTCATTATTGAACTTTTATCCACCAATGAAGTCGTGCTTTTTGTTTATTCCACCTGTCTCCTATGTCTGCATTTGGTTCCTTAATCTGCAAACGGTAACAGTTCAACAGGCATAAAGTTGTATTTTTGCACCAGAAAGATAATTCCCTTTCGCTGCATATGTCAGCATGGTGTCCAGTGTGTTCTTTAAAAAATGGAGGAAACTAGACAAGTGGAGTACAAAAGAAGAAGAAGAAGAAAACTACCTACAGCAGGTGAACAGCATCTAAAAGTCATGTTGTTAAGAAATAGGAAAAACATCCAGCAAAGACTTAACAGCAGATATCTGGCCCCTCAGCTGATCCATCTACTGTTCACTGAAGTCTCAAAAGAAAAGATTTCAGTAAAAGGGACATTGTCAAGAAGTCAGTCTTTAAAAAGGCGAAAAGGGAGAAAAGACAGAGATATGCCAAATTACATAAGGACTGGACTTTTTATCAATAAAAATCAATAATTTGAATAAATATTTAGTCCAAATTGTTGCCAATATGTACACTGCGTGTCTGCAGTTATATGTAAAAAACGCTGGAAGCTCTGTCATGGTGTGTGGCTGCATTTCAATCAGTGGTTTGGGGAGCTTTGTCAAAATCTATGTAATTGTGAACAAAAAAGGGTACAACAAAATTTTGATCAACCACGCAATACAGCGTAATGGCTTCATTTTTCAACATGACAATGACTTTCTACCAATGCAGTAAAAGTATACCTGGATAAAAAAAAAAAAAGAGAAGAAAAACACACGTACACAATACAACACTATCAGTCAAGCGTGGCCACTTCAGAGCCCGGACCTAAACATTACTGAAGCACTGTGGGATCGTCTTGACAGAGAATGGAACAAAAGGCAGCCAACATCCAAAGAAGAGCTTTGTCCTTCAAGTAGCCTTGACAACTGTTCGTGAAGACTTCTTAAAGAAATGAACAGAAAGCTTTAGAGATTTCAGCCTGTGTTACAAAACACAGGTGGTCGTACCAAAAATACTGTATTCTGCGCATTTTCCTTTCCACTGCAAGCTTCTAATTCCTCTCCATTTAAGATTTAATGAGATTTGAATTATCCTATTTACTACAATAATTATTATTTTCCTTTTCTTTTGCAGTTTTTAGATTTTTTATTCTGGGGAAAATTGCCTATACAGATTTTTCTGGTCTTTTAAATCAGCATAGAATTGAAATCAATTGCTTCCTGTTGTCCTGTTGCAGGGTTCCATGGTCAGAGACTACCCATTTCCAACCGTAGATGTCCCAGACCACGCTCACTACACTATTGGTGTTGTCATCTTTGCTGTAGGCATCACAGGCTTGCTGGGAAACTTCCTGGTCATATATGCTTTTTGCAGGTATTTGTTTTTCTACTTATGTGACTGGTTTAAATAAATGTCCTACAGTTACTTTTGCATATCTCTCTGATAATAGAATACGTTGTGACTTGTTTATTCACAGTTCATTAAGCATGACAGCAATTCAACAGCTGTATGTTTGTATGCAGGAGCCGAAGCCTGCGGACACCATCCAACATTTTCATTATTAATCTGGCAGTCACAGACTTCCTCATGTGTCTCACGCAGACGCCCATCTTCTTCATTACCAGCATGCACAAACACTGGATCTTTGGGAAGAAAGGTACAACACTGTGCACATACAAAGCTTAACATTTTTAACTCAGTTACGTAACATGTTGCACTTACAGACTTTACAGACTCTAAACAGTCTTTTATATGTGCGGGCACGCACACTTTGAATTCCACCTGTAACCTTAACCTTTTCATTGTGACATACAGTTCAATGAATATTTCACACAGATACACACACAGAAACACAGCTGTCACCCTGTATGATCGCTTTTCTGTCACAGTTTAAAATAAAAAAAACACTGTGCGATAGGGTTACTCATAATCAGATGTGAAGGATGATAGCGTGTTTTACATGAATGCATTCAGAGGGAGGTATCATTCATTAGCAGACGCCGTATTGGGAACAGAGATGGAGAGGTTTTTAAAGAGGCAACACACTCCACTGATCAAACACTGGTAGTCGAGGCGCCTTCAGGAGGTGTCCTGACCTTGATGAAGACAGCCAATGGCTGTCAGAGCTGGAGCTCAAGTCTCAGCTGTGGTTACCGCAGGAGGTCGTTTGCTTCCTTTTTTTTAATTCTAGCCATGGCCATCCTCCCACCCAGTTATCCTTTGTAAAACACAGAACAAGATTCAGATTATGAAGTTTAAAAAAAAAAGAAGTAAACCAGGCGAGTCTTGCAATTTATGATGTTTTTCCTTTTTTTAAGGTGCAGTAAGTCATTTTTAAGATAATTTCACATGAATAGAATATTCATGTGAAATTAAACCTAATGTGTTCTAAAAAAAAAAAAAAAATTAGATTAATCCATTAAAAATACATATGAGTAGGTACCTGTTTATCGAAGCCAAAATGTTGCCCCATCATCTTAAATATAGTGAGGTTGACATTTTTGGTTATCATGTTTTATGTGTGTGGCTAGAGAATCGATCACATACATTGAACACTTCATAGGTTTATTTTATTTTAAAGATTACAGATAGCTCTGTTAAACTGTATATGAGTTTTTGACATTTTTACATGTATAGTTTCATCATCGCTTTCTCATCATGGTTGTTTCCTCCTCCACCAATGCACTCTCTTCTTCCTCATCCTCTTTCTCGTCACCTTAAGCCTCATCTCTTGAATTTAAATCAGGGTTTTAAGACATGCCAATGTGCATGAACATGCTTATTTGTCCCAATATTTTTGCAATTACTTATTGTCAGCAGAGGGCTAACAACAAGCCAGCTAAACAACAACAGCATGTTGTAAGCTAAAGAAAATATACAAGCTAATGTTAGGCTTGAGTGTCCTAAAAAATTACACTTTCCCTCTGATAAACACATAAACAATTTGATTACATTCTCACATCATTGAGAGTTTATTTGCTGAATTTCATCATCAGTCCATCAGCTGGCTAACAGTGTCAAATATACTCAACAACTCATCTCAGGATCGGTGTCATTGGTCACAAGTGATACATCAGCTCTTATCAGATTGCTTTCATATCAGATCGCTTTCAAAAGGTTTTATAGTCTCCTCCAAAGTAAATAGACCTAAATACATATTGATAGCTGAGGTAAACAGCGGCCCAAAAACCTACACTCACTGCAGATGAACAGTGGCTAGAGGTGTTCGTCCCACAGAAAACACCGTACCTAGGATTATGCATTTGAACTGGGAGAGGTAAGAAAGCTGTTTTTATTTTGGCTGCAATCTGTAATGTACTGACATCTAGTGGCAAGATGTTACACACTGTACCTTTAAAAAACAAATCTCAATACAGTAATTAATAATGGAATTTTTCCTTAGGGCAGATGCATGACAGATGTAATTGGGAGAAGTTAAATTAATACATACAGTACATGTATTAATAGCGTTAAGGTTAGCCCTTATTCTAATGTGTTGTTTGCAAGCTGCATGTGGCTCTTTAGCTGCTAAAGAGCCATGGGTTGCCAGCCTCTGCTGTAGGGACTCTGTGAGTGGCAGTTTTAGGAGGTAAGCTGGATGATCTGTCAGTCTGTCTATTGCAGGGACATTGATTTTCCCCAAAGAATAAACTTTAGTGACCAGTTCAGGCAACAATTATATACAATGAAATGATGTCATCTATTAATTCATTTTCTTAACCGCTTGTCAGGGTAGCAATGTGGTACCCTGCCCATCCTAGGCTGAGAGGCAGGGTACTCCCTGGACAGCTCACTAGTCTATCACTAAGATAGATCTAAGATAGAGAGACAGACATTGAGTAACCAATGTGCCTAACAAGCAGGAGGAACCCACACAGGCCCATGGATAATGTGACCCCAGCCAGCTGCTGCACCTCCTTGCTGTGAGGCACTCTCCCACTGATGAAATGATGTCACATAGATTTGATTTAATTTACTAGAAGACCACAGCAGGTTGAAGTTACCCATATTATTCCAGTAGGTTTATATTTGACACACATTCTTTGACAAGCTTTCAAATGCAACATTCAAAATGTTAGGAACAATAGCACATTTAATTTCTTGCACATGATAACATGCTGAGTGTTTGCCACTAAGCAAACCACAAGTCTTCAATGTTGTTTGGACAGATGATACCAAAGTAATTATGTTTGGTCATAACAGTTAACAGTCAGCACCAGTAACCAGGCTGAAGTGTTGTGGCAGAACTTTAAGAGAGCAGTGCAAAGACAAATGCAAACCCCATGAAAACAAATGGGCTAAAATTCCTTACCAGCGATGTGAGAGATTAATAAAGTCATACAGAAAACAATCACTTCAAGTTATTGCTGTTAAAGGTGTTTCAGCTAAATCACGGGGTGTTCTTGGTTTTTCACAAGATTGTAGGAGACCACCTACTTGTGTCAGTCAAGAGATCGATAACATTCAAACTGGGTGGTATTTTTAACACATTTACCCACAAGTCTGGGTGTACAGTAGCTATAGTTTAGGGCTATGTAGCTATCACCTGAAGTTTAAAACTGCTTCACAAAGACTGATCCCATACAGCTATCAAGGCTTTTCTGTTTCTTGTTATCAATTTAATAGCTTTTACTGGTGTGTGGCATGTCTTTATGAACGAATGAATGAATTCAGGGTCTCAAATATGAGAAATATAAAAACCTAACTGATGGTATTTTTTTGATTTGAGTATTCTGTGATATAAAATAAGCTGCTGGGGGGAAAAAAATCAAATGAAAACAAGAAGAACAAATTAAGTGAAATTCAAAGCAGGCAGGCTTTACATTTGATGGACTGCTGGCTGGTTGTTAGAGTGAATTGTCGTCTCTCTCGCTCTGTGAAAGCCTTATGATTGACTGATGGGTGTTCCTTGGCTGTCGCCCAGTATCAGCAGGGATTGGCTACCGCACACCTGCAACATTATTTGGTGAAGCGGCAAAGAAAATGGATAAAGATTAAGTATCACAAGATGCCATTATTAAATGAGCTCCAGCCTAATTCCAAACACTGCAAAACATTTTAGAAATCATAGATTATTCAGCATTTAAAATTGTTGAATGTATTTATTTGTCCACCTTGGTTCTAACGAATCTGATGCTTTCACACGCCATACTTTTTCTTCTTCTGGATACTCACTGGAAGTTGTAGTTTAACTTTACCTTATCTACCATATGCAAATGACAATTTTTATTATTTATTTTTAGATTTAAATGTCTGTTTTTATTGCATATCTTCACATTTTGCATAAAAACAATGTCATTAATTTTTTTCCCCACTTATAAAGCATTTGGACTTCACCGTGCTCTGAGCATTGTTGTTACAGCAAATGCCACAGGACTTAAAAATATTGTTCTTCTTCAGAAAACATCTGCTGTTTATTGTGAACCAGTCTGGAATTTATTAGCTTCAGTAACTTTGGCTTTTGAACACACGCACACACACAGATGTGTTGATGTACACTATATTAAACTACCTTAATCGCCTGCATTTGTTTGAGTTTCATCACAAAGCCAACACACTGCAGAGTTTGTTATGTGCTTGGAAGCAGTGACTTGGTGTTGTGATTATATGACGTGCGACAGGTCAATGGTAATTACAAAACTACAGCCTGGAGGGAAAAACGGCTGATGAAATGATGAGTGACTGCTTGTCGTTTGTCATGCGTGTCTATCTGCATGAATATATTTCCACAAGTGTATCTATTAGATTTCCTCATGGATACATTAAATGGAAATATGCCAACAATGTGTCTCTCTAAAAAAAGACAGAGTATGTTAAAATATTATTACACATTCTTAATTATATAAACATTAGATTTCACACTCCCTGCTTTCTATTTCCCTCACATTTTCTCTAATTTCTAATCTATCACATACACTTGTCTGCAAATGATGTTAACTGTAATCGCTAACCTAGAGCTCTTTTCCAGCATTTCATATCTCATTTATCTCATTATACTTCGAAATGTAGCGTGAAATTGAGTGCCAATCAAATTATTTAAATAAACTGTTTTGGGGCTTTTTTTAGCAAGATAGTTGAAAAAAAGGATAAAAAAATATGTCAATGAAGTTCATGTTAACGCTGACAATAAACTGTACATAAAAGATGGAAATAGCCACCATGATGTTAACCACTGGTTTGTGAAGTTCCCTTACTACCTATTGGTGCTTGTGTTGGTATCCACTTGTTAGTCATAGCGACCTCTAAGACCTTATTCTTCATCTTTCACCTGCTCCGTCACCAGTCAATCACCTGCCTCCATCTCACCCTATTCCTTCATACACTCTGCATGTCCTCCTTCACTGCATCCATAAACCTTCCCTGTGCTCTTCCTTTTTTCCTCCAGCCTGCCTTCAAACACGCTGTCTCCTCTTTCTCTTTACTCAGCAGTATCCTAGTTACAACACCTTGCTGGTCAACAGCACTGGTGTCGGTCATAGTTAACACAATAATGCCTGGATGATAATGCCTATTTTTGATTTGGCAATTATTTTATACCAAATGTTCTTCCTGATGCAACTCTCTCCATTTATTCTGCCTTGAGACCGTCACGAGGAGCACATCTGTTTGCAGCCCTCATGGCTGGGTTGATAACTTGGAGACTTAACACAGTTTAAAGTCATGAGTTATAAAGGCATTCACTCAGATGTGGAAGTTCTTTCTTCCCACTGTTGCCAAGTTCTTCTTCATAGGGTTCTCTATAGGGTCTATATAACATAAAGCACTGTGAAGGAACTTTTGTTGCAAATTGGTGCTATACATACATAAAAAAGGAATTGAACACTTTAAATGTTATGAAGTTGCAGAGCTCTTAGCTCTTTTCCTACTTGTACTATGCTTTTTGGATTATTAATAGCTGGGAATTTCAACAGGGAGCAAGCCTCAAGTGGTTATTGGAAGAATGCAGTTTTTGTCACTTGACTCTAAGAATTTCTTACAGTGCAGTTGTATAGACTATGAAGCATAGATCTCAAATGGTCAGCCAGCAAAAAAGTTCCCCTTAGGAATAGAAAGCTAAACCTAACTAGAGTTAGAGAGTTAACCACTTTGTCTGCCATCAGTGTAGTTTTTACTACAATTTGTCATTGTTCAATCAGATGTGATCAGTATCAACGTGAGCATTTCTTCTTACTCTCTGTTTACATCGCCTACCCAGGTTGTGAGCTGTACGCCTTCTGTGGAGCTCTCTTCGGTATCTGCAGTATGATGACACTGATGGTGATTGCAGTGGACCGGTACGTGGTGATCACCAGGCCTCTGGCTTCCCTCGGGGTGATGTCTCGTAAGAAAGCATTCACCACTGTGGCTGTTGCCTGGCTCTATTCAATGGGCTGGAGTTTGCCGCCCTTCTTTGGCTGGAGTGAGTACAATTTTATTCAGTGACCTGGACGTTTAATAATGATTATCAGTGTGATATAGCAATATAGTTTTTGAATCTCTGTCTAGGTACTTATTTCTAACTGATCTAACTAATGCCAGCGTTTCTATTTCCTGATGAAAAGTGCGACATTATTTCAAAGAGATCTTGGTTTGCCTTTTCAGCATGGAAAAAAATGAACATTTCACGTGAATCATTAAAACACTTGATGGATATGATAATGGAACAGTGTTTACACTTTTTATGGTACCACATTTGCATCTGTTTGTGTAGGTACTAGCATTTGCAGAGTACACACAAGGGGGTATGCTACCAATGCAAATATGCAAGGACCTGACACCTTAACATTGATTAAGGTATGCAAAGGTTAAATGCTGACTGGTTGAGAAGTGGACCATAACAAGAAAAAGGGGCAACAGTGGAGTTCAATACAAACAAGAGAAGAATGAAGAAAAAAATCTAAGACAAAAAGTTCAACATGAGAAGCACAGATGGTGGACACTATCCACTGTTTTTAGCACGCTGTTTCACTATTTTAGCTCTTTGCATATAACTTCTCTGACTAGGCCCAACAACATCCCAAGCAGAAGTATGGTGTGACATGGCCACATGGTGAGAGTAAACAACTACACATGTAGACAATGGTCTGCAAAGCTGTGCGTACCACCACAGAGCCGTGTTTGAGCCATCTCTCTCATATTAGCTTTTCCTGTACTGTGTTTGATTTAGGGGAGGGGTATTTATGTCCACATCTTGTTCAAGTATCACAAAGTACAACTCCAGCTGTGAAAGCAACTGCTGCAACTCATGAAGAGCAAGTCTACATTATTAAAATCATAGACACTTAAGCTTAGGCCTGTCCAGAAAGTGTGGGAGGACTGATTAATACAACAAAATACAGCTAGCAATTATGATTAATAGAGGTGTAGGGTAAGAAAAAAAAACAAACCCAAACAAATGCATACAATAGTAAGATTTAGACACTTACATAGCCTGTCACAGCATGATGTCGCCTCCACAAAGGATTCCATGGTGGTAGTACATAATGGGTTACATGGCAGCACCATGAAAGCCTTCTCCCTTTTCTTAATCTCTATAAATCCAAGCTTTTTCTGAAAAGGTTAAAGGTTTTAAATTAAAATCTACTTCTTATACTAGGCTTATACTTCTTATTAAGCCTAATCATAACCATAACCATGGCTGGAAATAAAAGTGAAATCGAACGTGTAACTAATACTGTATGATTAAAAATAAAGGTGCTTTTGGACCATGTGCCAAAAACAATGGAACCACAGGGGAGATGTGTTTGACTTGAATGTGCATTAACTCATTCTTTATCCAGTGTCACCACCACCAGGGAGTGCGTATACCATGGCAAGGCTCTTAATTGTTTTTCCATTGGTATGTAATGCATTCTTAAGAAGCTATGGTCATTTTATGTATTCAAGCCTAGTCTCAGGGAGTGACAATCAATGGAAAGCCCCACTAACAATGGCAAGAAAAACCTCTTCAGGATTTCAAAGAAATATCTCAGTGACTCCAATAAACAGTGATACAGGATAATTACATACACAGTACAAACCAGTAATGCAGCTCAATTCTGTACATGTATTCCCTATCTATGATTTGTTACCTGTATTTTCAAAGGTTATTGGCTCTTTCATCCATTGTCTTCAAGGTTGTTTAGGAGTTTAGCAGTTATAGGATGGATTTCCTTCCATACATCTTATATAAAACAGTGTTTTCTTCCATTTTTCAGTCCAGTGAATAGACAAAATAAATCAATGTGGTAAAAGGTTGGCCATATAGTGTATTCCATTCATACAAGACTCACAGGCTCTACCGACAGCCCTTTATTGAAGTAGTAGGCACAAACATGTTCAAAATGCAGAAGTATGAAGTCAAAGACTTTTCAGGAGCAAAGAGGCAGGAGAAAAATGTCAGATTTAATGATGTGGAAAATGACCAAAAGAGTTTATGTCCTCCCAAAGGTGCCTACGTCCCGGAGGGTCTGATGACATCTTGTTCCTGGGACTACATGACGTTCACCCCTTCTGTCCGCTCCTACACCATGCTGCTCTTCACCTTTGTCTTCTTCATCCCTCTCTTTGTCATCATTTTCTGCTATTGCTGCATCTTCAGAGCCATTCGACACACAACGCGGTTGGTACTGTTCATGCACACACGCACATCGATGCCATTTATGGCTATTTTTCTCAAAGGTCTTCTAGACTCCTGTGACACACTCCCACAGCTGTGTGAATATCAACAAGTTAGCCATAAAAATGAATTACAAACGAGGGTCTGTTATTACAATAAAATTACAAACTATATTATATTATAGACAACGGCTTTCGACAACAATTTTTACTGGTGGTGGGCGTGTCTGTGCATCACAGGGCGATAACAAAGATCAATTGCGAGGGGACCAGAGACTCTGCAAAGAGGTTCCATAAAATGAGGAGCGAATGGAGGATGGCTAAAATTGCACTCATCGTCATCCTGCTGTTTGTCATCTCCTGGGCCCCTTATTCCTGCACAGCCCTCACTGCATTTGCTGGGTAAGTGCACAAGTGTGTGTGTCAGAGTCTGCTAAAGAGACATCTTTTTTCACAGTCCAGTGACATCTAAAATTCTCCATGAGGACGAAAAACCACCAAAGTTTGACACTTTTTGGGTGTTTGACTCACAATAAAGTATTGAGTTTATGATTGAAGATGCCATTAAAGCTGTTTCAGCCAAAAGCTATTTGTCTATTTCTCCATTTTAAGCTGGCTGTGTGGTTTTAGTCGTAACAAGACTGTCAATATTCCTATAGGGAGTAAACTCCCGTAATGGATTACCTAGAACAGAGTATTCATCAATACACATGCATGACAGAACCAAACGTTTGTTTTTTAAGTAGATTTGTTCCAAACCACCATATGTCTCTCAAGACTTGGTAGACCAATAAGAAACTAGGAAAGGCTGGATACTGGATTTATCAGGTAGCCAGTAACACAACTACCTGTAAAGAACAAGAACTGCTGCCTGTTCTTTTGCGATGGACTGTGCTGCCTGGCCAAGAAGTACCCCATCATTGTCCCAGTGTCACCTGAAGTATAGCCTCCAGCCCACCGTGACCCTGGCTGAACAAGCAGTTAAGAAAATGGTCGGGTGAAGTGAGGGATGAATTCAGCACTAAATGCAAGCCCAGCTGTGTGTCCCAGTCCTGTGTCTCTGCACTAATACTGCACAAGAAAACCATGCCCTTGTCACACAAATGTGTCTCATTTCCTTGTCTCATTTTTCTTCCTGCCACCATCTGTCTCATCTCTCTCTCCCTCTCTCTCTCAGGTATGCAGACTTGTTAACTCCTTATATGAACTCTGTTCCCGCTGTGATCGCCAAAGCATCAGCTATCCACAACCCCATCATATACGCCATAACACATCCTAAATACAGGTAGGACCTACACTCAAGTGTTAAGCTGCAGTAACAGTTAAAAAATACAATGTTCTTTCTTAATCTCCTCGCACACAACAGCGATGAATAAGCAGACGTTACACAAGGTGTCAGAATAATAATTAAGGACATAAAAGTAAAAAGCTTTTTGCAGCTTCAGTATGTACACAATGGCACACCACAGTAAGAATGTAAGAAAAGAAAGAAAAAATCAAACTACAAAAAGGAATAATAAAGCAGTGTGACAGAGAAGTATAATGGTTATACAGAGGAAGTAAAGAAAAGATGGAAAAGAATCATTTTGAAGTACTTCAGTAAAGGTTCATGTTGTCTCTCTGCCTCCCCCCCAGGCTCTGACTTTTTTAAAGAACAAATTTAGCTGCTTCCATGCTCATGTTAGTTATCTCTCCAAGTAAATATTTCATTTTATTTGGTTTGAGAGTGTGTCAAATGTGGTATTGCTCTCTCTGCATGTGTGCATAATTGATACTGTGTTGCCAGGTTTGTCATTGTCACCCATATAAATGGCTGGGATGTGTTTCCTCGGTCTATAGTCAGTTACATCTGATCAGTTTTAGTGAAGAGGTTGCTCAGTAGTTGATACTTTAACTGATGCCGATGAGGCTCTGCTGAACTTGGGTGTTAAGACCCACAGCACCCACAGGTTTCACTGTGTAGCTTCAACCACTGATGGCACAACCACAGAATGATTAACATGTGTGGTTTACAGGATATCAGAATAAGGTTTCATTGTTCTTCAATTATATTAAAAGGCTATAATTTTAGCTTGGGGTGTGAGAGGTCCTAGGTTTGAAACGAAGGATCAGCCCCCAAAAATCTTCAAATCTCTCAGGAGCCCAGCATATAAGATGTCACAAAGTTTCTACAGTTCAAAGAATTTTGAAGAATACAAAAACAAAAATAAAAAACACAAATAAAGGAGATTGGAGCTCCAGAAACAAACAAACAAACAAAAGAAGGTTGAAGGCCACCCACCCAGTGTGTGAGTCGATTAAATTGTCTTATCTAAACTTGTGTTAATAAACCAAACTAATGAAATTAAAACTGAAAACAGTGCTACCCGCAACATTCAACTCAGTAGAATGTTGAACTTTAAAAAACTGCACTAAGCAGCTGAAGTTAAAAGAGGCCAATGTGAGAGCAGAGAGACACGCCATCCTGACTTCATATGCAAGCAGATGAGTCTTCATAGATAATCATTACTGTGCATGAAACAGAGAGTGCTAGAAAGCAGGTTAATAAAGATGATCAAATACAATAACCAGAGGGTAAATGTGCCATCGCACAGAGGCGCATGACACTCCCAGTGACTGCTTTGCACTCCTTTAATCACATTCTAATATAAAAAATTGCGAACAAGCTACAAATCTTCTTTAATTTACAAATCTCTGTAGCATCCAAAGCTTGAAACCAAAACAGCTTTTATGAATGCAAGATTTAGAAAAGGTAATATTGTGTTACGACCGGTTAGACAGGCAAGGAAGGGAGTCACACTACCACCTGAATATGGATAGCAAAGATGTTTTAAAGTAGGTGGCAAACCTGGTTATGTCTGTAGCAGTGGTGTGAAATGGTGCTTGGATGGGCTGCTAAGCATGTTGTATGGGATGTATGTGCAAAAGCAACTAAAATCATAACTCAAAAAGAATCAAAAAGGCTGATGTGTTGCAAAGACAGCACAGTCACTGTCACAGGAGTGAAGAAGAGGAGCAGCAGGAGCCCAAAGCTACAGAAGCAGGCTTTAAATATCCCTGCAGAACACTGGCCAGGTGTTCGGCACCTCCTGCAACCTCCTGCAACACATGACACTCACACACACACATACACACTGATCCCACAAGAAAGTCCGATGCAATAACAATTTGGAGGGATTTGGACATATGTTACTCAGGGCGTGATCTGTAGAACATTTCAGTTCAAAACCTATTTTTCAGACTTTTGCCCATATTTTCTGATTTGTGGGATGGTAAAAGCAGAAATTCAAAATCAGTAAAAGATATGAACAATGAAAAAGAATGCAAATGACTTCAAATTTTTGTAAAAATAGAATTTTTAAAGAAAAACATTGTGAATTTATATAATCAACTGGGGAAAAATTCTGATAATATTCATTAGAAGGCTACACTTTCATGTACACGATGCACTTACTTTTGTTTTTGGCAGTAGTACAAGGACATTTGGCAGCAAATATCCTTGTATTTTGGAACTTTTGGAATTACTAACTTTCCAATTAGTAGATGACCTGCACTACCTCCTGATTTACAGCTGCCCCTAAAGTTGTTGCCATACTTACCATGAACACGCCTACGCACTAGTGAGTGTAAGTATAAGCAAACTTGATCTGAGCAGACACTATGATCCTGTTTTCCCTTAAAGTACTCACCATGTCCATTTTATGATAACTTTGCTCCTTATCAAATTATTAGTTTAAAGCTAATCCTCACATGGGGATTCATTCTGCACCTTGGCGATGGAGCCAATTTTAAAGACATTACAAAGTGCTAGGTGAACATCAGCCTCAACCTACTTTATAATTTATTATCATTAATTTATTACTACTGTTTATTGTTTGATCCTGCTTTTGTGTAGTAGTTGGCACATTCGCTTAACAATCAAAAGGTTCCAGCAGGAGACAAAAATCCCTTTTAGGTTTTATCAGGAAGAGAATCCCAGGTGAAACCTCTGCCACATCAAACATGCCAAGCTACCCGCTGTAACAACCCTACCCAACCCCCCAACCCCGAGTGAATAAGGCTGAAAATAGCTTATTTGGTTTTGTTTTGTGTTGTTACAAGAATCACAGATGCATCTAGAAACTGAATAGTAGTAAATGCATTAGTAAGGCAATAATTAAATAGCAGTGAAAGAGCAGTACACTGAAATAAAGGAAAAAATAATGTGCTGACTAATACTGACTAATGCAGTGACAACATGGGCAGTCTTAGTAGTTGTACCACAACCCCTTAAATGCACAGCATTAATCAAACTTGTATAGAGTAGAAAAGCGCTATACTGTATATATATCTAGTTCATTTACCATTTACCAAACTATAAGGAGCTAAGCCTCGTGACTACTTGACTTTTTTCGGTATTCTCATCTTGGTAACTTTTTAACATCCTAATTAAAAGCTGACATTTGTCTAATTCAGCTCAGCTTGTAAGGATGTCATGCAGTTTCACACTTCACTATCATGTAATTAAAAAAAAAAAATGCAATTATGGATTGGAAAATGTCTCTGTCTCACTCAGGTCAGCAATCAGCAGGTACGTTCCTTACCTCGGGGTATTGCTGTGCATGAAGGGCAGAGACCGTTTCAGCAGCAGCAGCTTCCAGTCCACCCGCCGATCAACCCTCACCAGCCAGTCAGAGTTCAAAGGCCCCAGCAGGACTCACAACTCTTCCCAGTCTGAGAGTGAATCAGTGAGTGTGGCTCATATTTAATATGTTATGTATTTTATGTCCTTGTACAAAGGTTTAAAATATGGGTTGCTGATTTCAGTCCTTTTCCATCTCAGGCCCAGTTCTCAGACACGGAGGAAGACTACTCTTCTCGAACTCCTGTTAGTCGTCACTTGTCCAGTGATGCCAAACAGGTGCGTCACGCTAGCCAGAGGTCAAAGGTGAGAGGGTATAACACAGAGTACGAGAGAACCTCTGCTCACAACGCCACTGATCCAGCCATATGTCACCTCTCACCAATCACTGTGAGTACAACAGCCTGATTGTGTAAAGGTATTGCTGCTAACATGACAAAAAGTTCCATGATTCCAGTTTACTTGATTTTAATTAACTTTGTCTCCCCTTCATCCTGATCTCCTTGTGTACTTTGAAAAAACTTTTCAGTGTTCACTAAGTGGAAGTCTCTTTCTGATCACCTGCACAGTGTCCTTCAGTGTATTAAAAGCCTTCAACTTGTGTTTATTTTGGGGAAGAGAGAGTTACACAAGGTAAAATCTGTGGAGTAAGGCAGGGAGTGATCACAATTTAAGTTTGGTTCCTGAAAGAAGTAGAAAGAAGTTTTGATGCATTTTGAATGGGTGTACAATGGCAGGCTGACACAACACCACTGTTGAGGTACTTTATATTGAATATTCCCTCTAAGTCACCTCAGCATGCTACAGTAAAACTCTTCACTGACAGTCTTTCCCTTGCAGATGAATTCATAGCACACAACCCTTCGAATGACATTTTAACTGCTTCTGTGCGTGCTTGTGATTGGATGTCCCTGTCACTGGTTAAGATGTAACAAACTCTTTCACTGAAACAACTGTTTGGACCCACAGCTCTAATCACCAGAACTCTGATGTAAAAGTTGTTTCACAAGGACCGAGTTTACTTTCTGTGCAAATTTGAGGTCTGCTGTGAAATTGCGGTTAAGCTTGTGCTGGTAGTCTTGAATCGGAGGTGATAACTTTTTCAAATTTAAAACAGATAAAGTGTTTTTCTTTCTATAGGCAGAGTCGCTGAATTTTTTGACAGCACACATAGAATATATTTACTATATAGTAAACCCAAAGTTTTATTTTTACACCATATGGTATTTCTAAGTATATTTCTGAAGTATAGAGTTAAGAAGGGGTGAAATAGGACTCAGGTGATCATTTCTTATAATAGTTTCATGATGTTTTTGATGGAAGGTTTTGCTTCTTGTTTGTCCATCAAAGCTGATCTACATCCTCTTAAACTGATGTTTGGGAGCTCTGTTAAACTCAAGACGTTGTCGATGTAATCAATCTTTAATTGCATGTAACTTAATAAGCACATATTTGTTGGAGTCCACTTAAAATCCAGGCTCCTCAATGTTGTGACCAGGGACTGTGTAATTGTGTTACTGTGGTGCCAGAAAATGATGCTGATCTTGCTGGTTTGGCTTTGCATTTCAGTATAACTCATATAGTCTGGTTACCTATGGGAACAGCTCATTTGACTTTTTAAAACAAATTCAAGTCACAGAAAGAATTTCATGAAGAACAAGCACCTCACGGACTACTATTGCTTTTAAATGACTCTCTGAAGCTGACATTTGCAAACCGTCTCAGTCTGAAATCTTCATGTCTGGAACTTTATTGTGATCACAGCTACTTTAAAATCAACCTGCATATAAACTCTGCCATCAGAAATACAGTAAAATGAAGAAAAGAGTGTCATGTTGGGATCAGCATGTATTGATGTCTGCAATCATTAGTGACAAAAATGTAACTCACAGTTTCTCCACTGAGGGACATATGGTGTAAAGGACCAAGTGAAAGTGAATATAAACCCACATAAAGTATGTTTTTTAGACAGTGAGGGAGAAGACAGCGACACTGAGGATAGAGAACAGGGGAAGATAAACAGTGGGTGTCATTGGAGCGGATTCAAACCTGGGCCTTACAGCATATGGGTCGCTTGTTCAAGCCAGTGAGCTAAATTAGCACCCCACAAAATGCAACTTAATTGCAAAACTCAGTAAATGAACAGCTGTACGAGTTTACAGTGCATGCAAATTTCTAACTGATAGGCTGTTGCATGGACTATAAACTCTCACAGTTTAGTGCACATAAAGAAGTCAAAGGAAAGTTTTATCCAAAAGTTTAACCTCCGTCAATATATTTATTGATTCAAAGGCTGGAAGTCACCTGTGGGTCAATCCATGTGGTTGTCATAGTTACATACTGTAAGTCAATCTGTTTGTGAGTCATAAACTGTCAAGGAGCATAAACAACCACCAAAAAAAAGCACACAGGCAAATAGCCAGGTCACGACTCAGTTATACCAGCATGGTTTGAAGAAGTGGAACATGCCTAGCATCCTCTTCTTCTTCTTCTCCTTTTTATTTATTGGCTGCTTCCATCCTGTCATATCCCTGTTAACCCTACCTTTACTAAATACATGAATCTTCTCTTTGGTCTTCCTCTTTCCCTGCTGCTGGAGAGCTCCATCTTCAACATCATTTGCCCAGTATATCCACAATCCTTCCTCTGCACATGTCCAAACCATCGCTAACTTCCTCTGACATACCCATTTCTAATCCTTTCCCTTCTGGTCATATCACCTTTATTTTGGAAGATTCTCACTGGTACATTTCTTCTCCGTTCTACAGGCATCCTTGCGCTCTCCAGGATCAAACAATCTGGTTAAAAAGTCAACTTCCCGCTCAACCAACCACCTTTTCCACTCTTCATCCTCTTCACAGTTGCTCCCACTTCCTCCTTATTAATCCTCTGCATCTTTCCTCCATCCTCAAAGCACCCCTTCTATCTTCTCAACACACCCTTCATTTGTTAGTATATGTCCATCTCTCTTGTACATGGGGGAAGACTGTCATAATATAATAACTATATAATAATATAATATAATAATTATATAATAACATAATATAATAGTACTGTCATAATATTGGATTTATACTGTAAATGAATCTAGGGAACAATCCAGCTGTGGACAGGTATGAAAGGAGTCAAATGTTGATGCCTTTGTCACGTGAACGATTGCAGAACTGTGAATGGATCCCTGAAGCTATGATCTACAAATATGTGGTTTTGTTACCATTTTCAAAAACTATTGCATCTCCTCCTCTCTATAAAACCCCGCCTTTCTCTCTGCCTTTGAACATGTCAGCCTAGAACGTCTATAAACACTTTTGATTTCTGATGTGGACAGACAGCATAAACTGGCCCTCACAATGCCATTCACACATCCTCTGACAGACAGCTCAAAATCCACAGTTTATGAGTTATTTGCGCTAACCCACATGTGACCTCAAATACTAAATGTCTGAGCCTCCCCACCAGACAATCACAGTTCTGTAAGCCTTTCTCCTCTTTCTCTCTCTCTCTCGCTCTCTCTCTCCCTCTCTCTCTGTCTTTTATTAGTCGAGAACAGCATGCAGTGGCAGTTTGTCATTTTTAGCTGCCTGCGACCTACAATAAAAAATGACAGAAGTTGCTGGCAGCAAGTGAAATTGGCTGTCGAGTATCTTAAAAATAAGCCCAGCATTAGTTTTCATTCATATCACATCTATAATTTAAGCTTTATCGACTTAGTCACTTTATCAGCACCTTCAAGCGTCACACACGTGTTTAATTTGCATTTATATCTTGTTTGGGATGTTAGCGTTACGTCATAAAATTTGTCCAATAAACTTTGAACATGAGCAGATAATTTTGCATGGTAGTGTTCACAAACTAAGAAACCCAGCGCACAAAGAAGTTATCAGGTGTGTAATCGTTTCTGGTACTGGAGGCCATTCACACCAGCTGTCGCTGATTGTTCTAGCTTTTGATAATTAAGTGGCAGAAACCAACTGATCTTTTTATGATTATCACCCTTAATCCACTCACATGCACAAGACCTCCTTAAACTGAGAGCTTCCATTGTCCTCTGTTACCCAGTGTTGCAACTGAAACCACCATATAAGTTAATCATCATGCAAATCTTTATTTTTACTCATAAACCATTTTAAACCATTTTTTTTATTAAAAAAAAAGAACAGTAACTAATGATTAGGTATTTAGAAATTAATGGCTCATTGGCTGGTGTAGGAAGAAAATTATAAAGCTCTCAATTCTGACATGTTCAGAAGCTAATTAACAACAATTTATTATTTAACAGCTTGTTCTGATTCATTCCTCAATATCGTCTCACGTTCTTGTGTCAAGTGTCGCCCAGATATTTTATTTGTTTCATAAAGAACAGAAAAAAAGCCTCCTGCTGTTGACAGGCCAGTGAAAGCGACAGGTCTTTTTATGTGGGACATGCAGTATATGGAGCATTTCCGTCTCCCTCTAATCATCTTAGTTCACAGGAAAAAAAATAATACAAGCAATCCACATGTATGCATGATGCAAACACACACATGCAGGCAAACCGCCATGCAGGTCAGGTTCACTGAGGACTCTGATACAGAGGGTGCAAACACTAATCCGGTAATCTGGGACTTTCAGACTTAATCCACAGTTTGCATGATGTGGCCCCGTGTTTAAAAGTACTGCACTTGTTGGCAGTGGAAGAAAGCCCCTGACCAATACCTCCATCTTTAGTCAGTAGTTTGTATACACGTTTACATGACATATACACTGAGACTGTTTCCTATATACACAGTCATCATCAATTTCAATTTATGAGAGTGTTTAAGAGGGCTGGCATTTTAACTGTACGATCATTTTTGTTGATGTAGTTTGTGGTTCTGTTAAACTGCACTGAATTAAACAAGCTCCTGTTATTTAGCTTAGCATCAGTCAACATAATAAAATTTAAGTAAAAGACTGCTTTGAACAGATAAGTATAAAGACTGAACTGTTTCCATTTTCCTATTGAGCTAGCCAACCTGCTGTTTTACTGAGACATCATGAGCATCCAGCTCAAATTGAAGATGTGGATTAATTTTGATGGTGAGAAAGAGCATTGAATATTTCAGGGTTTTTAATAGTTTTTGAGACATTCCGATGACACACAGATTCAGATTTCAAAGGGCAAAAAGGGCATGAAGTCACTTGGACATGCCTCCTAAAATAATCTTGACATGTATTTCATCTATGATATATGAGGCTAAAATTTCATAGCAATCATTATATATGTCCAAACTTTTAGACCTTTTTTTTTTCTTTGCAAATCAGAGACGGTGAAGCTGAAAATTTGAATGATTTGAAATCTTGAAAATAAAAAAAAGAAAATATTTTATGAGTTTCTTTTTTGCATTGTTGTGAAATATAACGTTTTCACATGTTATAAAGACAAATATTCAGAAATTCTAAATAAGAATAATAGTTTAGTGAGTTTAACACATATGTTAAATGGTAGGAGTGCTGGCCTTTTTGTTCATTTTTGAATGAGCTAATACTTGTAGATTATTTTATCTATCTGTCTCAAATTACAGATCCTGATTCAATATTCATGGCAAGAAAGACCAGTGAAAATTTTAGGAATTTATCTCTGATCGTTTTTGTGTTATTTAATTTCAATGTGCAAAAAAGTGGTCTGAAAGTGGTTTGTCTGACCATTTTTAAAAAATATTTACCAGTGGTTTGAACATTTGAAATTCTGGTTTTATATATCAATCTTTAGACTGACTTCAAAACTTTTTTATGCAAATTGGAGCTGCTTAATCAGAAAACATTTTAATAATTTGCTGATTTGAGAGGAAATGATCCTCATGTTTTCCTCCTTTTTTGGGACAGGTCTGCATTCAGTAAAAGTTACCTGAAGGCCCAAATAGCACAAAAGCTGTTGTGAGTATAACTAATAATAAATGGCTGTGTTTATGTGCACACTCTTCAGGCTCTGACAGAACCTGAAGGCATCTCCATGTCGGACATCAGTCTGCAGCCAACCAGCAATCTGCCAGCTTCTGTAAGAATCCACCGATCACCCTTTTGCTTTTTGCCACACATGTAGTTTATAGTTTTGTTCTACTAATAAATAGTATCTGTGTACATTAAACATACATATATGACCTCCATGATCCAACAGCTTCTAGAAATGTTCTTTATCCATCCTCTCAGGTTAACTGTAAGAACATAATATAGTACCAATCATTAATTCACCTTTATTTTTTTAATGTTGTTTTTTCTAGCATGTGTACTTCCGTTCATTGTGGTTTTGTTCCAGTTATTCATTTGGTTTATCACAAATTTCAAACTCAAGTACTACAGTATGAAGCACATTCTCAGGGCAGTGGATTCCTGCAAACATAACAAAAAACAGCAAATCTTCACTTTTTAATAAAACATTTTCCACATTATATTGAAACATCTTGATACATACTCTGCTAAATCACAAGATTCCTTTTCTGTTACATCACATTAGCTTTGCATGTTGCTGCAACAAGGACAAGACCCAGTCAGGATGTTTTTATGTATTATGGCTTTGGGCTGCTTTCATACTCTTTTGTGCTCCTGAAAATCATTATTGTGTTTGTATTTAATGTCAGATTAGATCAGTGGCTATCAATGGGAAAAGGATCCAGTCAACACATCAGTTGCTTTCATGTGATTAAGTCTGTATGTTGTTACAAGCACAAGTATTTATGAGCAGAAAATGCATAACAGTGCTGCATGTTCCCCTGTGCCTGGATCGTTTATCCCCATGTTAGGTTAATTGAGGTTCTAGGCTGTAGGTATGGATTTGAATGTGAATTAGTAGCCTCTATGTTGTTCCTGTGATGGTCTGGTGATCTGTCAGACTGGCATTCAGCAGTTCAGTACAGTGATTAGTAAATGTACAGTTTTCTTTTGTCTGTTTGTAAACTTTTCACTACATGATTCAGTAGCCGGTGCAATCACCATTAGCAGCAATAACTTGAAGTAATGATTTTGTATTAGGTATTCGGTTTTTCACATTGTTGTGGAGGAATTTTGGCCCCCTCTTCTTTCCAGCATTGCTTTAGTTCATTGAGGTTTGTGGGCATTCATCCACAGCTCTCTTAATGTCCTGCCACAACATTTCAATCGTTTTAAGGTCTGGACTTTGATTGGGCCAAGCTTTAGCTGTCAGAGAGATGGACTTCCATTTGATATGCTTTGGTATGCAGAGGAGTTTGTGGTTGACTCAATGACTGCAAGGTGCTCAAATCCTGTGGCTGTAAAACAAGACAACTCCTTCTGTACCGTGCATAACAGTTGGTATGAGGTGTTATTGCTGATATGCCGTGTTTGGGTTTTGCCAAACGTGGCGCTGTGCATTTTGGTTAAACACGTCCACTTTGGTCTCATCTGTGCAAAGAACATTGCTCAAAAACATCTAAGCTGACCTAAGCTGTGCTGCCTTCTTTCTAGAGAAAAGACATAGTTTTGGCAGTTCTTCCAAACAAGACATACTTTTTCAGTCTTTCTAATTGTACTGTCATGAACCTGAACATTTTACATGCTGATGATGTCTGTAGAGTCAGAGATGATCTTTCTCTGAGCATTGAATTGCATATCCACTGGTCTGAATGTTCCAGACATGCAAACTGCTAAAACTTCAGCTGTTATAGAGGTGTTCACATTGATGATCAATTAGTTGTGTACAACTGATTAACAGTACCTGACTGACACTTACTTTCCTATTTCCTACAGAAGAAGTAATGGTTTTAAAGTTTCTTTTTCATCGTGGGGCTGAATAGATTTGTTGCAGCAGATGTATATTTTTGTTCATATTAAGTTACTTTAGCATAACTGTATTTGACTTAACATTGCTTGAATGCATAAATATACACAGATAAAAACATGAAATGACATCCCTGCCAGTGCCAGTAATGAGATTACTCATCCCTCATGTCTATGTGCAACTTAACCTAATTCAAGGAGTTTCCAGTGTTCGCTGCTGTTGAATGAGATGCCACTTCATGCTCAATATGTTTGATTAAATTTTTTTCAAGGTTTTAAGAAAATCAACAACACGTCTTGTTTTAGCCTGGCCTCTCAACAAGTAACCTTCACCATTTAGACCAATTATTCAGTAATGAGGGGGAGGACAAGAGACACATCATGCACACCATTTGGCTCTCTATAATACTAAAACAGCCATCTATGGACTACATGGTTTATTACAGTAGTGTTCCCTGCTGTAGCCACTGTACACTTGTCACAAGTGGGGTGGCTGTAACTCAGGAGATGATCTACTAATCAGAAGGTTGGTGGTTCGATCCCTGCTCCAGTTCGTTCAGTGTGCATGCTTAAGTATGCTTGGGCAAGATGCTGAACTCTGAGCTGTTGATCAGCATCTGTGTGTGAAAGTGGCCGATAGAAACAATTATGAGGCTACTCTAAAGTGCTTTGAGTTTGCTTTGAGAACAGAGTAGCAAAGTGCAATATAAGAACCAGTTCATTTACTGTTTACAACAAAGGTTATTAAGGTTCCTTAAAGTGAAAAGCTCACTGGCTAATTAGGGGGTATCGCTCCGCCTCCAATTTCAGTTTCTCTCTTGGGCTGTGTCTTTACATCTAGAAGGTTCTAGTAATTTCCTGGCTGGCTAGGGCTTTTTTAGTGGTTTGGTCAGTTAGGTTAATTGGTGATTCTAAATTGGCTATGGATGTAAGGTAGATCAAGTGGGTAGACCAAAGTGCTGTGTGGGTAAATGTGCATTGCACTCCAAAGACATCTGACTGGTCAGTATGTCAGTCTATTTCCATTAACCACAGCTCATTTTGTAATGAGAATGAATGGTCTATTCACTGAAATCCAGGCATCGGAAATCTTTGAATCAGGCTTTGAAAAAATAAATCTTGGCCAGTGTTTCAGTTAACAATGCAGAGGGGCAGTTGTGTCCTAATTTCACTGTATTTACAGTGTAGACTAGCTGAAAGCAAATGGCATATATTGGCACAAAGATTGTGGATGACTGTGTTATGTTAAGCTCATGGTCATCTGATCACCAAAATAAATCTAATGGTCCATCCATCGATCCCTTATCCAGCTTGTGTCAAACTGAGGCTGGAGCCGAGGCTGGAGCTGACGCTGGTAAGAGGAGGAAAACAGTACGTCAGTCTATCAGAGAGACATCAACAAGTTACCTAACATCCACGTCTTTGGTTTGTGGGAGAAAACCCACTCAGGTACAGGTGGATGTGCAACCTCCTGCTTGGCAGAGAACACAGGAAATCTTTAACCCAGCTGGAGGTTCAAACCCCACTGCGATGAAAAGGAAACGTTGCTAACTTCTGCATAACTGTGCAGCAATGAAATAATTAGTTTTGGGTTACTTAAAAGGAGTGACATTTAGTGTACGTAAAACAGGGCTACCTTTCTTTCCAATGACTGCAAATTATTGGAGTTTGCTGTGTTTGGGCATTTTTTAATATATTTTAATATTTTAACAGAGATCTATGCATTAGAAAATTGCATTAGGGCTGGCTTACACAGGCATGATATAGACTAGGGTATTTTTTCACAGCACATGTTTGTAAATTATATGGAAAAGGAGGAAAACCGCAGGGATAATAATGCCGTTAATGATGGCTGTATTCCATTTAGGTGAGCTAAATCAAGGGGATGGTAATGGTACATAGTGGTTCCCTGATGAGAGTCCGACTTAATGGAAGAGTGTTATCATTAACATAGCACCGCTTGTGTTTTTCCTGCTTTGATGAGTTGAAATATGTACAGAGAAGAAGGTTCGTTGGCAATAGTTTGATTTTTTGTCACCACTTTAACATTTACATGATATTTTCTATCAGTCCAATTGTATGCACTCTTTTGTTCTTTAGGTTTATTTTAAAAGGCTGACTGTGTAGCTTAATAGGCCAATAACTTAAAATAAGAGGACAGTAATTTAAAATGATTGGCAAATATCTTTAGAAATGTTTTCTTTTGCCGAGTCTACGTGATCTAATTAGCCGTGCTTTCTGTCCATTCATGGTTAATTCATTTCCTGCTGCTCTGACACTGCTTTATTAATCAAACCTTGTCAACCTTTCTCTTACTATCCACACCCAAAACTATAATTAGAATATAATATAAAAATAACTCGTATTTTCATATTATTAGCACTTGTAGTTCACAAAGATGAAGATGAAAAAATATTGCCAAGAACAACCTGAGTTTGAACAAGTTACAGAATTACTTTCACAGAGACATTTGAATGGCATTACAACTTAAAGTTAATGTTAATGTTAATGTTAAATGTATAAAATGATTTACTGGGTAGATGTAGTGTAATTTGAGAGTATTTAGCCAGCCCTTTCTCATGTTGTAGGTGTCCAGTACAGCTATTTGGTCAAAAGTAAGGAACCCGTTGGCATTTATACTGCATTTGGACAATGTAACAACTTTTTTTCCACTGAATCATATCTATTCTATCAAAGGGAAAGTAAGAATAGAGTGACTTGTTCCTCCAAAATCCTGCTAATTTTATATCTGTTTAATAGAGAACCATTACCAAATTTTATGGAAACAGTAAGCCTAGAGAAAGTGAAAAAAGAAAAGAAATACTACTACTATGAGGAATATAAATACTCAATTCAATTCATTTACCTCAAGGCTCTTTATATTGTAAGGCAAAGACCCTACAATAATACTGAGAAACTCCTAAGAATCAAACGAACCCCTATGCTAAAGCATTTGGTGACAGTGGGAAATAAATAAATAAATAAAATAAATACATTTTTATTTATATAATAATAATAATAATAATAATAATAATAATAATAATAATAATAAA
Organism: Oreochromis niloticus; assembly: GCF_001858045.2. Classification (NCBI taxonomy): domain Eukaryota; kingdom Metazoa; phylum Chordata; class Actinopteri; order Cichliformes; family Cichlidae; genus Oreochromis; species Oreochromis niloticus. Next base: position 10,295,734 of record NC_031973.2, read on the forward strand.
TTTGATTTATGAGCGCTTTTCAAGTCACCCAAGGACACTTTACAATGGGATAAAACACTTAGTAAAACAATGGCAGAATAAGAACAATAAATCAATAAAAAGAACAATATAGCACCTTTCTAGACGGAATCACAAAGTGCTGCACATAAGATAACAAATAATAAAAGGGTAAAACAGACAATATAAAACAGGCAGAAATTTAACCAAAAACAGTTTTAAAAAGGTGAGTTTTGAGTTGTTTTTTAAAAACAACTACCGAGTCCACAGTTCGTAATGTATGAGGGAGAGAGTTCCACAGTCTCGGGGCCACAGTGGCAAAAGCTCTGTCACCCTTAGTTCTCATCTTAGTCTGTTTTATAGCAAGTAAGCCCTGATCAGATGACCTCAGGGACCTGCTAGGGACATAGGGCTGTAGCAGATCAGGGATGTAGGGTGGCGTCAGTCCATGCAAAGCTCTAAATGTCAAGACCAGAAAAACTCAATTTAAAAGTAAGAAACCTCCAGCAGGCTCAGGGAAGGGCAACAATCTGCCATGACCCGTTTAGGGGTGAGGAGAGGAAGACAGAACAAAAGACATGCTGTGGAAATGCACAGAGGGCTATAAACAGATAGGGAAAAAAAATTAGATGAAGAAGAAACACTCCGTGCATCATGGGAAGCTCCCAGCAGCCAAAGCCTAATGCAGCATAACTGAAAGAAGATTAAGGGTTACCTGATCCAGTTCTAACTATAAGCTCTATCAAAAATCAAAGTTTTAAAACTAATCTTAAAAGCAGAGAGGCTTTTTGTATCCTGAATCCAAAGCGTGAACTGAAAGCTGAAGGCTATGCCTCCTGTTCTACTTTTAAATGCCCTAGGAATCACAAAAAGGCTAGTAGTCTGGGAGCAAAGTGCTCCATTGGGGTATTGTGATTTAAGATAAGATGAAGCCTGATTATTCAAGACCTTTTATATGAGGAGAAGGATTTTAAAATACATTCTGGATGTAACAGGTTGTCAGTGAAGACAAGACAATGTGGGTGAAATTACCTCGCTCTTTCTAGTCCCTGTCAGTACTCTTGCTGCAGCATTTTCGATCAACTGAAGGCTTTTCAGGGAGTTTTTCAGCACAGCCGGATAATAACGGATTACAGTAGTCCAGCCTAGCAGAAGCAAATGCATGAACTAGTTTTTCAGTATCACTCTAAGACAGGATGTCTCATGTTAGAGATATTCTACAAATTCAAGACACCAGTCCTACATACTGGTCAAAAATAACGATTCCTTGCAATGTTACTGGAGCCCAAGGTAATGCCATCCAGAACAAGTATCTGATTAGACATGATATCTCTAAGTTTTTTAGGGCCAAGTGCAATAACCTTAGTTTTATCTGAATTTAGAAGCAGGAAATTTGAGGTCATTAGAGGTCTCTGAAACAGTTTAACTAATTAGTGTGTGTATTCTGGGTTCACGGATAGATAAAGCTGGGTTACATCTGCATTGTAATGCCTTTGAATGACACTGCCTAAGATAAGCATTTAGAATGCAAACAGAACTGATCCTCGCACAGAACCCTGTGGGACTCCATAAGTACCTTTAGTGTGTGAATATGCCCGTGTGCCCATGTGGGTAAACTGCTCTATTTTCTGATTTTACTTTCCTGATGAGTTTATGAGCCCCACTGTGCTCTTCAGATAATACTGAATAAAAAAACAAGTCCATACAGGTCTACTCAATTGTCAATTCTGCAGTATCTACAGTACACACACAGGATTGAAACATTGTTTCCCCCACTTATGGTGTGCAACTACAATGAATCAAAAAATCTAATCAAATTAAGAGCTATAACTGCTCTGAACCTCTATTGTGCTCCTGGTCCGGCTATTGCTTGGAACAGGAACAAGACAACTGCCATCTTTAACATTACAAAATTATCCCATTGATTTCTTTTTAGTAATAGTGTGCACTTCCTATACAAAAGCACAATTATACTTAAATATACTCAGCTACAGTACTTTGTCCCTCTAGAGAAGAACTATTGATTTCGTGAGGTTGACCAAGTTAAACTATCAAACTTCATTAAGGGCTCTGTCGGAAAGCCATTCATCAATCTATCTAATCAATTCCTTTGATCAGCTGTGTTGCTCTAGCAGATTAAGTGGAAAAGAGCTGTTAAGAGCTGAGCTCTTAACTACTAACTCTCTGTTTCATTCCTTTATTCAAATTTCCAACCACTGACTGACAATGGAAATGATAATACGTGAACACCTGAACACCTCTTCCTGTCTTTCGCTCTCTGTCTGCACAGCTGGACAATGTTATGAGGGAGTCAGGGCCAAGGACTGTGTGCAAGACCACATCGTCTGTCATCGTCACCTCCATATCCAGCCCGTCAATATTGCACAGTCCCCCAGGTTACCATGGCAACTTCAAATTGACCAAAAGTCACAGCCCAGTTGCCAAGGAGACCCTTGACATAGCCATGCTGGAGACAACAGCTTTACCATGAACAGCGGGAGAGAAGTGAAAGCGTGTGAAAGTGTGCGTATGTATGCTTCAGTATTTCTCCCCAAATGGGAACTTTTCTTACTAGCATGCTGTTTGCAGGTTATGATAACTGTGGACCATAGCATTGTTTTTATGCATGCAGTGTACAAGTATGTGTGCGTGTGTGCCCAGTAAATTTATGCATGTGTTTGCACTCATTTGAATTTTGTCATTTCTGACATATCATGGCGGCTGGAGATTGTTTACCTCAACTGTAAGCAAACTAGCCTTAAGCACAAAATGTGAAAGGTGGAGTCACACTTGGATCACACCTGACCTTTCTGGACATGCTTTCTGGTCATACTATGTGAGATTTGCCATAAATGGAGATGTTCTTTCTGAATTATTTCCATTTCAAAGTGAAATGTGAATATTCTTTATCTTTACATACAGAAGTTGAATGGCTGCTGATGTCATCAGTTTATTCTGGGGTGTTACAACTGAAAGTTTTAAAAAATGTTGAGATTTTATTTTGTGCATAGTGTTTATATTAATGCTTAGCTACCGAAAAGTGTCAGAATCCTACTTTTGAATTAAGAACCTATTAATGCAAATGAAAAGCATGTTTTCAAACCAATCTGCTTCTACAATAAAATAGAATCAGAGCTCTTGTTTTTCTTTTATAGTGTTTGCCGAATAAAGAATGTACTCTAAATGATGTATCTAGTATAAATAATGGACCAGACATTTTGTATATTAAGACTGAATAAAATGACTGCTGATTATGTGGAAAAACTGACCGCACTACTGATCTCACTCAGAAACAACACGTATTTAAGCCATGTTAAAATTGTAGTGTTCAGCTCCTGCTCCATCTGTACCCACACAGTGTTTGCTGAAAAGCTCTACGTGTTGAAACCTGCTGAAATTTCAGAATGACGGGAACAAAGTACGAAACTTTAATAAAAAGTGTAAAAAAAAGATATACAAAGGTCCTCCACAGTTAGGAATTCACCTATGAAGATTAAAGCATTTTTTGTGACTAATCAAAATCGAAAACCTCGCCCACACCCACCAATATTCCACTTCAAGGTCATCCCCCTTGAGCACCTATGGATGGCTTTGAGCATTTCTGCTACTTTTAGATTGCTCTATGCATTTTTTGTATGCCCACACTAACTAGTTAACCACTTCTATTATTCAAATTAAATTTCACTTTGAACAACACAAGTTCAGAAAAAGCCAAATCTGCTGAGTTAGGCCTCAGGTCGAGAAACTGGCTAACAACTGTTTGGCAAGTATTTGCCAGGTTAGAGAATACCTACCTACTTTGCAACCAGTTAAGTGAAACTGGTTGCAAAGAGATATATGGTACTGCAAGAAAATCTCCTAGGAACTGCTAGCAGATTGCTGTGGTCACCCGTTTGCATTACAAGGTTCACTGCCACATGGTTGTTAGTTAGCAAGTGTTTGGAGGCAAATCAGCACCTTCCAGTTATCAAAGCAGCCCCAAGGAGGTTTTTCCTGCAACAGCCTCTTTACAATTTATTTTACCTAACAATTGCTAGTAACCACAAAGTCATTGGGGGTGTACAACCAACCAGAGACTGCCAGAGTGTTTCGGTGTGCTATGTACAAGCACTGCAGCTAGAAATGTCAAACTTTAGACAGCTCAGGATCTTTCAGTAGAAATCCTCATTAACATCCTAGGGTTCAAATCTCCACAGCATCTGGTTACGTTCTGTCTGGAGTTTGCATGTTCTCCCTGCCACTGTGGGGGGTTTTAAAGACATGCTTTTAAGGATGGATTCAGTGCTGAAGGACACTGAATAAAGTGTTTTATAAATAAGTGTGAAAAGTTGAATGTAGCTTGTAGTGTAAAGAGCTTTGAGTGGTTAGTAAAACTTAAAAAGCACTATATAAATGCCAACCTTCTCCACATGATAGCTAGTTTAGTTTTGCACAGAATTTGACGTCTGTTGATCCAGGCTGTCAAAATTTGATTTCTGGGGACAGAATGTAGCAGGAGTGCAGGAATCCATCTGATTGCACACAAGGACATGGCCTTGGAAGGATTAAATTAGAAACCAATTAATTAAAAAACAAATTAAAATGCACCTGCTGGATTTGTACCACTGATTCCATCTTTATCTGCCTTAACATTAAAAAACAACTAACAAAACTTTAATTTGACATGTTTCTGGACTTGGCAATCAGACACACATATGAACACATGTAACAGGACAGAAGAGAAGAGTCCCTTTGTCATTGATTTTTCCATTCATGGTGACATCAAGCAATACAGATCATACTCAGCAGGACACAAATGGGTTACAACACAACAGAAGGTCACCCAACAACACAGTATGAGCATGTTTGTATGTGTACTGGATGTCCTAGGGTATTTTGCATCCCTCCAGATGCCATAATTTAACATCTAGATGTACAGGTGACAGTTTATTAAATGATTTTTTTCCCCCTAAACATGTTTAGTTCTGTTATCTCATAATCAGCTTGAACAAATACAACACTGTTTGTCCACCTCCGTACGTGTGCAGGTCCTTCAAGAGTCCTCAGATTGCTGCATCATTGACTATGATTGTAAAAACCTTTTTCTTCATGCCTCAGCATAAAATCTAACTCTTGATGTCATTTCTGTCAAATAATGTATTGCGGATTCAAATCTTAGCTAAAAATACAACACTTTTTAAAATCTGTTTTCATTATTGCTCATTTGTCTTGTAGTATATTTTAATGAATGTATAAAAAAATGCATATTTGAAATATTATGACATGACAAATGTAAATATTATAAATATGTTGACTTTAAAATCTGCTTTGATGAAGTGAAGGTAATTTTGTTTTCTTTGTACAAAATGTTTTGTGTTGTTTTTATTTATTTTTCTAAATAAAATATATCGCTAAATTCTGGGAGGTCAGTTTTGTGATCTTTAAACTTGTGTGAAATTAGGATATCTCTTAACTCTTAATGTAAACCATGTGCTCTTAAAAATTGCCATTACCAAGTGCTGAAGTGATTTTGTTCGGTTTGTTAAATCTCCAAGTGTCAGATGGTTTTATTCAGTTTTAAAAACTACTATCAGCTTCAGTCGTAAATGCTCTTTCTTGGTCTCAACAGGCAAAAAGTTTGTAAGATATTAAAGGTATTTCACATGCATTAATATGCCCATGTGCAGCACTATAATGATTTAGTTATGCAGATCTTCACTATAATCATTATGCACAGTCTGGTCTGTAATAATGCATCTGTCCATCAGTGTCTGGCTGACCAGTATTTTAGTCTGCTATTAGGCAAACCTCAATAATGGAAGGCATCCAGCTGGTGAAGCAGCCAGAAAATTGTGTTGTCAGATAACCGGATTGGCTCAGCATACATCAAGTTAGTCCAACATGTCAGAGAAAGACTACATGCAAACTGTCCCTGCAGAACTGTGGCAGGGACACAGCATTTCTTTTTGTAAGCAGAGGTGGTAAGTTATCTTCATGTCCACAATCATGTTTGTCTTTTTTCAGTTTAATTTCAGTTGTCTTTAAACACATTACTTAAGTCAACATAAGATGACAATGACGATGATGAATACTTTATATATCATATGTTTGCGAAATTCTTATGTTAAGTGAAATTAATGATAAAATGTGGGTTAAAAGAGTTCCGGAGATCTCCCTGTGGACAGATACCAGAACAGGAAGTGGTGTTATAAAGGTGCTCTGTTGCCTGTCCACTAGGTGGTGCAGTGGGTGGTCAAGATTATGCATGGTGGACAACAGTTTGCTCCGTGACCTCTTCTGCACCGCAGCTTCAAAAGTGTCCATTGTCCAGCCAATCACTGCTAATCCTGATCAGTTTATTAAGTCTGTTGGCATCACCAGCTCCAGTTCTGCTCTCCCAGCAGACTGCAGCAAAGTAAACTGCACTCACCACAACAGACTGACGGAAAATCTCCATCATTTTCTGGACATATTGAAGGATCTCTGCTTCCTTAGTAAACAGAGCCTGCTCATCCCGTCTGGTATACAGCCTCTGTGTTGGTCATCCAGTTCAGCCTGTTGTCACTGAGCACACTGGGATACTTGTACTCCTCCAACATATAATCATTCTGTCCCAGCATAGACACGGCTTGCTTAGCCGTCTAGTTTCATTCTTGATCATCGCCTCTCTGATCGTTTCGACATTCAGAAGCAGATTATTCCATCCAGACCACACCACAAAATCATCTGCCCTGTATCCCCACCCACTGACTCCACTTAAAGACTTAATTCTGTCCAGTTTGTCCAGAATCTCTTCTGTGTTGCATCTCTCAGGTGTCTCTTAATGGTGCCCCTCAGTGTGTGTCTGTAAGCTGTTGTGCACGAGTGGTAGAGTGGTAAGAGAAATAAACAGAACAAATGAGCTTCAATGACATCTCTGCTCATGCATGACACGATTGCACGAAAGTAATGTCCGAAAAGTGTTCGCACTCATGTGAGTATGTGTTTCACATGCCTCTGAGACATTCTTAGTCAGTTTTTTTATTGCTGACACATGCATAGGATTCATCACACCATAGATAAGCCCTAATTATACAGTAACAAGTGTATTTGAAGCTCATGCACATCAAGAAAATAATAGAATACATAAATGCGCACACATTTGCATGACAAACTATCCAATCCCATTCACCCATTCCAAATACAAGAACATTCTCTAGTGGCATTTAAGACACACTGCACAGCCAACAACACTTTACAACATTACAAAAACACTTTCGATGTTAACTACTCTGAAAACAAAATGAATAAAAGTACATTTATAACAACAGTGGGCACTGAGAACCGTTCCACTAGGAAAAAAAAGTGTGTGTTCAGCTCACTTTAATTTTTTTTATATATAAATGCTGCAAAAGAAGAAAAAAGCTTTTTTCCCAGTATATTCAGCTTTATTCTGAGATAAGTATACTTAAACTCTAGTGTCTCTTCCATGCCCATTGAGGGCATCCATCCATGCATCCATCCATGCATCCATCCATCCATCCATCCATGCATGCATGCATACTCTTCTGGTTGTCCTTATCAGGGTTGCAGGCGGTCTGGCGCTTATACCAGCTACCATAGGGCGAGAGGCAGGGTAAAACTTGGGCAGGTCCCCAGTCTGTCACAGGGCTGACACAGAGAGACCAACAACCATTCACACCTATGGGCAAGTTGGAAACACAAATTAACCTAACCCCACTAACTGCATGTCTTTGGTCATAAATTTAGACCATTTATGATATGAACAGACTGAATATTTAAATGTTGATGGTGTTGTTAAAAAGATCTGGCTTTCTCTTTCAAGATATGAGTTTTATTAATTCCCATCTCCTTTACAGTGCTACTGTTATTTACACTGTAAGGTGATTAGTGCTCAAGTAAGCCCAGCTTTAGGACATTTACAGAAATAAAAGGCATTCATCAGCCAAGTTTAATCTCTTTTCTTCAGGCATCACTGCAACATTTTCAAAGCAATCTTGACTTAACAGTTTGGACTTTAAGGAAATTATCCACATTAGAAGACATCTCTGTTGAGCTAAGGCCATGAAGCTGAGGACTGAGGATACATGCAAGCATAAACCACTAACTGATGAATTAGTGAAGACATTAAAAGAAACTGGTAAAATGTGGACTAAATCCTTCCCAGTCCTAGTATTTATGTTAAGCTTTTCACCTCTGGAGCCTGACGTGAGAGTGACGAAGTTTAAGCAGGAAATCGAAATCTCAAGAAGCAAATACCGTACATAGACTTAGACAGCATTAACAGCATATGTGTTTTATGTGTAAAACCTATTTAATGTTTGCAGATTTTTATTTATTTCCACCCGTGCATTTCTGAATTATTATCTATTATTTACAGTGCATACAACAACAGCACTGACTGACTCAAAAGCATCATTTTTGACCTTCATGTGAAAAAGCATTTGACTAGCTGTTCTTTATGTGCTTTAAATCTAGAGACAGTATAGGAATAAAAGATCGCTGACTGAAAACTCTTCCCTGGAACTGAATGTGAGCCCAAAACTTTCAATTATTTTCAAATATCTTGTTTCTCTTTTTTGGACAGGTGTCTGGGATAGATTAAAACCTGGCATGATTGTGCTACAATTCTATCAAAGAGGCCCAGTATGTGACCACGCCACATATGTGACTAAGAAATATGATTTAGTCAAGTGGTGTCAAAAATGTTTGACAGATTTGTGCCCTGAAGTATCATTAAGGTGAATCCGTAATCACCGCTAAGCACTGCCTCGAGGAGTAAATTGGCCACGCTGGCTCAACTTCACTTATTGCTGTTTTTCACACCACATGCACATGAAATCAGGTGTTTAGTCTCACACCACTGCAAAAACCCTGCCAGTTTGAAAGTGTGTGACTCAGAACTGATTCACAAAAATAATGGGATGTGGTATGTGAAATTAAAAAAACATGCAGTCTGTCACGACCTATTTAACAATGCCTACGTCTGTTGTTTGTGTTTGGTTGTGAATTAAATTGCTCCGTATCACACACACACAAACACACAGAGAGAGTGTTGGCAACTTAATCAGCTGGGTGGGTGTGTTGCTAGAAAATTGGCCTTTGGTAATTTGTTGTTTCCTCTCTTAAACAAAATGAAAGACTGAGAGCCTGAAAGGCGAATGACATCAGCCCACAAACACTGATTACAGACAATAGAGTGCAAGCGGCATGCACTCATAGGACTGAGAGAGAGAGAGCCAAAGAGAGGCAGAAAGAGAGAGAGAATGTGTTGCAGTAAGAGGGGTCTATATTGGCGATATGAATCGGCAGTGAAGCATTCTAGGGCTTCGTGTTACAGGCCTTATACGGGCCAGGGCCCCTGTGTTTCTGGCTCTCTCAGCTATTCTTAGGCTGTCTGTCCCTCACCCTCAGCAACCCTACAGGCAAGAAACTCTTCTCCACATTAATACTAATTTAAATGTTCATTTTTGCAACTTTGCACTTGAGTGTTATTGATAGTTTTGGATTTCGGGGTAAGAAGTCAGACTTTACTGTTTTCTGCAGTAGCTCAGTCCAACTCTGCACTCTCTTCTGTGTGTGTACCTATCTGCACGTGTGTGTCTGTGTGCACAAACGTATGCGTGTGTGTGTGTCTCCATTTGTGTATCTCAGTGGTTCCACAGCACCTGACCCACCCACACCAGGGTGTTTGTCCTGAGAGCTGGGAGCAGAAGGGTTGTGAAGCCAGGGCCAACGGAGGTAAGAGCAACCACCGAGGCACCGAGCGGGACAAAAGGATAGCAGGGGTAGGACGGAGAACAAGGGCACACCACACAGGAGGGGAAACCGCGCTGCCAGCAGGAGTTGTTTGCAGGAGGAGTGTTGACGTTTAGCCGAAGATGAGTACATACACAGTGTCTCTGAATGGCCCTGCTCCGTGGGGTTTCAGACTACAGGGAGGAAAAGACTTCAACATGCCCCTCACCATCTCCAGGGTAAGGACAGGGCGACCCTCACACATTTGTTGTGCAACATAAAGAGAAAGTTATGAGAAATGTGACACTAACGAGACAGCCTGTAATTAACTTGGAAAGGGAAACCAAAACTTCTTCAGACATCTCAGACTGTGTGCACTGATTGGCTGGCTTAGGGCAAATTGAATAATTCAGTGGTGATAAAAAACAAAATACACAGTTCGCAATACTGTAAGCAATTGATTAACACCCTCAAAAAAAACCTCTGTAACCTTTCCCTGCTTGGATAACTTAGTAAGCATCATTTTATTTTTTTGTTGTTCTGTCAGCAGAAAACCAATCACACAGCACATTCTTCAACTGTTTAATAAAGTGCCCCTAAACCCTTAAATTTAACCTAAAAAGCCTAAAAATCTTTTATTATGAAGCACAGATTAGATTATTTTTTCCTGCTCTGATATATTTGACATCTAGCTTGTGTTTGTGTACGCGCATACTGTATATCTGTGTGAGCAGGTGTGGTTTGTGTGTGTGCTTTGGTTATGTAATGTTGCTGTAAGCGGTGATGGCAGGGAGCCTCCGATGTAACCTCCATGGAGACTTCTAGAACAGCAGCAGTGGAAAGACGGGAATAGTTTCACTGCTGCCTGACTTAACGCTGAGTGCTGTTGGCACACTTCAGCTAATTTTCAAGAATGCCTACATTTCTAAAATGCACAGTCATCTTGATTAATCACTTTTTTCCTCATCCAAGTCATTAGTTAAGCAAGTGACTATTGAAGTTATTGATATTGATTTGATTATTTTAACTGTCAAAACTGTTACTAAATTATTTAAAATAAAAGTTAAAAAAAACTTATATCAACTTATAACAAACATAATTTTCTTTAAAAAATAAAACAAAAGCTAAAATCTGAGTTAAAAGGAAGGAAAGACTATAACCACTTAGTGTTCAGCAGAGAAACTTTCTCCCTTTCTCATTCTCTGGCAGGCACCACTGGGGGTGTATTTACAGCATTCCCTTTAAATAGCATTAGGGGAGAGGTGGATGGATGGTTGGGAATGGGACAGGAAAGAAGCGAGCATTGCGAGGAAGCTAACGGCAGCTTGTGTTACCTTTAGTAAGCTTTCTCATGGTCAGTTTCAGTTTCCTCGTTTGGAGCTGCTCCTGTGGAGAAACAGATGGGCAGGGGGTCGATTTAGGAAATAACAGAGAAAAGTAGGAATGAGGTGGATGCTTGCCTGAGAGTAATCTCTGCTCCCCTCCCACCTCAAGCCCTTCATTCCTCAGGCCTGATTGATGCTCAGCTGGCAATCAGGCTCTGTTATATTGATCCAGACATCTGTTACTTCATTGTCTTCTGATCCCCATCTTAGGCAGGCGAGGGGAGCTTTGATCTGTGTCCAGAGTAACATTGTATCATTGGATTTGTTCAGGTTACCTGTGATTGGTCCTGACAAGTTAACATAAAACACTGCAGCTTGACATGTCAGCTCGGGGTGACATTACAGTTTGACGTAACACTGCAGAGGTTTGGATTTCGGACTTTTGCCAAGAACTAATAAAAGGAAAGAGGAATGAAGACATTGGATTCCTTACTTCTTGTTATCCAAGCCAAAGGACTTGCCACTAAAAGTGATATTTATTTATACATCTATTGTTATTAATTAAATATATTGATGTTAAAATGTTCTCATTGTGCTTGCCATAGCTGAAATTGTTTTAAAAGCTTGACTCTCTCAGAGTTTCACCCACACCACTCCGGTCTATTTGCATGCTCTCTTGAGACTGAAATATTTCTAAAGGAATGAAAACATCTCTCACCGTGAAAGCATCTCTCGTTAGCGCATGTGGAAAAAACAACCTAACAATAGCAACATTATGTCTAATATTTGTCTAACTAATTGATTCGGTGCAGTCTGGCATGCTGTATAAAACATGCAAGTAACATTTTTTTCCACATGAATTACTCATCGTTCGTTTTAAAAACTCTTATTTTGAAGGATGAATCTGTTATATCTAAGGAAAACACGTGTGATGAATTGTTTGGGTGGTGTTGCGCGCTTCGCTGAACTGAGCCAGCAGAAATATTACTTCTCCTTCACCTTGCTTTTCTGCTTCTTGCACACACGCACACACAAAGACTGAAATGGAAACAATAAAGCAGGAAAGAGGAGGGCAAAAAGCAGACATAAAGAGGAAATAAAGACATGACGACAGTGAAAAAACACAGCAGACCAATGATAATGTGATAAAATCTTGGGGAAAAAATTGCTTTGTAGTGAGTTTGTAGAGGCTATGATTAAAATAAACAGAAAAAAGAACAATCAAGGAAGTTTTGCATGAATGTCAGTAGCAGGTGTGTGTGTATAAGTGTGTGTGTTTGAGAGATAGAGAGGGGGCTCACAGGGGTCAATCACTGGCATCGGGAGCATCGCTTATTTTTAACTCTTTAACGAGTTGCCTGTAAGCCTAGACCCAATACTGTATAACCCAGACCGCTGAGCTCACTTAAACCTCCTCTCTGTGTAGTTTAACAGCTAAAATGAGGCTTTGTTGCACAGCTAGAAGTAGGAATACTGAGTTGAAGGTCATACATGAAGGATAACTGAAAGTGACAAAGAAAAGTGATGTAATGATTTACATAATCTGAAGAATAAAATCTTTTTTCTTGTCATTCAAATTCAAGAAAATCTCCCCATCCCTCTGTTAAGGACCCTTTTCTCTTTCTCTCTTGTTTTGTGTTCTCTAACCGCAGACATGAGACACGTCAATGAAATGAGTTCAGTGTCAGGAATAAAAGTATTCTGCACGCTTTGTGGCTCTGAAATGTGGCTGCTTTTATTTCAGTGTTTTTTCTCTGCTGTTGACACTCATTAGACTCGTAGATAACATTTGGTTACGCTCTGTCAGTTAACATAACTCATCTCCAGAGCTGAAGGATTACTTTAGTTTGCTTCATCGGCTTTTCTCTCCACTAACTTTAAGGCTTATTTACTGTGCCGCTACACACACAGAGCATTAATAACTGAGTGAAAAGAGCAGCTACAGTGGAAGCGGAAGTAACACGTCGGCTGGGCGGTTTAAGACCAACGTTAGCAGGCAGATGAACGAACTGTTTGAATCGTATCTTGTGTTTGTAACTTTCTTACATGCAGGTCAATTCGTACTACGTGTAACTGCATACGTTTGTCAGTTTTATGAGGAACGTGTATCAGTGGCTCTAGCGTGACCTGCTCTGCTGACCCCTTCCTTAGATAACTCCGGGCAGCAAGGCAGCGGGAGGCAGCTTGACCCAGGGTGACATCATCTCAGCTATTGATGGGGTCAGCACCGAGGGGATGACGCACCTGGAGGCCCAGAACAAGATCAAGTCTGCCACCACCAAACTCACCCTCTCAATGCAGAAGTAAACAAGCAGCACACTTATAGCTTAACACCCACCCGCACAAACTAAAGTAGATGATGAAGAAGAAACTTTTAAGGTACTTAAAGATACTGGATTTGCCTTGTCAGTTTGGGCGTTTAAGGAGGAAGACAAAGTGATGAAAGTGATACTTCAGAAAATTAAGGTTCCACTTCACACTTGAGTAAACTAACAGATCTGGGATTGGCTCTGTAACTAGCTGTGATTCCACGAAATCCCTTTATGTACACAGTCAGTTCAAATCAGTTCAATTTTATGAGAGTCTCTTCAATCCACCTACACAGTTTCCATTTAGACTAAAGGTGAGCACATGTGATTTTTCCAACTTCTAGTTATGCATATGAAAAATTGCCTGATTCTGCAGCTCTAACACCAAAAAAAGTGACATGAGGAAAACACATCGGACTTTTTCACCCTTAACAGAATTAATTTTTTTGCTGTATAATCTACAGATCAAGACGTCCGGCTCCAGTTCCCACGGCAACTCCAAGGATGGACTCACCCATGCCAGTCATCCCTCACCAGAAGGTATAAACACAGCCGCTCTATCATAAAAAACACACCCAGATGACACATGCAGACATACTGAATATCATATATGTTGTCTGTTAAAACCTGTGTGTTGAAAATGTCTTTTTCATATGTGTTCCGTATCCTCGTCTTATATATGTTTGTAAGAATATGATTAACTATTTTAAAATGGTGCCATCAGGCAGTGACCTGCTGCCCTCTAGTGTAAAATATTCACAGTGCAACTGCAGGAATCACTACAGGGAGGTCAGAGGTCAGCAAAAGAAAAACAAAACACCAACAGAACAACTGCTATACAAGCTGCTAGCTTTGGTTTAATTTAATAGATTCATTTTCCATCTCTATATATCCATCTATCTTGACATTCTCCCATTTTTAAGGCATTACAAGAGGAACATTTTGCAGGAGAAGTTCAAAAGAAGGATCAAGAGTCTTGTGGAATCCTGCTGGACAAAAATCCCTGCAAAAGAAATCTCTTCCCAGCTTCAAGATCTCCACCAAGCCAACGGGGGCAGTACAATTCCCCAATAGGCCTTTACTCCCCCGAAACTCTCAGAGAAATGATTGATATGCAGGGCAAAATAGGCGAGGGATCAGCATCGGCCCGGAGAGTTTCATCGCTGGGGTAGGTTAGCACACTTTAACCACCGGTTAAATAATACGGAGAGAAGAAGATAACTAATCTGGGGGGTGAGCCAAAAGGAGCTCACCCAAGGAATGAAGTCACACCTCCCTCATTTAACCAAAGATTAACAGAAAATGTACTCAGAACTTTCCACTGCTATTCCAGTACGCATAACCTCTCACACGTGGCACTATTTTGGGAGCGTGCATACAAATGCACCTGGCCTGCATCCAGGTAACAGAACAGGAGGAGCGCAGGATCATTTGAGGATATTTGGAGCCTCTTTACTAAAGGTCACATTACCTCAGCACTACATTTAAATATCTCAGAACAAAAACTGACTTTTCAAGATGAAAACATAAAGCCAGTGAAATGATGCTGCCATCAGCAACATCGTCACCAAAGAAGTCTTTTTGCTGTTTCAGCTCCCAAAGTTGCTTTTTTGAAGCTTTTATCATCTGGGAAATGCATCCCTCTTACTGCACACATGGGAATGCAAAGCCCACAACAAGGGTTTTATTCTTGTTTGAAGCAGAGACATGCTGTTTTTGCGAGTGTCACTGATGTGAATGTAAAAGCTCTGCAATTATGGCAAAAACAAACCTGCTGCACAGGTGCTGACTTACGGTTCTCTGAGCTCGTTCAAAAGACCAACAAACAAAAGGTGTCAGATTCTGTTTTTTTTCCAATAGATATAAATAATTAGGTATTAATTTTGTTGTTTTTTTGTTGCTTTTTTTTATCTTTGTTTTTGCCTTCTGGCTAACTGTGTGTTTAGATTCAGAAAACAAACCAATAACATTCATTTTGCTTAATAGAAAACAATTCTAAGGGAAAAATGCAGAAACATTTATTAAAAATTAAAGTCAGAATTTTTAAAACTGTTTTGTTTTTTCACCCCTAAAATAGCAACAATGCTTTTCAGTGGATTACATATTTAATAACCTGTAACTGACTAATTGTTTCTGCTGTATTGTGCTGTTATTCCTGAATTATTCAGTGTAACAGTGGCCATTTATTGCAGCAATGTGCTTTTCTCTTTCTAAATTTATCAGTTTTGAGAATATAACTGTAGGGCCCCACTATATTTTAGGGTTGATATTCATGTAATGAAAGACGTCCTTATAGAGGGTGATTTTCAGCTCCACAGAAAACCAAGGAATTGACTCAAAATTAGCTCCAACATCGAGGGAAAATGCCACTATAATAATAATTATTTCTTCTATGTTCACAGTGCATTATTGGGCTATATTATATATTTTTTTGGACAAAATATAGTATAGCACATTCTGCACATTCTTATATGTACTTCCTAAACAGATACCAGAAAAACAGCACCTTTTTCAACTCATATTTCCACCTAACAAAGCTCAGGTTGGCTCCATTTCTTTCTTCTTCTTCTTTTTTGGTGCCCTTAAAGTCATATTCATGTTGCATATTTGATCTGGAAGTTCCCATACCCGGAGTCTGGTGGGAGTTGAATTATGGCCGCTGTTGAGCGGTCTCTTCTCAGAAGGATGGCATGTGTTTGCGTGAAGTCTCAGTCATGGAATACTTGTAGAGTTTAATTAAGGGTGTAACGTGTTTGGCCTCTGACATATCACAGCCAGGTATCAGTCTCCCCCTAATCTGTTTCCCCTCTGCTGAGCCCTTACAGTAACGGCCAATGGGAAGTCAGGTGTCAGAAAAACGTGCTCCATGCAGAGCACAGGACGATGACGGCAGCGTCATGCCAGCAGCCCCACCTCACTGAGCACATGCGGACACAGACACACACACGCTCGGAGAGGACGAGCAGCTGTTGTACGCGGTTATGGAATGTTCCGCTCTGGTTACACACCATCATCCTGAATCCTCTGAAAGCCAAACCTGAGAAAGGACACCCCTGTCTATAGGGAGATGCCCCATACGTGATATGTTTCACTTTACTGTACCCTGAGCACATCCCTGTACTGTAGAGACAAACATTTATGTGTCTCACCACTGTGGCAGCGTGGAATTGAACACATTTACACCGACAATATGAAGTTGGCAGTGATTCCTCGCATAAGATGAAGTCAGTCTCTCTGAAGATTGAAATCATTCAGGCTTAAAATCTCACACGATTATTGGTTATGCTGCACTATGTGTAGCTCATTAAAACTATCAGGCACTCTGTTTTTCTCTCAGTTTATTTTGAAAACAGCAACAGAACTCGCAAATACTCAGAAACTCAAAGCGCATTCAAACTGTGACCTCTGCAGGAGGTGAAAATTTAATAAAACTATAACTGTGTCTGGGATAGGCTCCAGTCTCCTCTGCAACCCTGAATTTATTAAGCGGTTAATAAGATAGATGCATGGATGGATGGACAGACTGAACTATTGCCATATTATTAGCCTTGTCTCATGCCCATATTAAAATTAAATAACACTGAAAACCACCATTTGTTCCAAGTAACCCTGAGAATAAGACTGAAATGTGAAGATCTGATGCAGATTTATGAAGGTGAATATACGTGAAACTTTACAAACTCCTGTTTTAGCAGGTTTTAAAAGCCCAGAGTGTAACCCTTTATACATGAGACAGATTCTTGGCAAAAGCTAAAGTGAAACCAACATAAATATTTCCATATGCAGGGTTAGAAATAGGCATCTCCAGTAACTTGTCTGTGCCAGCCTGTGTTCATCTATCTGTAATGTCTGCTGTTCTGACATAAGTTGAGCGGGCGGTTTGCGTTCTGTTTTGTGTAGTTGTGTATATTTTTGTCTGTTCTGCGCTAAATGTGTCTACATCCCTGCTGTCTTGTGTCATGTGACTGAAACACTTCTGCTCCTGTCAGTCACTCCTGAGGTTTCGGGGGTAGCAGGGAAATATCCCAGTGATGGAAAAACGGCTGCAGTACATGGGATTACACATGAGCACTGTAGCCGGATGGTTTCCTGCAACGCACATAGGGCTATTGTTATCCACAAAAAATACCTGTAGTGATTCACCACATCCCCTCCTTTTGTCTATTTTTCTCTCTTTGTGTGTCGGTTCCTCTGGTGTGTTTCAGGTTATTGCAAACACAGCTGCAAAGTCAGTACCTTAATTTATTTTTACAGCATTTCATGTGCATGAAGTGAAGCGCAGCAGTATTAGCAATTTTCGATCATCTACTCGTAACTTTGGTGTGGAGTGAAGTTGTGGGATTTGTGTGTTGGTGGTTGCTTCCTTTTAGCTGTTGGGCTGCACTGAGTGTGGCGTTCACAAGCTAAAAATTCAAGTCATGTTAAAATCATCTGGTCCCCAGAAGTGGAAAATGGCAGACTACCACATTACTTTGGTGACTTTGGCCAGAATCTCTACTTTTCTCCATGTCACAAGAAATGACTGTGCATCGTTCTTCACATTGTTTATCTAACAGCTCTGTTGCCATTTACTTTATCATAAAAATGTAACATACCTGTCAATATTACATTGCAGCCAAGAGACCAGTTACAAAGTTACTTACATTTTGAGACAAAGAAACCAAAATAGCCTGTAAATTTTAGCGCTGACACATTTTTATTTCTCCCATAAATAATTATTTCATTTTCATTTCATTTCATTAAAAGTTTATTGATCCCAAAGGAAATTGGTTAAGGCTGCCGGCATTCCAGCATCAGCACTGAACTCATAATGTACTGAGACATTTACCTGCATTTCCACTTCTGCTGGTCCTTTTAATCAGTTTTACTGTGTGTGAAATTCATAACAGATACGTTATGTATTTGCAGTACTATGTCTATATCAGTATAACTGAGTGCATCATTTTAAACATGCCAGTAATGACCTGTCAGTTTGGCCTGCTGGGTGTCTGAAACATTAGCATGTTTGGTTTTCTTTGGACTTGTTTGTTTGTCAAGTAAAAGCTGAGAGTTTAGAAATGTTCAAGTGATAATGTCAAAGACCTTTTAGCTTCTGTTGACATGCTGTGTCCCAATTCCACAAATATTAGAAATATTAATTCATTGGTATTAAATATTTATCCAGTAGGATCTAATCACTTGCCACACATAGTACACGAATAATGCTGTGTTTAGTTTCCCTCTAAAGTTGGGTGTTGTAGCTTCGAATAACGTGACTCCTTGGAACTTGGAAATTCTGACTTCAGCTGGATTGCACTGTAAGAAGTTAGCATATGACATACGCAGCAGCTAATCTCCCCTCCAAACAGTGACAGCAGGATGCAATGCTTCCTGTGTCAGCTAGATTATTTTTAAATATACTTCATTGTGGCTTCAGCATTAAAAGTGAAAGAGCTGTTAGGTTATTTCTATGTCTATGGGCACTTAAATACTGTTAATAAATTGTGAACTTTTTAAGTGATGTTTGTAGACAATCTCAAACTTTGATGGTGTAAGTCAACATATGTAGCATGGTAGTGCAGTGGTTAGCACTGCTTCCCCACAGCAAGAAGGTCTGGGGTTCGAATCTAGTCTGGAATTACACATTTTTCCATGTTTTGGAGCTGGGACACAGCTACAGTATAGAGTGGTTTATATTTGCTAACCACTACAGCGGTACAACAGCCCCCCCTTTCTGCCGATTGCATGACTACACCTTGACCTTGCCGTCTCTTTTCCCTCATATTCCTCTCTCCTATCCCCTTCTGTTAACGCCTCATGTTTAAACCCTTCACCCCACACCTGAAACCTTCTTCTTTTACCCACTGACCTTTCACCCCTTCCACCTGCTCTGACAGTGTGGAGTACACCCCCAGCTTCAACCCCATTGCTTTGAAAGACTCAGCCCTGTCCACCCACAAGCCCATTGAAGTGAAGGGTCCAGGAGGAAAGGCTACTATCGTTCACGCTCAGTACAACACACCAATCAGCATGTACTCACAGGACGCCATCATGGACGCTATCGCAGGGCAGTCACAGGCAAAGGGACACGACAGGTGAGGACACAACTAAACCAATCCCGCCCCCAGGTGTTTTATACCTCTTTTGCACTCACACTTGATGACATCACACTGACTGAACAAAGCCATGTGTTTAGAAATTAAAGGGTCAGTTACTCAAATGACAAAAAACCCATATTCATTCACTTAATCTTCACTTGCTGGTTATATTAAGGCACTAAAATCTACTTTGATTGTCAGATTGGGTTAAAATATGCATCTGTGTGTAAATGACACACCAAAGGGTAGTTTGCAAGTCAACTGGTGAGTTATGAATGAGAATCCTATCTTACTGTTGCCATAACGCAGTAGGTCACAGCATTACTGCCACTATGAGATGCCAGTGTCTCTGATAAAACAGCAGTGGTTTATGAAACTGACCTTTTAAGAAACTTCTGCCTGAAAAGCTCCAAATAAGGTGGAGCTTCTGAGCATACGTTAAGCTTACGCTGCTACAAATAGGGTGTCTATAGTAGTGTAGTGTATGCCCGGGCTTTTCCTTGTTGTCTGTGTCCGTGCCGAGTACTCCTCCGTGCCTTCACCCACTTTCCTCTGCTCATTCCATCCAACCAACCAACCACACCCGTGCTGTCCTCCACCCATCCCTCCCCATCCTTTCTTCCTGGTTGTGACATGAAGTGAAGAGGCAGGCTCCCCCTTGGCGTAAGTACAGCAGAGCGTTTCCGTCTCGCCTCTCCTCATCCGTGCGTCTCCTCTCGTCTCACGACTTCATAATAGCTTGTGCATTGCGCCATGTGTCTCATAAACTAATGCCCGACTGAAAAATGTCTGAAAATCCTCCAGCCTCCCTTTGTATACAGAATTTATGTTTTTACGTGTTTGTCTGAAACATCACATCAAAGTGTTTGATGCACACTAACCATGAGGTTGTCATGGTTATGTGTGAGGAAGTACCCGTGGGTACTTTGGCCTTAGTGTGAGAGTGCAAGCCGAGTTTAGAGTCATACTCTGAAAAAAGGAGCCACTATCATCACAGCCTTGGGAACCTGATGGGATTTCATCTGATGCAGTTTTATGGCATGGGAATGTTCTGAGTATCACAGGTTTTTAAAACCTCTACTGCCCGGACCCGCACTGACTCACTTTCTAACTGCTGTGTACACGCTCTTGAGTATTTACTGTCATGAAGACTACATGACAGTAAATACAGGCACTTAAGGTAAAACTATAGATCAACAGAACAGAATTGAATATGATGGATTAACACATAAACTATAAAAATGTAATAATTAACCTTAATGTAATAAATGCCCATGATTGTATAAAATTCAAGATTTTAACCTAAACAGCATTTGAGTAGGATTTCAGTGGGTTTGTAGTGCAGTGAGGTGCATGTTTTAAATACTGCAGATTTCAGCAGGTCTTTCCAGTTTCAGGTCTGATACACACTGAGATTAGAGACTTTAAAGAACTCCTAAAATGCAAAGAATTTTAGACACATACAAATTTACATACAGTGCTGTGAAAAAGTCTTTGCCCCCTTGCAAAACCTTTGGCAGAAAGAACTGCAATCAGGTTTATGTGATAACTTTCACATCACTGTGGCTCTCATAAATGTTAGCCCCTTCTTCTTTGCAGAATTGTTTTAACTCAGCCACATTGAAGGTTTTTTTGGGGGGGGGGTTTAGCATGAATAGCTTGTTTAAGATCATGCCAAAGTATATCAGGCCACTGCAACCTTGATTTGGGGTTTTTGTGCCATTCAGAGGTGGACTTGCTGGTGTTTTTCGGATCATTGTTCTGCTGCAGCCCAAGTGCGTTTGAGTTTCAGGGTCCAAATTGATGGCCAGATATTCTCGTTTAGGATTTTTCATAGAGAACAGAGTTCATGGTTCCATCAGTTGCAGCAAGTCATCAAATGTGCAGAAAGCTTTTTGGTCACCAGTTATTTTCTCCTTGGAAATCTCCCTTCGATGCCATTTTTTTCCAGTCTCTCTTTTTGTTGTTGAACCATGAACACTGACCTGAACTGTAACAAGTGAGGCCTGCAGTTCTTTAGACGTTGTTCTGAGTTCTTCTATGACCCCTTGGATGAGTCATCAATGCACTCTTGGAATAAGTTTGGCAGGCAAAAGTTTCACAACTTTACCACTAATTGATGATTTAACAAGGGGCAATTACTTTTTCACACAGGGTAGGGTAGGTTTGGATGCATAACTGTATTTTGTATTTATCTGGGTTTTGTCTAGTATTAAAATTTGTTTGATAATTTGAAATATGTCAAAACTAAATGAAAAACTAAGAAATTAGGAAGGATGCAAATACTTCTTCACAACGCTGAATTAAAAGTGTGATGCTTTATGCAATTTTACTTTTTGTTTTTCAATATTTGTTTTTGGTGTACAAATATTCTGTTCCAACAAAGCAGTTGTACACCAAAAACATAGCAGTACTCCAATATTGATAGGTGGTAGTGTATCATGGGCACTTAATACATGATCTAGTTTCAGCTTTTAAAGTTTGGGCCTTAACATCCACTTTGGTTCCATGACGTCTAACTGACCTCTTTGCCCTGCAGTGGTGTTCTGCCCATCAAGGAGCCTGTGGTAGATTGTGCATCTCCAGTGTACCAGGCAGTGATCAGGCCAGGAGAGCCCCAGGACATGACTGACTGGGCTCGCCGTGCTGCCAACCTGCAGTCTAAAAGCTTCAGGATCCTGGCCCACATCACTGGCACCGAATACCGTCAGTACACTGACTCCACCTTATCTTCTTGTCCTTTCATCCTTTATGATTTCATACCCTCTCCTTGAATGTGCCCGATACTTCTCCTTGCTAATCCTCAATTAGTTATCATCTCATTGAGAGATCTTACTAAATGCTCCTTTATGTCTGTCAATGCAGTGCAAGACCCAGATGAGGAAGCCCTGCAGAAGTCAAGGTAAGAGTGGTCTTTTAATGGTGTGTGACCAGTCTACTGACATTTGGAGACAGAGTGGTTCAGATACTTTAGCAAAATTGAAAAATTACATCAACTGGCATCAGCTACCTTGTCTTAAAGAAAAATACATAGAAAGCTAAGCTGAACTGAAGTGGATACTTCAACTTTAATTAAAAGGGTTTCACAAAAGTATTGCATTAACTGTTTATTGCAGCCATTTTTATACACAGCAACCCACTTTCATATGCTCAAAAGTAACTGGACAAACCAACATAACCTTTAATGTAAGGATAGTTTCTAATGCTTGGATCCCTGCTTGAATCCCTGCTCTGCCAGGCCTTTACTGCAGCCAGCTTTCCTTCTGCTTTATGGGTCTCTTTGACTTAACTTTTATATCTAATAACCTATTTTGACACCAGAACATCATATTTTGAATTTTGCCTCAGCTAATTATTCATTTGCTCTGTCAGATTAGTTTTGCAGCACTTGGTTGAATCTGAGCAGAGAGCTCAGCTGCTTCTATTAGGAATGTATCAGCAATAAATACTAGTGAACCAGCTCCACTGGCTGGCAGCTATATACACCCAGGCTTCAGTATGCTGGTATGCTTTAGATCATGACTTGCTCTTTTCCTTCTTCATACTTTTCTCCTTCCATCATTCTTGTGCAAGTTAATCTTGTACGTCTTGAGAGTTGTTTTTGACAATCTCCAAAGAAACCCTTTACTATCATCAGTTTATTTCAGAAAGGAGAGATACCGAGATACAGAATACAATTAATCTATTTGACGATTAGACTCTGATGACTCCCAGTGATAGGAATTAGGATAGGACCCCCTGGAGTCTAAACACTGGTGATGGTGAAGATGAAGATAAAGGCTTAAATGAAGCTCTGAGTGACAAGGGTGGGGCAGAGTGCAGGCTGATTGGCTCAGAGAAAGTGGGCAAGAAGATGATTGGACTAGAGCAAGCCATTGAGTGTGATAGCATGGAAACCTGGCAGTGATCGAAACAATATCCTCCTGAGACCGAGCCTATTCATTTTTGTCCTCTGTAATGGACATTTGTTTTTAATCTGTATCCTTTTACTTATTTGAGCAACCCTACTAAGTCTCAATGTGCTCAACAGAGGACATTCTGGCATTTCCAGTGATATCTCATGTTTGGGTGGTTTCTTTTACCTCCAAAGAGGCAGGAAATCACAAAAACAGAAAAATACTTTTTTCCTCGGTTCTCAGGAATCCACTTGAAATTCTTGGAATCCACTTGGAAAAGTGGTGCACTATGTATAAAACTGGCTTTTTCTTCTAATACACTTTGATGATGTACAGCTGAAAAATTACAAAGAAGTGTGTCACTCTCCAAATATGCATGCACCTAACCGTAACTGTTATTTATTTATGTATACATAATACACACGTATTGTTTTCCCTACCATCAGAGAGAAGTTTGAGTCGGAGGTCAAAGGGCCCCGCTTTGCCAAGCTGAAGAACTGGCATCATGGACTGTCTGCACAGATCCTTAATGTCCAGGAATAAAGAGGAGAAGCCGAGAACAAAGGGAAAGAGAGAGAGAGAGGGGGGAGGAGGAGAACATGTAAAGGACGACATGGACAAAAGGAAGAGAAAGAGATAAATTATGGAGAGAGATAAGGAGGAAGAGGAGGAGCAAACTGCTCGGGAATGTGACATAGTATTGTAGCCCAGCTTAGTTTGATGAAAGATACTAAATGTTAGTGTAAGAATGCTAAATGTTAAATGTCAAATATATCTGTCAGCTGCTAAAACCTGATCTAGCATTTGGGTTTTTCTTTCTTTGTTTCCTTTTTGTTTGGGTTCTGTCTCTCTTATGTAAAAGGGAAATTGTACAAAAATGAAGTATTCAAGTGAAAATGCAGAAATTATGTTTCTTTTATGCACCAGTACGTAAACAAACATATGAATTTTAACACGATGTGCATATTTGTCAGGCAGCACACATAGAGATGTATCTAAATGCACCAATACAGTATGTAAAAAACAAATGCACTGATATGAATGTGAATAAATGTTTTCTTAAAACAATACGGCTGAATGAACTGCTGTAAACCACTTAAAAATCAAAGCTGGAGACATGGTGTGGCGTCATGATTGAGACGTTCATCAATCAAGTTTCCTGTCATTTCTGTTCCTGATGGAAAAGCAGAAGCAGTCTTTGACTTTGCAAACCAGGATATAAAAAAACAAAAGAGCATCTAACAGCTTTTGACAGGATAATAAGATGATTGTTTATTTGCTTGTGGCACCGCTGGCACTGGCACAGCTGTGATAACAGGGCTGACAGAGCCTTAGATATAAACCCAGCATGTGGAGCCACAATCTTCAGCTTTTATTTTAAGGCAACGCTAAACTTAAACTTTTTCTTATTTTCTAACATTCACTTCTCAAAAAAATTAATAAAACACTGAAAACACATCAGATCTCAATGGAAAAAAAACTTTGCTGAATATCTATATGGACATAGACTGGTTAATATGTTAGGAAAGAAAGGATACCATATTTTTTTGTTTAAAAGAAAATTATCAATTCAAAATGGTGCTCAGTAGTTAGGATGGCCCCCATGTGCTTGTATGCATGCGTGACAGTGACAGCTTCTATTGGGATGACAGGTGTCCTGGGGTATCTCCTTCCAGAGCCTCACTGAACTCCTGGACAGCTTTAGGTGTAACCTGGGGGGGTCAGACGGACCAAAATATAAGGTGTTCTATTGGATTTAGGTTAGTAAAATGCATGCATACTCTCGTCACATGAGGCTGGGCATTGTCGTGCACCAGGAGGAACCCAGGACCCACTGCACCAGCGTAGTGTCTGACATTGGGTCCAGAGATTTCATCTTGATACCCACAACAAACCTTTTGGCAACTGCATCTCCTGGAGGAGTTGGAGTAACTGTGCAACCTCTGTGGGGTCCAGCTATTGCCTTATGCTTCCAGTAGTGACACAGAGAACAGCCAAATGCAAAGCTAATGAAAAACACAAAAGATGGGGTGGGAAAAAATGTCAGTGACCTTCATCTGTAAAATCATTTCTGTCTTCGGGGTTGTCTCATTCTTGCCTCTCTTGTGCACCTGTTTTTAATTTCATTGATACCAATGCAGATGGAACATGGAAATCATATTTGTCTGCGTTTGTTTTTTTTTTTGCCAATCGCTCCCCAACCAGCTAGCTAATGTTTCTGCACTTTCTAGTGAAAACTGACACACCAAACATGGACTTGACCAGTGAGGTCACAACAAAAAATATAAAAATATAGAACCAAAAATTCAGTTTTTAGAAAGATGTTGAAAACTTCTGCAGAGCAGAGGGGAACTGCCGGAAAGGGGGCTATCCTGTGTGCATTTGTCACTACCAGCAAGGCTCTTTTCAGGTAAACAGTTTATAGTTCATAGTCTTGCACGTTGACTTGGACTTGACCACAAAAGATTTGCAAACAGCATCAGTGACTGATGATCTTACATCTTATGATTTAACAGCTGAAGTCTAAATAACCCCCCACGACTGCCATGATGCTGCGTCATGATGCAATGAGTGCTGTGAACACCAGAGGGCAGTCAAAGACCTGAAGGAGGGGCCCTCCGCCTCTCTGCAACATCAAAACAGCGCTTCATGGATCACGTTGTTCTAGCTTCATCCCTTCCTTTATCTAGGAAAAGAATAACCTGTAGATAAGTCACATGACTCCGATATTCACTACTTTTCGTTGATTTGCAGATGTTTTACAAGCTGATATCCAACAATTGCACAATATAAAGTAGAATTCAGTGACTGAATCTAGTGTGCATCATCACCTTTAGTAGAAATTGATGTCTGCTACCCTTCCTACAGCCTTACATGAATACCACAGCCTCTTCTCCACCAGTCCAATACTGTGCATTAGTGTACTCTTTATTACACTACCGCAAACTAACCAATGCAGCCTAGTATCTTCATTAAAGCTTTGACTAACACAAAATTATTATTCAAGTACAGTTTATTTTGCAGGATATTTCACAAAAACAGCAAAATACCAAGTACGGATCCAGTGTGTGATTTAAAAGCTAAACTAAACTGGCGTTTGAAAATAATCTCAGATTTCTTCTCCTGTGCGTTTCACTGCATGTCACTCCAACTTTACATGTGCACCACGAACGCATCACAGGGACGAAACGAAAAAAGGATGTGTTGAGGGTGTAGCGGGTTACTGAGCAAGTAACTCCATGTTTTCACTGGAAACCACACCAGGCAGCAGCACACGGAAAATTACCTCACACGTACATTAACCTGCCTCAGATTTAATGACTGAAGGTGCTGAAGGTTCCGGACCGTTCAAGCCCTGGTTGTGATATCAATGTCACTCAGATTCACTGCACTGCTGAATCGGCATGTCTGAGTGAAACAGAAGGAGGAGGGGGAGGAGGAGGAAAAGGATGAGCGGGGCTGTTGTGACTCATTCAGGTGAAGATGACAAAGCAATTTCTCTCCAATCACAATAGCCGTAGATGCTCTCTTTGTCTTTCTTAATGCATTCTGATTCAGTTCAAGTGGTAAAAAAAAAAAAAAAAAACCAGAGCTAATGGCAAAGCATTTATATAAACAGCAATACTATATATAAAAAAATAGACAAGCATATAAATAATAAGTATCTACTAAGAACATTTTGCTAAGAAATTAAAAACGAAGGAATCAAATGTTTGGGACAAGCTCTGTGATGCAACTGCAGGTTACATTGCAAAATTTAATGATGCATATGATCTGAGAAGAGGCTCTGTCGGTTATGTAACCAGCGCATGGAGCCTCAGCATCTACAAAGGTGTGCCCAGAGCAGCGTGCCAATCAAAATATGCAAACAGAAAGCCGGAGGCTGAGCTGAGCATGAGAGCGAGTCACCAGAAGAAAAGATGGACGAGAGTGGAGGGATGACTAAAGGGGCGGGGTTGCAGCATGACTTGAAAATGCTGCAGCATCCGGCTGCCTCTCCTCCTCCTCTCCCCATCTTTTTACATATTGGCTGTATCCTCCCTCCTGTTCCTCTCAGTCTGAGTGCTGTAGCCCTGCTGTGTGTTCCTCTCTGCCCTCTGTTGGAGCACCAAAGGGAGGAGGAGCCACCAGGAAACAGGCACTTACACATACTCACCCAGACACACACTCTGACATCTCACAGCATCACTTCTGCACGCTCACCGTAAGCACCAGCCAGCCAACCAGCCAGGCCCGTTTGGAGCAGGGGAGCCCAACTGTTTCATCGCCCAACATGGATGTACTGATGAAGGGGTTCTCCATGGCCAAGGAGGGGGTGGTGGCCGCCGCAGAGAAGACCAAAGCTGGCATGGAGGAAGCAGCAGCTAAGACCAAGGAGGGGGTAATGTATGTAGGTATGTAACATATCATGCAGCAAAAAGAGTTTGGAGGGTTGTGGGGGGGAGGTGCACTGATTTTTTGGTGTATATGTGGAATTACTTCATGTACTTTTTGCATCATATGATTTGGGATCCATGTCTGAGACTTGTGAGAGGAACAGAGAGAGGAGGAGGAGGAGGAAGAAGAGAAGAGAAGGCAGGAAGGAGGGGATGGAGTGACTGCTGGTGGGATACTGCTGCAGGACTGGTGCAGGGTGCAGAGGGTGGACAGTGAGAAACAGCGAGGAAAAGACAGTCAGGGTTACAGCTTTGCAGCAGGACAGTGATCAGTGGATAAGTTTGCTTGGGGGGAAAGCAAAAGAAAAGCAAAAGAGAAGACCAAAAGGAGGGAAAGGAGGTCACTGCAGAGTTCTGTGACGCCGCTTCCTCAGGCTTTCATCACCTGACCAGCGTGACTTTAAATCACTGGTCTGTGAAGCAGTTTGGACGGGGATGTCAAGTGATGGACTGAAGTTCCCAGAGTGTCAATTTGTCAGATTATTTTTTTATTAAATTTACAGAATAGAGCTGACCTACATTCATAATTACAAGAAAAAAATATATTTAGAAAAGTGTTATAAAAAAGCATTTAAACACTTAAAAAGAATCATTTGACAGCAATGATGTAAGTGTGAGAGGAAATAAAATTTTAAATGCCCAAGAAAAATGATTAATTTATATTTTACCTCGGGTGCTTTGCACTCCTGCTGTTGTTTCCTGCACTTTAATTATAGCTCAAGCTGCCACTGCGTCACGTTTCAAGGTTACCCCAAGCAGCAGGCTTTTACACCACCTGGGACAGGCCAGAGAGGGTGCAAAAGTAAGGAGAGTGGGTGAGGAACGATCAGAGTGGAGGGCTCCATCGTTGTCTGCTGTCTATCCTGTCAGTGCTCTGTCTGACCATCATGCAGCAGCTTCACAATCTTAATCATAATGATGAAAAAAAAGGGAAAGTCAACGGCACAAGCTGGAGAGGGAGGGGTGAGTTAGGGCAAGGATCATTTGAGCACTGCAGCAAATTGCTCTCTCTCTATCACAACCCCTCCACCCCCCACCCCACCCTCCTTCTCCCGCACGCTCTACCCTCATCGGTTTGTGCTGGACGCAAAAACATTTGCGTGCTTGTGTGAGTTTGTGGCGTCGCAGCATCAGGAATGGCCTCCCAGTGAGTGCTCCTTCCTTCCACCCCCCACAGCTCACAAAACATCCACCCCAGGGAGACATGGAAGAACGGAGGGATGCTGGAAAAAGAGACAGAGAGAGAAAAGAGGGGGGGGAAAGAAGGGAGGGGTGTTATGTCACCAAAAGCTTTGAGCTTGTAGTCTCGTGGCTCGTGGAGGAGAAAGACAGGTGACACATTGGGACGGAGGGCTGAGACTTGCTGGGTAAAGAAACCCTGGATGTTCCAGGAAGTAGCCATGGTCACAAGCTCAAGGAAACAAGAGAATGGGGGTAAAAGTGAAGCAAGAGACAGAGAGGGAACAATGCAGATCATAGGGGGAGGATCAGAAGGGGGAGAGGGGATGTGATCAATGAAGAGTGTCGATGGTTTCACTGTATCCGCCTGCAGCAGAGTGCCTACGTCAGCATGTGGCTGTCAGTACACAGTATCAAGGTTTGCATGCCTGCTTTCCACCACATAGGCCAGACCTGGACAAACACAGCAACATGCTCTGTGATTTTATTTATTTATTTTTTTTTGAAAAAGCTCCTCCCTCAGCTGCACAGCTCCAAAAAGTTTTAACTTTTCATTAAGAGATTTAACTTCTTTTGATTTTATCATTGCCTTTATTTTTGCTTTACAATTTTTTGTTTAAAGAGATTCATATAAAATCAAAAATACACAATCCAAAAATTGTAGGTGTTTATTTTTGCAATAATATAAAAATATTGCAACATATATAGCAATTATTTTAGAAAGAAATCAGCAAGAAATTAGCAATAAGGAATATTAATTTTCTTTTTCATTTCTATGTATATGGTAATACAGCATGTTGTTGTTTATATATAGGTGTGTAAAATTGCATCTTTTTTTAGCTGAGAGCACATAAGGATTCACAGTTAACAGGATTTTTCACCACATCAGGATTGCTGAAGCATAAATCCTCCTCTGGAAAAAAAAAGCTGTATTTCTCTGTGTTTAACGCATCATTTCATAATGGGTAAAAATGCATTCAAATGCTCTAATCCATGCCGTCTTCGTGTACTCAGGCATGCCTCCAATCAGGATTATAATTTATTACAAGGATTATTTCAACAATTGCATTTTTGTTCTTATTCTTGTCATTTGATCAGCGGTGTCCTGTGCATCACCTTCAGCTGGAATCGGCGTTATTACAAAAAGATGTTTATGGTTCACTTGATAAATCATAAAGCAAAGTTTCCTCAGAAGTCATGTATTCTTTCACAGGCATGGCTTGTTTGGTGACAGGCAGATCAGCTCTTCAGCTGAAATAGTCACGGCGTGCAGTGACACTCGGGAGGGGGGCTCCCCCTGTTGACTGAGAAAGAAGCTGTGTCACTGCAGCCTGCGATGAGCTGTACTGCAGTACTGCTCAGTACTCCGCACGTGGCCCATGTACCACGGGGAACGTGCTGAAAGATGGAGGGAAGCAGAAGGTAGCAAGGCTGAGTGCATGTGGGACACTGTAAATGGCAGCAGCTGCATCTATGTGCCTATAAAAAACAGAGTACAGTCAGTTTACTCATCTGCAGATGTAGCCTTCCTTTCCTTCATTAGTTCCTTTTTACCTTCCTCTCACTGTTTCTACTGTTCTTATCTTTTAGCTCGGATACTTCCCTCCTGTCATCCCTAACGTTGGCAGATTACATAACCACAATTTAATCTGCTGGGATCATACTGTAATGAGCACAGGGCTGGAAAGCAGGAAGGCATGCACAGAGACGTGCTGCTGTTGCAGCCCATTCACAGGATGACTTCCAATTAAAAAAATGTTTCCAAGTGAAATGAGCTTTTTTAGAGCTAGTGGTAAAGATAACAGAGTCTTTAAACAGTCCAGACTTTATTAAGAAACATTTAAAAAGGTAAAACCCTTTGAGAATGCAGGAAAGCACAAAACACAGCAGTCAGACTGACAAAACTGTGAGTAAAAGTAGGTCTGTGAGTGTATTTTTAGAAACAGTAATGGATCACGCCGAGCTGAGACTCTTGGGAATGTTATGTCAGAGTTTAAAGGGGCAACAGCAGCTGAGAAATGTCCAAAAATACATAAGCAATATCTGCTGTCAACATTTTATGATATTTCTCTGACAACATTTAATGCACTGGTGTATTAAATGTGCTACTATTAGGCTATTAATAATGTAACTCTCATTTCTCTTATTACTACATTATTCATTAATACAAATCTATTATATAGTTTATGTTTCATCTGACTGTTTCGCTTACTGAGGAAAGAAACCATAGACAGGACAAGCAGGGCGTGTGAAATGTGTCTCTTTATTTTACAGGAAACATGCATGAGTCATGTACATGAATGTGAGTCTGTTTTTCCTTTTTGGTCTGCAGGGAGTAAGACAAAGGAGGGAGTGGTGTCATCAGTAAACACAGGTAAGAAAAGCTGCATGTTTGAGCCACTATTAAGATCATATAAACATAGAAACAGAAACCTCTGATGGGAGAATGCAGAGGTTTATTGTCTGAATATGAAGTGATTGCTGTTCCAAAGAGTTCGTTATGATCCCTTCTCTTATTACAAAACCAACATCTAAATATATTCACTGAATTCATGGCTACACCTTTAAGCACTGTGCTGAAACACTCTGGTACTTAGAAAAAGGAGCTCTTAGTCACACTTGAATGGTATAGAGTCCCAGATGGTTACAAGGGTATGTTTTATAACATAGGTAGGTGGGATGGTTAACCATCAGTTAATCTTCAGTGTTGAAGTTTTTTTTCTCTAGTAAAACAAAAAACTAAATAAATAAATAAAGTTTGAAAATATTTCTGTTAAAGCACAGATGCCACCTACTGTATGTGTCACTCAATTTGATTTTGCAACACACAGGTGCGGATGTTGTTGTTGATGATGATAATGATGATGATAACCTTTTATTTTGAACAGATAAAGGCTTAAATGCTCTTTAGATGTTTGATTTTAAGGGTAACATCTGATTTCTCAAATTACTTCTTTTTCTATCTAGAAATTTAAGATATGAAAAGCATAAATATTGAATTTTGGTATAAATCAAATAAGAGCAGTATGTACAAATAAACTGTTCATTGTATACATGTTTAGAGGTACAATCATCAGAAATGTGTTTCAGGACTTATCAGACGTCCTCTTCCAGGTGACTCAAATGTGGTTCATTGCTTGTTACTAAAATAATACTATGGCCAAGTAGAAATAAGAAAAATCCTGATTTTGTTCTAATCCATACAGATAATAACAGAGCTGCATAAAGCTTTAACAGTCATATAGAAAAAATAAATAAGATATTCACTGAAAGATTTTAATGTTTAGTGGTGTTATTTTAAATAATGACATAACAGTTGTGCTAAAGGATCTGGAGACTTCACTTTGTCCTCCACTGAGCAGGCTGATGTTGTTTGCTCTGGGCGCTCTTAGTACAGCGTCATTTGTGGTGAAAGACAAACTTGAGATTTCGAGATGTTTTTAAACTTTGCTTTTTATAAATAAAATAAAACTGAATAACACTATTTTGCTGGTTTAGCAAATTATATATGTCAAAAGGCTCTTCTGTGATTTCTAATGAGGCCAATGTATCAACTTAGTTTCAGGGGTGTCTCCATAGGGGGGGCCATGAGGTGGCACTGCCCAAGCCTACTCCACACTAAAGTTAGGGTCACTGTGGTATACTGTTCATGCCCAACACTCTTAGATGAAAGCATCAATAGGATTATAGCATAAATACTACTGGAAAGTACATTCACATCACTCAAGTGACATACAGGCTTATCCTTTAAGTACTTCTTTGTTATGATACCATCTACTTCTACTCTGCAGTACTTTAGATGAAAATATTGTACTTTTTAATGCATAAAATTCACTTTGGTGCTGTTGGTAATTATTCTTTGGCAGATTGTGAAATAAAAAGCTACGTTATGTGATAAAATGTATTTTATTGTATAGCTTACAACACACATTAATAAATCATTAATGAATCATGAACTATTTTCAATTCACAATGTAGAATGAGTACTTTTACTTTAGGTACTTTAATTGATAAAACCTTTGTACTCTTAGGTTACTTTACTAGGGTTGTGAATTTTACTTGAGAAAAAGGTGTAAATATTTATTTACAGTTCTACTTGGCAGGTAATACACCTGTATGAGGGCAAATGGTTACACATTAAACTGAATATGTTGCTACACTGCATACCACCTTTCCTGATCAAATGTTCTGATTTCCTGTCCTATCCCCATCTGATCTTTTCAAAGTCCTGGAAAGAGCTTTGCACAGATTTTCACATCGAGGTGAAAATCAGGACTGTGTGTGTTTTCTCACAGTGCAGTTTACACACTAACCCTCTTTCGCTCTCCACGTCTCAGTGGCCAACAGGACCGTGGATCAGGCCAACATCGTCGGAGAAACAGCGGTTGCAGGAGCCAACGAGGTGGCGCAGGCGGGTGTGGAGGGAGTCGAGAACGTTGCTGCATCAACCGGGCTGGTCAACCAGGTTAGTTACCATGGTTACTGTGGGTTGCACCAACACTCTTCATAGGTTTGACTCATTAGCATCTTTGCAGCTCTAGAAGGGAACCAAAGTTCTCCTGCAGTAAAAATGCTGAAAACTTCATTTTTAAAAAGGGATCAGGGATTGATTGAGCTGAACAAAGTGTCAGGTGCACATTTAAGTTAAATTGTGCCTGAAACTGATCTTTAATGCTAGTTTGAAGTTGAACACTAGATGGAGCTATTTCCCCTGAACTCACATCAGACAGCTGCAGGACACCAAAGAAATCAGATTTCTTTACTGCAGCACTCTGTTGAGAAACTTTAATTACATTTATTTGCTCTAAGTAAATTAAGTTAAGTTAAGTTAACTTAATATTTACAGATTCAATTATTATTTATGTCATCACTGTGTTGTTTACTTGTTTTTAAGCAAAGTAATAATAAAATATATATAACTGTGACACATTTGCAATAAACTTGTATTACAACTTGTAGAAGAAAATTTTGAATTACCACTCTAATGTCATTTGGAGCTCTTGGAACTGATCGTCCTCCTTCTGCTCTTATACGTTGAACTCTCTGTCAGATGTTAGATGTTCTTACATTTAACATTTGTGTCTTTTCTGCATGTCTTTATTGTCGTCTGTTTTGTGTGCCATTTCTTTTGTTATAATTTTGTGCCAGTGCTTTTTTTTCTTGTGCTTTGTTGTTGTGTTACTGTTCTCACATTTTGTTGTTTGTGCTGTTTGTGTCTCATTTTTGTTTCCCTGATAGGAGGAGCCTGTATACGAGGTGCCAGTTGGACAGAACATTGTGGGGTCATAGGTCATAAAGAAATTGGGAGGGTTAGGAAAGCAGAGGGGGGGGGGGGGGATACTGTGCATGTTGCTAACAGTCTGTTAGGTGTACACAATCTTTAGAATCCCTTTTGTATTGGATTGCGTGAACGTTAGTTAATAGTATACAACAAACTCAGTGAGCTCCAGGAGGAAAGGGAAGAAACTGATGCTTCTGTAAGGCTTCCTGAATTTATTCCTGCATCATTTGAGGCTTCATCCTTCCAGGAAAAATCTAAGTTGTAATACAACATAAAAAATAACTTTGTGACTTCTTCCTCTGAATATGTGAGACATTTTCCTCTCATGCTCACTAAGTTGCGTACTTTAGGCTCCAGTGATACTAAAATTCATTTCTAACCGTGTAGCTTGTCTATGCAACATTAAGCCACATCTACAGAACATCAGACAAGGCAGTGAATATTCTTATGGCATGCATATAAACTGCTTCCCTGTAAGGCCTGTGCATCAGCAGCCTGTAGGCAAAAGTGTTCCTCTGACATCTTAGAAAGCTATAATTAATTAACTGACTCTCCCCTTCCTGAAAAATCTTGTGCATGATGATAAGAGCTCTTTCAATGGCACTGCATGCTTTTTGGAAATATTGTAACTGCTTTATTGAATTAGAGATGCCATCAGTTCATTCTTTGATCCTTGCAGAAATATTCACGCCACCTCTCTCGTGTTTATAATAAATCCACATTAACGTCTTCTCCTCCCACAGGGAGAATATGGAGGAATGCAGCAGGGCGGGGAAGGAGGAGACGTAAGATAAAACTATTTGTTTTATTTTATGTATTTTATTAAAAACACATACACCTAAAGATGCCCTTGTTATACAACACATTTTTCTTTCCACTTTCCAGTTTTCATGATCTCGATGAGACTCAATGGCTAGTTTTATATCTTCTTTTTTTCCAACATGATGTTAGTTTTATCCCAGTTAGAGTCAAACAGACAATAAAGCACTGTATGCTTTAAGGTGGGCCTCCATTGTGATTTACACAATGGAGCTGGTAGTGTTGAGAATAGATGAGCTATAGAAGTTAGACAAAGCAGATTTCAGGCTTCTAGATTTCAAAACAAAACTGTACAACTTACAGATTAATTACTATATACAGGTTTTTACTGTAAATATCTCCAGGTTTTGAGACACATAAAATTATTTTAAAATGTATTTTCAGTTCTTAAAATACATGGATAGGCAGATCAGTTGGAATCCATTCTCAGTTTAAATGCACTAGAGTAAGTTTCAGTGTCACGTTGCATATCCTAAACTATCAAGGATCAAGCTGCTACTGTACGTCAGTTTAGTAATTTAGTAAAGATCAAACATCCAACCACCAGTCTGCAAAATTCAAGGTTTAAATAAACCCAAACCGGATTAGCAGAAAAAGGGAAGCATGCAAGTTTATAATGACAGCAAAACACTGAAAGCAGGTGACACATTTAGAAAGGAAGTTGTTTGGTGATGCTGTGAACAAATCAGCGATTTCACAGATATGTTGAGGAGTTCTAGCTGCCTTTTTCAAGTAAGGGGTCACAAGACTGGAAACACTTGAAGCCGCTGGTTTCATGTTTAAGTATGAATGCAAAAATCATTTCCATCTAAAATATGATTGCATGGAAATTTTAGGAAGCAAAAAAACAAATACCTCCAAAACTACTCTCAGCTATACTAAACTTTATTTGAGGAATGCTGATTTATGATTTTTAACACACGTTTCATGTTTTCTACTCTTATACAAATAGAAAAAGGTCTTTCTTTGTTATTATTTGTGTTTTTATGTTTTTCTTCTTTCCTTCCTTCCAGGGATACTAGTCATCTTCAGGCCCTCCCGTGCTCTCCAGCTGCCCCTCGCCTCCCCCTTTGCCTCGCTGTACCAGACTCCAGATGTTCAACATATTTTTTTGTGACTTTACGGAACCAAAATCAACTAATACAGACTCTTCCGGATGCTGCACCTCCACCCCTCTCTCTCCGCTCAGTCTCGTCACTCCCCGGTGCCTCCCCCTGTGGTCCTCACCGCCATCTTTCCTCCCCTCTAATTTTACGCAGCCTGAAGCTTTCGTACCCCCGCCTCATCTGTGTGTTAGTGGTGTCCTGATATGATCCTGGTGTTGTTGCTCTGCCACATGAACCCATAGTAAAATCTCACACGCAAACACACACGTTCACAAAAACAAAAAAGAAACACACCAACAATCGGCACACACATGAAACACTCACATACAGTACATGCCGTTACGGCACTGACTCGCACTTTGGGCGAATGAGTCACAGTTGGGGGGAAATACGATTCTGGGTGTGAACAATAACACAGTGTGCGACTGAGGCAAGACATGAGAGGGTGGACGAGCTGCAGTCAGTGCGTCTGTGTACCAGTGTTAGCTCGTGTATGTGTGTGCATGTGTAGCTGCTGCTGTATAGAACAAATCTCCAGAGGCTTGTGCAGGAAAATGTGCTTTGATGACGTTGAAGTTACCTGTGAAGTAGTTAGAGTAGACTGCATGAACAGATGTGTAGAATGACTCGTAACGTGTTGTTAAATCTAGAGTAGCAGCTGTTCTGTGTTGCTTTAAATGGCTTAGTGTGTGTTTCTACTCAGCGTTTAGGGTTAATACAGTGGAAGCGATAGACAATATTCATCTGTCAGAGCAGCAGCTTGAAATGTGTTCATGTGATGCATGAGAAAGCAAAGGCAACATTTTAAAAGAAACTCCTATAACATTTAAATATTTGAGGTGTGAGAAAGCAGACTTAATGAGAAAAAGCTCTTATTACTTTTAATTACTTAATTAAGGATTTAGGTTTAATAAGATTTGACTGAGAGGGAAGTTTCCCTGAAAAAATAATAATAATAATAATTTTAGATTAAAATTCAAGAAATGTCCTTTTTCCAAAGCAGTTCAGCACTCAGCAATATCCATTGTAACAATGAGTTCATATGTGAACAACTTTTAGCACTAAAGAACCTGACTGGCATTGTTTCAGAAACACAGAACTTTATTTAAAATTGATTATCTGCAGAAAATTCAGTAACTTCAAAATAAAGCTACATACAGAGAAAAAAATAACTAGAATTGGCACCTTGCGGTTATATTTATCCCTCACTTATAGTGTTTCACTACAACTAAAAAAGACCTTTTGTCAAGTATCACACCTTCATTATGTAATTCTGCTTCACATTTGTGTGAAACTTTGATAGAATTAGAAAATGAGTTATTTAGTTAATGCCAGAAACAAGTTTTGTATGGTGATTGTGAATTTTACCTTTGACTCTTAAATGAGCTGCATCATTGCTTGACTTAAAGTGAATGATTGTGCCAAATTAAAAGAAATTTCCTCCAGGTAGGCCCGAGTTGGAAGACATCACAAAAGCCTGACACGTAACTTCTTCAAGGGTAATTCTCATAAAGAAATCTGCGCTGAATAGTGTGAAAATGTTCAAAATAACTATTCAAGGAGAAAACAAGATCACTTCTTGCTATTGTGTAGTTGCTTTTTAGTCTCTGTAACACTGTTTGGCAAAACATCGAGAGAAACAAGCAGATGGGACATTTGTCAGTTGTTTGGATTGCAGTTGAAAATAATAATTCTTATTAATTCATCTTTAAAAGAGCATAATGAAGGTTTGGGTTTAAAAATGAGATCAGCTTTATGTGTAGTTCTGTGCACAGCTTGAATTTTGGGATATGTAGTAGCTTTTAGGGTAGTTTTTATTTCACACAATCTGAAGCTGGCTGTTGTGAAGCTCCCGCCCCTCAAGTGTCTCAACCAATCAGATCATTTCTTTCTGCTGTCACTCAGTGTTGTGACACCTTTCACAGCTTGCCTGCCCAGCTAAACTGTGTCTATATGTACTGTATGTGAGAGTGGACATGTGTGTGTACTAACACAGAACGGATTCAGCCAGCAAAATGTGTGTGTGTGTGTGTTTGTGTCTGGACCTGGTTTGTGTGTTCTTACTTTGAGGCCAATGGAAACTGATGACTGCATGTTGCCTTATCAAGCAATTTCACATTCCCACACACACACACGTGTACATCACAGTACACAACACACTCTAAAAAACACACACAACCACGAATCCCTCCACAAACACACAAACACGGTTCACACACCAAGTTTAAGTTGGCATCAAAGCAGACTCGCTGATTTTATAAACAGTACCAATGAAATTAAAAAGGTTTTGTTGAAATCCAGCTACGGTGTCAAGTTTTGTTTGAAGAATTTATATACGTGTGTGTGTACACATATATATATATATATATATATATATATATATATATTTCTTATTTTTGGTCATACTGCTGGACTGACCATTGGATGGTGATTTTTCTTCTTTGTAGGCCTATGTTTTTTGTTGTTGTTGTTGTTGTTTCGTTTGTAATGTTATAAATAATGAAAGGTAGTGGATTGGCCACTTGGTCATGATCGACCCTGGGCTGGACCAATTACAGCCGAGGAGATTGGATGCACCCTCCCGCTTGCTTGGGCAACAGCTCTGAAAGCAACCTTATCACAGACAAACAGAAGAAAATGGTATTGAGGTGAAAAGAAACGCGATTTGTCCCGTACTTCAGCTAGAACGAAAAAAGACACAAAGCTGGAGTTATTCTGTGTATTTACGCTGTCAGCTGCCTACTTCAGTCATGAAACAAATCAATGATCAGCTTTTCTGTCGCAAGTCCCGTCTCTCTTGTTTGCTTATTGCCCACTTTGCACCAGAAAGAGAAAACCAGCGGATGTCGCGCTAAACAACAGCAACACGTTTAAGCTTGATAAGCTGTTGTTAGAATTTATTTAATATTACTTTCTAGTATCAGCTGATGTTTGCTGGAGCCACAGCTGTCTTTGTTTTATGTTTTATTTTAGATGCCTGCTCATTGTTTTGACTATACCCTAAAGGAACAACAGATGTGGAAAGGAAACGATTCAAACTGAAACTATGAAAATCCAGACGTTTTCGTTTTGGAGACTGCTACAGAGCTGTTATAGAAAAGTAAAATCTCATCATCAGATGGAATACAAAAGCCAAACTAAATCATAATACTGTTTCTTTGAGGTAGCCTTGTGCTATTTTGTATGACTTAATGACTTATAGTGACTGATACTAATCCCTATCCTAAAAATGAAATAAAGGATTTAACATCCAGCTTCCATACACTTGGATTAACATAAAGTATATCATACTGTATGTTATTGGCTAATAGTTAATCATGCATCATTTTAATCATATATAATTACAGTGTGATATAAACCTAATCAATGTCATGAATGAGAAAGTACTTAAATATGAGCTGATAGAATAAGGAAGTGCAGTAGAGTGCTGTTTAGACATATTGTGTAATACAGGAAAGCACTGAATGTTCCAATAGGACGGAAAGTGTGAGTGTCTGTGTGTGAGTGTCTCTGTGTGTGTCAAACTGTACTAACAAAAAACAGCCTGAAAATCTGGAGACACTCCAGAGTCTCCGGAAATACTACACAAGACGCTGATTTACCATCATCACCGTGTACCCCTGTGTGGGCACCACATTCCTGCCTTTTTCTATCACTTTTTGAGATCTGAAAATCTGAAAAGAAGACGGACGTTGTACACCCAGAGAACAGAAGATGTTTGGAAGGATTTATATCTGAGCTGCCACGCCTTAGGAGAGCAGCGGAGACAATTTACTTATTGCTGTTCAAGGATTAAAGGGTAAAATGAAAACTTGTCCATGAGAGTCGATATATTTAAGAAGCTTTTAATAGTTTAAAACATTTATTAAAAAAGCTGTTGATTACTTCATAAATACTTTTTCATCCTCAGCTTAAGAACACAATCAATCCATTTTAGACTTACAGGAACTCGGAGTCTGAACCAACTAGTGCAAGAGCTGTGTAAGGAAAATACACCTTTTCACCTGGAAGTTGACTAAAACTCCATTTACAACAAACAAGAAACATTGAAGGTAAATGTATATCACCACATCACATCTACAAGTGCTGAATTTGATATATAATTTATCAATGGAACATTAAATTGAGTAAAAAAAATAATTCTTTATTGTTTTATAGATGCCTGCTCGTAGTTTTGACTACCCTAAAGGAATGGAGGATGAGGAAAAGAAAATATTCAAACATAAAACTCTGATGAAAAACCCAGAGATTCTCTATGAAGACACATATCAAACTGGTATAAGATGCAACCTCATTTTCTTCACCCACTCTGGAGCAGACTACAGGGCTGCAATAGAAGATGCGTACCCTCAATCCAAGGATATTCAAATGGCCAACAAACTGAAACTTGAGCTCTCTGATGGAGGCACTGTGTCCATATTTCCCAGTGGAAAGATTTTAATTCAAGGTAAAGAAGAAAACCTTGATGCATTTGAGAAAATGTTTAAGAAAATTAAACAAGATGTAGACACAAGAAAAGAAGAACAGATGATGAAAACATTACAGCAAATGAAAGTTGAACAATCGGATTCTGAAACAGAAGAACGAGACAAAGAGAAACAGTCTAAATAAAATGTGATACAAATAAGAAAAAGCAGGAAACAGCAAAACAATATGGGCATTTGAACTGTTAATAAGTGAATATTAAAGTTTTTGTTCTGTGTGTTTAAAAATTACTAGATATTTTAGCCTGATTTTCAATACTTTTATAATCTTTATTCTCTTCTAAATTCTGCTGTTCATTAGATATATTATTGTTTTACAATGATGCCAGGAAAAAGTAAGTACATTATATTATATATTACAAATATGAATCTCTTTCAGTCTGTAGGTTTGAAGAATTATAGTTTTGTACCCACTGAGGTCCGTCTCATATCTGAAGGTCAGTTTTCCACAGAGATGAATGAGATTTAATCTTCAGCCACTCAAATTAAGATGTCACAACATCAGCATTCAGGTACATGTCCTGCAGATCAGTTAGGTTAAGATAAAACATGGGATATTATTTTATATTTTATTGATTTTGCTTTGCCTTTGCTAAGTTATATAAATAAAATATCATGCATACAAAAGTCTAACCTGTGGACATTCCCTTTGTTTAAAACTTTTAAATAAGTATTACATCTATTAATAGCTCTTACCAGTTCTTCTAGCTACTAACTGGTTGAGCCAAATGACACTGCTCAAACATGAATCTATAGGTCTATATACAGTGGCAGTGGCTAAAGCCAGGGCAACAATGGAATGGTTTAAAACAAAACATATCCATGTGTTAGAATGGCCCAGTCAAAGTCCAGATCTAAATCCAATTGAGAATCTGTGGCAAGATCTGAAAACTGCTGTTGACAAACGCTGTCCATCTAATCTGACTGAGCTGGAGCTGTTTTGCAAAGAAGAATGGGCAAAGATTTCAGTCTGTAGATGTGCAAAGCTGGTAGAGACATAGCAGCTGTAATTGCAGCAAAAGGTGGTTCTACAAAGTATTGACTCAGGGGGCTGAATAATTACGCACACCCCACTTTTCAGTTATTTATTTGTAAAAAATGTTTGGAATCATGTATGATTTTCGTTCCACTTCTCACGTGTACACCACTTTGTATTGGTCTTTCACCTGGAATTCCAATAAAATTGATTCATGTTTGTGGCTGTAATGTGACAAAATGTGGGAAAGTTCAAGGAGGCCGAATACT
Organism: Oreochromis niloticus; assembly: GCF_001858045.2. Taxonomy (NCBI): domain Eukaryota; kingdom Metazoa; phylum Chordata; class Actinopteri; order Cichliformes; family Cichlidae; genus Oreochromis; species Oreochromis niloticus. The sequence continues at coordinate 10,337,605 of NC_031973.2, forward strand.
TTTGCAAGCCACTGTAGATCATTTGGTTTGAAGGAGTTTATAGACATAGTGCGGACCATGGTGAGCCATTTATGTGAAGGTGAGCCCAGCCTCGTTGTCGACCTTGAAGACCTTCTCGATGGCATTCACATAGGCAGCTTTCCGCAGGTCCAGACCGAGGTTGTACTTGCTCGCTGTGCGCATGATTTGCTACAAAAGAAGATGATGACACAGGTTATACATGCTACACCGCCAAGTTCAAGTTCAAAAAGAAAATCTACATTGTTTTAACTTCCAGCGAAAAATTTCAAAAGTCTTTTCAGTGAGTTTTTGCTTGGCGGGTAACAGCAGCGCTCTAAAAGTATATGGAAAGGCATAAATATTTAATTTAAGTATAAATCAAATAAAGATATACAGATACAGATAAAAACAACGTTTTGATAAACTGTTCATACAATACATGTTTAGAAGTACCATAACACAATCATCAGAAATGTCATGGCTGCACATGCATTTAATCTGTTATTAGACTCAAGTGGCATCTCTCAAAATATAAAAGAACCCACCCACCTCTTGAATCGCACTCTGGTTCTTTAACTTCTTAACGCCTAGTGTATCATATTTGATACATAGAGGGGGGTTTTTTGCCAGTTTTGGGGATTTCAACATCATCAGTGTGAATTTTTTCCCCCTGAAAAACCTAAATAAATTGCGCAATAAATTTTTAAGCAATTAAAAAAAACAGATAAGCAAATATAATTCAAATTAAATGTCATATATTGAAATTGAAATGTGATTTATTTTTTAAACAATTACAAAAAATTAAACAAAAAAAGGTTATATTAACAATATTTTTAAAAAGGGAGAATGGAGAGGAATGGCTTATTTGAAGAGTTTCAGTCAGGTTTCAGAGCTCATCACAGCACAGAAACAGCTTTAGTGAAGGTTACAAATGATCTTCTTATGGCCTCTAACAGTGGACTCATCTCTGTGTTTGTCCTGCTAGACCTCAGTGCAGCGTTCAATGCTGTTGACCATAATATCCTATTAAAGCGATTAGAGCATGCTGTAAGTATTACAGGTACTGTGCTGCAGTGGTTTGTATGATATGAAAATGCTGAAAGCTTCATTTTTAAAAGGCCTATTTAAAGCATAAATAAATAAATCACAGATTGATTAAGCTGAAGTATCAGGTACACATTTAAGTTAAATTGTGCCTGAAACTGATCTTTAATGCCTAGTTTGAACACTAGATGGAGCCGCTTCCCCTGAACGGGACACCAAAGAAATTTCTTTTCTGCAACACTCCATTAAGAAACCTTAAACAGATTTATCTGCTCTTAATAAATTAAGTTCATTGTGACTCAGTCTGCTAATGAGATTTCTAACTTATATGTTAATAGATTTATTTATTTTTTATCTAAGAAAAAAATAGCAAAAAAAAAAAAAAACTTGTACAGGATATCAAACGATCCCAACCTGTGAGGATTTTTCTGTATTTCAAGTTTTTTACAGCCTAAACATAATTCAAACTTTAAAAAAAAACTACTATTTACAGATTTAGTTATTATGTCAGAACTGTGTGAAATGATTGATCACTTCCTTTCTTTTCAAGTAAAGCGAAAATAATATATATATATATAATTGTGACACATTTGCAAAAAGAATTCAAAAAAAATTTGAATTACGATCCTCATGTCATTTGGAGCTCTTGGAACTGATCAGCGTCCTTCTGCTCTTATATGTTGAACGCTCTGTCAGATTGTAGATGTTCTAACATTTAACATTTGTGTGTCTTTTCTGCATGTCTTTATTGTCGTCTGTTTTGCATGCCATTTTTTCGTTATACTTTTGTGCCAGGCAGTGAATATACTTATGGCTTGCATCTAAACTGCTTCCCTGTAAGGCCTGTGCATCAGAAGCCTGTAGGCAAAAGTGTTCCTCTGACATCTTAGAAAGCTATAATTAATTAACTGACCCTCCCTTTCCTGAAAAATCTTGCGCATGATGATAAGAGCTCTTTCAGTGGCACTGCATGTTTTTTTGGGAAATATTGTAACTGCTTTATTGAATTAGAGATGCCACCAGTTCATTCTTTGATCCTCGCAGAAATATTCATGCCACCTCTGTCTTGTTTATAATCCATCCACATTAACGTCTTCTCTTCCCACAGGTATAATATGGAGGAATGCAGCAGTGCGGGGGAGGAGAGGTAAGAAAACGATGGCTGAGATTAAAGCAGAAATCATTTAGAATAAATTATGGATGTCATACCTTATTATGCAATAAACAATGAATGTTTTTCAGAAATCAAAAGTAACATTTTATTAATTAATATAATAATATTTAATGATGTTAATTTAAAAAATTGTTACCTAGATATTTTACTTTGTAATCCTTTTATTCTGATATTTAAACTTTGTGAAAATTTCTACATTATTTGAAAAAAAAAAACTTTTTTATCCTTGTGATAACTATTTATTAGTTGCTTTGCAAGCTGCAGATTCAGGGCATGAAAAGTCACTTAATATTAAAAACATACATAAAAGCAGCTCATAAAAATCTAAAGATCAGTTTTGTTTCCAGTTACCCATAATGCAGTTGTGCTTTGATACATCAAAAGATGAAACATAAACCATTGAAGTCTATGAAAATGACCTTCAAGCTCAATAAACATGTTCCTGATCAGACTCAACAGCTAGCCTAGCTGTTGTATGTTCACCAGTATGATAATGATGAAGCAGTAGATTCAGTTAACGTGGTTTTATTAACCAGCAGAGCAGCAGACAACTTACATGCTTGGACTCACTAATGGAATGCCGGCTATACCACTCAAAACATACACAGACCTACACGGAGGTACGGCAAGCAGATTAGGACAAAATACCAAACTAACAGCAGGTTGTCTACACTAGCCAATGGGTATTGTTGCCGCAGTCACAACCATCTTTTATATACAGTTTATGATTCTTCTACTGGTAGCTAATGTGGAGTTGGTAGTTTTTAGAAGAGATAAACTACAGAAGTTAGACAAAGCAGATTTCAGGCTTCTAAGTTTCAGTGACAAGTTGCAGATTCTTTACTGGCCTGACTGGTTTTTCCTCTTCATCAGTTTAGTGTTGTTGCTCTACCACATGACAAACAGTAAAATCTCACATGCAAATGTACACGTTCACAAAAACTAAAAAGAAACACCTTCATTGGGCACACCCATGAACCAATCACAAACACTACATGCCATAATGGCACTGACCCATACTTTGAAGAAATGAGTGACAGCTGGAAGAAATAAGATTTTGGGTGTGTGAAGGCAGTTAGATCTCTGCATTCTACCTGAACAATAACACGGTGTGCAACTGTGGCAAGACATGAGAGGGTGGATGAGCTGCAGTCAGTGCGTCTGTGTACCAGTGTTAGCTCGTGTATGTGTGTGCATGTGTAGCTGCTGCTGTATAGAACAAATCTCCAGAGGCTTGTGCAGGAAAATGTGCTTTGATGATGTTGAAGTTACCTGTGAAGTAGTTAGAGTAGACTGCATGAACAGATGTGTAGAATGACTCGTAACGTGTTGTTAAATCTAGAGTAGCAGCTGTTCTGTGTTGCTTTGAATGGCTTAGTGTGTGTTTCTACTCAGCGTTTAGGGTTAATACAGTGGAAGCGATAGACAATATTCATCTGTCAGAGCAGCAGCTTGAAATGTGTTCATGTGATGCATGAGAAAGCAAAGAGAAAAAGCTCTTATTACTTTGAACTACTTAATACTTAATAAGATTTGACTGAGAGGGAAGTTTCCCTGAAAAAATAAAAATAATAATAATAATTTTAGATTAAAATTCGAGAAATGTCCTTTTTCCAAAGCAGTTCAGCACTCAGCAATATCCATTGTAACAATGAGTTCATATGTGAACAACTTTTAGCACTAAAGAACCTGACTGGCATTGTTTCAGAAACACAGAACTGTATTTAAAATTTATTGATCTGCAGAAAATTCAGTAACTTCAAAATAAAACTACATACAGAGAAAAAAATAACTAGAATTTACACCTTGTGGTTATATTTATCCCTCACTTATAGTGTTTCACTACAACTAAAAAAGACCTATTGTCAAGTATCACACCTTCATTATGTAATTCTGCTTTGAAACTTTGATAGAATTAGAAAATGAGTTATTTAGTTAATGCCAGAAACAAGTTTTGTATGGTGATTGTGAATTTGACCTTTGACTCTTAAATGAGCTGCAGTTCTTGCTTGACTTAAAGTGAATGATTGTGCCAAATTAAACGAAAGAAATTTCCTCCAGGTAGGCCCGAGTTGGAAGAAATCACAACTGACACGTAACTTCTTCAAGGGTAATTCTCATAAAGAAATTTGCGCTGGATAGTGTGAAAATGTTCAAAATAACTATTCAAGGAGAAAATAAGATCACTTCTTGCTATTGTGTAGTTGCTTTTTAGTCTCTGTAACACCGTTTGGCAAAACATCGAGAGAAACAAGCAGATGGGACATTTGTCAGTTGTTTGGATTGCAGTTGAAAATAATAATTCTTTTTAATTCATCTTTAAAAGAGCATAATGAAGGTTTGGGTTTAAAAATGAGATCAGCTTTATGTGTAGTTCTGTGCACAGCTTGAATTTTGGGATATGTAGTAGCTTTTAGGGTAGTTTTTATTTCACACAATCTGAAGCTGGCTGTTGTGAAGCTCCCGCCCCTCAATTGTCTCAGCCAATCAGATCATTTCTTTGTGCTGTCACTCAGTGCTATGACACCTTTCACAGCTTGCCTGCCCAGCTAAACTGTGTCTATATGTACTGTATGTGAGCGTGGACATGTGTGTGTGTGCTAACACAGAACGGATTCAGCCAGCAAAATGTGTGTGTGTGTGTGTGTGTGTGTGTGTGTGTGTGTGTGTGTGTGTGTGTGTGTGTGTGTGTGTGTGTGTGTCTGGACCTGGTTTGTGTGTTCTTACTTTGAGGCCAATGGAAACTGATGACTGCATGTTGCCTTATCAAGCAATTTCACGTTCCCACACACACACACACGTGTACATCACAGTACACAACACACTCTAAAAAACACACACAACCACGAATCCCTCCACAAATACACAAACACGGTTCACACACCAAGTTTAAGTTGGCATCAAAGCAGACTCGCTGATTTTATAAACAGTACCAATGAAATTAAAAAGGTTTTGTTGAAATCCAGCTACGGTGTCAAGAATTTCTTTGAAGAATTTAAAAAGTTTTATTAATTTTGATCTTGCAGTCGAGGCCACGGGAATTTTTCTGTTCAATTCAATTTTATTTACATAGCGCTGACTCATAATAACAGTTGCCTCAAGGCATTTTATATTTACACTTTATATCCTTCAGTTAAACAGACAAAACAGAAAAAGCCCAACAGTCAGATGATCTGCTATGAGCAACAGTTTGGCAACAGTAGAAAAGAAAAACTCCCTTTTAAAAGAAAGAAACTTCTAGTAGAATCAGGCTGAGAGAGAGACAGCCATCTGCTGCTGGTTGAGGTTAGAGGAGGAAGACAGGATAAAGACATGCTGTGGAAGAGAAATGTGTAAAGGTGAGTGAAGAAGAAACACACAGTGCATCATGGGAAGCCCCTGGGCCACCTGAGGGAGGATTTGGGGCCACCTGATCCAAACTAGAAGCTGCTCTGCTCTAAGAGTTGCCCTGCCTCCCATTTTACATGTAAATACTCTAAGGACAAAACACACAGTCTGAAAGTGAAGTGGGATGATACAGTGCTATGAAGTCTTTAAAATAAGATGGGGCTGATTTTTTAAGACCTTGTATGTGACAAGAAGGATTTTTAATCCAATTCTGTATTTAACAGGAACAATGAAGCCAGTATGGGCAAAGTATGCTCATTTTTTTAGTCCTTATCAGAACCCTTGGATCAAATAAAGACTTTTCATGGAGTTTTTAGGACATCCTGATAATAATGGAATATATAAGTCCAGCCTAGAAGTGTTAAATGCATGAACTGACTCTTTTGTAGAGCTTTTCTCATCCTGGTAACCATCCAAAGCATTTTATCCTACAGCCACATTCACCTAATTCCACATTCCTGTGAAGTGACACTGCTAAGCACCGCACCAACATGCCACCCTTATTATGTTTGCATCATTGAATAGAACCTAACAGTGAGTGTGCACCTAATGAACACCATGGGCAAGCAATGAACTCCAAGTTGCTCTCTGATGAATCGTAGAGAGAATGTGTGTGAATTTTAGACAGAAAGCTCTTATGCATAGAAGCAAAAGTGCTCATGTGAATCAGGGTGGATGAGGCACGATGTATAAAGTGTTTTAAGTACTAAAGTACAGCAGAATCAGTCTATCTAGCAGCAATGCTCACACTGCCTGGTTGCTTTTATTGATCAGAATCATTTTCATATGAAACTGAAGTCAACCCTCTGGTACTGTCGGGTTTTGGGATTTTTTTGTAATGAGAGAAGACACTATAAGCTCAAAGTACTTTTTCTTAAATTTATTAACCAGTTAAAAGTTTGAGTTAAAACGACTCCATGTCTCTTCCTTCGCTCAGGAGACCCAAACGAAGAAAAGAGCACCACATCCAGGCAGTAAATACTTTTATTATGTGTCATAAAAACAGAATGCTAACATGATTGGTCCAAACAGTTGAGGGTGGTGGTTTAAACTTCCTTTTTTGCTCTTCACTCCATCCCTCGGGTCATCTTACACCCTGTATGGCGCAAACATCTCAATGTAATATGAAGAAAAGTCTTTCCACTTCACCATGGCAACCTCCTCTAGTTTTAAACTAGTTAGCAGGCAAAAAATACTCTTTAAACTTTAATGTGTGTGTGTGTGTGTGTGTTTAGTTAAACTGTATGAAGGGGAAGCTTAACTTGTTTTACAGAAACACATTTCTTTGTATTTATTTGCAGTCCATGGTGAACACTGATTCTGTTCTATGATTGGCTGTATGTAAAAATTAAATAAATAAAAAGGGAGAAAGTATAAAAGGGGAAAAGCAGCCGTCATCAGGTCATTTCTCTTGGACTACGCTCAAGAAACAGCAAAAACACAGACTCTGCCTGAAGCACTAGACTGAGTAAGAACAGATCATTTTATGTCTTTAACTCACTGTTTGTTTATTTTACACTCAGAAACACTTTAATGACATCATAACCTGAAAATAATAGAGGGGAAAAAAGACCTGAATTTGAAAGTTTATAGGAACACCTGAAAACAGTAAATGTGTAACCATGGGCATCATTTTGAGGAAAAAGTTAAACAGGGCTGGAAGACAAATTTATAATAATACTAGCTTTTCAACCAGCACAATTTTAATTGGAAACAGATTTATTTAGACTTTAAGTAACCAGGGTGTACAAGTTCGATAAATTTACTATTAATCAGTTTTGTTTTGTTTGTTTGTTTTGGCAATCGTTTTTATGACTTGCATGCAGCTTAGATTGAATAACAGAACATATGACATCTGGTACAAATGATCAAGGTTTGTGTTTGCACTCAGGAAGGCGCTGTGGGATCAGGAGACTCTTCTTCAAACCAAGTTAACTGATTCAAAGAAATGGCAGAAAACACAGGAAACACCAGTGGAACTGTGAGCACTGAATACAAGATTTCTAAGGATATGGCATAAAGTAAATGTGCTCATGCAATTTTTATCTTCTCTTTTCCTTTCTAGATGACTCCTCAACAATATGTCTATCCTGATGAAAGAGCAACAGAGTATGAAAAAAAGAAATTCAGAAAGGAAGAAAGAGCTCGCAGACCCGAACAGCTGTTTGTAAATAAAAGAACATCGAAAGACGATAAATACCAGTTTTATACTGAAGATCCAGAAAAATGGAGAAACTGGATAAAAGAGGAGTTTGGTGACGAAACTGAGAAAATAATTACTTACAAATATGACACAGACAAAAGCACCATAATGTTACACAGCAATGGAGAATGTGTGATACATGTTTCAAATGACGAAAGGGGTGAATTTCTCAAGTGGTTTGGAGGAAAAAAAAGTAACGTAAAGCAAGAAGATCAAAAAACAGAAGACCTAAATGAAAAAATGAAAGATTTGACATTAAAAAAGTAACAATGAAAATACTACAACCTTGCTCATTGGTTGTCATGTGATTGTTGGGGTTTTCTCTGTATTATTGCAGGATCTTCACCTTACAATATAAAGTGTCCTGAAGCAACTGTTGTCGTGATTTGCCTCTAAAAAGCACCGCCCCTCCACAGCTCACACATAATGAAATATTACATAGTCAAACATTATCTGTAGAGTGTAAATCAGAACTGCTGTTTGTTATGAAGCATGTTTGCAGTTTTGTGTGTGTTTTTTGTTTTTTCCTGTTTCTTTGAATTCACAAGATGATATGTGTGAACATTTGATTTACTGTGCTTGGAAATTTTTACTTTTTGTTTGTTTCACTGCACCTGTTCAAAATAAATTTGGAAATTAAAACATTAAAAAAAACATTTCTTTCTTTTCTTTATTTTCAGTCATACTTGTTGTAAGTAATCTGCGAGGGTTAAAAGTGCAGGTTTCAGAGTGTTTTAGATACTCCAGATGGATTCTTCTGTCAGGATACAGAGAAGCTCCACCATCCTTTTCTTGAAACTTTTATATGAGGGATAAATGTTGACTTAATGGAAAAGGATATAATGAAATTTCAAAACAAACAATAAAATAAAATAATAATGACAGCAGTTTAGAGGCTGGACTAAGAGCAGTGGCTTTTTGACTGGTTGTCTTCTAACTTCTTAAACCAAACAAAGACACAATACTATTCAAATAATATATTTTTTTAAATTTTAGGATACGGTGTTCTGGGAATCCATCCTACCAGACAAATCATCCTACCCGTTGTTTCTGCGCATGCGCACGACACAAAATTAAGTGGGAAATCATCCTACGTTTGTTAATAAGAGCTAGAAACATACTCTGATGGGTAAAATTAAGTGCCAAACCATGCTACCTTTATGAATGTGACCTACAAGCATACTTTAACGGGTTAAATGAAGTGGCAAACCATCCTGGCTTCATGAATATGAGCTACAAGCATACTCTGATGGGCAAAGTTAAGTGGCAAACCGTCATACCTACTTACATTTGTGCTGGAATTATTCCGTGACAGCAGAAATGTGCATAAACTACTTACGGTAGGACGTTTTGCCAAAGTAGGATGGTTTGTTGGGGAGAAGCTTTATATAAGATGAAACAAAAGGAAAAGCTGAAAGTTACAACTAAACTGTTTTCAGTAAAAGCTTTTTAGAGTTTAAGTTTTTCTTTATTCTCAGAATGAACTGAAACAACCTGAAACATTTTCTGACACAAAAAACAGTTAAAGTTCAATTTATTTTGTACCAATAACAAATGAAACTTACAATGAATTTTTCTGTCACTTTTTCAAATATTTAAAAGATCTGGAAAAAAGGCGGACATTGTACTCTGGGTGTACAGAAGACATTTGGAAGGATTTACATCTGAGCTGCCACGCCTTAGAAGAGCAGCGGAGACAATTGTCTTAACTTATTGTTGTTCGAGGATTAAAGGGTAAAACAAAAACTTGTCTCCAGACTTTTTCATTCATGCATAATTTGAATCATATATAATTACACTGTGATATAAACTTAATGTCATGAATAAGAAAGTAATTAAATATGAGCTGATAGAAAAAGGAAGTGCAGTAGAGTGCTGTTTAGAGATATTGTGTAATACAGGAAAGCACCGAATGTTCCAATAGGACGGAAAGTGTGTCTGTGTGTGTGTTGTGTTTGTGTGTGTGTGTCAATCTGTCCTAACAAAAACAGCCCAAAAACTGGAGACACTCCAGAGTCTCTGGAAAAACTACACAAGAAACTGATTGACCCCTGTGTGGGTAACACATTCCTGCCTTTTTCTGTCACTTTTTGAGATATTTAAAAGATCTGAAAAGAAGACGGACATTGTGCACCCAGAGTACAGAAGACTTACGTCTGAGCTGCCACAGCGGAAACAATTGTCTTTAATTATTATAAAAGCTTTTGATTACTTCATCCTCAGCTTAAGAACACAATCAATCAATTTCAGACTTACAGGAACTCAGAGCTGTGTAAGGAAAATACACCTTTTCATCTGGAAGTTGAGTAGAACTCAATTTACAAGGAAACAAGAAACATTGAAGGTAAATTTATATCACCACATCACATCTATAAGTGCTGAATTTATTATATAGTTTATCAGCATAAAAATAATAATTGTTTTATGTTTTTTAGATGTCTGCTCTTCGTTTTGACTAACCTAAAGGAACGGACGATGAGGAAAAGAAAATATTCAAATGCGAAACTCTGATGGAAAAAACCCAGAGATTCTCTATGAAGACACATATCAAACTGGTAAAAGATGCGACCTCATTTTCTTCACCCACTCTGGAGCAGACTACAGGGCTGCAATAGAAGAAGCTTACCTTAAATCCAAGGATATTCAAATGGACAACAAACTCAAACTTTAGCTCTCTGATGGAGGCACTGTGTCCATATTTATCAGTGGAAAGATTTTGATTCAAGGTACAGAAGAAAACCTTGATGCATTTGAGAAAATGTTTAACAAAATTCAACAAGATGTAGACACAAGAAAAGAAGAACAGATGATGAAAACATTACAGCAAATGAAAGTTGAAGAATCTGATTCTGAAACAGAAGAATGAGACAAACAGAAACAGTCTAAATAAAATGTGATACAACAAGAAAAAAACAGGAAACAATATGGGCATTTGAACTATTAGTAAGTGAATATTAAAGTTTTTGCTCCTTGTGTTTAAAAATTATTAGATATTTAAGTCTGACTTGCAATATTTTTATAATCTTTATTCTCTTTGAAATCCTGCCGTTTGTTAGATATATTATTATATGTATATTGTTTTACAATGATGTCAGGAAAAGCAAGTGTATTGCATAATATATTATAAATATGATATCTCTTTCAGTCTGTAGATTTGAAGAGTTTTAGTTTTGTAGTCACTGAGCAGGTGGGAGTTTAACTCAGTTTTCCACATAAATGAATGAGATTTAGTCTTCAGCCCCTCAAATTAAGATATTGTCACAAAATGAGCATTCAGGTAAATGTCCTGCAGATCGGTTAGGTTAAGATAAAATATTATTTTATATTTTACTGATTTTACTTTGCCTTTGCTAATACAAATAAAATACCGTGCATACAAAAGTCTAACCTGTGGATATTCCCTTTGTTTAACAGGAGTGTTTGAAGAAGTGGCTCTTCCTTCACTCAGGAGACCCAAACAAACAAAAGAGCACCACACCCACTTCATCCTGAGCTTGAGAACACAATCAATCCATTTTAGACTTACAGGAACTCAGAGTCTGAACCAACTAGTGCAGGAGCTGTGTAAGGAAAATACACCTTTTCACCTGGAAGTTGAGTACATCTCTATTTACAACAGAACAAGAAACATTGAAGGTACATGTATATCACCACATCACATCTATGAGTGCTGAATTTGATATATAGTTTATCAGTGGAACATGAAATTGTGTAAAAATAATAACTGCTTTATGTTTTATAGATGCCTGTTCGTCGTTTTTATAGTGAACCTCTGGAAAACCCAGAGGTTCTCTATGAAGACAGAAAACAAACTGGTAAAAGATGCAACCTCATTTTCTTCACCCACTCTCGAGCACACTACAGGGCTGCAATAGAAGAAGCTTACCCTAAATCCAAGGCTATTCGAATGGACAACAAACTCAAACTTGAGCTCTCTGATGGAGGCACTGTGTCTATATTTGACAGTGGAAAGATTGTGATTCAAGGTAAAGAAGAAATCCTTTATGCATTTGAGAACAGGTTTGACACAATTAAACAAAACGTAAACAGGAGAAGATAAGAACAGGTGTGGAAAACATTGGAGCAATTGAAAGTTAAAGAACCTGATTCTGAAACAGAAGATCAGGACAAACAGAAACAGTCTAAGTAAAATCAAATAAGCAGGGAAAGACAGAGCCTCAGTTTTCTGTTATTGAAGTACATTAGATGGGGAGAAATTAATATGGGTATTTGAACTCTTAATAAGTGATTATAAAAGGTTTTTTCTTGTGTTTATAAATTACTGGATATTTATTCTGATTTGCAATACTTCTTTCTGTTATTCATTACATACATATGCTTTAGACTGGTGTCAGGAAAAGAAAATATATTAAGATTACTGTAGCAGCAGCTGGTAATAAATCAGTCCTCATCAAGGAACAGTGCTCTTTAATGAATGCAGCACGTAACTTCACATCGTAGAGGTAACAGGGTGACACATCAAGCTATCAGTTAACCATCTTAAACATATTCTAACTTTACATTTTCCCGACTGCACTTTACTGTCTTATTTTCTTATTACTCTCTTATTACTCTCATATTGCACCACCCTATAGTGGTGCAATATGGTATAATCATTACAGGACACAACAATTGCAAACATAAAATTACATTTATGGTGTTTTGATTCTAGCAGGACTGCAGCACACTTTCTTTCAGAACATCAGTTTTTCACAGTTATTGAGATTTAGAGTCTTTAGCCACTCAAATTAAGATAATGTCACACCACCAGCATTCAACAGTCCTGCAAGAGGAAACATTATATAGTCATATATCTGTCTGTTTTGAAAAATCTTCATTTCTGTGTGTGTAACCATGGAGATATAAGGTCCTCTGTACTGAAAGAAATCATTAAAATTTGATTATTCATGACTTTAACACTAAGAAATTATTTTGTGAAATTACTTGATAAGCACTCAGTAATAGAAAAAGTCTCTGAATGCATGTATGTGTGACTGGGTGATTGAATCTTGCAGCATGAAAGTGTTTTGAATGCTCAACTGACTAAAAAGGTGCTATATAAGTACCAACCTGAGTGGCATGGTCCGGGTGAAGTCCGGTGTTTTTTCTATGCCCACCCTGTGTTCCTCTCATATCCGCCCTGGGGCAGAGCCCTCATCATGCCACCTGCTCAGTTCACCTATTCTTGATCCCGAAACAATCAGAAGACATATTTTAGGTAAGCATCATCTTCTCTCCTTTGTCATTTCATCAGCTAACCTCACGTTGATAACAGTTCTCCTTGTTTCATGCTCCTTGTTAAAATCTCATGACTTTCCCCTGTGCTTGAATCGGCTTTTGGGTCGTAGTTCTCACATTAGCCTCCGGGCTCCTGTGACACTGAGTGTTCAGAAACATCATCACACATATCATTTAATGGTTTTTCTTCATTTTCACAACTATTTACATTGTATATTCTCACTGAAGGCATCAAAACTACACTGTAAAATGTAATATTGTGTTTAATTAAAAATATTAAATAGGCTGAACTCAATTTTTTTCAATTTGTTATTAGAACTCAATTTAAATAAGTTACCAGTACTTTTTATGCAAAAACGCTGATAAACTCCATTTATTTGAGTTGTCTTAACTTAGAATAACTAAGTAAGCTGGAAGTTTTGCTTCTCAGTGCGGAAGGATGAAAGATGTGTTTTGAAAATGCCACGTGACTACCGTCCTCCTCCCTCTCGGATCAGTCCGCATGTTCACGGTGCATTTTTTATGGAATATGTTGAGCAAACCTGGAGAAGCGTCAGCTCAAGATATTATTGTTGTCATTGCTGTGGATCTTTACCTGATACACTGACTTGGTGAGTAAATGTTTACTCTTATTCAAACTGATTTTGTGGCTTCTCTTAGTTTAGCACCAGGTTTAAAATCTTGCTAGCTAGTTAGTGTTAGCCTAGCGTTGCTGCTGCCGCTGGGCTCATCTTACTTAAAAATTAACACCACAGCCTTAAAAACCTTACATAAAACTATGCGGTGAAATTTTCTGTTGATTGTTTGAAATAAATAAGTGAGATAAGAGCCCAGACAAAATTCTTCGGGAGGTGCAGCCGTTAGGGGTGGGGTAGGTGTGGGATGTGGGGGGTGGATAACAGAGCTCTCCGAAAACGTGGAAGCGCTTTTGCAAATATGTGATATTTTGATAAATTAAGTAGATATTTGAGCATTACACAGCTACATTGTCGCCTGAAAATATCTTAAAAGGTTATTTTGTGACCCAGAAAGGGTAGTCGGATCGCATTTGTCGGCCACGGTTGTCGGAGCCTGTGCGTACTTGTAAGCGCGGCAATGGCGGAGGAGCGCCGCTGAAAAACTTATTACTTTTTCTGGGTCACAAAATAAACTTTTAAGATATTTTCAGGCGAGAATGTAGCTGTGTAAATTTCAAATATCTGCTCGATTTATCAAGACATCACATATTTGCAAAAATGCTCCAACGTTTTCGGAGACGTCTATTTTTTTTTTTCATGCATTGTGGCAGCTTTTGAACATCTGTGGCATCTATTAATGTCAAATCTAGCCTTTATTTAACAACATAAGCAAACTCTATGTTACAATGATTGCACAGCCAACAAGGATCAAATCAATGTTCTGTTTTTTCTCCCTCTGCTTGCTTCTTACTGTCTTTGAGGCTCGGGACCAGCACTCCTGCTGTTGGACAGAAAGACATCAGTAAGTGTTTTGGTTTTCTAATATATTAGCAACTGTCAGTGACATTTATATTAATCAGGCTGAACTTTAGTCATACTTTAGATCAGCCTGTTTTACTTATTGTTTTGTTTGTGCTTTGGTTTGGGGAAGTTGTTTCTTTACTGATCTTTTCCTGTCTTCTGTTATTAGACTTGAGATATGACTACACTATGCTGTTGCTGGTGACCACAGTCAATTCTACAAGACATGCTGTGTAAGTAAACAAACAACAACAGTTTGGTCTGCATTTCTTGAAAGATCACATCCCCCAAACTTAGTTTAGAGGGTCTACACTGTATATAGTGAAGTCTGCAAGTTTTCTAACAGCAAAATCTGTTTTGTGCCCAAAATCATTTTGCACATCATTAGAATGAAAGTTATTGGCCATGTCTGCATAGCCCTTTTTTAAAATGATGCTTTCATGACATTATTGTGTGTTGGGTGGTGGTCAGGGCTATCCAGACTGACAATTTGGGACATTGAATGTCACCTCTCCGGTGGGGAGGGGGCCTGAGATCGTCTAAATTGGAGTCTGTTCTATACCAAATGCAGAAAAAAATGTTTTAATAAAGCAATTAAGTTCATGTTCCAAAAAATATGATTGTTTGCTTGCAGGACAACAGGAGAGATGAGTCCTCCGTCACAGATGGTGTGGTCAGTGAAGATGGTCGCCTGCAGGTTCAAGCTCATTGCATCTCCAACCCACATCCACTGCCACTGTACTTAAGGGAAGTTAAAGACTTTCTTCTGCACCTACATTTGGATCACCTTGATCCATGACAGTCATTCAGGCAGTGATGCCTGGACTGGAAACAAGCCATCCTTAAAATAATACAACATTCCAGCTCATGTGTTGGAATGGAAAACACATGTGTTGTTTAAATTAGAGACTGCACTTGTGACAGAACAACAAATATTTTATTTTGATTATATAAGTAATGTAAGTACAAAACAAACTGTGGTAGGCCTAAACTTATTTTCAGAATAATTACATCTGAGACTTTGTTTCATTGTAAGATTAAAACAGTGATGGCAATATAATTGTTTGTTGTTCAGCAGAACATGTCCAGTATGTTGGCTGTTATACTTTGTTGTGTTTGAAAATAAAAGTTGGGCTCATTTTAACATCATTACAAAAAGTGTTGTTAATTATTTTTAATCATATTCAGGTTACCACAAATTGTTTTTTCATTTAGTTGAACTTAACATGTTTGTCAGTAGGTAAACAATTAGTATTGTACAGTCAGAAATATCAAGTTATTGTTAATACTGCAGACTTGCAATGTATAAGTTGTCCTAACAGTCATCTTAAGTAAGCTTTACTTAGTTTTTTTGAGGCAACGAGTTTCCATAATTTTTTTGAGTTCTGGGAACTAACAAGGCTGTACAGTGTACTCAAAATGAGTAAGTTGCCCTAACTTGGTCATCTTACGTAAACTTGATCCAATTTTTTTGAGTCCTGGAGCAAATGAGCTTGTACAGAGTACTCAAACTAAATAAGTTGTCCTAACTTAGTCATTTTTAGCTAAGCTTTACTCAATTTTTTTGAGGCAACGAGTTTCCATAATTTTTTTGAGTTCTGGGAACTAATTAGATTTTACAGTGTACGAGTGAACACATTGAATTATGTAGTAAACAAAAAAGTGTGAAATAATTCAAAACATGTTTTATATTTTAGATTCTTCGAAATTGCCACCCTTTGCTTTGATTACTGTTTTGCACACTCGTGGCATTCTCTCAATGAACTTAATGAGGTAGTCACGTGAAATGGTTTTCCAACAGTCTTCCCAGAGAGGAGTTCCCAGAGATGCCGAGTACTTGTTGGTCCTTTGGCTTCACCTTGTTTTCCATCTCATCCCAAACCATCTCGACTGGGTTTAGGTCAGGTGATTGTGGAGGCCAGGCTATCTGGCGTAGCACTCCATCACTTTCCTTCTTGGTCAAATAGCTCTTACGCAGCCTTGAGGTGTGTTTGGAGTCATTGTCCTGTTGAAAAATAAATGATGGTCCAACAAAATGCAAACTGGATGGCATGTTGCTGCAAGATGCTGTGGTAGCCATGCTTGTTCAGTGCGTCTTCAATTTTGAATAAATCCCCAACAGTGTCACCAGCCAAGCACCAACACACCATAACACCTCCTCCTCCATGCTTCACAGTGTGAACTACGCATGTAGAGACCATTTGTTCATCTTTCCTGCATTGCACAAAGACACGGCAGGTGGGACCAAAGACCTCAAATTTGTCTTATCAAACCAAAGATTTCCACTGATCTAATGTCCATTCATTGTGTTTCTTAGTAGAAAAACATCTCTCCTGCTTTTTACTTGTCCTTAGTAGTGGTTTCTTAGTAGCTATTTGACCATACAAGCTGATTCGCGCAGTTCAAAGTTTTTGCAATTTTCCAGACTGACTGACCTTCAGTTTTTAAAGTAATAATGGACTCTGGTTCTTGCCATTTGAATTTTAACAGTTATCAGCTGTGTACCAACCTGACTTCTGCACAACACAACTAATGGTACCAATCCCATTAGGAAGGCAAGAAATTCCACAACTGAACCCTGACAAGGCACACCTGTGAAGTGAAAACCATTTCAGGCAACTACATCACGAAGCACACTGAGAGAATGCCAAAGGGTTTGCAGCACTGTCAACAAAGCAAACGGTGGCTACATAATTCCATACGTCTTGCTTCATATATTTGATGGCTTCAGTATGAATCCACAATGTAGAAAGTAGTAATAAATAAAAAGACATTAGATGAGAAGGTCCAAACTTTTGACTGGTAGTGTACGTATAAAAGTAGCTTCATGTAGGCTGTAACTAAATTAACAACATTCAAGTTTAATTTATATAATATGATGACTCTAGGAACTTTTTTTTACAATCAAGAACAGGGACTTCAGGGAGTAATTATAACAGGGATGGACATATACTATTTATTTATTTGTTGTTATTAACCCAATAGGGTGGATGTGGAGCAAGTTGTCATGTAACTGAGAGATTGGTGATTCAATCTTTGGGCAAGATACTGAAGGCTTAGTTCCTCCCAACAGATCCGATGGAATGTCTATGAATTATTTAAAAACAAAAAAAAAAAAAAAAAAAAAAAAAAAATCGACTGTTCGTGAATAAGCCTTGTACTATAAAGCACCTTGAGCGTTCATACATAGAAAGTGCTATATAAGTATTAGTCTACTTACCAACTCTTTAAAAACAATTCCAAATAAAAAATAATTTAATAGGAAATTTTTAAATAACTTTCCTCAAGCCTGTTTTTTTCCCCCAGTAATACTGCTGGTACCTCCTTCAGGTCTTATTAACAACTTTTATAAAGTTGCAGGAAAAACACCAGATGTTACAGGATGAGCTCACCAGAAAATAAACACTGATAACACATTTCTGTATCTGAACATTTTTATGGTTTTAAAAAAAAAAAAAAAAAAAAGTACAGTAAAAATAAAAATTTCCTCCAAAAATGCTGCAGTACTGATAAACTGGACAGTTAAACTGAAGAATACTCAGGCAGGGATTGGCCGATCACAGTGACACCTCGGCCCATCCCTGCTCTTCTCTCTTGGCCAGTGGATGAGTCGGGAAGAAGCTGCATTTACGATGAAACAACAGGGATGGGAGGAAAATAAAGGGGACCAGGAACATGAAAACACAACTACGAAGAACACTGAATCTCTGTTGTGAATTCTAAAACTTGGCAAAACCATCACTAACTTTTTACACCTTAAGAGTGACAAGACATACTCAAGGGTAATAAAATGACCATTTTCTCTTATTCACATGAAGTTAAATCTAAATCCCTTTGAGTTAACATTAGACTGAAGTGGCCGTGTCCCTTTTAGAGCAGACCTCCTCCTAAAAATAAGGCATCTGTAGTGCTATCAACTGAAACAACTGCAACAGGAGGGTCACACATGCATTCAGCGATCACAAACACAGAGCTAAGAACGTGGCTGCCGTACAGCTGAATTATAAACACTTGTATGATGGCTGGGGGATTCTCTGTCTGTAACCTCAGGCAAAAAACAAGAATAGGACAATATTTAAACAGAGTTACAGAGATATAATGGCAGCACAAAGATCATGAAATAACTACGAGGCAAGCCACTGTGTCGCTGCATGTGTGTGTGAAAGGAGCCAAGGAGCAGCGGTAAACAGTGATATGTTCTGAAGGCTGTTTTAGAGGTGGAGGAAGGCAGGCGAGGGGATTCGACAGCAGAAGGGTGGAGGAAGGGAGAGTAGTGCGGACCATGGTCAGCCATTTATGTGAAGGTGAGCCCAGCCTCGTTGTAGACCTTGAAGACCTTCTCGATGGCATTCACATAGGCAGCTGTCCTCAGGTCCAGACCGAGGTTATACTTGCTCGCTGTGCGCATGATTTGCTGCAAAAGAAGATGATGACACAGGTTATACATGCTACACCGCCAAGTTCAACATTTCAATGGATGCAGTTTCCTGGTTTAACCTGGTCAGCCAGACATTTGTTTAAATAGTGAAAAGTAAAAAGCCGTCTTTCAGGACAATATAAAAACTTTAACTCTTCTTTTCTCAGTCCCTTCCCGTCTCCTTACACACTGAGCAACTTTCTCTTACTTAGGGGTCTTAATGGGTCCACATCAGGCCTAAAACCGGGTTAGAATTATCTCAGAGGTTAACATTTATCAGATGTCCACATCATAGCAAGCTGCTGTTTTGTTTTTATGTTTTGTTTTGTGGTTTGTTTGTTTTTTGAAAAACAGGAACTGGCTGGCATATATTTGGTTGAGAAAAACAAACTACTGTGTTTACACATCCAGAAAAGGAGTGTTCAAAGTCTTTTCAGTGAGTTTTTGCTAGATGGGTAACAGCAGTTACAACAGTTTAGTCTTGACGGTAACAGTTGAAAAAGTTGAACTAATGACAGAGACCAGGTCGATAGACTGCATGTAATAGTTCCTTAAGATTCTGTCACTGCAGGAGTCAGAACAGGGTTGAGTAAGTTGAAGTAACTGTACAGGAAATATAGAAAAGAGTTTATACAGTGTTCAAACGAGTACCTTCATAGAAAGGACTACAAAGCAAATGAGTTTAGACTTTATCCCATCAAAGTCTAATAAAACAGAACAATATAAAATCAACGTTTAGCACATACTGTTATAAAATTTTGTTCCTGAAGGATCATCTGAACGTTGGCACTTTCCTTCCTAACATTGTTACCTTACAGTATAAAGTTCTCTGAGATGACTGTAGAAGAAATAAAAGTGTCATCTCACTGGTTATGAAACATGGACTGGACCACATTTACACCTGCCTCTCCATCACTTTGTTTCCGTCTCACATGCCTACAGCCCATTTAAAAAAAAGAAAGAAAGAAAGAAAGATGCACTTTGCATACTCTTTGGACTGTGGGAAGAAAATAAAGCAGACGGAGAAAACTCAGAGCCACAAGGAGAACAAAAAATCCACACAGACAGAAAGCTCCTTGTTTGAACCTCAACATTTCTTCTGTGAAGCGACAACACAAACTGCTGCACCACCACCCCATCCTGGAGCTCCATTTCAGAAAACAGGAAATGTGAGAGCTGTGGTTTAAGCACTGATGTCCAATTGACCGTAAAACAATCAAACCATAATTACATTGTGTGTGTTGTTAAACAGGACTTAATGACAACTAACAGGATGTGCCTGCTTACAAGTGGAAGCATTGTGCCTGATATTTTGTCTACCTGAACCAGTTTTTCAATGTGCAATTACGGTGATAAGAAGAAATAAAAAAAATGTTTGAGAACCACACCTCTGACATTTCCTGCATGATTACTTACCCGAGCAGATCTCTCCATAGTGTAGGCCAATCCAGAGTGAACAATGTCCTTCTCTGAGGCACCCTGTAAAGGACGATTATGTGTTAACCCCACATCAGGCTGAGCGACAATAGTAAAATAGTTCTTGGATTATTAATCAGTTGACAAAGAATAAACATTAGCTGGGTTAATCGCGTTTATTGATTAGAATCAGTTTCATATGGAGGCAACACACTGGTACTGTGTGGTACTTTTACACCATTTAAACAAGAAATGCATGTGTATGACAGCAGCTGTTACTTACAGCAACTCTGGCCTGGAAGTCAGCAGTAGGTACGATGGGAATGGGTCCTCCCTGCTTGCCAAACTTCCTCTCTAAACTTTCCTGAACAGACACTAAAGGAGATAACAGTAAAACAAAAACACAAATTAATCACAAATACTACAAATAGCAGTGATGACATGTCTGATTCACTGAGTGTATCATATAATTGGCTGTATGAGAGTGCCAATCAGAAAGTACATGAACAAAGCAAAAGAGCGACACCAGAAGATAGGTGACCACAGAGTCAGTTGATTTACAAAAAAAACAAAACAAAAAAAGGTAAGAAATGTAAGCATTTCTTCTCTAAATTCTTGTTGGCTACACAGTTTCACTCATTTTCTGTTTCTTTTGTTCTTTTTTTTGTTGCCCAACACCATCAAAAGATACTGCTTATCAAATCTTTAAAGAAGCTTATCTATGAGAGCAGTCAGAACTAAGTTGTTACTGTTGGAGGAAAGCAGCCTACCCTGGAACCACAAGAAATCAAACTGAGGACAAACTACATCTTAACCACGATGTAAAGGTGTTGTGATTGTATTTGCTAGTGAAAAGATTTTTATTCAAGATAAAAAAGGTACACAGGACGATTGTAAAGCATTTGAAGAAATTTACTACTACAGAGAGGAATAAAAAAAATATAGAGATCTAATTCTCATGCTGTCTCTCCATCTGAATAAAATGTTTTGGGTCACACGCACGCACACACACAAAAAAACTTGTACGAGTGAGTTTGTTTGCGTTTTATCATTATTTTTCATTCCAATTTGCAACACGTCTCTAATGTAATGAATAAATGTTGTCAGACAATATAAATACAATCTGTGTCCAGACAAAAGCATAAACTGCAGATTTGTACTCACTGAGGAGGTGGTAGTTTGAGTCCCTCTCATATTTGAAGGTTAGTCTTCCATAGCTGACATGGTTGAGATTCTTCAGCCACTCGAAATAAGATACCGTCACACCGCCAGCATTCAAGTACATGTCCTGCAAGCAGAAACAGTCTTCACTTCTCTGTATGGATAAGTGCACAGATGAAAAGGTCCTCTGGATGGAAAATATGACTTTTAAATATCTGATTATATATGTTATAGAAGAAATTATTTTACAAGCACATATCGAAACTGTATTTTAAAGCAAGAACTAGAAACAAGACTTAGTAATGTATTCCATCATATTTCTAGTTAGAATTTATATTTACAAATGCATGTTTTCAGTCCCAGTCCATTTGAACATGAGGAAAATATTTTAATTTACAAAGAGTTTAACCCTCAGCAAATGAATGTGTTTTATCGAAACTGTACGAGTGTGCTTTGATTAACCGTATTTGATGGATAGATGCTGGAAACACAAGAAAGTTACCCCAATAAACTGTTATTGATTCTGCTTTGTTTCTTGTGATCTGAGCTCAGAATGATGGGACTTCATGTCTTATTAACCAAGTCCTAACCAATTCAAATGTCAGACAAAAACATAATTACAAGAATATGTTTAAATAATAAAATAATGTGCTATACTAATCTAGATCTGGCCTTTTGTATAAATTTGAAGATTTCATTTGCTGTGCTTTGTCCCTTTTTCTAGAAAAATGTTTTTTGAGGATGTGAACTGCTGAATGAGCAGAGCAGATTGTTTTTCCTGATTATTTTTGCTTTAGACTGTTTATTTCTTGTTACTGTTTAAAAAAAAAATAAATGAAATGAAAAGATCAGCATGAAAATAAAATGAAATCGACACTTTTATTCTGTGAACAAAACCTTGTTTAACCTGTCATGCTTAAATCTGTTGTACAGTTCAGCTTAATTAAGTCTGAATGTGTATGAATGTGCAATGTGTGCACATGTATTGTCATTCAGGGAATCAAAACACACACAAAAATAATTCACTTAAAACAAACCAAAAAACAGCTTGTATTTCTCTGTGTGTTTGGTGGTGTGTGTGCTTACAGGAATAACCATGACGTTGTTTTCCAGGAAGATTTTATCAGCACCTGGGGTGGTGGGACCATTGGCACCCTCAGCAATGATCTGACAAAAATAAACACATATACTTAACCACTACCTGAACTGCTCAACCTTAATCATTTTAATCAAACTGACAGTTTAAAATCACAGCAGCTTTTGGAATCAGACAAAGAGTTTACCTTGGCCTTGATCTTCGGAGCATTGTTACGTGTGAGCTGCTTTTCTCCAGCTGCAGGAATCAGGATGTGGCAGTCCGCTTCCAAAATGTTCCCTTCATAGGGTTTGGCTCCTGGGAAACCCACGATGGTGCCATGTTGCTGTAGAGATGGATGTTTCAGTGGAGAATGAATAAGTACAATTTTAAAAAAAAAATAAAATAAAATTTAAAAATTAAGAAATGAGGGAAAGACGGCAGTGCTGATACCAGTTTATAATCCTCCAGCTGTTTGGGGTCAATACCATCTGGGTTGTAGATGGCTCCATCAATCTCTCCGATGCCCACACACTTGGCCCCAAACCTGTGCAGGTACCTCATTGAGTGGAGACCCACATTACCAAAGCCCTGTGAAAGTCACAGCACATAGTTATTACAAATAATTATTCCCCTTCTCCATCAACAAACAAAATGATGTTCATTTTTAAAAGCTACATACTCTGCTGCCACCATGTGGCCAGATGAGGTTAAGAAGAAAAAAAAAATCATCAAATCATTATTTCATTTGACTATGGATGGGTGACAGCAGTACAGTATATATGAGATTTGAAATTTCTCTATGCATTCAGCTGCACACACTATAAAACAGAACAAAAATGTGAATAAAAATGACTAAAACCAGATGCAGCAAGGAAAAGAAAGATACTTAAACACTAATGCCAAGATTCTGTATATCCAACTCCAGAAATTGGGATGTAGAAAGAAGATGACATTGTGTATAAGTTATAGATAAACCCCAAAGCACAAGTCTCACAGTTTTAAAGCAACAACATAGTTAATATTGCTAATATCGTTGCTGATATCGCCTTTTGGCCACTAACAGAGCTGCTGGATAAAGACAAGAAGAGAGACAACTTTACAAATGATTTTTTTTTTTTTTAAAAGAAAAGAAAAAGGGAGTAAATATATACCCCTGCTTTCATCTTAATACCACATTAAAGATCTGCTCTGTCCTTTCTCACTAATAAATCTCTAAGAAAATGTAATCTCAGCACAGCACAGAGTAATCCCCAAACACAGACACGGATTAGCTTTTTGAACATCCACATCATGAATCAGCTGTCGTCACAGCTTCTTCACCTCCTCACCCTATCGTCCCTCACTTTAAACCCACTCAGCAGTCATCATCATCCTTCAAAATCTTTGTTTCTTTACAGTCACTGAATCTGAACTATCTGCCACTTCGCAAATCTCAGTGAAGCCAGGACATTAAACTTCAAACATAATCTCAAGCAAATACAAGAAGATCCTTATATTAAAAAAAAAAAAAAAAATCTCAAATCTGCAAGTCTTGCAGCTAGCTTCACAGAGATGGTTACTAAATGAAATGGATGTAAACACACAGAGCTATTGATCAAGAATATCAGACTGCACTGCTGTCATGAAGAGGGGAAATTACAGAAAGTATTGTAAGAAAACAGCAGACACCACTGCCGAGGGCTTTCCTGCTTAGTTTGCGTCAGTGACACGTGAGGAGCTGCCATGTGACTACTGGAAATGAAACTGCTAAGCAAAATGCTGCTCTTTGACTTTTTATCTCTGCAGGCACACTTCTGCTTTCACATGGTTACAGTTAAAATCAGCACAGCTTTAAAGAAAAGACAAGTTCCTTTTAATCAACACTGCAAATGATTCCAATAATTGGATGCATTTCATTGATGAGTTTTCATGCTTGATTCTAAAACATATTAGTTTAAACTCAAACTGTTTTTCACAAAACCAGCTGGAACTTGAGCAGCAGAGCAGCCCAGTTTCTTTGTTAACTGGTTCCTCTCGATGAATCATCCTTTTCCATAAACAAAGAAGGGAAAACTTGAGCTTGCTGCTGCCTGTGCGGTATGAGGAGATCAGGCAAAAACAGATGGCACGGCTCTGATTGAGGCACAGCTTTAAAACCCCTCATCATGACTTCAAATGAAAACTTAAGTCCTGTGACTATCAGGGAGAAAACAGCCGCACAAGAGTCTGCATCACTGAAATCATTCTTCTTTGTTTCTCTTATCAAAGTGTACATGAGTCTGTGTACCTGGATAACAAAGGTCTTGTCATGGAAGCCAGGAGTGAGGCCCAGCATGCTCATGTAAGAAGCCTCATTAATGAAGTTCTCAATGCCGTGGAAAACTCCACGACCGGTGGCTGAGATACGCCCGTGGATTCCTCCTTGACTGATGGGCTTTCCTGTCACACATGCATGTGCGTTGATGTCCTGTAAGGAGAAAAAAAGAAAAAAGAAATCAGACCACAGTTTAAAACACTACTATGTACACAGCATCTTTGCACACAGATTATTGAAACCTCAGTTGGGCAGTGTTGGAAGAGAAACCGACAAACACAAAAACTTCCAGCATTATAATGAATAATGTAAACCAAAGAAACCAAGATTTTTTTTAATGAATCAGGTATCTGGTATGTGCCACATACAACCTTATTTAATCAGTAGGTAGGCTAGACCATTACAAGAATTTGCAATAATTTATGCTTAACAAAAAACACCTTGTAGTATTTCTAAAAAAAACTAACAATATTTTAAATGTTTATGATTCAAAACACTTGCTTAGATTCAACTATATAATTCCACAAATTTAGACAAACTCTTTAAAGCTGGCACCACCAAAAATAAGCAACCATGCATGAGTAATTTTTTCACTGCAAAGTTCAGACAAAGCCATCCAGTAGGCCAAATGTTTTGCCAAGCCAGAGCCACAGTCTCCAGTGACCATCAATGGCACTCCCCCCTTTTCCTGCTCAGCTTCAGCTCAGGTATTGCTTAATATACATGCAGATGTCATAAAATGTCATGTGTGGCCCAGGTACCATGACACGTACTACACTTACTACCCAAGCTCCTCTTCCCTCAGATACCCAGAGTAGGAATTTGTGACCTACTCCATAGGGGTATCTGGAGCAGAGGTCACATGACTGTGTAAGGCGAGAGGAGACCAGAGAGAAGAGTGGAACAGGACCAACACAGTTTTTAAATCATTGATATTCACACATGAATGAGCCCGAAGTGGTGACTGCTGGATATTGACCTTAACTGGAACATAGCACCCATCACATGAATGTGAGCAAACAAAATGACTACAACACAACCAGCAGGCCAATTTGGTAACGCTGGCATTACAACCTTTGTAGGGAATCTCCCAGTGTGAACTGGATCTATTTGTTTATAAACTAAACACTGATTACATTTAATTATCAGCATTCATTCTTGCACGTCCTTTCTTAAGTTATGAACATGCATAGCGTGCATCTGTATTTTATACCTGGCTATATTGTTTCATGTTTTTTGCACTTCTCTCAGATCCTGATCTCAATGATACAAACTGTTTTAAGAGTTTAATAATAACAAGAACAACAACAACAATAATTTAAAGTAGAAATATGTCTGTTATATGGTTTAAATCCTCAACTTCTCAGTGTTTCTAGAACACCACTGTGTTCATCAATGTTGCTTGTCTCTTACCAAGTATTAATAGGAAAAAATAAATGTCAAGAATAGACTGAGATATTACTTTGCGTGTTTGGCTTTCGGATGTCTGAGGTTATCCTTGAAAGGCATGGATACAAGAGTGTGCACCTAAGAGTGCTCCTGTGGTCACAATGGAAGGCCATGTTGTGGTTAGTTGTAAATGTTTGCTGTGTGCCATAGTTGTGAGCGTTTTGTTTATTTGTTCACTTTGTTTGTCTTTCAATTTAAAAATGAAAATAAATCTTATTAAAAAAAAAAAAAGAAGAATAGACTGAGATGTGTACTATTAAGCAAGATTAATGGGATAGCAAGAAATGTCAGTTTTCTGTGTCATAAAAGTGTGTTGTTGTTTTTTTTTTTTAACTTGGCAAATCCCTATGGTGACTTATGTGCAACACATAACCTGGTCTGCAGCAGGCTGTGCTCAAACTTTTGGCTGAAAGCGCCATGTTTTTTTCTAATTCTTTTATTTAAAACAATTTTTCCAGTGCAATAATTGTTGGAGGAATACATTTTATATGTGCAAGTTGTATCTCACTGCTGCCAAGTCTCTTCCACAGCTGAAATATTTTAGCTATTCTTGACACAGATTAGAAAATTGATCAGGCCATGACCAAGAATGCCTTCTCAATTATCAAAGTTCGTTCTACTTACTTGTAATAAGTGGCATTCACGAAAAGGCATATAATGCGTGAAATGCTCCTTTTCATGTGAGCATGCACAGAAGTGAGAAGCCCAGCTTATGTTATTAACTAATAACAGCAGTTATTAACTTGTCTGTCATCTGTGGGGGGTTTTCGATCCAGCTAATGCGCAGAGAGCCTGACTGTGTTGAACCTCCTTTGCAGTACAACACTGTTAAAAAATATAATCCCTTTCAAATTGTTAACTTTGAAACAATAAGGTGTTGTAAGCAGAGAAAGGGTAAAAGATATGAGTAATATTATGGTCTCTTCTTGCTGCTAACAAGTAAAATATCAGTCAACTGAGAGTTCTCTGACAATTATAGTTTTTAGATCAAACCAGTTGTAAACAACACATGATCGCATGTGAAACAATAAACATGGGTAAATATTTTCCATGTTTAATCAAATAAACCTTGTTTGACAGACTGAGATAGCACAATGATTAGCTGATAACACGAACAGAGGCCTCAGTCTGAAAAGCTCCTTTTAAGACACGAGGAATGCTTCTGTGGTCAGCTGGAAAGGGCGAGGCAGGAAACCACTGTTCATGGTTTATGTATGACTCACTCCTTGTTTTTTTAATTTAGCCGGTTTTAAAATTTGTGCCGAAACTGCAGCCAAGCCAGACAGACTGGCTATGCCGTCTACAAAATAATATATCCATTAAGTCTGAGAACTTACAGTATGTGCAATAGTGTTCGCATACGTGTCGGCAATCCAGGACATTTCCCTCTCGCCTGTGCTCATGTCAGGAGCAGGGACATCGATGCCAGGTCCTGTTGAGCAAAGACAGGAAGGAAAGGAAAGAAAGGGAGAGAGAGGGGAAGAGAGTTTAAAAAAAGAAAAAGAGTATAATATCACAAACTCTGAGCACCAGGCTTCGTGTCCTTGTGTGACATAACCATGTGCCTCAAAGGGCCTCAAGATGTGAAAACAGCAGCAAGCATGCAGACAGAAAATAACTGAATCTGTCCACAGACAGATAGACAGAGAGACAGACAAGTGCTGTGGGCAGATGGTGGGTACCTTTTTACCTCCAAGCTCCACAAGCAGCAACTATTGTTGACTACTGGTATATAACAGACAGCGTCATATCCCTCAGTAGTGTTTAAAGTAAACACATTATGAACATTTTAATTGCATCCAGGTGAGGGTCAATAAACAGGTGGTATAGGGGCCCATTAACCCATGGAACCACTGAACAAGTTTTCTGTGACTTTGCTCAACATAGTAAACACATCTATGTCAGCTTCCTGGAGAAAGTAAATGAAATTACCATATTAATCTTTGTGAGGTTGAGTTAAAAAAATTAATTATTCTGACAAATGACCAAGTAGTGACAAATATGCATACGTGTTCCCTTGTTTTTACCTTTTTAAAAAAAAAATAATCTTAGGTTCTTTAATGTGATCTTAAAGGGCTGATTTTGTCAAAAGTTGTCCATCAGCTAGACTGGAACGACCTGTGCCAAACAAGAACAATTATGTACCCTCAAGAAACTAACCCAGTATTTTTTTCCCCCATATACTGTAATTAAGCATAACCTTTTATGTCAATTTGTACTTCCAAACTAAATTAATTACTTTGCAGATTCTGATTAATAATACATAACCAAAGTTATGATTTACTATTAAAGTATACCTGGCAATATACCCAGCAGTATGTGAAGTTTATGAGCCCAAAAATTAGCCTCAACTTTGCCACCTACTGCCAATCTTAGTATTTAAACTATAAATCTAGGGAAAATAAAAATTAATAAGACGGATTTTTAAATATATTATTATTTTTACTCATGTGACTTTTGATACTTTAGTACCCAAGTTCCAATTTTTAAAATGCCAACTTTTACTCTGTAGGTTATCCCTATGTACTTTAACTTAAGAAAAATATCAGTGATCAGTGTACCTGCATCTTGTCCTGACTATATACTGTAAATATACATTAGCTAATTTTTTATGATTTTTTGGTTTCTCCACCTTTATAAATATCAGAAGTGAGTTTCCTTAACCATTATTAGTTGTCTACCCTTTTACTTGACAGACACACTCTGAAGGACCCCAACCTGAATAAACACCATTAGAAGACTGGAAATGTTTACCTTCACGGGTGAAAGTATTTACCTCTCACTTCTAAAGCCCATTAAACAGTTAAAACAACCAACCACACACTAGAAACTCACCAATGAAGCCCTTCTTGGCCAGCTCAATCGTGAATCTCCTGGTAATCTTCTCCAGCTCATTGTCCTGCAACAAAGTGTGGTTACATTACTTCCAGAAAACTAAACAGTTCATATAAACAAATTCCTATCAGATGTTAAGAAAGATGCTTAAGGCATCTGTGAGGTTTTGTGAGAGTTTTCTCTTCAGTTGACTATAAGCTTAGATGAACAGTTGATGACCTTTAAATAAATGACAGTGCCCTATAATTAAGCAATCAAAGACAACAAAAAAAGAAGAAAAATGAAAAAGGCTCGTCTCCTTTACCACCTCAAGTTTATTGAGTGATTGATCTCTTATGTTGTTGTTGTTACGAGGGTTTTATTAATTATGTGAGAATAGGCTTGCAATCAGAAGGCTTACAGAGTAATTCTTAGGATTGATCTTGACTCCAGCTTTGGCTCCCCCAAATGGCACATCTGGAAGATAATAATACAGCTTTATAACCACAAGAACATGCATACATTACTTTGCAAATACCCATGAAGACATACAAGATAGAAGCAGGAAAAAAAGAAAATTGGCTAATTATTCTCTGGCATTTCCACATAAGTACCAATCTCCTGTACAGTATTAATATGTGTGCAGAGTTCAGGGATGACCTTCTGTAGACTTTGTGGAAGGCTAAGACTTTAATGCTTACCAACAACAGCACATTTGTAGGTCATCAGAGAGGCCAGGGCTTTCACCTCGTCCACAGACACATCTGTACTGTAACGGATACCTGAGGAAAACGCACACAGAGGGAACCATTTGTAACAGGGCCTGTATAGAAAAGCTGAAAATAAAGGTCTCAATGGTTTTCCATGCACAAAATGTAACCTTCCTTCATATTTTCTATGTTTTTATTAGCTCATTAATCAGTTTAAGTGTGTTATATATTGATAGAAGATTGTATATTCAGTCTGTAACCTGGATAAGTCCTTGACTTCAGTCAAACAACCAGCTTTCCTTACAAAGATTTTTCACTGTACTGCCCTTCAAGTATCTGTCTCCCAGCCATAATAATAAATTCTCTGAATTCTCTAAATACTAAGGGAAGGCACTTCAGCGTTTCCTTGATTATTTCCTTTAGCAGAGGATACATTGGACCTAAGAAAGGGAGATCATGACATCTTCATAGTAAAGCACCAAAAAAACCCAAACAAACAAAAAGTCCCAACACATAATTAACACGTTAGTTAAAATTGAATTTGCCATTGCATGGCATGACTTGCTGTTTTGAAGCTTCAGTGGTAGGCTATTAAAGGCAGGGATGAAATTACTCTGCTGCAATAAAATATACTTCTTATCAAGCTGTTGCCATATGTGAAGACTGTAAAACAGCTAATAAGATTATGAGCTACATTAAAATGACAAGTGAATTTAGGGGTTACCATTTTCCATTAGTTATATTGCCAGCTTTTATAACCATCTTTAATTAGAGACTTCACAAAATTAGAAGTGGACTGGATCACATCTCAAGCATGAAGTGATAATGAGTGGACATGGACAGTATGGGCAACTAATCTCAATGCGATACCCATTTTATTTCACTTTATAGGGCATCCATTCCCCATCTAAAACCACAGCCTTGGTGGGCATGAAGTCATATTGCTCACCCTTTTTAAACATGACCTCCATGAAACAACACGATAACAACAAGTTGGTGAAGGTATTTATAATGCACTTTTTATATTCCATTATCAGGACATTGCACTTTCACCACAGCAGCATCAGACCAACAACATCCACTGTCATATCATGAAGCAGCCAGAGTATTCTTGGTCTT
This sequence comes from Oreochromis niloticus, assembly GCF_001858045.2. NCBI lineage: Eukaryota > Metazoa > Chordata > Actinopteri > Cichliformes > Cichlidae > Oreochromis > Oreochromis niloticus. The sequence continues at coordinate 10,368,586 of NC_031973.2, forward strand.
AAAGTGTCTCCCCTATCTGTAGAGGTTAGCAACAGCAAAAGAAAATGAATAACAGAAGGACTGAAAAACCAGAATAATAATGACTACACAAGACCACATGAATGGGTCAAAGATCGCCAAGTGTGTACGGCAGTCAGGGCAACAATAATGGGTGGGCGGAGACCAAATGAACCAATCGTAGCCCCCCATTGTGCCCCCAGCCCTTCAGCTGGAGTCATACCTTCCTGTTTTCTGGCGTTTACTAGCGTCACCGCAGCAACATGTGCAACATTACATGAGATCATATAGCATGTCACGCTGCCCCCGTCTCACTGGCACAGTGTGTGTGCGCACACGAGTTAGATGGCAATGCCAAAAATAGTGCAGGGTCCAGGGTTAGCTTACACACACGAACCCAAGGACGAAGCGCACAAAGAGGAGACGGCAGCATGTTTTGTGTGTGCATATCTAGCTATGCTTGTTCAACTGAATGCTGAAAACTACAGCACAAGTAAAAGCCCCTCCTACTATGGAATCATCTTACACAGAGGCCCTCCAGCACAGACAAACACCACCAAGCAGTTTTAGCCAGAGTCAAAAGGGAAATCACTAGCATTTTAATATTTCTCATAACCAGGTTTGTTCATTTTTGCTTAACAGATAGCAGGAAAATGTATACATTTATGCCATATAAAGGCATCATATTCTCATTTTCTTTAGAGTGCATTTGTTACATACATAACAAATCCCACCAAATAATCATTAGGAAGCAGGAAACATCCTGCACTTTACTTGATTACGGAATTTTATCCGTACATACTAGTATTTTCATTACTGCAGTTAGAGCTTCTGCTTTCTTTGCTGTTCTGGCAACACTGCATTAAACTATAGTGAATGGAAAACAGAGGTACTAAAAACATTTAAAAACAAAGCTCTGCGTTTCAGAGCATTGCTCCTGCTCTTATTTTCCATTCATCCAAAGATCAGCTGAATTACCACAGCCAGCAAAGGACAATTGTATGTTTACTGATCAAATTAAAAAAAGGAGGGGAAAAAAGGCTGATTATCAAACCATCCCCCATCCAACCATCTTTTCCCCACCCAACCAACAGAGAACCACAGCAACAAGTACCAAAACAGACTGTAAACACATTCCTCTAAAATGGGAGGGCAGATTTGAGTTTTCTCTCAAAGTTAAACTTCCTCCAGCACTCAAACTAATGGCTCTCTCTGGTCCAAACAAAAGTGTCAATTATCTAACATTAAAAACATTTTTAAATGTTATTTTTAGATGGCAAAATTCTTTACCATAAATATATTTAAATAGTACTATAACTTGTACATTGAAATTCTTTTTTAAAGCCAGGTTGTTTTCTGTCTCAAACTGGGGAGAAAATGCACATGTTTACATCATTAGTTCCCATACAGTGGAGATAAAGAGTTGGTGTTTCTTGATTTAATAAATGCATTTCCATGTTACTTTATGTGTTGGCCACTTGACTGTATTATAACTAAGAAAACTACTATTTATGGTGTTAAAAGCTCTACTAATTATTTTTCAATTTTTCCTCTAAACATCAGGACACTGACTAGACCCATGTAAAGGAATTTGGACAGCTGTAAGCAGATATTTTTATCAAGGTGTAATTCACAAGTCTTTGAGTGTTTGAAGTGTAAATTTGTCAGAGAAAGCCTCTGATTAGGAACGGAGGACTGTGACACCGTTTTGTTTTGTTAAATGTGCATTTTAGTGAAACTGGTTCTACTTAATGTCTTCATGTTTTTATGCAGTATCAGAAGTCCTCTGTATCTGCATTTTTTCACAATATTGCAGTTCACATGTGACAACAGTGACATGAAATAACCTACAAATGTATTCCACTTCTGCACAAAAAAAGGAGAACAATGGGAATCACTATGAAGACTATACAAAATTTCAGTAGCCTTTTTCAGTTTTGCATGCACATTCACACAGACATAACACTTCTTGCATTCACATATCCAGTTAAAGGCAGCGTGGTCCAGCCTGGCAGCTGTCAGTCTATGTGGCTCTCAAAAGGGGGAAGATGAGCACAACATGCACACTCAGACAGCCTTTGCACTTTGTAGTTTGATCTGAATACAGCAAAAGCTTCATACACTACATCAATGATTAAGCCACTGAAAGATAACAACTTCAAACCATATTCAGACCATTATCCATGGGACTGACATGAAGGACCAATGCTTCAAGCTATTTCAAATCTGTAACAACTGCATATGACAGCTAAACCAATATGAGATCATAAACTGGGCCTGATAAGAAATAAGTTTAAATGATGGACTTTATTCTACTTATTTCATTTTTACTGGTTCAAAATGATAATTTCTGGACATTTGAAAATTAAATGTGTGTTTTATACTTAAGTTAATTAAACCCCACTTAAAAAACAGACAGGTGGGTTTCCCTTATTAAAACCCAGAAACCCAGATTAAAAACCCAGATTCCTTTTTGGCCTTTTAGCCTTTATGGATAGAGACAGTATAGAGAAACAGAAAAGTGGGGAGAGAGAGGGGTAGACACACAGTAAAGGGCCATGGGCCTACTCAGCCACTGAGCTAAACCCAAGCCCAGGCCCCATTTTTGATATGCTTGGTGTAGAAATCACTCTTCTTCTCTTGAAAGTGAAACTAGGTGGTTGTTGCTTTGTGGTCATCAAAGTGCCAAATATGCATTTTAAAAACTCAGCAGCAATGCCACTTCCCAAACTCAGTTACTCCAAATTCCACAACTTTTGCTGTAAACAACTTCATGTATTAACTGTTCTTTTTCTGTATACATCTGTCAACCACAAGAAACATGCAGCTAGCCAAGTTACAGCTCAGCTTTAGGGGGCTGTTGCCATTAAACGTTTATAAGCTGTCACTACCATGAACCTCTTGTCAGTGGTACATGGAGACTTTGGTATATGCCTGAAAGGTGTAGTTGAATAGAAAAAAAATTGTTCCTACATAAAACTGCTCACAATAAGATCTGTATATTTTATTTTGATTACTCATGTCATTATATTTGGGAAGAGATATTGCAGTTTTCATTTATTAGGGGATTTTTTTTTCTTTTAAATGGGACAGTTTGGTCCACAAGGCAAATGCCATTTATTTCCACTCTGCTGTTTTATGATACCTACAAAACTGGGTAACAAACCAAATAAATAAATAAATAAATAAATAAATATGATTTTGTGTCAGTTACACATTTTTTATTACTAATATTGCAACTACACAAAAAGTAATGAATAAGATTTAAATTTACTATATTACTAAATATCAAAGGGTGTAACTGAGTAATTAGAGTAGTTAAACAAGTAGTAGCAAGTAGCAAATAGTTAAACAGATTGGTTTCTTGTGCAGTGCAAACTACAATCAGCTAACGTCTAGGTGTTAATTATCTGGTTGGTTCCGTGGTTGCAAAAGTGCCTTACTGCAACAGTATATAATGAGAGATTAACGATATCTCAGATGGATCAATAAAGTTTGTTTTACACAAAATTACATACAATTGTGCGTTGACCACAAAAGATTAGCGCTAGCTCAACAGATGAATAAATGTACTTTACACACATTCACGTGTATGCCTTTGTAGAGAACTGTGCCCTGTTACTGTAACTATTAGCTATTAGTCCAGCATGGATATGGCTTTAGATTTTCAGGAATAATGCTACTGTGAAGGGCAGTTCATGCAAGACTGTTCTGATTTTGCTTTGGATTGGGGAGATGCTCATGATGCTGGACAAGCTTATTGATTTTGAATGTCCCTATATTGCTTCTGAGTGCTGGTTACTGCCTGGACAGGCAGTAGTGCTATAAATTCATAAATGGGTTATATTACCGTTAAGTGGTTTGTCGGGTGGGTGGGTGGTGGTGGGTGAAAGATATTTCATGTGGGTGCCACACTGACTCATCTAGGCAGATAGTTTTCCAACCTTGTTTTTTTTTTTTTTTTAACCAATTCTTTTGTACAGGCCTCATAGACAACATGCAATGTCCATGTCTTGAACAGAAATAGGCCTCCCCTTGGAAGGGGCTGCATTCACTACATTAAGCAGCTGCCGTGGAAAGGTTTCACAGTGTCATTACCAGGCTAGTGTCTCTCCACACCACTGAAACCTGCCCTTTGTCTGGTCAGCAAATGAAATGCATGTCTTCTTTCTTCAGAGAATTCCTCTTCTCTATAACACCCTCCCCCATCTGTTACACTGACAAATAGGATGCCTGGAAACACAGCCACCCCCGCCTAAACTTTAATGCCTCATCTTTTTTATATACATTGCAACCTTCTGTTCACAGTTTACCCAGGGTGCGTTGCAGCAGTAGCCCATTGACGCTTCTGGTTTTGAACCTTGAACTATATACTCCAGAGCAAATGCAATAGTATACCATGTATTTGCAGTAGTTTTAGGAGGATCACAATGTAAACTTCTGCATTTGCCCTGTTTTCCTGTGTTTTGTGCTGCACATGTGGAGATGTCAGCATAAAATTATGTATGACACCTGATGCCTGTAGGTCTGTTTTCTCCATAATATTTAGAGTGAGACTGCGCTTTAACTCTTCATCAAACCGCAGGCTGACAAAGTTAGTATGCATGCATAACTACCTTAAAAACTGAAGCTTTTTAAGACTGGACAAAGTATGGGTAACTGCTAGCTTGCAAGCTAACCAACTAGAGCAGATACAGGTGAGGAAGAAGGTCACTGCTGTTGTGACACATAATAAACAAACATAGGAAACATGATGCTAATTTAGCAGTAAAAAGTCTAAGGTTCAATTACTGGAGTAATGCGTGTTTTTAGTTTATTTTATGCTTTTTCAAAGCAAGCTAACATTGCTGCTAAATAGTGCTAAAAAGCAGGCTAAAGCTAGCTGTCAAACGGGTTGGTGGAGGTGGTTTGGCTCAGTTCTTACCCCCTTTGCACGGTGTCCTGTGCTGGCTGTGTTGGGCGCGGTAGCCCTCCACCACCTCCCACTCTCCGTTATCCCTCTTGATGGGGAAAGACACGCTCAGGACGTGATTACAGGGCTTGATGATGCGCAGGATGCCCCGCACACGGTTCCGCTTCTGCTCTGGGCTCTCCCTAGTCTTCAGATCCTCCACCAGCTTGTCCTCTACGATAGCGGCCCCGCGGTCGAAGAAGCCCTCGACCATCCTGAAGAAGTTAGGGTCGTCGGGCTGGTTCGCTGCGTCGGCATAGCGACGGACCCTCATCAGGGAAGAGGACGCCGGGAGAGCGGAATCCACGCACCCCGAGGCCAGGGCACTACCCGCAGAGCGGCTCAGCAGCTCCCCGAAATACCGATACATGACTAAAACTAGCTAACCGTGTGAACAAACTAAAGAAAAGGCAACTAAACAACAACAAGGACAATGGGGGTGACGACAGGAAAAGGGGATAGAATGAGAGACACAACAGCTCTTCACCGTGTCCCGTCCTCTGGCTGAGTGGGGAATGGCATGTCTTGTCGTGTCAGTTGGCTTTAAAAGGCAGCGCGAGCCGACGACACCAACTGAGGCTCTCCCAGACGCACGCGCAAGAGGAGGGCCTACATGGGTACGCGCAATTGCCAAACCGTTAAGAGTGCGCGCTCCCGGGTTTAAACCATTGGTTTATAATGCCAGTGAAAAGAAAAGGTCCGGGCACAAATGTGTAACCGGCACGAGCCTCCTCTTTCTCTCTTCAGTAATCAGGCATATAGATCGGTGCAAAATTATATCTGATATAAAATAGAAAATGTTTTTCATCAGGACAATGACATATTCAGTGCTGTCAGAAACTATTCTTCCGCTGCTTAATTTCTTTCTTGAAGTTAAAGACAGTGTTTATGATTCAGCAATAAGAAAGAGAGTGGGGAGAGTTTGCATCCATGGGAGAATTCCAAGGAGAAAGCCACCACTGACCAAAATAAACACAATCCCTCGTCTGGCATTTCCAAAACAACATCTGATCCCCAGAACAATAGGGAAAATGTTCTGTCGAATGACGAGAAAAAAGTTAAACTTTTTTGGAAGGTTTCAAGGGCAGCATTTCATAAACGAACATATAGCCTATATGTTCGTTTATGAAATGCTGCCAACATGGTGGTGGTAGTGTAATGGGGTGGGGACTGCTTTGCTGCTTCATGACCTGGAAAACTTGCTTTTAATGGAACCATGAATTCTGACCTTTCCTAGAAGGAGAATGTCCAGTCTGAAGCTCAAGTGCATTTGGGTTGTAACCAGTTATCTCAAACACTTTATTGCAGGTCTTGCTGCTAAGGATGGCACAAGCAGTTATTAGGTGTAGAGGGTAATTAGTTTTTCACACAGAACCAGGGAGGTTTGGGTGGCTTTTTTACTTAATAAATGAAATCATCCTATAAAAACAGCATTTTGTATTTACACTGTTTATCTTTGTCTATTTTTTAATTATCTAAATAAAACATGTAAGTGTGACAAATATGCAAAAACCTGAGAAATCAGGAAGACTTACCTACACCTACACACACTCACACTTTTGCTCCTCTTCTCTTCCTCTTTTTAAAATTTCCATCTATCTAAGGATCTCAACATTTCCTCCCCCTTTTCCTAGTTCAATAACACAGTATTCTTCTCAGTTATCATCAAACTTTCTCGTGTGACATTTCAAGTGCTCTAGTGTAGAGCCTCCAAGCAGCTGCTTAGTTTGATTATGCCCCAGGTCGGAGCTGGATAAACCATAGAAAGAAAACCAAATGTAGTATAAAACTACAGCAGCTGAGTGTGTGTTTTAAGGAGCGGCACTGACTCTTCCATCCTGGTTTCTTCTGATTGGTTAAAGGCATCTACTTCTGCCTGGGAATCTCAGCAGCCTTATGTATTACTCAGGGGATATATTTAACATGGTAAGAGACCACAAAGAGTGAGCAGTAAGACTGGAAATCAGTTCTAAAGATCTCTACTTTCCATAAAGCATTTTGAGGTTTTGTTGCTAATACTTATGCATGCTTAGAAAAATGAAGTGGAGTATTATTATAGAATGACTAGTACAGATATTTTAAAATTTTAGATGTAATTAATTATGGGGTTTTTTGCTATCACAGTTCTCCCAGATCTTTCTGCTGCAGCTGATTTAGAAGCGATGCAACTAAACTGCACCTGTCTGCAACTGTTTATCTTACACAAAGATCAGTGCTGGGGTTATAGTATTTGTGTAACTGGGCTACAAATCTTTTCCAAAAATCACTGATAGCAGCGAGTTTGTCCACAGCCTGTCCTGCATGCATTTCAACATATTTCTGAACCTTGTTATAGGACTTTTAGCCATGGTTACCTTCAAAATGTTACAATGTAGTGATTATAAGTGCAAAATTACAATTGAATCAAATCTTATATATTGAAAAAAACCCAAAACAATTTGTAACAAACCCTGAAAGGTTGTAGAAGACGTAGACTGACAGCACTGTTAGAATTAAAAATATCACAACAGTATATGCATATATACAACTGGGGTCATAAATGACCCCACCACTCCAGTTTAAGGTTAAGAAGAATGCAGAATTAAATATTTCTGTCAGGAACGATTCAGATACGAAGGCTGCAGAGATTTAAACATCTGAAATGCCATATTGCAACTCCATTTGTTTCTGTAGTAAATTCATGTTAGTCTGGAGGAAGCTGTAATATTTGAAGCCCATTTAGGTAACAAGTAAACAAGTTTATTTCTTGTTTATGGTTCAAATTATGAATGAGTCTTTGTCGTTTGTTTGTTTTTCTTCCCTTCTAAGTAAAACCTCAAGACATTAATCCTGACAGAAAGCAATGCAAGCTTGCAGCTACACGACGAGCACCAGCCTGGTCATTCATTAGCTTTTGTTCAGGGGCCACAGTGATATAGTTTTGTACTTTGTGGTTTGATCAAAGGATCTTTCTACCTCGTCTGCTGTCCTCAGCAGTTCGCTGATCTGCTGGGTGAGCGACACGCAGCCATGAGAGAAGCGAGAGGGTGAGTCAGACGCGAGATATTCAAAAGGCCCATTGTGCCTGCATCAGTCATTAACCTCAGTCACAGTCACATCAATAATTAATGAGGGAAGTGATCTGGTGATTTCCAGCTTGTGACAGTTAGCACAAATAATTATTGTCAGAATAATGTGAAAAAGAAACTAAAGCAGATTTTTCACTTCTGTATGTTTTCATAATTAGCATGCTTTCATTTCAGAGTAAGAAATAATACAAGACAGAGTGAAAGTCTGGCTCACTAGGTTTAACAGGTGGCCAATATGTCATATTGCCATATTGCAAAGGCAATAGCCTTTGTTTAAATCAAAAACATAAACATGTTTAAATAGCCTGGTTAAAATCCTCTTGCTCGACTGGAAGTCAGCATAAGCCCATGTTTAGTGGCACTAAATTGCTGGAGGACCACCAGCAATTTAGTTATTAATCTTGACCAAAGAGGTAGAGCAACATTGCAAACTGAGACATTCAGGTGAGATTCACCAGTGTGCTGCGAATAAAAGCATAAAATTTGCAGTTTTGACAGCAAATGATTGGTTTTTGACAGTTTCAACACTGGATTTCAAGAGCTGATGTTACAGGAAAAAAACGAAACTAAAACCTAATCATATAGCACCTGTAGACCTACCAGTTTTGTTGATACGCCGTCGTCCCTACAAATGTCATTCTACAAGCAAAACACCCACCTTTTATTCGTGATCTGTCTATGCATGAATGCTGTTCCTGCAAGTTTATCTGTGCAGCTGTTTGTGGTTAAAGTCATAATTTTGGGAACTCATGGTTTGCACATGTGTGAATGAATTTAGATTGCAAATTCATTACGAATCCCTCCGGGATCCTCAGGTACATGTTTGTCTCCTCCGGGTGCTTGAATTCTCCTCTTAATCCCATCCCCCACATAAAATGCTCCAATCTTCTCCATTTTCCACCATTTGTTCATATTTTACCATGTGCTTAGTCCTCATGTGTAAGTTAATGTAATGCACTCAGATTTATACTGCTTATCTAATCTTATGACCACTCAGAGCGCTTTAGACGTGTCAAAGTTTAACCATTCAGCACTCTGTTACATACTTACATCCATGGCCAAGTTAGAATCACAAGCATGTCTCTGGTCTGTGAGAGGATGTATTCAGAAGCATTCAGAGGAAACCCATGCAGGCATGCAGGCAAAGGGACAACATACAAACTCCACTCTAAACAGATACATGTAATATTTTTCCAAAATTACTCTTCTGTTCTTTTCTAATCCAAATTTTGAGTGGGTTGAAAATTTATGGACCTATGAACAAAAGGAGTACAAAGGATCTGTTGTATTTTTAAATAGTACTGAATTTGTGTGTGTCTGTGGAGGTGAGGCTGTCCTGGTGTCCTGGTGTCCTCCACAGAGTTTGACGTCACTACCAGGTTGCTCAAGTTGCCTCTTGAGTCAGCAGAGGTGCAGGGGGGTATCACGGGAACAACCTGCTGATCTTCCGATCAGCGAAGATTTTTCTGGTGTTTTATGCATGAAGCATAAAAAACAGTGAGACCCAATGGAGTATGATTTAGAGATATATCTGCTGTAAATCTCTGTCTCACATCACAGCAGTAGCCATTATATCAACATAATTTTATAAAAATGCTAATGCTCCATACTTTTACTCGCTAAACATGACACTCGATTCACTCCCATTGATAAAGCACGACCAAGATAGCATGATGGCCTTACCTAACATGCTGACATAATTACACGCATACACACAAACATATGTGTGTGCAAATGATCCACTACTCTACAAAGAACCAGTGCTGAGCTTGTCTGAATGACCTGTGCTTACACATGTGGACTCTGCACATGAGATAAGATTAGATTCACTTTCTGCGAGCATGTGCAAATGTTCATCCATATGCTTAAACAGAGGAGACAGAATATGAAAAGCATAATGAATAGTAGTTAATTTTGCAACATATGTCCAAATACATATGAGGTTGATCAGGCTTCAAATCTGAATGCTTTCAGCTTCTGGTACTGTTACTCTGTTGTCATTTAGAAAATAAAATCAAGAGTAATCACTCATCCAGTGGTCATTATCCTTTTATTGTTCTGTTTTTGTGGTACAGCGTTATCGATTGGTAAGGGTGACACAAACATCAAGCTGGAATGAGGCTGGATTTTAGTTTTGTACGACAGGCAGGATCAGAGAGAAAGGTCATACCCTAGGCTGAACACATGCTTGCTCTCTGTCTCCATTTTGTTAGATAAGAAAACAGCAATAAAGATAATCTTAAGCTGTATATACAACTGAAGCTAAAGGATTGTGGATGTATTCAATCCCATTCAGGTACAGAAAAAAATGAAAAGAGAAGAGAAAGATCTTCCACATCATCAAATTTAAAGATACAAAATGCAAATCAGCGAGTCACATGATAGTAAATTCAAACCAAGCATCTGATTGGGAAGAAATGGGATTTAAGTGACTTAAAACATGACATGGTTGTTGGGTGTCAAACAGGTTGGTTTGAGTAATTCATCAGTATCTTTATTTATAAAGCACTTTGAAACAACCACAGATGATGCAAAGTGCTGTACCTTGGAACTAAGTAATAAAAACAACTAAGATAATAAATAAAAAACAAATAAAAGAAAAAAGTTAAATAATTAATTAATTAGTTAATAATTAATTTAATTACAAGAAAAACTAAGTATCACTGAGGCCGAAAGCAAAAAAATAATAATCGGTATCAAGACATGTTTTAAAAGTGGACAGAGAAGGGGCCTCTCTAACGTGCAAGGGCACGTTATTCCATAATTTAGAAGCAATGATAGAAAAGGCCCAGTCTCCTCTGAGTGTCCTCCTGGATCTTGGTACTTCCAGGAGCAGCTGGCCGGCTGACCTGAGAGGCCGACAGGGTGTGTAGGGATGAAGAAGCTCAGAGGTTGTGAAAGCATTTAAAAAGAAACGCAAACATTTTAAAATGATCTTGAAAATATACAGGCAGCCAGTGCAGTGAGGTCAGGACAGGAGTTATATGCTCTCCTTTATGATTTCCTTTTAGTAGTTGTGCAGCGGCATTTTGAACTAGCTGCAGAAGAGAGAGCAATGAGTGACTTACTCTCACATAAAGTGAGCTACAGTAGTCCAGACATGATGAAATAAAAGAATGGATCACTGTTTCAAACTGCTGCCTAGAAAGAAAAGATTTCACTGTTGCATACATTTTGCAGTCATCAGTGTAACAATGAAAAGCGATCCCATGCCTTTTAAGGATGGAACCCAGAGGCAATTAATACAGCAAAAATAGCGGTGGCCCTAAAATTGAGCCCCGTGGGACGCCGCATGACAGAGAAGCAGAAGATTCAAAACCAAGAAGGATGAGAGAGAAAGTTCTATTTGCCAAATATGACCTATAAGGATGCTGTTATTATCTACAAAATATTTTAGTTGAGAAAAAATCAATTTTCTCCGAAACCTTGGAAAGGAAAAGCAGTTTGGAAATAGGCCTATAATTAGCTAATACAGTGTGATCAAGGCCAGCTTTCTTAAGCAGTGACTGCACTACTGCCTGTTTGAAATTTGCAGGAACCACACCAGAGGACAGACTGCTGTTAATAATAGCAAGAAGAGACTTTCCTATACTTGGAAAAATTTCTTGACAAACATGTGGAGGGACAGGATCACAGGGGGAACCTGAGGACTTAATATGGTGAACTATAACTGCTAAAATGGAGAGAGTCACAAGTTCAAACTGAGTAAAAACAGCAGTGTTGTCTCTTTTGGCCTCTTAGTACCAACTGAGTATTATTCAAATGCCAAAGTCTAACTGAGTATTGTTGTTGACCATGTCTTTGTGACTACGTCCCTGACAGCTGCTTCCAGCAGAATAACACACCATGTCACAAAGCTCCCTAAATCCGAAACTGGTTTCTTGAACAAATCTCAAATGTTCTGCACAGTCACCAAAATTTACTACACAGAGCACCTTTGGGATGTCATGATTTATATCATTGATGTTTAGCTGACAAATCTGCAGCGACTGTGTGTTTCTATCATGTCAGTGTGGACCAGAATCACTGAGGAATGTTTCCCACACCTTTTTAAATCCTATTTAATGAAGTATTAAGACTGTTCTGAAGGCAAATGGGGCTAACCAGGTACTAGCACAGCATGCCTAAAGAATTTGAAGTAAGTGCATGTAGAAAAGAAGAAAACTAAAACACCACCTACATTTTGACTATCACATGACTTACTTTAACCTTAATGTACCTCATACAAATTAACAGCCACACAAGAATATAATTTCAAAAGACAACCTGAAAGCAGTGCTGATATAACTCACTGGGTTGAGCAGGCAACCGACATGCTGTAATGCTATTGCCGAGGCCTGGATGTGAATCTGCCTCAGGCCATGTGCTGTCTTCCCTTTACCCTCTAAAACAGGATAAAAAAAAATCCAGACACATTCTCACCATCATACAGGGCACGTCTCAAATTACCTTATTTATTGCCTCTAGTACCGTGTAACATTTTGAGCATACCTGCTCTTCTTCAGACAGTAAAACACATCTTAAATCACCTGTGACAGGTCACAAGAACAATAAGACACACATCTTAGATCTTACAGAAACAGATGATAACTGAAGTAATACATGTTGCCGCACCATAAGCCTGAAAAATCAGACTAATAATTTATCAGGCAGTATCTGTTGATTAGACAGATAGCAAACCTACACACCATTTAACCACACTGTGACATATACATAGTTCTTCTCTCCCAACTTTCCTGTCCATGCACAAATGTCATATAACACAGTAACAAAGCTTTAAAAAATGACAAGCTGTTATTTTGTTTGTTTGTTTGTTTTGTAACAAGAGCTTTTACTCCACATACTGAATGAAGTTGCAAATTCCAACTTGCAGACAGTTTCTTCCATTAAGCACACAGTTGTCATCACTGCATAAGACTGGGTTGTGAGATTTAAGATACAAGTTTCTTCATTTTCTAACCAACTAAGCAAAACATATAAATGCAAAATATAAGAAAGTCATGGTTATTTCTTTGGCAGTCAATCCTGTTCTTTGGCTGACACGTAAAACCGAAATCAGTCTGAGAACTTTGAACAGACCACCAGAGGTCACTTTCATTCATATCTGTTTTTACGCACTTTTTCATCTAGATATGTTTTTATAATTCCACAATAAAATAATTACTAACAGTTACATGAAACTGTAGGTCTTCATTTCATTAGGATATTAGTACAAAGTTCTTTCTCATCACTATAACAATGCTTTCCAGTTTATCTTTAATTGGAGCCTTCCCCTGCCTGTTTTCCTCCCTCCAGTGACACAGATTGATTTATCGTGGTTTGTTCAAAGGGTATTCGCTGTAATGTCATTGGCTGAGGGCCTGACAACACCCACCCAACCATAGGGGTGTGACGGGGGAGGAGAAGAGGGTAGGAAAAGGTAATGGGGGCTTGACGTAAACAGGGCTAGACCCAGAGGACTCATGTGTTGCTCTCCCAGGAAGCACATATGAGGTTAAACCTGGTCTTCCTGCCTTCCTGCGTGAGAACGTTGTGAAACTAGAATGTAAAATGGGATCTGACGAAACTGGACTCTGCCTCCTCCACCTCTTATCTCCACTCTGTGTGGCTGCACACTTGGTGAAACTGCAGTGAACAGGGCTCTGAAGCAATGTGCAAGGCAGCAACGGTCATCTGGGTCACCTTGAAAACCAATATGGTTACAGTACACCTAATAAATGCAAGTCTGCTGAACTATAGCATGTTGAAAAAAGATTACAAAATAATATTTCCCCATGTTTTCTTTGGTTACAGTGTTACGTCACAATGTCATGATTGCTGTGTATGTTATGATATACTTCATTAAAGAATCAATATTTATAAATATGGACTTAAAGTGGTTATTAATGTTACTGATCTTTAATTCCCTTTCATTTGTTTTTTAAGTTAGCCTATTCCACTTTTCATTGGTTTCTGCATACATGCTTTTAAAACTGTGGATGGCCAAAACTTAATTAATAATTAATAACAACAATAATAATAGTAAGATATACAAGGAACCTCTGTGAGTCTAAGGCTCAGGTTTCAGACTACTCTGAGGGCTCTGTCTGCAGCCGGACTTTCTACGTGGATTTTTATGATGTCACTGAGAGCAGATATCCTTAATATGGTCATTTCAAGCACTGTAAGCACAGGGGGGGTCCACCCACCTGCTCTTCAGACCTGTTTGTTCTCAGTCAGAAGCGAACAAAAACAACTTGTTTCAGGAAGTTGATAACCTGAGAGTCTTTTCACATAATAGCACATCAAGAAACACTTTTTGCATTGCCAACAGGTAGTTATGTTCCAAATAAAGATTCAGTAAATAAAGCACAAGGAGACCATGAGACTGCACGCTGCTGCTATGAGGCCTCAAAATCCTTTCATACCATGCAAAATGTACTCAATGGATTCAAAGGAGTGGGATTAATTTGTGTTTTATTAGTCTAATAAGCTAAAGAAAACGTCAAATATCTTTCGTATTAGAATTAGAATTAGAATTCAACTTTATTGTCATTGCACATGTCACAGGTACAGGGCAACGAAATGCAGTTACTATATATTACTATATATTACTATATATTTGAAATGTCTTTGTAAAGACATGTATAGTAGCCCTGGGAGGTTGAATGCAATGCAACTTAAGAAAACTCAATCACTTGGAAAAATGTTGCAAAAGCAGAACAGAAGCGATTTAAGGGAAACAATAATGCGACAGAAAAGCTGCGGAAGTGCCAAAAACTAAAACGTGAAGGATTTCACTGTGACACGCTTAAAAGACAAAAAGGATTCATTTGTGCTTTGAGAGAGAAAAAGATCCAAGATAATGTATGTTTAATCGCATGACTCATATAATATGTTGCATACATGTTTGCTATTAGTCCTTTACCACAGCTGTTCCATCGCATCATGTGTGTGGGTGTGTGTTTGTTTGTTTTCTGTGCAATTTCCAACTACCATTGTGGGGGGTTTGTGTTTTTGCAGAGTTTTTCTGTTTGCTGGTGTGTTTTTTTCAAAGCTGCAGTGTGTTTGACCTCTCAGGGCCACTGTAGTTATGGTAAATGGCCTGTATTTATAGAGCGCTTTACTAGTCCCTAAGGACCCCAAAGCGCTTTACATATCCAGTCATCCACCCATTCACACACACATTCACACACTGGTGATGGCAAGCTACGTTGTAGCCACAGCCACCCTGGGGCGCACTGACAGAGGCGAGGCTGCCGGACACTGGCGCCACCGGGCCCTCTGACCACCACCAGTAGGGAACGGGTGAAGTGTCTTGCCCAAGGACACAATGACCGAGACTGTCCAAGCTCGAACCGGCAATCTTCCGATTACAAGGCGAACTCCCAACTCTTGAGCCACGATCGCCTCAGTTATGATTAGAAATGTACAATTTAGCAAAATAATCCTCTCAGAATTTCCTGAATCCAGAAAAGCTCTACCTCTGGTGAATCTTTCATTAAATCTATCCATAAGTTTCGGATAGTAAAAAGGTAAATACACATTAAAAGTAATATGAATTTTTTTTTTTATTGTGCTTTTTATGAGCACGTAAATAAAAACTATTAAAATTATTGTTGGATGCTTTCCAGAATCACAAGTCACATGAGATGGTTTTGATCCATACGGAGCATTAAGCTGTAACCAAAACTAAAGAGACTGATGAAGGTTTCAACTAAGACTGCGACTGGAGGGTTTGCTTCAGTGACTAGCATTCAACACTAGATGGTGCAAACATTGTTCCCACATGCTGGTGTAACTGCATCAGTGTGAGGATGAGAATGCAAATCCACGCAGGCCTTCTACTTTGAAACTGCAATGAGCTTCTTGAGCCAAGAAAAAGTGAAAGAAAATATGCAAATAACATTAAAACATACGTTTGGTTTGACAATGAGTCGGACAATGAGATAAGATTAGTTAAACAATTAAATATTTGCTTGATTAATAATTTTACCTTCACATCTGCTGCGATATTGTGTTTCTGTTTATTCTGTTTCAGCGTTTGACTTTTAGATTTACTTGTTTTTACTTTCCCAGATTTAACGGGAACTACCTTTGCAAAGAAACCTTCCATTTAAAAAAATAAAATAAAATGACCAGAGTTATCAGTTGGAGCCAGTATTTCCCAGTGCTGATTACCCAAAGCTAAATGGGCAGAATTTGAACAAAACTACAGGAAAAGGGAGAAGGTTTAATAATTTGTACAATTACACTCCAATATTTGCTTTCAAGATGCACACATTTGCATGGGATGATAGTGTTGTTTTCTCTTTCAAGGTAACATTTAAATCTAAATTTATTCTGGCCATGTCTACAAACGTGCTTAATCAGAGCCATTTTTGTGTATGTGCTACCTTTTTCCCTTTAGGCTATCAGCACTGGAGGCACGTGATTCTTTTAGCATCACAGATGAATATACTGGGAGAGTGCATCTTCTTCCACCACTGAGACAGCCAATGTCCTTTGCTGAGTTTTCCCCAAATAAGGGCCTCATTTTTGAGATAGTCTCAATTATGGCAGAGACTAATTTTAGTCTTTGCTTTTAAGTCCCCCCAAGTTATGAAATTAAATTGTAAGATCAATGAAAAATAAGTCTGGAAAGTTCTGTTTCCAATGTTATGACAAAGTCAACGGCCGTTAAGCCTCACAAAAGGTGAGAGCAACTGACATTTGTTTACAGATGACTAAGATCCTCAGTGAAAAAACAGGACATGTTTGTCATTCAGTTTAAGCACAACTTAGCAGAGACACTCCGATTGTACACCTATGATATCATCTTCTTGTTAATCCATTGTTATACGCAGTTATGGGGGTTCTTTTTCATCTCTCACATTTTTTTTTCTTTTCTGTTTTTGGTTTGAGGTTGCACTTGGTGGAAAAAGTATTTTAAGCTCAGGGTACATCGCTAAAAATGTTGAGAAACACTGGTTTGATGCATAACAAAGCATTATAACTTCAAAGGGTTCAACATATGCTGAAATGGAGTCAGTGAAACACTAGTTTTATATATAACTACGATGGCTAAAACGACTTATGCACAGTTATGTTTTAGCAGAGGAGTCTAGACATCGTATGACTTGTGAATAACCACATCAGTGCTTCCTGGATCACTGTTACAGCAGAGATGCAAAGGAGGAGCTGAAGATCATGCTCATTCAGCAGGTGCTATGTTGGTATAACAACATATGTTTGCTAACAGCGGACACAAAGAAATGTTTTGGGGTTTTCATAATTTTCTTATTAACAAAACTATATTCATCATGTGTTTTTTTTGGACTGTTTTCTTTTACAGTGAATGTTTTGATTCACTTTGATTCAATAAAACTAACTGAACTGAAACTCGAAACAGCCTGGCGTGTGTGTTTGTGTGTGTGTGTGTGTGTGTGTGTGTGTGTGTGTGTTTGCGTGCATGTGTGTGTGTGTGTGTGTGTGTGTGTGTGTTTGCGTGCATTTAGAGGCCAATAGGTTAAAAGTTGACAGAGTTCCCATGAGAACTTTCCTATCGTGTGTTTCTATTCAGGAAGCTGTGGCTTTGACTTGCGTCTACTCACATCTCCTCATCAGCACAATGCGTATCGCTTTCTATATAGCCTGTATATGTGTGTATGTGCATGCCTGTGTGTCTGTGTGCGCGCGGCATTATGGTTGGCAGTCAGATGTCACCCCACGTGTCAGGTGGCTCAGAAGGAAACCCCAAAGGAAGTAAGGTCAGGCCCCGGAAGGTCAAGAAAAAGTCAAACTGCCTGCTTTCATCAACAAATTTGAACTCTCAGAACACCCCGTCAACTGCCTATCGACCACAGTCTACACCTAAGCTTTCAGTTTTTTGTTTTAGAGAATGAGAAGCTGTCATGCTGCAGCAATTCTGCAAAAGTGTAAGACAGAAACTGTGAAGGGAAAAACTCCAAATACAACAATACATCTACCTGAACTAACAAAACATCCTTTTACAAGTTTGTGGATGTAATCCACAGACAACAGTGTAAATCCAAACACTCTTCATCAAATAATGCACACAATAATCTGCATCAAGACACAGAGACAGCCACTTTGATTTAAAAAGTCAAAAATTTAATGAAATTTGATTAATTGGAATAATCGACGAGGGTTCCCAGAAGGACGGAGGGTTTCGCAGACCTCTCTTCAGATCTCGATTTCAATTCAAATATCTGTGGATAGTCTGGTCCAGAGAGAGCTGCAGAGATGGCTGCTCCACACCACTGTGACACACACATGCACACAGTATTAAACATCTGTAAATAACAGCACTCTGAGTTGTATTAAAACAGCAACAAGAAAAAAACATTCTACCTTCAGAGTTTTCACTTTTATCTGAGTTTTTACAAAGGAGATATTTCTTTGAATTTCTTTAAAAGAAAGTTGCCAAGTGCTTTGGGACACAAGATGGAAAAAAAACAGCTTATCTCAAAGAA
The DNA here is from genome assembly GCF_001858045.2 of Oreochromis niloticus. NCBI lineage: Eukaryota > Metazoa > Chordata > Actinopteri > Cichliformes > Cichlidae > Oreochromis > Oreochromis niloticus. The sequence continues at coordinate 10,387,056 of NC_031973.2, forward strand.
AGATTGTCTCAAAGAATGGATCCCCTGACAGAAAAAGCCAGATCACCATTGATTCTCAACCGATGATTGTGTGTTGCCCAGCGGCTTTAAACCAGGCAGATATGTCAGGTGCAAGCTGGCCTTAAAAGTCAACAACAATATCAGTTCTAAAATTAACAGTTAACCAGTGAAGTGAAGCCGAAATGGGAGTGATGTGTTGCTTTTTTGATTTTAGTAAGAAGTTTCACTTCGAATCAGCAATAATTTGCGTATAATGAGTGTTAATCATCTAACCCACAAATGTGATTTTCTCTAGATTTCCTTTGGATAAAACTGAGCTGATAAGTTTCCTAAGCTGCTTCAAACGAGACTGAAAAACTGAACTGAAAAGCTTATTCAGTGTGACCTGGTTGTTAAAACTGATGCCAAAGTTTTTACAGTACTAGCCCAACTTTACAGACAAGGAGTTCAGGTGCGTCCATGTGAGCGTGTCAGATTCACTGGGACCAGTAACAATTACTTCAGTTTTAGTGATTCATATTTAGTTCCAAGGTGACAATGCTACCAATCTGGTTAGAAATTAAGCCAATAACATGTTTACTGTTATGGCCATGCTAAATCAAAGCGGTTTCAAAATTCATGCACACACCTGAGGACGTAGGTAACGCTGAGGATGCAGAGCGGCTGGGGGATGCCAGGTCTGGACCTGGAGGGTCGGACGCTGGGGATGACAGCACTGTGACTCTCCACCCAGACGTAACCTCCACCTTTCACCAGCATCCTGTACTGACCGCTGACTGACTGGTTCTTCAGACACACTGTGGGGAAATACGGAGTTAAGTATTTATAGGAGTGTAGTGTGTGTGTGTGTGTGTGTGTCTGTGAGTGCTCACGGTTTAGATGATTTTTGTTCAAACAGCTTGTGTCCAGTGTGTGACAGAGATCATAGATGGAGCGGCCCAGCAGCTCCTCAGGTCTGTAGCCCAAAAGAGAAGTCACTCTGCACACACAGAAACACACACAAGGCAAAATGATGTTATTTTACAAGTCAGCAACACTGAGGATTAAAAACATGTTAACAAACCAGTCACTGTTGCCTTTACAAACGACTGCACGGTCATTATTCTCTTATTCCAATGACAAAAGTGCAAAAGCCAACACCAAAAGCAAGTTCACAATTCACTGCTTTCATACAGTCACACATTATGCTGTGCAGTCATTCTCAGCTGGCAAGAGTTTGCATTATAACCACAAAGTTGTTTATATAAACATAGGTCAGGCCCTGAAATGTGTTACACTGAAAGTTATTAACAACCAATCTGCTATAACTATGACATATCGGGATTTTCTAACCAGAATCATAATGAAACTTGTTTTAATGATTTCTACTTTAATGTTTGAACTGCATACCAAGCTGATTTTTTGGTTGAGCTTTCTTCGCTGAGGATTTGTTTCATGATTCAGATAGAACATTTAATGCAGCACAATTTTAAACTAAATTGGCTGCATACTGGCTTTCAAAATTGTCCCTTTTAAAAAATATATAATTTCATAATATCCAGCACTGCATAATAACATTACCAGACATGTTCCTGTTTTTCAACTTAACATCCTGCATTCGTTTTAAATTTATTAAAGCAATAATTATGGCGGTTAAAAGTGCTTCCGCATGGGGTTTTTGTTGGGGGTTTTACCCCGTTGTTACTTATTTCAGCTTATTCACAAGTACTAATTAATCTAAGCTACCAGATGAAGAGTAATTACAAAAAGACAGTCTTTGTAGTGAACAACAAATTCCACCTTTGGTTGAATGCATGTACACACCTCTGGTCACAATAGGTAAACCTCATGTCCATGCTGTGCTGGCTGGTGAAGGTGTATCTGCTGAGGAGGGTGTGTGAGAGAGGCAGAGGCCGACAGGTCAGGAGCAGACAGGAAACTGCAGACGGGTTCACGCACACCTTTGCTCGGCCCTGACAGTGCAGAACCTGAACTCACAGAGTTGGAAATGGGAGGTGTAATAAAAATCATCATGATGTAGACCAGGGGGCCATTTTTAAAAAAGACATTTTTAAGCTGTACTGTTTCTCACGAACCTTCCAAGTAGCCGACTTCAGGTTGGCAGTTCTTCCTCTGTGAGTCAGAGCACTTTTTATCCTCATGACAAAGTCCCTCTTCTCACCGTACCAAACTTCCTCTAAAAATAAGTAATTAATTTAGCCACATGGACAAAGCTGTATGATTATACACTCACTGGCCACTTTGTTAGGTACAACATGCTAAACCACCTTTTTGGCTTCAGAACTCCTTTAGTTGCAGGTTTATCAGCTACGCATCAATGATGGGAATCTCCCATTCCATTGAAGAGATGTGGTGACTGTTGAGTACAGTGAACTCATTTTCAGGAAACCAGCATGAGATGATCTGAGCTTTGAGACAAGGCGTTACTGGAAGTCATCAGAACATGGGTACTGTGGTCATAAAGGTATGGAAATGCTCAAAGGGAAATAGTCAGATAGGCTGTGGTGTTTAAAGTGGGTCATTCGGTTCAGTGGGTAATAAAAGCACAAAAGTGTGACAAGAAAAGATCCCCCACACTATTATACGTCCACCACCAGCCTGAACTGTTGATTCAAGGCAGGATAGATCCATCCTTTACTGTTGTTTACACAAAATCAGGACCATACCATCTGAATGTTGCAGCAGAAACTAATGGTGATGTTTTTATAATCTTCATTTGTCCCATTTTGGTGAGTCCGTGTAAACTGGAGCCTCAGTTTCTTGCTCTTAGCTGGGAGAAGGGCACCCAGTGTGTTCTTCTGCTGTAAACCAGTTGCTTCAAAATTCAACATGTTGTGGATTTAGAGATGCTCTTCTGCATATCTTGGATGCTACGAGTGGTTATTTGAGCTGCTGTTGGCTTCCTATCAGCTGTTCTGAAGCTCAGTTTGAACTTCCGTGGGTCGCCTTGACAACGTCTACATGCCTAAATCCACCGACTTGCTGCCGTGTTATCGGCTGATTAGATATTTGCTTTGAAATGGTGTACCTAATAATGTTGCAGTGACTCTATATGATCATCCAACATATATGACAAACGTATATCGTTGATGTTCAAATACCTACCTGCTGTTAGACGCAAATTACTTCTGATTTCTTCATGGTCACAGGGATGAGTGTATTCAAAAATGTTGTGTCCCATCAACTCAGTCTTTGAGAAAACATAGAAGAGTATTTCAGTCCTGAATCCTACTGGTTATTTAAGAGAAGAGTAAGCATATATGTGGGTTTATTTACCTGAGTCAAGCCCATGTACTTGCTGACATTGTCAGACAGGAAGATCATGTCTCCCTCAGTGGACAAGACCATGACAAATCCCTCCAAGATCCCCAGGTACATGTTTGTCTCCTGCGAGGCTTCAAATTCCTCTGTGTCTTTCTCCTCTTCATCCCGTGCTCCGTCACAGCCGCTCTGTTCATCTCTACCTTCCACCACTTGCTGATATGTTATCATGTGCCTACTCCCAGCATTTATCCCATTATTTTCTAAGACAAACAGAGTGGTTTTTATATTATATAAAGCTTTCTAGTTTACATTTTCAGTGGATAACAAAAGATGCGTTTCATTTTTCATTTTGTGTGTTTGCTTCAGCTGTTAGTACTTGTGTTATCTTAGACTTCCTCTTTCTAAAACCAATCTGAATCTAAAAACCACAAGCCCGTTGAATTTTTTTTTCTTTGCTCATCTTGTTTTCTGCATCTCCACATTTTAACAATGTATTAATCTCGAAACCTTTTAAGTAAGCAGAAAAATCTACATGAGCCTGGAAACCTAATTTGTCTTTATTAGTCCAGTTCCTTTCTGTGAAAAGTGTAATCCTTGTTAATTTTTTGTATGTACATTTGACAGATGTTTTCTAAATGCAGCACGTGCGGCAAAGCATCAGTTTTTATAGGTGTCTAATTTTAAAGAGATGACCAAGGTGTCTGCTCACAACACGGCTGTGCAGAACTGACAGGTTGTGGCTTGCAGCTTTCTTGAGAACTGATTATCTAAACAGCCTGACTGAGTGAAGTTAGGTGTCACAGGAAACAAAAGAAAAAAGAATTTGACAAAAACACACACACAAAAAAGGGTTTGTTTCTCTGCTCTGTGAGAACCAGCTCGAGTTTTAGATTTTCAGAGTGACTAAATCATTTTGGTTTTTCAAACATATTTAAATATCTGGCGTGCTAAGACTTGGTGTCGGGGTTAAGTTATGGTAGTGGTTTGTGGACACTGAGCCACTGGAAGTGGGGCACTGAAAACCACACACAAAAAAATAATAATAATAATATTAAGATATTAAATCAAGTTGAATTAACCCAATATTCTGGGATGAAGGGATGAAAACATGATTTGCACATGCCCTTACATAACCCTTTCATACTGCTCATATTTCATGTCCAAGTGTGGAGCCAAGATTTGACTCAGAACTACAACTCTGTACAAATAGACTAGTCTATGTGATGTTAATAAATAGATGATTAATCTATTTATTAGATGTAAGAGAAAAAGAGAAAAAGCACTGTAATCACCCAACCCATGAGTTAAATGTATTTTACTGAACGTGAACTGAGTTTTATTATATAACCATTACAGCTGTTAACCATTTCCTCTCTCTTATATCATTAAAACTGCCATTTATAATTATCAGTGTTAATTAGACATTAATTGTCAGTTGAAACACACAAAATGCTTGAAAAAATGCGATTAGTCTGTACATTCAAAGCAACAGTAGGAAATCTTGCATGTGGGACTCGTGTGTTTTCCACACTCACTGAACTGGCAGCTCAGTTGGCTTCATAATCTCAGTTAGTTTTAACTGGAATCAGACTGAGTTCAGACTTTAATTCTAACTTGTTTATTTTTAGATTATTTTGCTCCGTTGTGGGTGCTCACGTAATGTCCTTGCATTTATGTAGTGCTTTTTTAGTCCTTCTGACCACACAAAACACTTTTAACTACAACTCACACTTTAACCACACATTAATACACCGCTTTATTCCATCTACTTCAAGCACTTTATTCTGCCTCACATCCACAACCAGTTTCGAATCACCAGTTAACCTAACATGGATGTCTTTGAACCGTGGGAGGAGACAAGGAGACGGGCCAAAAGGAAACTGAAGGAAACCCCTGGAGGCCCAGAGAGAACATGCACACTCCACACAGAAAAGGCCCCAGCTAGTATTTAAACCAGGAACTGTGAGGCAACGACGCTAACCACTCCACCGCCATGCCTTTACTCTTACACTGTTAGCAGATTTCTTTGGGTTAGGAGGTAGAGCTATGAGCTCCCCCCAATACTTCCATCAGAGTATGAATATGAGTGTGTGAATGTGTGGTTAACGGCAATTACGTTTCGATAAAAGTCTTGTGTATGAATGCGTGAATGAGGCTTGGAGGAAAAAAACACTTTAAATGCTCAAACTGAGTAGAGAAACACCAAATAACAATTGTGTTGAGGTCCACCTTGAACTGTCACTGCAGTCCCATAAAAAATACACATACACACGGCATGCACAGTTGCAGAATTCCCTAAAATTGATGTAAAATCCATTTGTAAAAATTTTTTAGCACCTGTTCAAAGCATTTTCATTTTCTGTGTGTTTTAGGTCGCTTTAGAAAATGACATTTAAAGCATTTAGCTGCTACCAACTGTCAAAACAGGTCAAATTTAACCCAAAAAGTGTGTAAGGATTAAGTCAAATTCATCCTGAAACCTTTGATTGATTAAAAAAACAAACAGCCCTACTGGGAAATGGTGGCAGTTTGGCAGTGAGATGTGATGGTTAAAGTTAGAGTTAAAAGACTTCAGAAAGCATTAATGGTGACCAAAATATAAAATATAAATAAAATATAAGAGGCCAAACAAACATGTATGAGTGCCCCTACCGTTAACACTTTAATTTTAGCTATTTTTGTGCTTGTTCTCTACACTTTATGAGTTATTTTGGGGGGTTTTTGTATGAATTTCCCAGATTTCAGGAGAAATAAAGTAAATCTCATCTTGACTGTGAAACAAAGCATTTACCACCTTTGAAAGTTTTCCCTATATTTCAATATATTTTCTCTAAAACCTGCAAACTAATATCAGTGCCCGGAACACAAATATGTAAATGCGTATGTCTACTGACTTCAAGTGGTGTTTTCCTCCTTGTGATTCAGTTTGCTCTGAGTGTTCACACACACAGGCCAGAGACGGTGTTAAATGTCTTCACATGTGCGCTGTTACCTTTGAGCAGTGTGTGCATGCGTATGTAGCTGAGGGTCAGGCGAATGACGGAGGGCTTATCCAGGTGAGCTCTGACGGAGGGCTGCAGCGGCAGGAGGCGAGACAAATCCCCAAAGACGTCAGACTCCACTCGCCGTCTCCTTCGGGCCGCCTCACGGCTGATCGCTCTTCAGAAACCAGAAGTCAGGAAATGCAAAGAAGGCTGAACTAAATTTCTCTCAATCAAACTTACATTAGATTTTACTACCTAAAATTAAGTTAGTTACGTTTATAAACACCATTTTACTGCAAGTATGCTCTATGCTGCACACAACATAGATACATATAAACTAGAGAAAACTCACTCATTTAGTCACTAAAGTAAAAGTGAGATGATACTGGATGAAGTGCATTTTCTCAAAGGCTATTTAAAATGTACTTTCTTTGATATCGGAAGATAATATTGTTCATTTTCCGCATTTTGCTTGCTAATGCTGTGACTCTGCAGACTTGGAATCTGTGTTCAACAGAACCTAAAACTGATGTAAGGAAAAATGAACAAAGAAATAAAGTGAAATTGTTCCTCAGCTTTACAGGAACTGTAAAAACAGTCATGTTTCAGCTTCATCACACTGTGAACTTTTGACATAATCTGTGTGAGTTTAAAGAATTTCTCAATATGTAATGTGAAATGTGACACTTCTTCAATCTCCACGCTTATTCCTACTTCACACTCAGATTGTTTTTACTGCTAATATTGCCTCATTTCTACTGAAAGATTTGATTCCAGAGCTTTACCTTGAAGTATTTGAATTCTATCTTTTGCAGTTTTTAGTGTCTTTGTTTTTTAATAGTTCCCCCACCACTGATGAACAGATGTGGAAGGTCATCAGTGCACCGTGGTTAAGACCTGAGGCATCCAGAGTGGCCACAGCACTCTCTTTGACCTCACTTCTTTACCTCAGCTAGCTGCCAACTCACTTAAACTTGATCTATTAAGATTTATTGCTGCCAAATGAATGTCTCTGTGAACAAAGCAACACGCTGCTTTACCTTCTCTTCTCCTTGTCAGCTGTCATCGTGCCTCGCGGATGTCTCGCATGGTGAATGATGGCTCAGGAAAGCAGGCGCGATGGCAGCAGAAGTTCACGGCACAACAGCGAATCTCTGCACTCCAATTTGCACCATCACAGGTAGACTAGTTCATCAGACAGGCAATTAGTCTCACGGTGCTGCACAGATGACTTGAATGGATTCCAAACAAAGTCTCATCTCCCCTCGGCATGCAAATTACCTAGAGGGCTCCAAAAGTGATGATAGGTCAGCCTTGAAGAGAAGCATCTCCCTCCCCTCTTCTTTCCTCCTCCCTCCACTCCACCCTCCCTCCCCTCTTCTTCTTCTCTTACATAAACTTTTGAGCATCCCACAGATCTGCCTCTGAACAGCAGCAGGTTAGAATCGATTAAAGCAAAGAAGGGGAAAAGAACAATAAGAAAAAGACACAACTAGCCTGGGATTGATGTAGACAGCTCAGTGTTTTATTGGAATCAGACCAGACAGGACTAGCCCGGCTGTTGCACTACATTTTGGCACAGAGTAAGATAGTGTGACCAGGAACAGCCCTACCCCTGGGTGCACAAAGCTTCACTACACATCAACTCTACTGCACAGAGAGCAACCAGCTCATCTTCAGATCACTGTACAGTACGCAACAGTCCTTCTGTGTTTAGTGTGTGTGTGTTTGCACAATAGAAAGTGAGAAGAAGGGGGAGGTGGAAAAGGAGCTAGTCTGTATGTGGTGCTTATTATGTATGTGTGTGTGTTTGTGTGTTTGTGTGAAGTGAGAGGTAATTCAGCTGCTGGCTCTCAACACGTCTTATCAACCCGGCTGTAACAGACCTATAATAGTATAGTTATAGTATTATGCACAAAGGATTTCTCCAGATACACTTTACAATAATAATAATAATAATTAGATTTAGAATAAAAAAGAGAGAAAGAGCGAGAGAGAGAGAGCAATAAGAAAGAAAAAGCCATTCTTGAAAACAAAAAGAGCAAAAGTCAGAAAAAATAAAGCGTGTGGTTTTGGCTGAAAGAGCTGCTGGATGTGGAAAAGGGGAATTGGTGCTTTGAAATAGAGTGCAAGGAAAGGGAAAACACTGACGGTTGCTATGGAAATGCCGAAAACAAAAAAAGTCGCACACGACAGAAAAGGGGAAAAAACAAATTCACACATTCGCACGCATGAAAATATACATTCACAATAATAATAATAATAACAATAATATTAATAAAAAGGCCCACATTCACACGAACAGGGCAGACCGAATCTCCGAAACTAACCGACGGATGAAATAGCTGGAAATCGGGCTTTTCGCTGCTACACAGGCCGCCTCTAACACTCTGCTCGACATAATTAGTTCGATAGCCTGTAACTCGTAAGCTCGACATTCACTTTGTACACAAAGGACAGAGAATGAGTGAATACTTCAGTCATACCATAATCCAACAAAAACAATTTAAAAAACACATTTCGAGGAAGAAAAATAAACACACACGCGCACATGAACAAACAAACCATAAAATATATAGATAGTCAGGGTATTGCACAAAAGGGGATTTGGCCCTAACTGGTCCACAATAAGGACAGTAATAACACAGGAAGGGTGCTTGTCCATGCGCCACGACGCTCCTTTAATAGCAGACAACACCAGCACGATACAGCCACTCAACACAGGCTATATACAAGCCTCTGCACCCAGCACCCACAGTCCACATGTGTACAGGTGCCGGGGAGAGAAGCAGTGTAGGTGTGTGTATGTGTTTGGTTTTGTCTGAGCATGTGCAGTGACCTTGTACTGTAGGAGTGTGCGAGGGCACGTAAAACTTGGGATTGTAGTGTTTGTACGCACATGAGCGTGTCGATGTGTGCGTGTGTTTGTTTGTGAGAGCGTGTGCATATTCATATTTAAATTCATATTCATATTCATAATGAACCCAGGCAACAACAACAACACAATGCAAGTAAATTATATCTCAAAAGTAACAACAGCCAATAGCTTCAAAGTAAAGGACTGACCGTGTGTGTGTGTGTGTGTGTGAGATTTGTAAAGGGATTTTATGGATCTATGGAGTGTCAGCATGTGTGAGTGCGTGCATACCGAGTTTAGTGTGGCTGGATCTGTGTGTATTTGTGTGTGTATGTGTTAGGTATGCGTCTCCTCGGGGGCGCAGTAGGAGAAGTCCTTGAACTCCTCCTGGTTGATCTGTCGGATAATGGCCTCGTCCGTGGGCGTCAACACGGGGTCCTCCTTGGTGAAGTCCTGGTCGAAGTTATTCACATCTCGTTTGGTCTTCTGCAGACGCACGCACACAAAAACACACACACAAAGGCACAGACGGAGGGAAGGATGTCAGAGAGCGTTCAAAATTACATGACGGCGACACCTTCTGACCACTGTGACTTACTGTTCCTTTAAAGGTGCTCTCTTAGGGGGTCCTTTAATTAACACGCCACAAACCTTTTAAATCTAGCATTAGCAAAATAAGGACTTCAAGCCTTTTAAGCTACTTTTAGACAGTAAATGGCACAGTCTTTCTTTCACAAACAAAATAAATAAACACATATTAAAATTAAAGTAATTCAGTACACCGAAAAACTTTTTTTAAACACATATTTACTTGAATGATTGACAGAGACAGAGTGCACTTAAAGCCTGCCCATTCTGGAGGGGGAAGCAGGTCATGACTCTCAGTTGACCTCGTAGTATGTGAACTTCCCTTTTTCGATTCTGCCACCAAACAACTGAATGGGTGACTGTGTCCAAACCTTTGACTGGTACTGTAAGGATTACTCACCATAACGAATTGAGATACTTTTTCAATCTCCGTGCTTATGCCTACTTTAACTTCAGGCTTTCTAGGCTTTAAAATTCCTGAAAGCTAACCTGAAGACTTTTGACAGCATAGTAATAAAGGTGTTGATGTTGAATTTTATATTTGAGACAAAAAGAGACATACAGTGTTAAAAAACAATCCCAGATGAAAGTCTACGAGGCAACTTGGCAACAGCAGAGATGGTGGTGAAAATATAACAGCCACCGCAGGGGGGAAAAAGTGATTTAAAACCTTCTTGACTGGTCCCACGTACCCTAATGTTTCAAATACTTTGCTAACATTAGCTTTTTAACAACTAACTGTAAATGGGGTGCTAAAATAAACCTCAAAGTTCATCAAGAACAGGTCCCCCAACTAGGCAGTAGAGGTGGGAATTACCAGAGAGGATGGCAGTGCATGAAATATGCCCTCATGTTTACAGTATTTGCAGAATATTTTACTTTCACATGACACTTCTTAAAAATCCATATCTTTTGTCCCTTTCTTGTTAAAAAAAAAGGCAAAATCTCTGATTTAAACACATACAGCACTTCAGCCTCCATCTTTGTTTTACCAACTTCCAAATGAAACCCAAAACTCAACAGCACCACCTGGTGGACTAAGAAAAAAAAGCATTTTTTTACTGCGTGCTGCTCTCAAGTTAAGCCACTGTGAGGTAATGCTAGCAAATATTACCTAAACATTGCAGTTTACGTTTCATTCTGCTAAAGTTAAGATTTTAGCTGAATGCTAAACAAGTATTTTGAGAATTTTGCTAGTTTGCTGGTGCAGTTCCTGTTCAGTATATGTCATGTATATAGTCTTTATGCAATCCAGGTAAATTTAAAACTAAAGAATAATAATTTGGATGCCTATCCGCAAGTTCACAAAACTACTGAGCCTTAGGGAAACCTTGAGAAATGTTTAGTATCAAATACACGATGCATTACTGAAGGTTTATGTGTGAAATAGCTGCATGTAAAACTGTGGCCTGTGTGAGTTTGTGCAGAGTGTGTGTCTCTTACAATCCGGGGTTTAAAGGGTGGTTTGACTTTTCTCTGCTCCAACAGTACCCAGTCGATCTCTCTGAAGAAGGCGTGGGTCTTGATGGCCTCCTCGCCGCCCTGGCTCACGACACAGCCCAGACGCTTGGCCGGGTTCTTTGTCATGAACTGCACAAATAAAACATTTGTATTTTTGGACTTATTCTTCCAGAAAAGCAGGCCCTTGAAAAACAATTAGCTGTGGTTTAAGCCATAAAAAAATACACTTCACTTCTTTGTCTATTAGGGATTGAGGAGATAAGGAAAAACCAAAAAAAAGCATTTCGGTGCTAATAATAGAGCCGAGGCATTAACGGCTCTTTGTTTTTAGCATCCACAGAGTCACTGGCAGAGTGATCAAACAGGTCAGCAGAGTGGCGGTGTTATTTACTGCGTTGCTTTTGTTCTGCTGTCTGTTCAGCATTATAAGAGCACTTTGTGATTCACTGCAGTTTTATGATTGCATTTAACCTTTTTTTAATTCTCCTCAGTGTCGGAGGAAAGTGCAGCGTGACACCTTTGCATCAAGTGCACTTTGAGTTTGATTTGCTCGTGTGACGCTCTCAGGACAGAAATCTGAATGAAAGTTAAAACGGTGACCACAAGACTGAATTCTTTTCTTGCAGGAACAGTTTTTGCAAAGTTAATTGAGAGGCTGTTGAGTTAAAGCCTGGCCAAGTCTGGGCTGGAATTGAGCTTTTTAGACATTGAGGTCACATCTTGAAGTTTGTTTTTTTTTAACTTAACTTCCACTTATCTGCATCTTTACACTCGTTACACTGCTCATATAGCTGTTCTACATTTCTTCATAGCATGTTTAATAAATGTTGGTTGTCCATGTTAAAACACACAAGTACTATATTAGTATATTCACTCCCAACCAGTCATAGGAGGTGGCTGCCGCTCCCTGAGCCTGGTTCTGATGGAGGTTTCTTCCTGTTAAAAGAGAGTTTTTCCTTCCCAGTGTCGCCAAGTGCTAGCTCATAGTGGGGTTATCTGATTGTTGGAGTTTTTCTGTATTACTGTAGGGCCTTTACCTGACAGTATAAAGCACCTCAAGGAGACAGTTGTGATTTGGCACTATATAAATAAAACTGAACTGAATTAAACTGATTTTGATCAAAATCTACTAAATACAGTTAAAATAAACTAAGCTTTCATTGTCGAATCAAAAGGAATTGGTGATGAGAGCTTCCCAAGAGCTTATCAGCCCTAAAAAATGTCAGATAATGTTGGGAGAGACTTCACGTACCGCTCGGAGAATCGAAACAGCCTCTTTGCTGAGCCACACGGGGTAGAGGACATCGTCGTGGAGAATCGACTCAAACAAGTCGTCTTCATTATCGGCTTCGAACGGAGGCTGTCCTGCCATCATCTCATACATCAGCACCCCCAGGGCCCACCAGTCCACAGAGGCTCCGTACTCCAGCTCCTGCAGGATCTGAATTCAACCAAATGACACAGCTCAAGAATATTATGAGAAAATACATTTCTGCTTGCTTCACCTCAATAGGATGTACTTTATTCCACTTTAAGTGGTGTGGAAAAGCCAAAACAATGGATAGACCTAACTAATGTCATCAGCAGCAGGAGTGAAAGGGAAACTGAACTACTTAAAGATCATCTCCACACATGTTTAAGAGAGATAAAAAGTCTCTGCATTTAATAATAATTTATCTTTGATATGCTTTTTGACTTCTTAAAAGCATATCTACTTGAAAATTATGCAAATAAAAGTTCCATGAATTTTTTTAACTGCTGCACTCAAGTTTTCTTAAACTCCAATGTCCACCCTCAGCTGATGTGCACAAATACAGACTTGTGTAATATCCATGATAAGAGATTGCACGCAGATTTTGATCGTTTCCTTATGTGTCATGAACACATGGCACTTCTGCCGGTGACATTTTTAGGCAATTTATCCAAAAAGTGTTTGAATGATTCCTTAACAAAGACTAAACATTATATTTGTAACCAAGGGGACTGAGAGTCCCCCAGAAGTTAATGACCCCACAGCACGCACGGTGCTGGAGCCAATAAATGCTTGTGATGACGGCGAAGTCACATGATCCTGAAATGAATGAAGATTTTACCCTTTCCCACTGAGCAACAGAGCCGGATGTTGATTGTTGTTAATATGATTGCTAGTCCTGAATGAAAGGGAGCTTAAGTTGGATAGACAGTATAAAACATGCACAACGTCTGGGTCTAAAATGTGGCCCAAAACTCTGATGTGCCCTAAACCTGTATTTTTTTTAATGGCCAGCAGGGGGCAGTGCAGCAGGCTGCAAAAATGCTTATGGCTGCATAGAAATCTGTGGAAAACAACTTTCGCCTCCATTATTTTTGAATTCAAAAAACACTTTCTAATGAACTTATGGGCTCAACTGCAAATTTCAGTTCACACAGGGTAAAAAAATGAAGCCAGTTTTGTAAATTATAGTCATTATTAGAACCAGACAAGTGGTTTGTGGGGTCCCGGCTACAGTCTGTCCGTCGCTCGTCACATAAGGTTTTAAAACAGCAAGACAGCAAAGATGAAAAACACTCAGCTCATGGCTTCATAATGGGACTTACATCTTTGATACATCAGTACAATACTTCTCATATATATATGTATTAGTCTGAATCTGTGATTTTAACTTAGAACAGATGAATGTTATCAGGACAGATGTTCAAATATCCAGGTGAAATATAATGTTGTTAATAGTTAATAGCTACTTAACAATACAAGGGTAAAAATATCCACCATTGTACCCTGTCAACATAAAGAAGTGCAGGGCCTTGAGTTAATCTCACCTCAGGGGCAATGTAGTCCGGGGTGCCACAGAAGGTGGTGGTAGTGACTCCGTTGATGATGCCCTCTTTACACATACCAAAGTCTGCCAGCTTACAGTGACCCTCTGCATCCAAGAGGATGTTGTCCAGCTTCAGATCCCTGTGACAGAAAGACACAGATATGCTATTAGCACCATCTACTTTCTGGGAAAGTTTGGTTCACTGGTGGAGGTGCATGCAATGTAAACAGATAATAAGCATTGATGTTTTCTACGGCTTTTCAGACCAAAATAAAAAGACAAAATATAAATATATATTTTCTCTTTGACAGTTAAGAGTTCCCTTGATGGAAAAACCAAACGAGGACAGCGGTGCGTTTACCTATAGATGACTCCGTTACGGTGCAGAAACATGAGGGCTGAGGTGACTTCGGCAGCGTAGAACCGAGAGCGAGGCTCATCAAACTTCCTGGATCGTTGAATCTGGAACATCAGATCTCCTCCATTCACATATTCCATTACAAAGAACAAACGGTCCTGCAGACAGAGGGAGGGATGGAGTCGTATTAGACAGGAAAAATGCAGTCAGCTGTTGAATCTGTACGTTTTGCTTCACACGTCAGCCTACCCGTGTCTGGAAACAGCAGTACAGCTGGGTGAGGTAGGGGTGTCGACGGGCGAGGGCCAGGATGCGCTTCTCGGTCATGGTGCAGTCCACGTCGTCGTCCTGTAGGATGACGTCCTTCTTCAGAACTTTAACGGCGTAAACGTCTTCTGTCCCCTTCAGCTCCGCCAGCATCACCTGGATAAGAGATGCGCAGTATGAAACGGCACGCTCACACTGTTTATTCCACGGTCTCAGCGTTAACACCTTTTTTTTTTTACGGGGTCATTCGTTATCTGTGGGTGTTTCGAATTGTAGGCCTCTTGCATTACAACTGAGTGCAATCCATAGTTGCACGGTGATGAAGTGAAGCATTTGTACCACATGGGATTTATGATACATCAGCTGAATCATAATTCAGAATGAATGCAAACACAGATCAGGAGGCATCTGCTTCCACGTATAAGCTATGACTTACATTAATTATTTATTATATACACTGTCTTATATAGGCAGTGTTTGTTTTGTGAGCACTTTACCAGCACTTTGGTTGCTGTATTGAAATGAGCTCTAGAAATAAACTTAATCAGACTATCTGCCAACTCAATGTTGAGAGTGACGTTTAAAATTTAGGCTGATTTTGTTTACACCGACAAGCCAAAACCCAAACCCATCACTTCTTGATATGCTGTCTGTCCTTCATGTGCTCTGACCCAGTGAGGCATGGACTTCTAAAGGTACCCTGGAGTTTTCTGGCACCAAAACAAAGATCCTGTAATTCCTGTAAGCTTCGGGCAGGCCTTGTTTGTCCATGCTTGGACCAACTTTATCCATCTGCAGCCTGCAAGACTACAGAACGCACACAAGTAATGCAGTAATGCCTACTACAGGACGCTTCAAACGCTTGTTACTTAAGGAGAGGATTAGGCATCCTGGTGCGCTGGCACAACTTTCATACTTTGGTTCCAAGTTACGTCCCGCACGTGCTTTTCATAGTAGGTTCAAGCACAGTTAGTATCCTAGGTAGATAAAGAGCAGATGCCCATTTCCTTAATCCTTAATTAGCCTTCTGCTTCTATTATTCACAAGTGTTTTATTTTTTTATACCTCTTTGCTTCTTTTTCACACCTTTTCTCATTGTCTCTGTTTTAAAGAGTCTTTCATAATTTTTTAATGTTTCTCTGTTTTGAATATCTTGTGATTTTCTCCCTTGTTTTTAATACACTGCCTCACCAAAAAAACAAAAAGGTCACCACCTGGATTTAGTAAGCACATAGGTAAGAGCCTTCTATTGGATAATTACTGCAGTGATTAATAGGCTTCAGGTCTGCAACAGTGAGTAACTTCTTCTTTCTCCAAACCACCATATCGGAAGACATCTCCTCTGGTCCTGGAAAAGATGCTTCTTCGTTTCAGAAGGGTCAAGTTACTGCATCAAGCAAAGAACACAACAAAGAAGACTGCTGAAACCTCTAAAATTAGGTTAAGAAGTGCCAAAGGCATTACTGACAACCCGGAAGGATAGTGGTGAAACATCATCTTTGAGGAAGAAATGTAATCAGGAAGTAATCTTGAATAACTGCGATCGGACACCCCTTTGACTTTTGCTGAACTTGAGCGCTAAAAGGAAAGGGAAATAAGAGCATTTCAACAACGTGAAGAGAGCTTAATGGATTGGGGCCAAACGGCTGTGTACGCCTAACAAAACCGCTTATCAATAAAGCAAATCAGAAAAAAGGCTTCGGTTTGCTGGGAAGCAAAGAGATTGGAAAAAGTGGAAAAAGGTGACATGGTCTGAGGAATCTGGATGTTTAATCTGTTTTCCAGAGCGATCAGTATATCTGAGTAAGAGGAGAGGTGGATGAAGCGATGAAGCCTGTGGGAGCAGTGTTATGATCTGGGTTTGCGTCAGCTGGTCAGGTCTAGGTTGAGCAATGTTATGTGCCTGAAAACATTGGGCCAGCTGACTACCTGATTAGACTGAATCATTTTTCATCAACTGATTTTTTTCTCCCGACGGCACAGCCGCGTTCCAAGATTGCAATGACAGGAATCGGTAGGCTGAAACTGTGAAAGAGTTCAGCTCTGAACCCCACTGAAAATCTACATGTTGGAGCAGACTTTATCCAGGGGTCCCGACTCTCACATCTCCAAGAGAGGGAGCTCTGGGGTGAACAGTTGATGCATATCTGAATGAAAATAAATGAAGTGACATTGCACAAGCTTCTCAAAACGACGCCACAATGCAACAAAGTTAAAGGTGGTCCAATGAAATGCGAGTCCTCCCACTGTGCCAGACAATGGGAAACTGGCTCGGCTCGTTACTCAGACTGGGTCGTCTGGCTTTGTCAATTTTGCTCAGATTCATCCTGTTCAATCACAGACTGCAATAGGTGTAAGATCATCAACATGAATCACTCCAGTGAGTGGTCGTAATGTTTTAGCTCGTCGGTGTATTATAAAACGCAAGAGGGGGTTTACAGTGATAAAAAATTATGAATCTAACAATATTATCTGAGTCTGGCTCTGTTTTTGGTCTCTAGCAGCTGATGATTGAAACAAATGGCTCTTTATCTGCTCAGAGCTCCAATATATTTACCAGCTAGTCTCTAACCTACCATCTGGTGTTGGGCAGGTAACCTGCAGTAACTATACAAAGGTTTTACAGTGACCTGCTGCTGGACATTGTATCAACACGGTACTAATTAATTTTGCACCCCATAAAAAGAAAACAATAAGCAGAAAAATCTAAACTGGACACAAAGCACTGCATTTAAATTATAAATAAAAGCAGGTGCCTGAATCCAATGCAATGCACATGAGTCTATTTTGCTCCCCTGATATTATTCACTTCCCCTGATAATTCAGCTGTTATGAATAATGGGAACCCCGTGAACTGGTTGTTGATTTAAAAAAAACAAACAGTTTAATTATAAACATAACGAGGAACAAACAAATAAACATCCCCCTCGCTCGCCTCCTCTGAGCTCTCCCACCTTGCCGAAGCTGCCTTTGCCGAGAACCTTGATGAAGTTGAAATCCTTCAGGCTCCTCCTCTGGCTCTCTCCGTTCTGCCTGGCTGCCGAGGAGGACGAGGAAGAGGAGGTGGTGGAGGAGGAAGAGGAGGAGGAGTGCTGGGGTCCCTGCTGGTCGAGTGACAGCGCGTCCTGCAGGCGATCCAACTCTGCCAAGTCTGTGGGTGTCATCGGAAAAGCAGATCAGACATCAGCACAAACAGGCTGGCTGCCTTTTCTCTTTTTTCCTGTCAGCGTTCAACTCAATTATACGGAAATAAGAGCTGTTTAGAAGCATTACACATTTGTTACTGATTGCTTTTCAATAAACTTTGAAAAAAACAAAACAAAACATGATAACATCCTCTGTTAAAACCTGGGATGATTCACTCCCCGGACCAGGGCGATTAAATAACAACAGCGAGCGGCGCCATTGTCATCGGCGTTTGGCTCGACGAGGACAAAAAGATGGGACGACTTCCACAAAGAGAAAGTTAACTTTTTTATTTCTCAGCTTGCAAAGTGTGATAATGCGATGACTAACTGTGACAACCAAATGGTGGTGGGCGGTGGAGGGATAATTCAATTTTAGCTTGTTTTTAGAAGAAAAAAAAAAGAGAGAAAGAAAAAAACAATAACATTTAACTTATTTTTTAAAAGCAGCAACAATATTATCGCTGAAATCGAATGACTACCCCTCGCTGGTAGAATTAACACATTAAACCGCCCCCCTGCCGTACCCATCTCGAAGCGGGCTTTTAAACGTCTTTTTGTTGGTGTCGCGTGTGTGTTTTTTTGGTGTGTGTGTGTGCCGTGTTACCCTGTTGTGAGGGGGAGGTGGGGACAGCTGGCTGGCTGAAGCTGTTCTCCTCAGTCTGAGAGTGCTCAGGAGGAGACTGGGGAGGGTCCTGCCCTGGAGTCAACTGAAGAAAGAGAGAGACACAGAGAGAGTCAACATGGCCGTGCCTTTGGGCTGTCCTCTAAAAATCTGTTTCCTGAATCACGAGTCACGGAGGTGAATCCAAGTTTCTCCGTTGAAAATCGGAGCTTTAAAGCTGCTTTTTACACGTCCAACACGGGCCTGAACTTTTAAAGGCATTACTAAACACGGGAGCACGTGAGAATACAAATGCGCAACGCAGTCGCTCCCACACAAAGTCTGTGTGATGTCTGATTGACCCAGTGTAAGAATAAAGCAGGTAATAGCTCGGTGAATTCACAGCGAGCGAGTGGGCGTCATGTGTCCTGCCTCCTGTGTGCTCTCCCTAACCCAAACCACGCGGAGTATTTACAGAAGTGAGAACTCATCTGAAACCGGCTCCTGCCGTTGTGTGCCGCGTGTGAGTGAGGACATCTTTGAACAACGTCCCAAACTGATACCCTCGAGTCTGAAAAAAGCTTGTGCTTTTCATCCAACGGTAACAGAAACACATTCAGAAAAAAGCTTGAGATGCGTAGTTGGACAAATAGACGGACACCCTTTGAGACGCCTTAGGAGTAAAATGCAAAGATGTGCACCACACAATGATGAAAAACAGACGGTTAGCTGAGCTTCCCACAAACACTGGAAAAAAAGAAGGAACCAGCAAGCTCCTTAATTAATGAAGCTCCTTAATTAGCACATTATACGTGTGACTCCACAGGTTAACCTGCCGGCCTCAGGGACGGTGCTACAGCCTGGGAAAAGTCCCAAATGCATCTTCTGTGCACATCTGAGGTGCTGGAGTTTATTTCCTCGGGTAGAACTCGAGCTCACCCCTGTACATACATGACAAACGGTATTTCTCTCTATAAGGACTGAAACAGGTTTTTTCCCATATTATCTTCCTATTTCTCCACTATTACAAACAAGCACACACTGTGAAGCCTTCACACGGTGCTGTGTCTGCAATTTGCAGTCGTATTTTCAGCAACCTTTTACTACCAGCCATTTGCACAAATACATAATTTCTTCCCATTTTTTTAACTGAATCTACAAAAGTACCAAAGACAGCACAGTTTGACGGGCAAAAAGTAATATTTTTGCACTAAGAAGGGGATTTTTGTGGAAAGACCTGACACGGGCGGCTTGTTACCTTCCTCCTGCGCTGTGCAGTGTTGGAGATCTTGTCAGGTGTGACTCCCAGGTCAGACAGGACCTTGGCGATTCCTCGGGCGTCCACGCCACAGTTAGGAGCTACATTGGTCTCGCACCGCCTGTGCACATTCATCTTACACACTGTAAAAAAAAAAAGAAAATGTGAAAATGAAACACATAAACCATGTCTCCAGCTAGTACAACCCAAGTGCTCATTAAAGGCATTTTACTTTGAAAATACGGAAATTAGTCTGCAAATTAAAAATGTATATTCTTTAAAATACATTTAGTATAAAACACAAGTTCAGAGCAAGGAAGCAATTTTTGCATGACAAAAAACAAGTACAAGTGGTGGACTTTATTTGAGGATACCTCTGAAAATTAGATTAAAAAGAAATTCTATGTGAGTATGTAGAGTCTATAGTAAAGGTCTAACACTGTTTTTACCAGAAATGTAATTAAACATGGGAAAAAAGCACTAATTTTTTATTTGTTATCAAGTTTTCACAGATGTAATGAAAACACTGTTCCTCGTGGCATCCCTGTTTACATCATGTGGCTTTACCATGCAAATATGAGCACCTGGGTTGACATGATGTTTCCCCGTGGGCTCTCATGTAAATTCCCCACTGCTCATAAACTCACCTTTGCACTGCAGGCCCTGCCTCATGAGGCCCCACAGCAGGGAGCCGCAGTGGTCACAGAAAGTGGGGACCTTGTAGTTGTGGATACTGAACTTATGGGGCATATTAACACTGAACCGCTGTGAGCCCACCTGCAGAGGGAGACACACACAGAAGAACACACAGGCACACACACGGGGGCATTAACGAGAGGTCAGGGTGGCATTATCAGAGGAGCGTTCTTACACACATTACTTTAAGCAACAGATTTAGTCATCAGTGGCCTGAATGTTGACCGTCTCTGTTCATATTCAGTGTTTCTTTCATGATTCCTACTCTCTGAAACTGTGAGGATCAGCATTTAAAATAACAATAAAATCAAGTTTAATTTAAAAAAAAAAGTAAAATAATGCTAATTAAGTCAAATTAAAGTGAATTTTTTTCAATGCACAAGAGCAAACACGACCTGAGATGTATGTGCATTCTCGCTGTAGAAAAAGTATTAAAAGATCATTTGTATTTCTATTGCTGGGGTTAAGCTAACATAACCATTTAAAATAGTTGAATTTTCCCAAAAAACAGAAACAACAGTACAGGCAGCGCACAAGGTTCAAGTACTTGGTCTATCTTCATATGTACTCTTCACACTGTCTGTGTATGTTATGATTTATGAATAAAAATAATTAATAAACTTCAGTTCAGCCTTTAGTTAGCAAATAATGAACTGAGGGCCACTAAAAATCCTCTCATTCATGCAAAGTCCGTGCAGCTGAATGTTTGCAGACGTGTATACCTCCTCAGGTGTGTCCTCCTGCTTCTTCATGCCGGCACACTTGGTGATGATCAGCTCATGGCAGCGTTTGTGGACGACACACGTGCACACTAAAAGGCATTCACACACAATCTTGGTCAAATAAACACATTTTTGTAGATGTGTGAGAGGCAGAGGGACATCAGCTTTATCTTAAAGTGTGTTAATCTGAGTTTTCCAGCTGCAAACAAACAGTGAGCTATAAGAAAGACTTATCCGTTCTTATCATATCTCAGATCATATTTACACAAAAGTAAGTATGACCTGAGAGGCAAGTGTAGTTCAACAAAGCACTGCAATTCAGCCACACACTTCTTCGTGCCACTGCCGACCAATCCTGAAAGATGTGGTAGACCCACTTTAAATATCAATATGAAAAGGCAACTAACTAAAATTACAAATAATTACAGTCTACAACAGAATGTGGGTGAGTGAACATTACCACTGACAGCCACACATCCTCTGCGCATCTCTTCATTAATGAGAAAGACCTCGATTAGGCCTACAAATCTAACACAAAAAAGACTTTGAAGAGTAGCTGAATATTGATTATTTAACAATATATTCCTTAACTTGTGTATATCTATCTATCCATATTTGTGCAGGTACTATTAGCCTGCTGACTGAGCTGCTTCCTATCTTAGCCGAAAGGGATTTTAATCGTGGGAGTTACATTTTCTGGGTTAAATGAATGAATGAAGGTTAAATGAATAAAAAGCACAAACGGAAGAATTTTCATAGGCAGCACAACTCACTAGGAGACATTAACAATGGATAATTCAGCAAAAACAGAATTAGTTTCCATTTTTCTTTGTTAATATCCATTACTTTCATATTCACAAGCAACGATTAGTCTACAGAGACTGTGCAGTATAAGCAACACGTCAGCAGAAGCACATGAGCAGCTTCTGTTCCCTTCTTCTATCTTTACAGGATGCAATCAGGTGTACTGTCGTATTGTCACAAAACAAAACAAAAACAACCCACATGAAACATTAAAAAGATGCTTTGGTTCGAGTGAAATTTGAGCCCATATGCATCAATGAAAACTGCATAGCTCAACCACCTGCTGCGCAGAGAATCATTTAAAGACCTAAAGACTATTTTGTTATCAAAATATCTTTATTATGATTACATATTTAAACCAGGGGAAAAAAGAAATGCACCGCGTTTAACCACAGACAGCTGTGTTGATAGAAGCATGCTGTTTAAACTACAGGTGAGACAATGAAATATGATCCAGGAAGTCCAGTTGGCGTACCAGATGAATGGATTTAAGGCTTATTTATCAAAGACCAAATTACTTCAGCACAGGCCTCGGTAGGGTTGTAGACTCCAGATGGACGGGCTGAACTGTTGAACTCATTCTTCATTCTTCATTAATGACTCAGTTATTTAATGTTTTGACTTTTAGTTGCTCCCATCTGACCAAATTCTCATTGGTTGAACGACCGACAGTATTAGTAATACGAATATGGTGAATATCATTCGAGTTTTAAAATAAAACTGGGTTAAAACGATGCGAAATGCTGAAAATATACACAAGTATTTAATGTTTAATGTATAAACCTGGCAGGAAGAGTACTCACAGACTCTGAGGATTTTTAAAACTCTTTAAAGTTGCCACAAATGTGAGGTTAACAGCAGATAAACTGCATTCACATCAAAGCAAAGGTAAGAGGCACAACTTTTGCTGGCTGCACAGATTCAGCCACTCCACCTTCACCTTTTCCACCGCTAAGCTGCATAACATCTTCCACCCGCACCTCCACAGTGTGCATTATGAAGTGAAGTAATGAAGTACCCTAAAGAGTCTGTTAAATAACACTACGAGTTCAAGCTGAATTTTTAGGACGTTTGCAAGCACAGAGAAGAAAAAAAGCCCGTGCATGTAATTTTTAATACTATTATGCTTCATTTTCTGCTCGTGTAACGCTGTAAATGCGTGGCTCTGGGGTGATGGCGTGGGACCAAATCACAGCTGTCACTCAGCAACATGAAATCCCTCTTGTGTTCTCATGTTTGAATAATAAATGATGCGCAATGTTACTTGAGAAATTGGAGTCTGCCGGAGAAAAGTACTCACCCTGACACTGGTATCCCTGCTTCCCCAGCACGCCCCTATCAGATCACACACAGAGGAGTCAGCATTTCAGTGGCATCACAGCAAGCGATGGTCAGATACATGCAATAGATGTTTCACCCACCAGATGAAATCTCTGCAGTGTGAGCAGTAGGTCGGCTGTCTAAGGTAGGTGGCCATGAACTTGTGTCCATTGACTTGATGGACGCGCCTACGGACGGCGCCCTGTCGCCGTCGAGGGCCGATCCTCTCGCGAAACACGCGTTCCTCATTCTCGTTGGTTCCTGAAGCTGCAGAGGAAAGAAAAACAGTCAAGGTGATGATGGTTACCAAAGAGGGATGCGCAGCAGAGCACTAAACAAATTTCCCACCTGTGGGACTAATAAAGGTCATCTTATCTTATCTGATTTGGACTGTCGCCTCACAGCCTGTGTGGGTTCTCTCCTCTACTTCCTCCCACAGTCCTAAGACATCCATGTGAGGTTAACTGGTGATTTTGAAATGGCCATAGGTGTGGATGGAAGCTAGATAAGGCTCTTAAGTGCTGAGAATAAAACGTCGTGTGAAAATGTGTGAAAAGGCAAACAGTTCATGTGATGTCATGGCGTGATCATTATGATCAGACTAGAAAATTACTATACAAAGACCGGCCCTTTCCATATAACTAGTTTAAAACAATTATGGAAAATGTCTTTAGCTCGTTACTTTAAATTGTTTTCAATTTTATCCACACAGCAGGCATTAGAGGGATTTTGTGTGTTATGTTTACTGATGTCCACATGACTTAATCAGCCAATTTCCAGTGTTTTCCACCATGACCAGTGACCAGCCGGTCAGCCTTCCATATGACTGATTGTGAGTTGGCCCATTTCGTGCATGTGGAACACACACACACCGGCACAGGTAAGTAAACGGTGTGAAAATGTGTACAACAGCAAACCTAGTGAGACACTTAATCTTTTTAAAGAAGCTAACAAAGGAAAAGTGGCTACAGCTAACCAGCGCTCAGACTGAGCTACCAGCCATGAGCCTCGGTATGAGCAACAAATCGAAGCAGGAAAATTAAGGGGATGAGGAAAAAAGAGGAATTTATAAATTTATATTGTTATCTTGTTATTTTATAAACATACTTGTTTTGTTATATAAATCTGCTGCAGCTGATTGTGTTTTTTTAATTTGTTTTTTGCTGAAGAAAAATATGAAACTAAAGGAAAACATAAAGCTACAATAACTCTAGTCACAAGTATATGCGCAACATGTAATCTTAATGATGCAACAGTCTGGTGTCTGGTGTTAAAGAGCTGGATCAGTGACAACGTGCCAATCTATTCAGTGTTTTCCTTGTATACCGTCCACAGGTCAGCAGCAGGTAGCAGCAGAGCTCGGAGGAAGTTAACAGCAAAGGGTTGGCAGTTTGGAGCGTTTTCCACGCTCGCTATGTCAACAGCTTGTCTTTGTTTGTTTATAAACCATTTAACTTAACTGCAAACTGTGAGTCAAGTGAGTCGACATGACTGAGAAGCGCTGACGCGACATTGTTTTTGTTTCTCTTTCTCGCTCGTTCACTTTCGCCGGTTATGTTCGGTCAGAGACACATTACACGAAGCAGAAACTACAGGCAGGCTGGTCCAGTGTAACACCTGCTGGGAACCTTTCAGTGCATTTATGATAACCTAACATCCCGTCATGTTCAAATTGTTATTTAACTTTGGTTGTCTCTTGTCAGGTCCACGTGCGACGTGTGCAGGAGCAGGAAAAACAGCATGCAGGAGCTTAATGACTCCCACACTGAGCTGAAAAGAATGAGTAAATTAGATGAATGCAGTTTTTTTTTATTGTTTAAAGTGTTTGTTTTGTGCCTGTTGTTATATGCATATGTATTTATTTGTTAGGAAAAGAAAGTAGCCTGACGTTGTGTTACAGATAAAGAATCATTCCAAGTCTTTTCCTCACAGATATGAACACAGCTTATTAATTCAGTACTGGTATCAGGTCATTGCCAGCAGACCGCTGTAGTCAAGGTATCGGTATCATACTCGAAGTGGAAAAAGTTGGCCTCACAGTTCAATGTGCAAAAAAATGTCTTGAGTTTTGTGGTTTTCTGAGTCAGTCTTGGCTGAGAGTATTCACACACATCACTGAGCTGCTTCGATTGTACAAATAAGGATCATTTGCATCATGTTGCCGAGGACGTTTAATCATTCAGCGGCCTCTCATCTTCCTCTGTCACCCCCCCACCCCTTCTTTCTCACACAACACCCCACACCTACCAGAGGCCTATGCATACGTACGTGTGCGGGCTATTTATACTTTCATGTGTGGGCACTAAAACGAAGGATAGCATATTAAAATACTCCTCCTCAGCCAGCGCCATCCAATCAGGCGTTCACTTCCTCTCTGCATCTCCCCTGGAAGATAAATGCTTTCCGAGGGCAACCTTAAGACAAGAGAACCACCTCCACTCTCCCTCCCACGCGCGCTCCTTCTCTCCGCGCTCCTGTCCTAGTTTGCCTTTCTTTTCACTCGCCCAGCATCTCTCTCCAGGGTGCGTTATAGATGTGGTTACCGCTGAGCCTCTCCAGAGTTCGATTACAGACAGGCTGTCTAGGGACTCTGTGTGTGTGAGTGTGTGTGTAAGTGTGGGTTTTTGTGTGTAACTGTGTGTGTGTGTGAGATGCTGGTGTTGGTCAGGGTGGCAGCTAAACAGGCCATTACTGGGATCACTTTGTTTTACATAATACATCATCCATCTGTCTAGGACACACAAAGTCACACACACACACACACACACACACACACACACACACACACACACACACACACACACACACACGTTAACAAGAAGAGTTGAGGAGGCATAACAACAGGTAAGAGTTATCGCCGTAGAGACAAGCGTACTCTGGACAAGCCGGGTGGTCACCCAATAAATGTACACGTCACCACACACACATACACACATGCACAGACACACACATGCACATGCAAGCAGGCAATCCGCTTTTGAAGAAGGACCCGTAAGCAGGAAATCGTATCTAAATATAAATTAAAATTAAATCAAGAACAAAACAAAAAATTAGGTCGCATCCAGAAAAGAAGAAACAGCCGTGGAGATGGCCGCTCTAATGCCGAAGGAATTTATCGATATGTTTCTGGAAGTAAAGCTGAGCTGCTCAGAGAAAATGAAGTGAAAGCACTGAAAAAAATAAAAGCGACACTTTGAACATCTTAAATAAGTTTGCAGATTAGTGGGCGATGCACCACATCGCTTTCTTTTGTGGTATTAAACAAATGTCTGCGTTTTTATTAAAATACTGAGGAATTTTAAACCCATTTCCCTGCAATTACTGCTTAATTGCTGGCATCGTGGGAAGACACACCAGAAATCTCAGTGTTCGTGCTTTCACCCCCCAAAAAACCATTGATGTCAGGTGTGTCAGCTTCTTTTTAAATCCTAAATTAGACCGTAGATTCATGTGTGTAAACCTTGTTGGTTATTGTATTACTTTAGTGTTATTATTACTGTTATTACTGTTACTCATATAGTATTTGATACTAATGATATGCTGATCTGTCTCCATCCGCTATAGAGACCCCTTGTGAATAAGGAAGCAGTTAAAGGAAGCTTCTTTTTCCCCCATAGTATCGAGCTTGAAACTCTAGCATCGTGCCACCGTACTCGTTATACCTCCCAACATGCACCAGGTCTTCAGTGACCTGGTTAGGGTGAGGTTGGACATATACATTGATATATATGCTTATATATTTTAGTATATCTAAACTTCAAAACTTTTTTCCCTTGATTACCAAAATGCAGCTAAACATTTACATTAAAAAGTAGTCAAAAACTAATAAAACAAACCGACATAAAGGCGCGTTTTGTCTCATTCTTCAATTATCTGAGCATGTTTTTTATCTATAAGTATTTTGTATTGAGGAGACGGGAAAACGGAGAAAGAGAAAGGAAAGCCTGTGACTCTGAAGTTTTCTAGGAAAACAGGAAGGGCTTCGGGTTTGGAGTTGGGTTTTTTACATTTCAAAGGAGGGAACTGGCAAGGATGCACACAGAGAAAAGGTTTTCTATCCAAAATACCTGGAACTTCTTCTCTCAGAAACCCTTTTCATAGTGCTGTTTGTCTGATTTCTGCTCTCTGCTTATAAAACATCTGCTCTCCCACCAAAGGAAAACCATCAGGAATGTGATTTAAAAAAATTGTAACAAGTTTTTATTTATTTAAAATGTGATCTATTTTACTCAATACTGAAATACATTTGGACCAGAATGTCAGGAAAATACATAAAAATCTGTTAACCAATGTTGAGTCTTAAATATTTATGGAACAACAGGACTTCTGTGTGTGGGGTCACCGCCCACATCCTGCCACAGCCCGGCCACTCTGGTGAAGGCCCATGAAGATGCAGATGCCTCCTCTAAGTTCCTCCTGTTATCAACATATCTGAGTTAGCACTGAATTTGTTAGCACTCAAATCTACTATATACTAAACGGCTGTTAGCTGCTGTTAGCTGCTGTTAGCTGCTGTTAGCCGGTGTCAGGAAACATAATTTGAAGTGCGTCTAACACTGCTGAACTCAGACACAGAAACTCTCAGGACCTAATAATATAATAAAACTGCTTATCAGAGGCTTTTAGGACACACAAGCATACCATTAGCTGGCATAATCTTAGCTTATAACCAGCTGTTGTCGTTGTTTAGCCGGCTCCCTGTTTGAAGACGGGAAAGTCACTTGTCTGATCTCCTGACACTACATAATTGCAACAATGTCAGAAGTAAATAAGCATGTTTATGCATGTTTTTGTGTGTTACAGCCCTGACTTCAGTTTAGGAGACAAAGCTTGAGGTGAGGAAATATTGCAGGGGGAGGCATAATGAGAAAGATATAATTCAATTATACATGTACAAATGTTAACTAGTCATATAGAGTTTGAAAGAGCTATTTCTGATCTTTACATTAACAGTAAGTTATAAGGCCTACTACACATGTGGCCGGTCTCTAGTCACATAGATAAAGTGCAATCAGGCGGAGCAGCGATGTCCACCTTGACCACTGTATTCAAGATGGCAGGCACCATGGTGGCCTCCACATCTATTTTTACTGGATTAATTCTAAGTTTAATTAAAATGCATCAGTGTCGTATCAGACTGTTTTAGTTGATTCAACGTCCATCCTTTATCTCCCCATGAATAATAAGCTCATGTGCTCTTTCCCATCCAGTACAGCAGATAAAACACACATAAAGCACTGATGCTGGCTGGTCATAAAAGTATTGGCGACTGCCTTTGTTACCCCTCAGCTTCCTAGTCAACACACCTATGGTACCAATTTGAAAATCCAAGATCCCCTCATTCAAGAGTTATCACCTTCATAAGATTTTTTTTAAAAACTTGACCTCTGATCCCCGACCTTGAGGTTGAGGCCACCAGCATTCAAACCCGTCCAAGGTTTTTAGTAGATACATCTATGGCATCAATTTGAAAATCCTACGGACAAATTAATTGCCAAAAAAAATATAAAGTCACCAATTTGGGATTTTTTGGGGCTTTAAACTGGATGAAAGAGGCAAACCTAAGGATGTAACCAAAGCGATATGTCGCTTGTGAAGATGTATTGTGCGAGCAAAGGACACAAACACGACTAACTTGCATGAGCATGTACGTGTCCACCATCAGAATGTTTTTTTCTGAACATAGGCTACTGAGTTAATGAATCGCTGCATCTGGGGGCACTCTGAGGAGGATGCATTTGCTCACAGATGAAAGAGGGTGCTGTTAAAACAGCGCTATTATTTTTTTTTCTGTTGAATGCTTCTATTGACTCCATCATTATTAGCAAACTTACTAAAGGGCAAATAAATAAATCGCCCCTGTAAGAACGATCGAGGAAGGGCTCAGCCTATCGTCGATAGTCGATATATTCGTGCAATCACCCAACCCTAGTCCACGCCCAACCACCTGCCCGCCCACCTGGCAGGGTGACAACAATACCCCCATCAGCCTTTTTTTTGGTTGAGAGGTAAAAACTACATCTTACTGCAGAGAACAGACAGAAATTCAAAATAACACTAGATTTTACTGAAAAAAGCCTAAAGCAGAAAAAGTCTTTATCTGGTTAAGGAAGATTATTTTTATTATTTCTTCATTGCACTGAAAATGTTCTGTTAACTATCTGATTAATTTGGATAAACAAAGGCTGCACTGAAAAACAATAAGCCTTTCTTGGAAAAAGTTTAGCCTGAAATTCTCCCGTCGTAAATGCAAGTACGCAATTACCACGAAGGTTATGGTTTAAGCTTTAAAAGAAATCGGCTTTATTAGACAAAATGGCGGGTTGGTGGTGGAGGGACTCAAAAAGGAAGACAATCTGCTGAAGAATATGAAAGCAGCGATCGAGAAATACCGATGGAGAGTCTACAGATGGACAGATTAGGTCAGATTATTGTTATTTGCTTCCTGAGAACAACAGATGCAGGAGGATGGAGAGGAGAGACAAGAAGAAAAGAGGAAGAAAAAAAAGGAGAGGAACACATCCTTCCAGCCTCCGAAGCTGCAGAGAACAGATTGCAGCAAGGGGAAAAAAATAAATCTGCTAAAAATACCACCTCATCCTCTATTTCTCACCCTCCATCTCTCCATCCCTCCTATCAGGACGCACACACACACACACACACACACACACACACACACACACCATTTGTTTTTATCAGCATACATTAGCTCGAGCACTCAAGCCAGCTGAACTCAGGAAGTTCAGGAGTGGGAGGAGAGTGGGTCGTGAGGTCACAGCCGAGTGTCCAATCATCGATGAGGAGGGCTTGAGATGGACGCCTTAGACTGTGTGTGTGTGTGCGCGTGTGTTTGTATGTAATCTGTGGCTCAATCTCACCTACTATTTTAAGAATCCACTCCCTCTATCTCCACTCTCTACTGCTCTCTGCGTTACACCACTGCACCCTCCCCTGCTCAGGCTATCCCACCACCCTCACACAAGCGCGCTCGCAGACGGATATATACATGCACAATTTCACCGGAGGGCTGAGAGCTGCTTCTATTTATAACCAGGTGTGAGGATACACAGGTGCAGGTGAAAATCACTCTTATCAGGCAGCATGTGAGTGAGAGAATGTGTGCGGAGAGACAGACTCGATAAAGATCTTCTAGATGTTTCCGTGTTTAATCGACGCAAACAAACAGAGGAGACGGGAAAACGGAGAAGGAGAGAGAAGGGTCTGTGAGCTCTTAAGCTTTCTAGGAAAACAGGAAGGGCTTTGGATTAGATTTTTTTTTCTTACATTTCAAAGCAAGGAACTGGCAAGGATGCACACAGAGAAAAGACGATTTTTTTCTTTACAAAATACCTGGAACTTCTCTCAGAAACTCTTTTCATACTGCTGTTTGTCTGATTTCCACTCAAGGTTTTTCCTGCTAATAGAAAATCATCAGCACTGTCATTAAAAACCACAAAAATTAACAAGTAATAATTTAAAATGTGAGTTATTTTATTGAACATTGAGCCCTGCCACTCCGGTGAAGGCCGATAAAGATTATTCAATTCTCTGTGCAGATTTTCTTAGAAAACACGTAGCAGCACCGGTTCACCGGAGACTTTATATAAAAGGTGGACAAAGTCCCAATGAGAAGCCTGAAGACAGTGTTGTAAAGTTGCACTCCTGGTGTTTTGCACTAACTCATTCCTTCCGTTTGTATCTGGGAAAAAGGTGGGTGCACAAATATGCAAATTCCTCCCAGGTGATTTGAAATGACTGGAGGTAGTGACTGAATATTATTACCCTTCTTTCTGGCTCAAGACAATGACTTACTCTAATGTTTTAGGTTTCCGTGGCGATGACGTTGATACATTTGGTTGTTTTCATATTTAATCTCAAGTACACTGGTGTATTTGTTTCCAGTGTGCATCATATGTGTGTTGAGTGGCAAAGCTGTCCGTGATACTGTCTATCTCCTGATTTCGTCAATCAGCTAATAAGCATTTCTAAATGTTATTTATTTACATATTTTCATTGTCTTCAACTTTCTGCTGCTGGGTGGTTAAAAATGGTGCTCCTCCTGATATAATCTACCACTGAGTCCTAGAACCAAGTTTTAAATTTCGGCTTTTTTGTAACCGCTGCAGATCCCTTGAGCTCCCCGGCTAAATATAGATCCCTTTAAGCCCGAGCAGCTTGATTATAATTTATAAATATTCAGTATGCACACTTAAGTCCTAATATTTTGCTAAAATAACATAAAATGTCATGATGAAACCCAATTTCAGCCCAGAGATTGTTACGTAATGGTACAGACTATTAAATGCCAGAGTTAGTCAGTGAGATGCTGGGCTACCCGAGAGCTAGCTATATATCTACATGCTGCATTTTGAATTATTAATAAAATTGTGTCTCTTTTCATTTGATTAACATTTTACATTCTAAAATTGTTTACATTTGATGATGTTAATGACTGGATGAGTTAGAAAACACTCAGAAAACTGATCACAATGTAATGGGAGAGAATAATCTCTATGATATTGCATGTGTATACAACAGCTATTAAAAACATGAATCAGTCCTTTGGTAATCAAACTGTATTTTAAATACTTGCATCATATGATAGCATGTTAGGTGTAATGACACAAGGTAGTGCCATAAAAACAGAAGAAACTGCTCAAATCCAAGTCTCAGGTTTCAGTATTGCTTAATCTGAAACTCCCGTGACCAAGTTTGGTTTGTAGGGTCGTCAACCTGCCATCATCATATCTCTGAACCTCTGAGTTACCTCACAGCTGGTCCTCTGTCCCTTCTATAAGCAGTCTAAGACCATGGCGTGTCATTCTCTCATACAGCATTTGAGTCGCTCGGTACTTAAAGTGTTCATGTAGCAACGATAAGATTACGGGTGCAATTCCAGCTTGTACGTACAATTTCAGCCCAGTTATGTACCATTTCTTTTGGACATCTAATCAACGGAAAATCGCTCAGTGTGCTGACGTGCTTATTTACACGGTCGCCAGTCACGGAGCAACATTATCATTTATTTTGAGTTGTGTGTCTTCGCACCTGGCAGATGTGAGTGCAACATTCACTCAAAACCCCTAAGGGGAATATCTTTCTGTTTACCTGCTAAAATATCCACGATGTTTACCAGCTACTCACACGGGTAGAGGGTTTTTAGAGCTTTTTACACACACACACACAAAAAAGAAACACCCGCCCGCTGCAGCTGAAAACAATGCTGTTAAAACAGCAAGCTGAGTGCTAGAAAGCTAAACAATGAGCTGATGATGAAATAAAATTGATGACTGATTTATTATTAATAGGTTGCATTAATCTTTTATGATTCAGGACTTACTGATAGACCTTTCCACATATAAAATGCATTATGTGGGCGGAATTCGGGACGGCTGAACATTACGCGTATCACATTATTACACATTATCGGCTGCTTTCCATGCAGAAAAATATAATGAGCCAAGCCAATAACACAATTAACATTAAGGATAGATGCTTTTTATGCACACCAAAACTAAACTGGCTAGAAGCTGCAGTAATCAGTATATTCATGCAGACTTTATTCAGATGTTCCTGTTAGGGTCGTCACAGCACATCGCCTGTTTCCATCTCTTCCTGTGCTCTGCACATTTGTCTGTCACACCATCTATCTGCATGTCCTCTCACTTCATCCACAAACCTCCTCTTTGGCCTTTTTGCTCCTGCCTGGTAGCTCCATGTTCTACACTCTTCTCCATTTTAACAAGTATCTCTCCACCGCACAAACCAGTTCAATCTCACCTCTCTTACTTTGTCCATGAACTATCTGACTCCCTCTGAATCCTGTCGACTAACATCGCTGCCACCTTGTAAACACTCTTTTCTTCACCTCCACACCAGTTAGCATGCTCGTGTCAAAAATTGGTCAACCATCGGTATGCATGCAGTTCTCTCAACTCTAAGGAACATTTTAGTGCCAGCGAGCTATGGTTTTTAATCATACACCCAACCGCTTTATTGTTTTGGTTCACTAGTATCACTCCCTTTGTTTCCACTGAGACAACAAATCTGTTTTTCACACACAGCTAAAGACCACTGTATGCTACCTGCTCAGGATCTAAGACCCCACAGCCAGAACATTTAGAAATACTTATAAACACCTGAACGTATCAGTCATATCAGAGGGGAAAAAAGCAGAATGGAAGAGAATATTCAATGCTAATGTAATGCTAAGGGTAAGGAAAATACTTACTGGCATGTTTGCCCTATTACACAATCATTCAGCCATCTGAGGTCTAAGTCATCGCAGGTAGTCCTACCCTTATCTTTTGGAGAAGGGCAAAACAGACAGCGAACATTGAATAGTTCTTGTGCATCAGTTACAATTAATATTTTCTTGGTTCCCTGACTGCCACACTTAAACAAAAATATCCTGATTGCCTAAGGTTAGCGTAAAGGCGTTTACATACCAGACACGTAAAATCGATGAGAATATTTCATGTATAATATTTACCAATTTTTCAGATGTGATTGAGGAGATCTGACCATTCAGATCACTTTGGTAACAAGTTCGCTCTTAGCTCATGGAATGGAAATATAATGGAAATACTACTTTAGCTCAGACACAGAGGAGGACCCTGCTTTGTGAGGTCCCAACTCTGCCAACAAGACCTCAAACTGCCCCACCGACATCCTGAATGTATGTTTGAAAGTGGCTTCAACTCCTGGATCAAACCATGAAATTCTCCCTGCTGCTGTCTCCTCTTGAGAATCGGATGAACTTAGAGTCTAAGTGTCTTGTTTGGTTGGGGGTTTTTTTGTTTAGAAAGATCAGGAACAGCTCACCATTTCTCTATGTTGACTTCATTTTTGAGACAGTGTGTTTTTTTGAGGACATTACATGACAAGTTCCCCTGACCCCAACTGGTCATGGCAGATGGCCACCCCTACCCAAGCTTGGTTCTGCTGGAGGTTTCTTCCTGTTAAAAGGGAGGTTTTCCTTCCCACTGTCTCCAAAGCACTTGCTCATAGGGGGGTCATTTGATTGCTGGGGTTTCCTCTGTTTCATTGTGTTGTTGTCTTTACCTTATAATATAAAGCACCTTGAGGCAACTGTTGTTGTGATTTAGCGCTACATAAATAAAAGTGAATTAAAATGGTGCCGCTGTTTCACAATGCACTCGGTGTGTAAAGGCTTTTAGGTTTGGCACTAATGATAACTCAGACCTCAGAGGCTTAATGTTGCTTCTGTGAAGCACTATACTATACAAAACTACATTTGTATTAAAAGACGGTTACAAATTCTACCTTTCCATGTTTGTTACTGCCAGCTTTGCACATAGCATCGCTGTGAAACTGGAGTGGGGTTTGTTTTTGTGCGTGCGTGCATATTTTTGTGCATTTCTCTCTCCATCTCTGTATAATGGTGCTTCGTGGTGATCTTACCCTCAGTGGAGGATCCGGACAGATCAATGACCACGTACACCTTCCCCTCTGGCTCCAAGTCAATCTGTGCAGAAGCAGATAGCAGATAGCAGACAGAAACGGAGAGTAAATCAGCAAGAAATAACACGACTGAACAGTGAGTGTGGCATGGGGGCAGTCCTCCAGCACAAACAAACACACCAGTGCACATGCAAGAGGTCATTATCTTGACTAGAATTACACTCCGCCCCGACACTCCTTATTATTATGGTTACACTCTTTTAGCCCCCATGTACTCCTGGTATTAAATGCAATTATGCATAAAGATTATATGTAAGCAATTATCTGCATTTTCAAATATATTATAAACAACATTTTATAAATGCAAAGGCACCACTATCTTTATTCGTCCTTCAGCTAGGTAAGTAGGTAAGTGGAGCAGCAAATTTCACACAGAAGGTGATACAGCTGTACTGGCTCAACCTTTTTTGCCTTTGGCGAGGTGAGTTTGTCTCCATCACTTTGCAGCATTTTTGTGGAACAAACATAAATAAATTCAAGGACGGCATCCAGACAGCATTCACTTTTTCACTTTGTAATGTGGCTGCTTTAACAACCGCATTCAAGCAGGATGTAAAAGTACACAATGCATGTTAATAGCTGGTGTAAAATGAAATAGAGCTTTATACATCAGCAGAATGCAAAGCATCAGCATTTCTACTGAGGTCTTTGGGGGTGATTAGAGAATCCTTCCATCCTTCCATTTTATTCCATTTATCCAATTCAGGGGTTTTTGACATTAATCGGAAGTCAAACACAACATAAGTTTGACTTAGGCAGTGCATTTCTTATGATGCCTGTGGTTCCTATTGATACTATGGATGTACTCACTAACTCAACCAGCAAACTAAACATTCCCATCCTTGCTGAACTGCACTAAAACTAATTAATCATCTTTTACACACCTTTAATCTACACTCAAAAAATGATTCTTTTGAGCAATTTTGAGTAACAACAAAAAAAGTAAAATCAAAGGTTTATTTATTCAAATAATTAATCATTAAGGAAAATGCACTTGGTAAAAATTGAATGTATACCAATCAAATCAATTTAATTTGACCCTAATCTGTTAAATTTAATGTTTTACAATGTGCTCATATAACAAAAATGCATGATACTTTGGGCATAAATCTTTTTTTATCGTATTGTGTTGTACATGAATACACGAGTCGTTTATTTCTTTCTCTGTTGCTGAAAGTTGTAAACAAGCAAAGTAGAAATGACACCCCTGCAAACCAGAGCAGTTCTGCAGTGTTTCTATAGAAAGTGAACGACTGTATGTTGGCTATGTCAGCGTTACCTGCCATTTAACCACCTGACAGCACTGAATAACCACATTCTGCGTAGGTATGCAGGTTACTGCAAGTAAAGACGGCTTCAAGCACAACTAGACTGATCTGAAATCTGCACAACGTGAATTTTACAAATTTCAGTGCCATTTAAAAGTCACTGAAGAATGGGAATAACAGTTTTAGATGACTCTTCAATACAAATGAATAAACAGGCTGTTTCAAAAAGAATTGTCAGATTTCAAAGCGACTTAGACGCATACTGTAAGAAAGCGGGGATTTGTGATGTTCACGTGGTTGCCAACAGATAGCAAAGCAACAGGAGTCGCTGCAGCGAGTCCAGTCATGCTGGAAGGATGGGATGACTTTAACTATCTAATGGACATATGCTGTGCTTCCTGAGGGAGACACATTGAGCACTTGTGAACACTATAAAAGAAAGTTTTACATTCAACATCGTAAGCATTGTGTGATATTTCAAACTTTATATTCAGCTTTGTATTTTGCCATGTGTTTTAAAATTCACTGCAGGTTTCTGTGACCATTACTGTAAAACATATATAGCCTTTTGAAATTGGATGATCTGTTTGATACACCCTGTTTATGAACATGTACAATGTTTGACATCGACCATTAAATTAGGCTCAATTTTAAGTGTTTTCTGATTTTTACGTTGGTGGATTATTCTCTATAGGTCCCGTTCAACTACATATCAAATATTAGTCGACTCAGATCTCCAAAATCTGGGAAATTTGCATGAACCTTTCATGCTATTCCCAGTCGTGGTACACCCAGTCATACCCAGGTGCGGCTGGATGGTAGAAGAATTGGGCATACTTAGGTGCTTTACACATCAAGTATGAAAGGAATTCAGCCATCGATGAAGATGTAACCTCAACACTGCTCGTCTGTCATTCCCCTTTCCAAACACCTGTCTCATGAGAAATGTGCGTATGCGAGCAGATTTCAGCACTCACATCTGCTTCCCGAGCATGACAGATGAGGTTTGAAGACAGGCAAGACAGAAAACAGGAGCTGCAGCGGCATGAAAGGATTCTCCATTGGAAAGTTTTCTGTGTATACAAGTGCCATGTGCATGTGTTCTCTAGTACAAAATATTAATAAGAGCGTCGGCCAGTGAGAGGATGGGAGTAAAGTATTCGGTCTGGGTAAATCTAATTGAGAGGTTTGGTTGTTTTTAAGTGATTGAAACTGGATATCTTTGGTCTTTGGTCATGATTGTGACTTCAGGAAGCGTAACGGATATGTTTTGCTATTCTCTGAGACTATCTAAAAGACAGGACAGCCATTTCCTGCCTTCCCTTCATGCCCCTCACCACGTTCCCCAGTGTGATCGGTATTCTCACACCGTCATCATTATCATCACCTTTACCACCACCTTCACTTCAACACAGTCTACAGTATCACAGCTTGATTACTGCTGACATTTGCTTGTGTTTTCTTGTCAATTTTAACTCAACTGCACTGATAAACTGCACGCAATCAAGATACGTGCGTACAAAATGTACTCAAGTCACATTTTTCACTGCTGTGTTTTTATAAAAGAGACTGAGATTGAGTTTTTGGACCTTTTGGAGCATTATTTAACAAATTACTATGTCATACAGACAATCGAAGAAGTTATTGTATTAGTTTTCATGGCTGAAATTCTAGTATGTTAGTACTAATTAGTAGATATGAGTGTTTCTGCATTGCCTATGTGTTATTTGTGTATGCAGCTTGCTATCGTTACCTTTCAAGCTCGAGGCTTAAAAACACGAGGTCCTATATCTGGACAAGTGGTTGACTGGGTCCTCAGTCAACTTTGCTGATCTAAAAAATACCTCATAAAAACCAAACTCAAATCTTTAGGAAAATAAAGGCATCAAAATAAAATAAAAAAATGGGTTAAAGGCAACTCACTAGTAACGCAAATAAAGGAACAGACATTGTGTGGAATACAGTCAGAGTCAGTATAAACTTCAGCTTATCTATGGTTAAAAAATGAGCAGGTTTTCATCTGTTTCCAGCATACTGTTTACAATGACTTCCTGTAACAGTTAGGCTAAACCAAATAGCAAGTGTCCCTTCCTGCTAAATAACACTGCTCATCCAGTGTGTGCAGCACAAGATCATTTACATACGGCGATTATTAAGCTGTAATATTAACTTCCTGCATTTTAACGTAAGGGAAATAATCCTGTTATTATAGAGAGCAGCAATCAAAATGTTTATGGCTGCAGAAAGCAATTTAAATAAATATAGTAGAGGATTTCTTGGTAGTAAAACGCTCAAATCCTTCCTCAGCACAGAGTCCAATGAGCTCCTTGGCAAAATGTTCTCTTGTGCGAGTTTATGGCGAAC
The DNA here is from genome assembly GCF_001858045.2 of Oreochromis niloticus. Lineage (NCBI taxonomy): Eukaryota > Metazoa > Chordata > Actinopteri > Cichliformes > Cichlidae > Oreochromis > Oreochromis niloticus. The sequence goes on from NC_031973.2 coordinate 10,425,338, forward strand.
AAATTTGCAGCACTGGCATCTTGGACAAAGTCACATCACATCCAAGTCTCATCCAAACCTTTTATTTTTAGATCACCAGCAAGCCCAATTCTGAAGGTATCTACACATTATAAATGTGGTAAGATATTAGTGTCTATTCTTATACTCAAAGATATTTAGAGTTGCCAAAACAGCGACTAGTTGATAGAGGACGACTGGAATGAAGGCAGTATGAGATGCATGTACAGTACAGTTATAATCCATTCATCCTTTATATAAAATGCATAAATTAAAGTCAGTGTAATTAAATTAATTAATCAAAACTGCAGCTGATTAAATCACCACATCAATCATTAAGCCAGCCATCAAAAAGGGAGGCAGTTTCAAACTTTTAAATATTAATGGGTAAGGGCGATCTGCATACGCACAGAGACTTATTCAACACCAGCCGCCCACAATACACATGCAGTCACAGAGATGGGAGAAAGTGCAACAGAGCGAGCTGGAGAGGCAGACGACCCAGGACGAGAGAGCGAGGAAGAGAGAGTGAGGAAGAGAGGTTTAAATCCTTAGTTAAGCTCTGGGACAGCAGCAGATCCTCTTATGCAACAGTCAGACTTGCACACAGGAGGCAGCAGCGCACATGCACACACACGCACACACGGACTCCATGCATTGCTGAACATGAGACACAAAGAACACAAACAAATAGGAAGTCCATACCTCCACACATCACACATCCTATCCCACAGCAATCAGGCGCAGTGCATGGAGAAACACACACACAGCTACATGCACAAAAACTCAGTCCTGCTGCCTCCAGTTGACTAATATGACATAAACAAATAAACATGACACATTTTTTTAACCTACATATTTCCTGTCCCCTTAAAAATATCAGAAAAATGCTGCTTGCTTATATTTTTATGGTTCACAGAGTTAAAAGATACCCATGCAAAGAAATTCATTCATTTAATGTGTTTTATATTCTTTTGATTCACTCTCAACCTCATATTTTCTTCATCTGTATGCCTTTCATCAAAGACTTGTCAGCTTTTCTGTCATTTTAGGTACTACTGATGTCAAGTAAAGATGGAACAATACATAAAAAGGCCGGCTTGTGTGCATTTTAGTTGTTTTTACAGCAAAAAATGTGAAAAATGCCACACATTCGGTGTCATATCAGGGGATCTGCTGCATTTCTTTGACACATAGTTTGTTATAAACTGAAAAACCCAATGTAAAGGAATCTGTCCCAAGCTAGAAATGCTAAAAGACTCGAAAAATGTACTACATATGAAAATGCAAGTGTTATCCTTTTGTTTTGTGTGTCTAACACATAGCAACTGCGGGGGATTTGTGACCTATAAACGCCACTGGATTCTTCATGTCTACCCTTGAAAATGATGTGCTAATCCCCAAACGTAACCTCTTGCATAACAGCGCATCTCAGCGGGGATTTCAGCCAAAAGATGGACGCAGAGTGATTTGGAACAGAGTGGAGCAAATGGACAGCACCGTCATTGATTTAGCGCTCGGATGGCACGCCATCCAGCAAAACGGCACTCTTTCCACATCGCCAGTTACTGGCCACTTGAGCCATGCGGTGCCTTCGAGCTCGTTTTTTATATCCAAAATCAATAAAAATACAAAAAAAAATCTGCTGCACAGATATGAGTTTTGGAGGACGAATTAGACCATATATGCACTCAAATGTATCTTTAAAAATGAAAAAAGAAGAATTTATTGCAGTTATATAGCATTAAAATAAAAGCCATGACAGATACAGTATTCTATGCACAATGGTTGATTAGGCATCCAGAATTATACCAGGTTTGTTTTATACTACCATTTTTAACATACATCCAAACCTCAGAGTTTGGCCAAATCACCACATTACTTGTAGATTGTAGACTCATCTAAAAGCTTCCCACAGATCGTCATGTCATTGGTTGTTATGGTAAAGTTAAACATCCATGTAATCTGAAGGAATTAGAAAAATTTATAGGTCAATGGAGTTAAACATAATAGTGGATTCTTACATGAAGCATGGCCAAAGTTTCAAACAAAGAAGTTTCAGGCTGCAGGGTGCTCTAAACACTCTGTTTAAAACAGTTTTTTTCTACTCCTGGATCTGCATGACCTGAATGGATACCCCTAATATGGTCATTTAAGGTCAGGATAACACTTCATTTCAACCCTTGCAAGCCTGGGGATAGCCACACAGAGCAAAGTAGGCAGACAATTAAGCTTAACCAAGGCTGAGTAAAGCTGCTTTTAGCTGCTCCCTCATTCACAATGGGTCACCACAGAAGGTAGCAGCGCGTGTTTGATTTGGCACTTTTACACCAGATGACCTCCCCGAAAGGTATTTGTGTCTCCTCCTCCTTCACTTCATAGTTGAATGTGTAAATCAGTACATTATGGAGCCACTGAACCAAGGTCCATTATAAGATTTTTTAAAAAGCATTATTTCGGTCCTCGCGTCATGCAAAGCTACCATCAAAGAGCCCACCAATTAATAAATAACTCGCTGTTTGTAGTAGATGAATGTGAGTTGTAGACTAAAAAGCATTTTGGACATTACCATTAGAACGATCACCTAACATTCAATTTCTAAAGCAGGTTTGTCAGCGACCACTGTAGCGAGGAATATGCACTTGAATTGTGAGAATGATTTTCCACACTGTACCTTTAACAACACAATATTTCCTGGTTCAAAATACTGTACAGTGATAAGTCCAACCCCCAACCCCCCTTCGCTGTAGTTTATACACTTTGCAAAACCATCGAGACGGCCCAACTGGAGCTTATGATGGGCCAGTTCTGGCTTAAGCGGGGTTTATGGTTTCCATGTTCACATGCCTGCCTTTTTTTGGGACCCCACAGACTTGCCTGCATAGAATTTACATTACAATGTACCAACCACACATGCACCCAGGCAGCGAATTTCAAACTTGAAAGAAGTATAACAGGAATGACTACTCAGCTCGTCGGGTTTCCAGCTGTCCACGTCCGTGATGAGTATAATTGAGGCTTTATGAGGCTTCTGGCTTTTGACACGTCTGTTACTGACCTTTTTTACGCTCATATTAAAAACAGTCTCAGTCAAATCAGGTGTCAGTCAAACCAGGTGTCTTGGTAGGGATCCACTGATTCCAGAATCCGGTCTGATCCTGACTGAAAAAGCGGATCAGGTGAAAACAGGACAATTCAATTCAGTTTATCTTGTTCCACTGGGGAGCGAGCGTAGGTAGCACGGAGAAAGCTAAAAGCATGAGCTGCAACAGTCTGGATGCATTTCATGCTTGCTCCGCCAACAGCTTTCTTTGTTTGCAAAACTTTTTGAGGTAATCACAAACCACAAGTGAGTCAACACAACTCAACATCGTTCCTGAACGTAGCCAATATTTTGGCATCACGTGACCGCCCAAAAAAGTTTCATTCCTACATCACAGTAAGACAAACCAGTGATTCAGCATCTGCATATGAACAATACACACACCACAAACTGCCTAATAATACTCATCATGGAGGCTGTGAAGACTGGCCTCGCTTCAAACTGAAGGAGAATAGATCAGTAAGGCTTTTGCTGCTTTTACTGCTTTAGCAAGCGAACACACCTGTCTTGATATAACATGAGCGTTAACCACTTCTTGTTTTCTATGATTATAACCTCACCTCTATTTGAATTGTCATCAACTGTGTCATGCCAAAACGCCCAGCAGTCCATTCATGACTAAACAAACGTAACACGAGTCTGCTATTCTGAACCATGAAAGATCCCTCGAGCTATTTACGAAGCCACAAGAGCATTGTACTGCATCAACAGGCTTATCAGTGAGTTTAGTCGTGCAGTATCTCAGAAATAATTTGGTCAGGTTTGGGTTGTTATACCAACCTGAGCTCCGACACCATCAGGGGGAAAAACAATTACTTGCTCTTTTTTTGACTTGGTACCTCATTAATTCTGTTGCTAGAAAAAAAAAATTAAATAAATAAAATATAAATTTAAAGCTACAACATGTTGTAGGCTTACTCAGTACCATCAGGATGAATAACTCAGAATCTACTGAAAACTGAGCCTTTAATGTAAAAGTGAGGCCAGAAAAATGGGAACATTTTGACACCAAGTGCGCCTTTGTGTGCTACAGACATTCTGTCACACATCCACAGGCTGTAATTTAGTTGTAACAGAATTGTACTAGTATTACTGAGGTTTCTCACATGACATCACACACTCTTTGCTCAAGAGTTGTCTGTCATTGTTGTCTAGGATGTGATACCACCATGTGCTAGGGAAACAACAGGTTGGCAATGGTAGCTAGCATATTTCCACAGTTGCATGTAGTTTTTTTTTTTTTTATGATCCTGTGCAAATACTTGCTAACTGCTAGCCGAGGCGTAGGACAACTTGAAATAATGTGACTCCAACCGAAAAGCTAGGGCTCCTTCTAAGTAAAACGTTTTGCCAACATGTTTTATAAGGTGCAAATTCAGAGAGTAGCTAGCTTGTTTCCAGACAAGTCCTTCGCTTCCATTCAACATGCTAGCAACCAAAACAATCATAAGAGGGCTTTGGCTAACTGACTGGGGAATACACATTTTTCCCCTAGCAACATGTGATTGCCAGAGGGTCACTGACATGTGTGAATGGGGCTTTACTTATTTGAGCCTACATTGTCAACGTGACTGTCACAAGTCCAAAATGGCAGACAAGCAAAGGTCACATGACTGGAAAACCTCATTGGTTCAGAAAGCTGAGTAATGTTATGTTTGTAAACATCTCAACTAACTACAGAGGCTTGCATTAGCCCTCTAAAGGCTAACTAAAGGCTAGCATGTTAAAAAAAATCCTCTAATGAAGCAAAATCTACGATTTTTTTGCCACTAAAATGTTGTTTTTGCCAGTTATGCTGTTATGCTGGTTGCTTTCAGAATATAACGCCCTGCTCTGTTTCTGATGATGTTTTTGTATCAACAGTGACTCAAATGACGAGTGTAATGGGTGAAGAATCATCCCAGATTGTGACTTTCCTTTCTTATTTTCTCTTTTTTTAATCATATTGTCTTCATAATAGATGATAAACAAAGCTGGAAAAGTTGGCTGACTATGTAGCGATAGATCAGATCACATTAAGGCTATAATGAGATAAGAGGTGACAGTATCCTATCCTAGGCAATAGGCCATATGTTTCTTTAATGTAACTTAATTTCTATTTTTGTACTTGTTAATTACAGGTAATACTGATCATCTGTATCTTTATTTTTTTTTTAAGGACATACCTTGATTATTTGAGTTTAATTGACAAGTTAGGCCAAAACTGACATTTTTATTAGGTTATTTATGAATAAGCTTGTCTCTTCACAAACTTTATTATATTATGGCTCAAGTAATTATCACCGGATATTTTCCTGGTTACGTCATTAACTGTTCAGCCGATTAAGCATCAAAGCGTGGAGAGAACAATCTGTTTATTAATTTTCTCCAACTGATTAATCGACTGACCACTTAAGCACTAATAACTTTACATTACTGTGACAGGAGATTGCATCCACGTCACCAGCCCTGTTAAATGAATTGTAATGTGACTTGGATTTAACCTCCTGCGTGCACAACCACACACCAACGCCGAGGTTCCCCGCCTCGCCAACAAAAGATGGGAGGAGGGAGAGCTGGAGAATCTAGTTCGCCTCATTAATCTTGTTAGTCCAATTAGGACACTGATACAGCCAGAGAGATGGATAGCTTCACAAGCCCTCTTTCTCTCTCACACACACACACACACTCACACATACAGGAAGCAGAGTGTGGTTGAGCTCTCAGAGCGTCTGGGGATTTTAAAATGGACTTCAGAGAGATGTTAGTGTTAAACACACGTACAGTCTTAACTCTCTCGCATCGGTTCCTCGTGCTCCAAACACAAAAACACACTGCTACAATAAAAGACACACACCATATGCAGCAGCACCGACAAGCACTCAACCAGGCAGACAGGGCACTCAAAGCTTGCATTATATCAATACTGTGGAGCTAACCCCCTCCCACTCTCCGTCCATCTAGCTCGCTATCTCTGTCCAGCCAGACGGCTCTCTGTGTCTCTCTCAGGAGCATTTAGTCTCAGTGACAGCCTCCCACATCCATCTGTCAAATAACAAATTTCGGCTTTGAGAGAGCTCGACCGCATTCACACGATAACATGTGTGTGTCTGTGCGTGTGTGTGTGTTTGGCCCTCTTTCTAACAGCAACTCGACTCACACAGGAGGTCCCCGCTGAGTGAGACAGCATGAGAGTCATGCATCTTTAATGTAACATCACAGACGGCTAATAATGTAAGAAGAGCCGAGCTGTGGCAGTGGCGGCGGAGCGAAGGTAAAGCGGGAGGACGGGAGAGATTCTCATTCGGCGTTCCGACTGCAACAAAACCCGCCCCTCACCACAACCCAACGCTCCAACAATCCCGTAGCGTCAGGCAGGAGGCCAATTAGATTTACAACAGTGGATGTTCCCCATCAAATCATCCAGCCCGTTCAGTCATCTTAAGAGATCACAACCACTCCAGATATGTGCGTGATATCCAGATGGACTGGCAGACAGTCTGATGAGCAGTCTCCGTAGATCAGACAGCCGTCACCGTTGGATGAAAACACACTTCATAAAAATTCAAGCCGCACGAGGTGGCTGCATGATTGGAGAGAAATATCCAATTAAATATAAGACATCGCTCTTGTTCTTTTTTAATAAATTAAATGCATTTTGGATAATAAAAAAATCAGATAAAAGATGCATCTAATCATTAAGGTCCTCCTCTTTTAAAACAGCTACTGAAAAGGCAGCTTTCATGTAAATACTACATTTGTTCTTTAAACCTTTGTTTAGACTCTTTTAGCTCTCATTTGCCATATGATAAACGAGGTGTCATCAACTGAGGTGTAAGATTTTTTGATAACACCTTCATGCTCTTAAGCAATAGTTATGATAGGAAAATTGGCAAACTAACAGCTTCACAACATGTCCATAATTTATTTTATTATTATTATTTTTTACATTTACTTCTGGCGCAGCTAAACGAGAATCTCGATGCCAATTTATATATTTGTCTGATAAAGGAGGAGAAGGAGCCGGAGACAGCTTACTAATAACACTGGTAAAAGGTGAAAACTGCTAATTTTGCTCCATACAACCAAAATAAAATCCACCAAGTGGAATTTCTAGCACTGAGTAATTAAAACATCATAGTTAGAATATTAAATTTAAAAACTGAGCACAAAAACAATAACTTGCTGCCGTACAAGAGTCGTCTGTGTGTGAGTACTCAAAAGGCAGTTTTTTCCTGTCATATAAAACAGCCGGACCTTTTTTTCTATTGATTACACAACCGTGTGACCTTAAACGTGCAGGGCAACCTCAGAGTAGTTTCATTTGTGACCTTACTCTCCACTGTTAATCAGATAATTCCCAAAAAGTGGAAGTACTGGGCCTCTGGGGAACGACACACACATAATCACTGTGTTACCTTACTTAACTTAAGGCTATACTTTTTCCTGTTATTTTCAGGACATTTTTTATTAAATACCAATGGATTTTATGCCTGAGTTCATAAACTCTGTGCTAACTACTTTTATTATAATAACTGAAAAAAAAAAGCCTGTTTATTATTTATAGATTATAATTCTTAAATGGAAAAAAATACCAATATAACTTTTGGTTATTTGTGTAACTACAGTTCTCAGAGGTCCACCCATGGTGAGACATTGAAACACAACTCAGAGTGTAGTGGTTTATAAATTCACCTTACATGTAAAAGATCCCCAGTTTGAGACCAGAAGGAAACTTGTGTAAGGAAGGGGTTTACTACCAAAACATTAGTTTCAGAGACATTTAACAACCAAAACTGCGGTTAAACTCATACATAACATATAAAATGGGCAGAGGAATGCAGGTAGACTCCTGGTTTCACACAGAAAGAGGAGACAAGGAGTGTGCATTTCACCTGCTTACTGTGACCTCTCAAAGGCCTTCCCATTTCTTCCCTTTCACTGGAAACATAAATTAAACACCCTCAGCAAACATACACCCTACACATACACACTAAAGGTTGTCCTGATTTGGCTTTAGTGGGCAGTGCACCGTATTTGTCTTTGTGTGTGAGCGTATATCTTAAATCCAGACTGTCCTACTTAACCAGCAGGTCACCGAGGGGTGGGGCCCATGATGTCATTGTCCACAAACAGCGATTGTGAGGGAATGGAGTCTGGGGGTCAGGAGTAAAGCAAGGCATAATGACAATGGGGCTGTGACCGTGACGATAATCGTGTCTTGAAAGAGACAAAGCGGAAAGGCGGGGAACAAGGTGACGGTGTCATGATGCTGCCTCTATGACTAAAGGATTATGTTAGTGCTGGAGGATATTTTTAACTTTGGATGGGTATTTTTTTTTCAAGGCAACAAAATATATAAAGTCAAACAGGTGGATCTCAGTTGTTTTCATCTTATAACTTTCTGCAAACCGCATCTTTTTTGGGAGGTAGCAGCAGATGGTGCAAAAGAGGCTAGCAAGACTTGTTACTGTTTTCTATTTTTAACCCTCTGGCTGTTCATTCCCTCAAAGTGGCACCGGTTCTTAACCTTTTTACGACTCTGACATCCACTAAAGGATAAAAATATTTTTTGGCCCTCCTCCCCATTTAAGGAAATGCCAAATTTAGATGTGCCAAATACCATACTCGGTAATTACAAGCAGTCTTTAACATACTTGTTGGTTACCCTAACGTTGGTTGCAGAAATGGGCAGGTGGGAGACAGTATTGACACCAACCTTCCCGGTGTAACGCTGAACTTTGGACAACTAAAACTTTCATGTTTGTCCAGACAGCCCATTCGTTCTTCCTAAACCAGCTGGCTCAATAACTAAGGCGCTGTTGCAGCTGCCCTTGATTTCATTCAGAGAGAATCTCTTTCGCATGTTGAACTGGAGTTTGCAATGGCAAATCGTCCTCTGCTATGAAGAACAGCTATATAATGTTATTTAGGGGCATTAGAGGTGTCATGATGTAGTAGTACTGAAAAACTCAGATCACATAAATAAAGATGTGCATAAGTTAATATGGTAAGCACTCCAGTTCGCAGCAACGTGGTGACCAGTGAGCACACAAAGTCAAATTCTGCAACTTTAAACGATGGTTTAAGAAACGGAGGCGATGCCCAGGACTCTTCTTAACGTCGAGGCGAGTGACTGAAGCAACTACCAATGACAGTAAAATACTGTTGATTGACATATTACAAGGTGTTAAATAAATTATCAAATGTTACCTAGGCAACCCAGGCCTAGTTAGCAACCAACAATTAGCAACAAAGCAGGGCTACCTATGTGGACGCCCCTTCAGAGTAACAGACTCCCAGTGTCATGGCTCTGTTCAGCCAGCCTACTGCAGCTACAGCTCATCTATACTTTTTATGGCTATCTAATGTTGAAAGCAGTCACATGGGGCAAATTCTCGCAGACACTGAAAAAGATTTACTACAAACTAACAACCCATTAGTCAGCCAACTTAATTAGCATTTTCCTGTCTTCTCTTGATGCAGCTCCTCCCCACTTATCTGCTAGCTCCTGCGGGAGACTGCCTTACTGTACCCCGCGCCTTGTCTTCAATGGATTTACTGAGTCACTGCAGTTTTGTGGGGGGGTTTTTAGCTTTGTGATATTTTGTGCACAAACTGAATACCACATATATCCGTGATATTTGCACGCAGACTAACACATTTGCAATACAACCTCACTTTGGCACAACTGGATTTAAAATCTGTGGAAAGAACTGTGTATACAGCCAAATATTTTTTGTTCTTCCGTGGCTACATGGTCACCATTTGTGTCTACGTTTTTTGAGAGTAAGTCAAATTCCTTCTGTGGGTTAACACGCTTGATTCTGATAGCATACACAACATAAGTTGTAGCCAAAGCTTGATTTTATGTTGCTGCAAAAAAAGTGGCAAATTATGAAATGATGATGTTTTGTCCACATCTGTGCAATTGATACATTTCTGATTTACAAACTGGGGGAAATTCTGTCACAGCCAGGGTATAAATTCTTCTCCCTGACCTGTGACATTAAAATTTTAATCCGATCGCCTTAGAGTCAGTTATGAAGAAATTTCTTGACAGGCGCTCTTGAGATTGAGATGGAAAAACAACTGCAAAGCCGTCACTGCTGACAAAAAATGGTTATAAATTCAATATTTACACTAATATAACAAATTCAGAAACTTTACACCGTCTGAATTTGTCACTTGTTTAAGATTTTTTAGAAATATGCAATGCAATAAATTCTGCCAGGCATTAACGGAGCCTATAAAACATGTTGTACTAAAATATTTGGCTTCGTAGTTGTAAAACGAAAAAGAATTTAAACTGGTTAAACCATCTTTTAAACGGATGTTGGCCGGTCCCCAGTTGTAGCCCTTCAGTCTTTAATCCCGACTGCCGTGTTGGAGCATGTGAGTGTATCTGTGCCGAAGCCAAGTGTCAAACAGTGGCTGGCTGACATCTGACGTGGCCCGTGTCCCAGGGAGGAAACGTTACACTGTGTGGTCATCACGTCTCAGAAGCTTCCAGCAGCCTCGCAGCATCGCCCTCCAGCCTGACATGTTTACATGTACACAGAGCTTACTTCCACGCCTCATCTCCTGTCCTCTCTCAGTCATCACCATTGTTTTCCCCCTCCTCAGACTCGTCTTACTACCTTTGCACCAACTCTGTTTTCTCTGTCAACTGAGAACTTTTTTAAAAAACACTACCTGGAGCTATTTTTTTTAAATTACTAAGGAAGTGATAAGCTGGTGGTAATAATAGCCAGCCTGACTTGAATATGACAGCCTGCAACTGTGCACACAAACCCCTTGTTGTTATTAGAATTAAATACAATACTATAAAACCACTATTAATAATCCACAACTATTGAATAAATATAATAAAAAATAATACCAGATAATCTTATGAAGAATTTAAAGCATCACTACAGAAAAAACAATCACTAAACGGATCTTGTTGGATCTGAAATGTTACCTCTTGAGATTGTTTCAGAAAAAAACATAATTAAAGTAAAAGTGAGCAATTTTTAGTTTGACTATTCCAAAAAAAAAAAAGCACTGCATTGTAATGGAAGTCCAGTCACAGACTGAGCACCAACCAACAGATGCTGACCAGACCTTTGAGAATATATGGACGCCCTTCATCACCCTTCATGTCGAGAATTTGAATATAACAAGCTGAGGATGTTTCCCTCCGCTCTTCTTTTCTTTTTTGTTTAGTGAAGCTGCAAAACAGAAGCCTCCCCCTTCTGTGTGTGTGTTTTTTCTTTTTCTTTTTATTGTTCTGGCAATACAGCTTGATTATTCTTTAAACGTACAAGATGTTCTGATTTATGGCTGTATTGTGTTAAAATTTAATAAAAACACTGCTGCAAAAAAAGAAAGAAAGAAAATAATGCACAACAATCATAAGGGCAAAATATCATGGTAAAAAATAATCTGTCAAATATAAACAGCTTGTAACATTAATAAAGTGAAAGGCATGCTGGGTAACAAGTTGTTAACAGCTGGGAGACAGTGAGGAGAGGTGGAGGTTTAGAAGAACAGATCCAAAGTAACTTTCAACCAATAGCAGAGCTGTGTCTGCAGTCTGGAAGCCTTTCGGGCTTCAAGAAAATGAGGCTCTTTTTTCACCATTTCTAAGTGTGAGCAGGGCCAATACAGCAGGAAACAAGGTGATGGCAACGTGTTACTCTAAACTACCTGGAGTTTTGACCTGGAGATAGAATCGCTTTGGTGGAAAAATTTTGGAAGAATGAGTGCAAGTGGAAACCATTCTGAAACCTTACACCGTAAACTGAGCTGTAAGCTTTTGTGCACCTCCCTGTGAATGTAAGTAACTTACTAAATGTAAGTATTTGTTCTCTGCACATTGCTTTGCAATAACGGTCAATCGCTAATGGTAATTCAAGCTTCTGGTTGCCTAGGTAATCTCTAATTACCTAAGCAACTGCTAGCGTATCCGCCACCCCGCTGGACACGAATCTACAATATCCTTCACTCTCATTAGTATTTGTTTAATTCAATTGAGAAACATATCAGCGGTGGTTATTTTGCCCACCATCGCTTGGTCTCTGCTCACCACATCACTGTGAATTATTTCCTGTGCGTACACCCTTGACTCTAAACCTCTGCCACAAATATGTAAGAGCCTCAGAGAAAATTATTTTATAGAATAAGATTTCCATGGTATCATTTTTTTGTAGATATTACTTCTTTCTTCTATTTGTATTTTTTCTTCTGTTAAAAAGAAGCAACCCACCCTAAATCTATATACAAGCTTAGAGTCAATACTGTAATAATAGCTAATAATGGAGAAAGCAACAGAATTCCCTCTGCACTGTATGTGAAGTAAAACCACCAACCTGCAGGGCTGATAAAAACTGCAGTTCCTTTAATGGCCACTTGGGGCGAGTCAATCCCACAGACAGATTTTAAATTTTCAAACATATTCAAGTGATGCATTTCAGTCACGAAAGAATAAACACAGCTGCTATAACGAACAGAAAACAATACATAAATGGCGGTGTAACTAACCTGTGTGTCCTAAACGGTACATTACACCGATGACGATCTAAACAGCAACCCTATTTTGTGACGAATGATTAATTACTGTTTTGTTACTGAGTAAAACTTGTCCAAACCTGCCTGAGGCTTGATTTACAGAGCCCAGCGGTTGATGCTGTAATGTCGTGTCTCACAGACTACCTGAATACATCATCGGCATAATTATGCTGGTGAGTAAAGTGGAATTTCCCTTGAAGAGTGGGCACGCAGCACAAGGGAACTCTTTAAGTCTCTGTACCTTTGAAGGCCTTGAGTTTGAATCACTCTTCCTTCTAAAAGAACTAAAACACTGCTTTTCTGGCTTTTTTCTCTGCCCTTTCTTACCCCCTGAACCCCCCCCCCCCCCCCCAAAAAAAAGCTCCTACCCATCTCTCTCTCTCTATCTCTGATGTGTCTGTGGGTGAGTGACTGTCACCAAGGGGACGGGGCTGTCACTGTCACCATGGGGATGGGCTCCGTAGAGCATCTCAATTACTGAGTGGGACAATTAATAAGCATCAAAGTCCTGGTTAATATTTCACCAGCGGCACAAAGCAGGAACCAGCGCTCGGGTCCCGGGGAGATGGAGAGGTGGTGGAAGACAAAAGAGAACAGGAAGCAGAGAGATGGGCATAACAGTGCACATACGACAGAGACGGAGCGATGACGAGATGGGATGAGAGAGGCAGCAGAAGGGCGGAGGAAGTGAGAAAGATGGAGCTGAGGTACACATGCCTCAGTGTTCTTCTGAACAGCAGGAAGTATGCCATTTGGCTGTACTCTGTGCTGGGTCTCACTGTGTATTACTGTACACTTCAGTTTTTGTCACTGATCTGCTCTCAGTACTGCAAACCCTGCCGAGGTTTAAATAATTCGTACACACTAAAGTGGTCTATTTTGCTTATTTTCTTGAAAGCGACCAAATAATGTCAACATATGCGCAAATAATTCCTATGATGCAAAATCTCAGGCTTCACACTGCTGAACCCTGGGCTGTGAGCACAGAAGCTCCACCCACCCACATTGGGAGGGGCAGCCAATCAGAAGAAAGATGGGTTAAATGGAGAGTATAGGAAGCTAAAACTGTTTGATTCAGACAGAGAATGAATGGATGAAAGGTCCAATGTAAGAGAAAAAGAATAGAATATTTTAATTTATGATTTAGGTGATCTTCTTCTTAGTCCAGTTGCCCTCTCTTCCCCCTGTTAGATCGCCAATAACTGATATTATTCCTGCTTAGAAGGGCGGGGGTTAATACACAATGATAGAGGTAGCGCGATCCACGATGCAAACTGTATTAAGTCACAGATTTTGTGGAGCTCTATACTGTTTTTTTTTCCTTCAGACCTGGCGTTCTACTGACTTGTTCAATGGCCCTCTTTGCACACAGCAGACTTAATGACCATAGTCCAAGAACAAAAACATGGCACTGCAACTGAGCACAATAGATTTCTTTTAGCTAGACTTAACTGAATGTTAAATTATTTTTGTGTCTTATGGAAAATCTTTTGCAAACTCAAAAAACACGATGTCTACAGAATGGATGAGCTACTGGATGAATATAGCGGCTATGAGAGACTGGACGGGCTGAGTTCACAACTGCTAATTTAATGGTGTGCCTTGAGAATTCAACTTGGTAAATAATTACCCGCAAAGCACAAATGTAATCTAATCTAAGACTAGTATTTGGCTCAAATCACTGCTTGTTCCCCTGATTTCTGTCTTTCAGAAAAGCAGGAAGTTACTTAATTACAATTAAGCCTTTATTGGTTGCTGTCCTGTCGGCGTAGGCTGACAAGCAATGTCAATTCAGAAATCATATTTGACACTGGATAACATTTATCTGTACCTGCTTTTCATTTAGAGGCTGAAAGCTGAAACGTCCTTCATCTGACTGCTTTGTTTAAGTCCTTCAGTTCACTGATGTAACCTGGTTTAAAACCAAAATAATCCCAGATGGGTGATTTTGCATTTGCTGAAAATGGGATGGGGAGTGGGGGGATCTATCTGTTTACTTAGTTTAGTCTTAAGCCCTTTTTCCATTAGTACCTACTCGGATCAACACGGTTCGCCACAGTTTTCATGGTTTTCCATTAGGTCATAGTACCTGGTACCAGATACTTTTTTAGTACCTGCTCACCCGGCGTTCCAAGCAATCTGAGCAGGCACTAAAGTGTGACATCATCAGACTGCATGCCACTGACTGGCTGGTCAGTAGCATCACTCGATGAGTCAAGAGAGCCTCTCGTTCACAAAAATTAATACAGCCATTTTTGAAACCCCGCAACTAGGGAAATGACTAAAACAACGCCATGGTCCCCCAGTCAGACGAAAAGCCACAGACCGAGCAGCAGGTTTCACTTTGACATCCACCTTTTTTGTAGAGTTCGTGTCCCATATTAATAACATTGTGGGACGCTCGGACACGTTTCTGTGACGACAACCACGCACGTTCGCTAGTACCGGATTGTAGTGGAAAACCAGTCAATCCCAATCGAGTCGTGGCGATCCGTGGCGAATGCAAAAGGGGCTTGAGTTATCTATCTCCAACTACAACATATAGCTAATGCTCATTCAAAAGTCAATAATAATATTAAGCCAATAAACCAAAGTAAAAGACTGACTATTTAAATTGATGACGGCTAAATTTGGCTAAACTTTTCGGTCAATGGCAGGGATTAATGTTAGGTCGGTGTGCATCCTGAGGGAGGAATGAATGCACGGTACGGCAATCCATTAGAAAAAATCTTCTTTAGGATTCTAGGTTTTTAGGATTCATCCTCTGGGGATAAACTTTTCCAAATTCTGACCAGAACTTTGAAGTTACATAATTTGCTAATTAGTTGAACAAAAGGGAATCTGACATCATTTTTGATTGTCATTAACTGTTGAAGCTATTTAAAAAGCCAGAATACCTAAAGAGCATTTCATTCCACCTTAATAAGCTGCAAGCAGAGAGTTCCCCATGCGGGCTATGAAGGTCATTCATTACTATTTTGTGACCTTTTAAGGGTCAAATAAGTGACAGATAAATTTACCATGAAAGAAATTAGTGAGCTAGATTTAAAGCCTTACCACCCAGTTTAATTTGCTTGCTCATTTTTACATACAGAGTGATTTATACAGCGGGTTTGCATCCACCACCGAGCAGATAAGGTTGAAAAGATGTGATTCCAGAAGTCATTCTTGTGTTAACAGTATTCTCTGTTTATCCTTAATAATGTATTTTTTGTGAAACATACAGCGAGTAGTGATAAATCAGTGTGTGAGAGGCAGGTTGGTCTATTTTTTATTTTATGATTTTTGGTATAAATGAGTTTAAAAAAACTGAAGAGAAAACCCTGTCTGATCTGAGTCAGACAACCTATTAACGAGTATACTATATTTCCCACCGCTGCCTCCTTGTTGAGACTGAACATCACATCCTTCCTTCCTCTCTTAAGACAGAGGAGCACGAGAAGGTAAGAGCATCAGGAGGAAGCAGATAAAAGAGGAGTTTAAGGTGCACGAGCGAGGCAGGAAGAGGAAGATGACGGGTAAACGAAGGGTGGGTGGGAGAGTGGGGGTGTTCTTAAAGCTGAAAGACGAGCTCGCTGCTGAAGAGGGGAGGATGAGAAAGACTCGGGAGGCAGAAATGGTGAGTAATGGAATAATGAAGGGAGGAGGATGGAGGGGGGGGGAGTGAGAGGGACTGTGTCGCTCTGAGGCAGATGTACTGACGAGCCGGCTGGCTGATCGATGGGATGTGGTCAATCAGCACATTGATCCATACGCTCTGACCTCACTTTGGATGGCTGAGGGGCGAAGTGGGTGCCTGTGTGTGTGCTGGTTTATATACAAGTGCGTGTGCTGACATAGCATAAGGTTATGTAACTGCACATCAATTAACCCCCACCCCCCGTTAAGGAAACCTACAGTTTGGCAAGCATGAAATCATATACACTTTCACATCCTACACTCATTAACAGAGCTCACACTGACATTTTTTTGCAGCATTGCATCATGAAAATAAGCTTCCTAAGATTTTAGATTTGCGATTAATTCACCACAATGAGCATTTTGTTGCCCCTCTTTTTTTTTTAAGATTACATCACGGTCATATGTTAATCCAGCAGAGAGCAGGGCCTCTATTAAGTACTCTTACTTCAAAAAAGAAAATGCCATTTCACAAAATAAACTGTAATAATATTGTAATAAGTGCAATGTGTGCTGTGATTTCATATCCTCTTCCAAAGGCCTGACAGTGGATTTTCATTGTGTGTGTGTGTGTGTGTGTTGCCTGAAACAGTTGCCTGAAAGGTAGAAAATTATCAGAGTATTTCACAATGTGCTTTGGAGAACAGTCTCCCGTTATCCTCTCTCCCCCTCCCAACTCTGTCCTGAAATCACCTTCATTAGCCTTTCGTCTAACATAAGGCAAGTTGACACAAAATGAGGGGAAGCAGTGGAACGGGATCACATGTTATAACCGGAGACAAAACTTGCAGACCTAAAACAAACAGCTCTTTATTCCCTTACATACAAATCTACGTGTAGCAATCCAACATCACAGTCTTAACGTTAAATGATGGGAAACCGTAGTATAGTTTTCTCCTCTGCATAGCTGAGTACATCTCTGAAAGGACAGTAAAACGAATAAATAAGTACAAAAACAAACTTATCTTCAGTTGCAACGCTGCGTTTTAGGGGGGGGTTAAAGAAAAACACAGCTCCTGTTTCTGCAAGTGCAAAGACACAGGAGGAATGCGATGAACTGTGAAAGGATGACTGCAAGTCGAACCTGAGATGCCCAAACCAGATGCAGTGCAAGTCCGAACAGCTCCTGTGTCACAGATAACGAGGGTAAAGCTGCATGATAATAGAATGGAAAACAAGTCGCTCCTACATGGTCTCATTTTACATTAGTAAAAGACAACTCCATGACTTTGGTTAGAGGCTGATATTGGCATTTATAGAAAGTATAAGAGTAACGGAGACAGAAGAAACACCCTTCAACCATGTCATGAGTGTTGATGT
The DNA here is from genome assembly GCF_001858045.2 of Oreochromis niloticus. Classification (NCBI taxonomy): domain Eukaryota; kingdom Metazoa; phylum Chordata; class Actinopteri; order Cichliformes; family Cichlidae; genus Oreochromis; species Oreochromis niloticus. The sequence continues at coordinate 10,442,967 of NC_031973.2, forward strand.
TGCATAGTTTGTCCACTAGAGGGCACTCTGCAAATTACCCATTGGAAACGCTTGCGTTTAAGGCCACGAACACAACAAACAGCTAATCTGAGCAGAGCACAAACAAATTAAAAATGACCACACATAACAACTGTTAGGGAAATCCGTTTCTCATGAAAGAGAAACCATATTGGCCGATATACTGGAATATCAGATTCTTAAATGACCAAATATCGGTATCATCTTTTATAATGTGATATCACTCAGGCTCCAGCTGTTATATCCAAACACACGTGCAGTGTGACAACGGCAGACTGCAGCACTGCTAAAGAAATTGAATAACAGAAGTGGAAGCTCTGACGAAGAGCTCAGTGTAAATGTTTGACACTGGAAGAGAGCATTTAATAATAAACATAAGGTAAACATCTTCTTCTTCCTTCTTGATCCTATCCCTAGCATCTTCCTCCGCATGTCCTCCTTCACAACATCCACGAATCTTCTCTGTGGTCTTCCTCTTTTCCTCCTGCCTGGCAGCTCCATATTTAACATCCTTTGTTCAGTATATCTACTATCCCTCCTCTGCACATGTCCAAACCATCTCAGCCTTGCCTCGCTAATGTTGTCATAAATATGAAGGCCCATTTCATTGTAAAAGGCTCTGAACTGAAACCAGAGGTTTCACTGGATAGGGATGGTGTCAGTCTTGATACTGAATGATACTAGAGTTAAACATATATTTGTTACCGATTAAAGTGGACGTATTGTGTCGCTGTTAAGTGTAGTTATATTTCTGTGAAGGAAAAAATCAGTGCTGTAGACTTTTAAGTCGAGCATTACACTGGACCTTGGTGCAGGCCCTTGGTTTATCTACCTTCTGAAACAACATCTTCCTCCTTTAAGTCAACTAGCTTCTCACTGGCTACAATTCACAAACAGACGGTTTGAACATCAGGTTACAACAAGAGAAGAAACTTCAGTGTGAAATGGAGCCTTTGGGAGATAGATGCAGGTATTGTAACATGAAACTAGTGGTTTAGAAAAGTCTCGTTCTGAAGCAATCGCACTGTTATCATTTTTCATGTTTTTTAAACTGACTGTACGGAAAGAGGGGCAGATTTGATTGTGAAACCAGCTAACGACTTGCCAAACGTTAGCCGACTGATCAAAATCTTCCAAAATGGACTCCAGTAGGTCGGTAACCATGAGTATCACCCCCTGGTGGATATTACAAAGAATCTTGGTTGAAGGTACTGTCATGTTAGTTTCACTTTTCAGACCTGGAAGCCACAACCATCCTTTATACTGTCTGTAATAGGAACCTGAAGCTGGATGGGGGGGGCCTCGTGCGAGCAGAAAACAAGTATAATGTGGTCCTAAAGTGTTCGCCATCATATTGTAGTCTTTTTCAGTTTCACCCACTGGTGTGGCAAAGGTTCACATTTGAATTTTGGGAATAGAAGACCAACAGTATTGATTCTTTACGCAATAATAGCCGACAGGTGAAACCTGGGAATACTCTTTCCCTAGCTGCTCACTGTGAACAGGAACATGAAACAAGCAGCCAAGCAATGGCATGCATACCACAGCCTAATACACTACATCAAATACACTATGCAGATACAGTGTTTAGGATTTCCTTCCACCTGCACATGCAAAACTGTGGCTTTCACCTACAGGCACGCACACCTACTCACACGCACACACAGCTAACAGATCAAACGCATACCCAGTCTTCGTAGTGCCTGGTTCCGTTCTGCAGCAGGTCCTCCAGCTGGATGGTGCAGTTGGCCACAAAGTCATCATACCCGATGGGTGCATCGTGGAACACGGACAGCTCCAGGCTCCTTCCCTCACGCACCTCGGTGCAGAACTCCTGGTGCCAAACGGGACTGTTGGTCTTGGTTCTGGTGGCGGTCTGGCCTAATCGGGTCTGATCCAGATTCAGAGCCAGGTAGGGGTCCAGCAGGAAGGAGCCGCTCTTCCCCACTGCGTGACGCAGCGCCCATGGAGTGGGCTTTAGGTCCACCGCCTCACACACCCGCACCTTCAACAGGCCACTGAACACAGGCATGGCTGCTGGGAAGTATGTGCGTAAAAGGATGAGGGTGTGTGTGTGTGTGTGTGTATGTGTCTGTGTTTAGGCTAGTCTGCCTGTTCCTGCTCCTGTACACAGAGTGTTTCCTTCCAATGAGCGGGGTCACTGCACAGTCCTGCTACATCCCATAATGCCGCTGGCTCCTTGGACTCTCAGTCTAGTACAGCCATATCAGAACAGCTCGTTATCCACACACACGCGCAGAGACGCCAACAGGGCAGCTGACTGATCCCCAGCAGGCTGAAAAACGCAGAAATAACGCGGACTCACACCCTTCAGGGGTCTCCTGATGGACGCTCTCCCACCGAGGCGGCTGCCTTGTTTGTTTACGATCGGTCTCGTGAGCCACACAAAATTCCTGTTACCGCGGAAACAGAACGGGGTATAAACGTCTCTGATCAGAAACGCAGGTTGACTGGCTGACGTTCACGTGAAGTCCGGGAGCTTCCTCGCGGTCCTCGTGTGTCTCTCCCGGGTCAGGGTGGAAGAGAGCGCGACCAGCCGCGCCTAGCCATCCGGGATTGGTGCTCCTCTTCCAGCCCGTCTCGGCTCGCTCGCTCCTCTCCTGGATAATCTCCTTCCTACGACCTCACGGCACCGCGATATTTGCGCGTAACACTCGGAAAGCAGTGCCTTTTAGTGCCCCCCACCCCCCCAAATGCAGGTTTTTTTGGGGGGTTCACGAGCACCCCAAACACATCCCAGTGCTCCGCTCCCGTTTCGCTTTTTTTTTCTCCTTTCGCTCTCTGCGCGTTCCCCTCGCTTCCCGTCCCCTCGCTCCTGAATCTGTGAGTGAGCGCGAGCTGCAGGAAATGCGCAAAACGCGTCACCCGCGTTGCCGGGCTTCTGCGCCGGATGACAGAAAAGAAAGACAGAGAGAATATGTGTGCGCGTGCGTGCGTGCATACATACGTGTGTGTGTGTGTGTGTGCTCAGCTGGAAGAGGTGTTTTTAAAAGAGGGGCGATGGAATTCACCCGCAGGCGTGGAGTAATGTGTATGTGTGAACGCGCGTGTCATGGCCAGACAGCCCACAGAGCCCATCAGTCCTCATGCATGACCACAGACAGCCTCACGCACAGTTAGAGAGTCCGAAGAGAGAGGGCTGATATTGTTGAGTAAATCTGGTGGCAGCACTTTATAATACAGCCCGCGTTTTATCACACCCTGAGTATAGGATGTGATTTTCAGGTTCCTAAAATACAACAGATTCCCAACGATACTTCAAAAAAATGAGTCATGATCAACAGTTGTTTGTTGTTTTTAAGATTAAATCATTTTAACTGTAAACATTTTTAAGTAATACAGCTTTATTAAAAAAGTATCCCAACTTCCTTTTACACATATTTTATTTCATTGTTTGCAAGCTTTGATGGTTTCACAGGGAAAATTGAAAAGTTACGACACTGTCCATGCTGTTTTTCTGTCAGACTTTCTGCCCTTCTCATCTGCTCTGTGCAGATTGACATGTCTTCCTAAAAAGAGAGAGACAGAGACAGACTGACAGAGAAAAAACAGACTAGGCCTATTTTAAGCAACGTGGAGCAGAGAGCCGCTTGGACACTTGTGGTACGTCTGGTAGAATTACAAGCATTGTCTTGAGCAGGTGCAGTCGGCTCCAGCAGTGATGAAAAGCCGGAACCATGTCTGTTGTATTCCTGGGGTTAGGCTTTATTATAGAGAATTTCAACCCTGCTTTGTATTTAATTAGGGTTCCAGGCTGCCTTTTACAGTAATCTAAGCATCCCTTCTTACATTGTAGATACTAACAGAGCTACAGTCTGTATTATAAAGTGTTCCAGGCTTCATTATATTATAGAGTATCCCAAAGAGCCCTTCTTATTTTGTAATTACACATTAATAGGTGTCTAGGCTGTATTTTAGAGTAGTCTAATATGCTTCAAGATACAATATATACTAATAGAGCTTCAGGCTGTATTATAAAGTATCCCAGCCTTCCCTATATCAATGAATATCCTGAAGCTCCTAAACATCCTAAATCCCTTCTTCTTTTATAATCAAACATTACTACTAGGGGTGAAGGCTGTATAATAGATTATCCTAAAGATCCTGTCTTATTTTTGTAATTACATGTTACTATTAGGGGTCCAGCCTGCCTTTTAAAGTAGCCTAACCTTCTCTTGTTACATTGTAATTACACCATAATAACAGGGCTCCAGGCTATATTGTAGAGTAATCCAATGAGCCCTTCTTATTTTATAATCAACCATTACTTTTATAGGGGTTTAGGTTCCATTTTAGAGTACCCTATCCCCTTCTTACCTTAAAGCAAACAGCTACCAGTTCTTCGAAAAATAGTTATATTCTGTTTTTTTTCTCTTGTCCCTTAAAAACTGCAAATTGCTACTCTCTTGTTCTACTGTACTTATGGAATTTAACTACCCTGAATTCAGCATATTTACATAATACATGTTCTGAAATGTCATCATATTTGAGGGCTGTATTATGGTGTTCTACTAACAATAGAAACCAAATAACTTCATTTAACTAGATTTAGTGATTAATTCGATTTTAACAGACTATAAAAAGTGATGCCCTTAGGTGGGTTTTATCCCCATATACAGGGAGGAGGTAGAGCCTCCTTAAAAATCATATTCTTTCATTCCATTTCATGTGATAATAAAAAATTACATTTAATTATATTTTTTAATAAATTGCCCATTTTCTATAGAATTATCATATTCATCCAAAGTTTCTATAATTTCTTTGTCCAAATAGAAACTTAGAATAGTTCCAAAATATTACATGAAAATGCTCCAGAACCTCTGTTTCACATTTCTTCTCACAAGAAAGAGCTCTAAATTTGATTGTTTTGAGTACTGGCATGTCTTGGAACATTTCTGAAATAGCATCATCACTGCTGATTTAAACCCCAGTCAAACATCTATTATAGTCTTATAGAAATAGCCAGTATTACTGTAGTACTTTATAAGATACTAAGATACTATTACAGCAATTTGAAAAAGTGTAGATGGCTTCTTACTTTCAGATATATATTCATTACTTATGCTGTTCTAAACTTTATTTAAAACTATACCACAAGCATAGCGCTGTTTTTACTGCATATATCAGATCTTCTGAACTCATCTCCAGTGTGATGTAAGGACCATAAGATCTCGTTGCGACTTACATAAAACCGTACACAGTTACAGTGGTTTTTCACTTATCTGAAAATATGGACATACAAATATATATGTTAACAATGCAGCAGAAGGTAGATTGGTATGAATGTTTCTGTGGCCTGTCATTTGGTTCTGCAGTGTGTATCTGGATGAGGTGTCATAAATCTTCTGGACTCTATGTTAGTGAATCCCTGACCTCCTGCGCACTCGTTCAAGCAGCATACACATGCTGGAGCTTATAACTTCAACGTATCTGCTAAAACTCCAGCTTTTCCCTGCTGTCTGCCTCCACTAGTCCTTAAACAAGAGCGAAACCATAATCAAATGTCATAATTTCTTCTCCTCCAAAAGTGCTGCTTGTTTATTCCTTTGTTGGTTTGGAATTGAAATATAATTCGTACAATTACAGCTGCAGAAAACATAGCAAACACATATTCACAATGAGCCTCTTGGCCATATCTTTTTTCTTATTTTTTTCCTATGGAGGAATCTGAGCATCTTAACCATGCAGCCAGTGGTGGAAGAGGTACCCAGGTCTTATCACAAGCAAAAGTCATCTGAAAGCAAATTTATTCAAAATACCGAAAGCTTAGACACTCAATTTCAGTAAGATCAATAAGCTCTCATTTATACCCTAAAATCATCTTCTTGTTCTTCTTCTTTTGGATACTCACTTAGGCCACAGCAGCCTCTATAGTATCCTATGCCTAGTATCCTTGTCCATGTCCTCTTTCACTACTTCCATTAACCTTCTCTGTGGCCTGTCTGGCAGCTCCATTTTCTATACTCTTTGCCCAATATATCCAACATCCCTCCTCTTCACATGTCCAAACTCTCCCAAGCTTACCTCTATTCTTTGTCTCTAAACCACTCGATCTGAGCTGTCCCTCTGACATACTCATTTCTAATTCTGTCCAATGAAAACAGTAACATCTTCCGCTCTGCTACCTCAGCTGGGTCTCCTGTCTAAAATAACGTATAATTTATATATTTAGAAAACAAATCATGATATAGTAAATTAAATAGAATGATGAGTAAAATGTCATTATATCATCAGAGACTGTTTACTAATGCCTATGCAGTTTAAGATCAGGCCTGTCCAGCTGCGCCACCTACTGGTGCAAGAAATGTATCACCGGAATGGTGACGCTATCAGTCGTGATGTCACTGAACGCTGTGTTCAAGTGCAGCTCGGAGACCGTTGCCATTTTGCAATGGTCAGGAAGAAAAAGGAAGTCGTCTGTGCTGGAAAACCATTGCTGTTTTCAGAAGTATGTTAAAACAAAATGCTATTCTTTTCTTCTCGCCCTTCACAGGATAGTGGGTGGTTGTAATGACTCACGCTGAAACAAGATAAATGCCAAGAATCATGAGTCAGTTGTCTCAGAAATACTACCCAAGTGGTGGAGCCAGACTAAAGTCAGAGATGATGGTTTAAAAATATATAGACATGTGGCACATTAGAATTAAAAGTCTCTCTCTCTCTCTTCTGTTTTTTTTGTTTGTTTTTTGTTTGTTGTTGTTTTTTACTTAAAAAGTAGAATGCATTAAAAAAAACAAATAAAGGCAGTAATGGTGCAGTAAAGGGTCCGGTTACATTACTGTAAAGTCAGTGAATCACTATTGAAGTATTGTGTCAACTACTGCGCAGTCTGAGCTTTAACAGATTTAACAGTCGTTGGTTTTCTACAGTCATTGGTATAAACGCAAATTGAATTTAATGTTACCACTAGGTGGCGCCGGTGTGCATTTACTTTGTTAAATAGCTTTTCCAGAAAGTGAGAGTATTTAAATAATATCTATCCACAAATGTAGGTGTAGTTTGCATGTATACAGGTGTATAAAAATATTTGGCATACAAAAAGGCCACTGTCTGGACCGGAACCGTGGGCATTTTGCGGGAAAGTCAGGTTAAACATACTGATCGCAAAAGTAGGCAAAAATAAATGAATACTTACGGAAAATCCAACACGATTATTAAACGTATTCTGCACGGTTTTAATACTAAACTGGTTGAAAATAGGAATAGTTTGAGTTTATTTAAGCAAAGTTTTTATTTGCAATTCTATATGTATGTTTTTTCCCTTCTTTTGGTTTTTGGATCAATCAGAAAACAACAAAGCTTATATACCTTTGATAAATCCTTTCAGGTAACCCCTTATGAACACATTTTAGGCTGAAGCCACATACAAGTCATTTGCAATAAATACTTTGTATTTACTGTAATCATAAATTGTGATCATACATTGTGTTTTTTCTGTTAAATGTTTACATATGACAGGTATTTGGTGCCGGATCATTACAAAAGTCTTCATAACAGTGATATAATAAATAACTTTATTTCTATAAAATACCAAAAAAAAAAAAACCAAAACATTTATTCAGCATTAAAATGAACATCAAGTAGACAGAACATGGCTACACAATAAATTTTAAATAACGAAAAAATGGCAAGTTGACAAAAAACGGTTATTAAAATACAAACAGACAGGGAGCAGGCAGAATTCAGTGGTGCTGACTGATTGTCTACAGTAAACATTTAGGAGTCCACCTTGAGCCTCTAAAGGAACAACTAGACTGATTTTTTTTTAATGACACATAATTAGAGAAAATGAGAGAGAATGAAAGTGATTCGCTCACTAGCAGTTTTCAGTCTTCTCTTTGGGGGGGTCCCTGGGTTTAAAGTCCAACAGGAGTGCATTGCTTGATGCCTGTTTAATTAAGTTCATGACAAACTGGGTCAGCAGATGTGCACTCACCCTCCAATGATGCAGTTTAAATGAAAACGGTGGTTAAAATTCAAAATTTGTACCTGAAGACCACCAAAAAACAGAAAGAAAGAAAAAACACCCAGAAAAGGTTAACGTAACCTTCGCCTGTGTATTCGGCTGGGATAATATTGCGTTTTATTCCCCGAATTTATTGCAGCGCAAACCCTGATCAGCGTTTGCCCACACGCATTCTCCTCACTGTTGATCGACGGCAGAGCCTAAATGTTTATTGCACTTTTCAGTGTCAGACGTCCAAGTCGGAGTCACTGTCTGTTACTGAGAGCAGAGTTTCTCCATCCGCGCGCTCTGTGCTCCCGTCTGGACTACAGCCTCCTCTGCTTAGTGCACGCGCTCTGTCGGAGCACATGTGGTGGTGCTGCAACCTATTACTGAAGAGGGAAAAAAAGGATTTTTTATCAACTCAGGCAAAGTAGGACACAAAACTTAGAACTAAAACTGAAATTAAATTTAGCCTATGAACTAAATTAACACCATCTCCGTCCCTGTCAAACTGGAGTCTATCCTTGCATGGTGAGCAATTTGTGCCCATTCATGCATGCCTTGCTTTGCCTTCATCAACACGGTCATTGACCCGCACACTGACCCTGAAGTAAATTGTAGTGACAGAAAGGTGAAGAAAGACCGACCATGCAACTGGAAAACGAAAACCTACAAGCTGCATGGGGTGCGCTTTTACGCATGAACGGCCTTTTTACGCACCCTTAGCTAGAGTACTGCCCAACTGAATAGTAAGTATGAAAAGTAGTCTCATCACACTGTTGTTGTGATTTGATACATAAATAAAACTGAATGAAACTGAACTGAAATTTGATATAGTTACGGTAACTTGATACTAAAAAAAAATCTCCAAATGCGCTCGTGCATTTATTTAAAAAAACAAAACAAAAAACAGACAAACAAACCTCAATGCACCTTCCAAGGGCACAGCCTATTTCTGGTCAAATCTACTGACCTGTTTTTGGCTGCTGCCGCCCTGTCTCTCTGTCTGCGGTTTTTGAACCAGTTCCCTACTTGGGTCGGTGTCAGTCCGGTGGCGTGTGCCAGCTCCCGCTTCTTGCCCGGATTAGGGTACGGATCCTGCAGGTACCACTCTCTCAGCAGGCCCCTGGTGCGCTCTTTGAAGCAATGTGTCTTCTGCTCTCCGTCCCAGATGGTCCTGGGTAACGGGAACTTCTTCCTCACGCGGTACTTGTCCACGGGTCCAAGCGGCCGCCCGCGTAGCTTTTCTGCTTCCCGGTAGTGCGCTTCGAGCCACATCGCCTGCAATTTACCGTGCGAGGCGCGCGTGAAACGGTGAGTCTCCAGGATGTGATAAAGCTCTCGGAAACTTCCCGTGTGGAAGGCTACCACAGCGCGAGCCCGCTGCACAGATTCGTGTTCAGAAATAGAGTCGCGGCCGTCCGAGGTCACCGGGAGCGACCAGAGGAAGCGGGCCAGCCTCTCGATGTCTCCGGTCTCCTCCAGGGTCTCGCACACGCTGGCGATCTGCGCGGCAGAGAAACACATTCCCGGGAGGGCAACGGGAGCGCAAGCCCCGGAAGAGTCATCCGGGGACTGAGAGCGAGTCAGGACAGGGGACCCGTCCGCAAAGTGCGGCAGGAGGAGGCGGGAGGCTGAGAAAAAGTCGAGGGGAGACCTGAAAACCATCTGGCTCGCAGACTGAAGCCAAAAAGGAGGCGGAAAGCGTTCCGTGAACCATCTGACAGAAATCTGCTTAAATCTGATTTTTAAACTCACCTGGGAGTCAGGGAGGGACACTGATTCTGACTCCTCATTGGACACCCGGGAGCTGATGCGGGGTTGTCATGGCACCACTGTCAATCAAACACAGCTGGATGATCTCTGGCACTAGCTGTACAGATGAAGTCACTTCGGTTGCATTTGTAATGTGGACAGTTCATTCTGTTTTTCCCCTGTAGATGGAGGCTGCAGTGCAAAAACAAAAACAGCATCAATTTTTTAATCTGTCAGTGTGAACAGAAGAAGAATAGTCCTTCATTGTCATTGTACATGTACAACAAAATTATGGGTACTCCACACCAACTTTGCAAGAGTAAAATAAATAAACAAATAAATATAAATAGTATCCTACAGTTTTCAGTGCTTCTGAATTTCTTTGTACTATTGCAATCTGAAGGCTTTGTGTGTGCAAGCTGTGTGCCAACACGGTAAATATAACAGTTTATAGAGAAAGTGGGAAACACTGCATGGCTCTGACGGATGAAGGCAGAAGAACTAAAAGCAAAGTCCTGGTGGTGAGTATGTAGCCCACTGTAATTCTAAATTTTCATGGTGATTATGTTGAAAACTGCAATCAACACCTATCACCTCAGTCTCATAACCTCTCTCTTCCTGGGAGTAAGCTGCTTGCATCATTAATAGCAGTAATGCGTAGCGTCCTGTTGTGATTGGGAACAACATGAGCAACCTGAAAGCGTATGTTTCTCTAAGTGGTCTCGCTCCACTCTAATCACTTTTCTAATCATTTTCCAATATCCACGAGTTTAGAGATAAGCTGCTCCATCTCCATTCTCTTACTTTGGATTAGCATCGGGCCTATGCAGCCTGCTAACATTAGTGTAATGGAGCAGTTTATTCAGTCAACATTAACACATTTTAGCTGCCCTGGGCCATATGCTTTGAAGTGTGGCAACTTTTGCCCTTCTGTGTATGTTTGTGCGTGTATTCTTTAAGGTATGAGCACATAAAACTGTTTACACTGTCATACTGTGTTGATTTTCCTCCCTTTTTAGGACAGTAAAGCAAATTGCTGCAGTGGAGAGCATTATATTTTAGCATGCAACGCTAAAGTTTAAGGCTAGAGTTCAGTTTGGGGTTGATCATGATGGTCAGAGTCCAGTAAACTAGTGTAAATGAGTGGAACGTCCTCTTGTATGTGCCTACACAAGCTAAAGTACTTGATCAAGACAACAAAAACTATCTTTTATATCTTTGCTGCACATCGTCTTACATTGTTCTGTCACATAGAAACACCCTCCAAATACCCCCATGCAGATGTGTGGGCTGAAAAAAAAAAAATGGTGTCACTTGGCTTAAAAGGGTTAATGCCAATTACCCAAACAGACAGATGTCCCTGCACTGTGATGTGAGGGGTTGTGTGCCAGTTTTTCACCCTGAGCGACACATATGGTTCTGGTTAATCCCTAAATCAAATCAAGTAAACCTAAAATAATAAATAATCCCAAATATTTTATACATATTAAAGAATTTAATGCAAAACAACAAGGAAACAATAGAGGAAGGGCTGTGAAATACATACATATGTTCAAATTTAAGTTAATCCAACAAATAAATTGTATGCAAGACATTTCGACATAATTTGTTTGATACTGATTTTACTGAGATCACCAGGGTGGTCATTCAAGCTTTGAAGTTGTCTAACAGCAGAAGTTAAAGAGGACATGAAACACTAAACATGTAATCACCAATTTAAGAAAGAAGTGCCTAAAGTTTACATTTTGAGAACATGTGCGGAGCCATCTTCCTTCAGCACGGAACTTGACACCATGTGGTTGGTTGCGGATAACAGACCTACATTAGTTTATGTTAGCTAACCAGGGACAGAACTGATTACTCTGTTGAAAATAATAACAGAAAAACTAAAAATCAGTTTAAAAGAATCGTTTTTGTGTTGCAGTGAGTTTTATGTTGAGAAACCAATGGACTGTTCACAAAGTAGAGATTAATAGCAATATTTTGTAGAAATGTTAAATAAATAGAACACAAGAATAAAATACAATAAGTACAACATAACAGAATTACAATAGCTCAACAGGGTAAGAAGTACACAAAAGAAAGGGCCTTGATTAAAAAGAAGCATAAAAAATAAAGTTAAAATCAAATTAAAATACAAGACAACACAATAAAATGACCATATAAAGTATGTTAAAATTAAATAAAGCAAAATTTATCAGTAAAAATGGCTTCTAAATTAAGTAAAAGCATGAAATAGATAGCATCCAAGTGGCTCAGAGTGCACATAGTGTAAAGTGTAGTGATAGTGCAAGGTTGAAATAGCATGTTAACACAAGAGAACAGATAATAATCTGTTAGACAGATGTGTTGTATTGTAACGTGCTATTGCATGATGTATCACAGATCTGCTGCATCTGTCCTTGTGGCAGTCTGCTGGAGACAGTGTCCAGGAAGTGCTGCAGTTTATCATTAGTAACCAATTTAATTAAAAATATGAACATTTCCCGACAATTTATGTGATGTTGTGCCAGGGAGCAATTTTTTTATTTTTATTTTTATCTTTCTTTTTCTTTATCTTTTTTTCCCTATGGAACACATTTCCCCCTTAATTTTTTAACATTCAGGAAAGCCTCATTTCCTACAGTGAAAGGATGGGGACAAAATGAAAAAATGTTTCATTCACTTTCAGCTAGTTGCACAATGAATGATCAATATTTTTTGTATGCATGCATTCAGTGAAACCATGAAGCACTGCAAAGATTATACAAACAAAAGAACACATGGGAATCAGAAGAAGAGGAGGACAAACGAAAGAGAGAACTAGACAAGGAGAAAGTTCAGTAAGCTTTTAAGATCTTCCACTGCTGTTGCCTCCATTTTTCTTTTGCCCTGTTGATACCCGCTCTGGACAGCTGAGAATAAGCAGCGTCAACAAAAGTAATGGTGTTTCCACTGTGGTGGACATAAAATCCCTGTTGGAAAAAAACAAAGCCAGTGTGGTAGTGCATTAAACCTACTTCTATCTGCAGGCCACCAGATGGCGATAGGTGTGGTTGCAAAAAGACATCTGGTTCTATAGAAGTCTTTGGGAATATGGCTTTCTTTCTTGACCTTTCCTGCTGAGTTCAAGGACTGAGTCGCTCATGTTGGGTCATTTTGAAAAAAAAAAAAAAGATTCATAAATGAGGAATAGCCATGCTATTTCCTGCTCACTCATTGGCTAAGTACTTTTCAAGTCATTAGCCAATGAGCAAGTGGTTTTACTATCAGACTCACCTCTCCTTGTCCCATTGGCACATCTTGAGGTTTTGATACAGGACTTCACAAGCCGAGTGACAGCACGCTAGCTATCTTAGTGTTTTATATCGTCTTTGGTGGCATCCAACTTCTTAGCAGCCGTCAAGGCAGGTAAAGGCGCATATTTCTGGGCTGTATGCAGCTGCAGGTATAGAACGGAAATGTGTAACATCACAGACGGAATGTCTCTAACCATTCTCCAGCACATTCCCGCAAAATGTCATAAAAGGTTTTGCCAGAGGGGTGTCAAACATAAGGTTTGGGGACCAGAATTGGTCTAGCAAAGGCTTCAATCCGGCCTACTGGACATCTTTTGGTAACTGTAAAGGAGGGCAAACATTTTGGACTTTTAAATGCATTTTCATGTATTTTACAGCTTGTCCTACTAACAAGACCTGTCCCACATCCAACTGTACTACACCAAAGTAATGCAATAACAGATAAAGTATTACATGATGGAAAAGTTCCTGTTTTTTCACTACAATAGATTTTTTTTTTCTTTCACAAAATGCCCACAGTAAAATAAATAAATAAAATACAACATTTTCTGTGAATTAACAAAAAATGTCCTCTTATAATTGGGCAATGGGCTACTAGAAGTTTTTGCGTAATTTTAAACAATAATATTTTACAATTAAAGCCCAAAGAGTTGTGCTGACAGATTTCTTTCATTAACAGCAGCATTTCTTTATCATGTGAAGAAAACTGAGACGTACTCCTGAAATTGCACTTCTTTTTCTTATCCTGAGATATTCCAGAGATTCAATGTGCAGTTAAACAACTTTACACTGACATAGATGGGAGTTTCTCTGGTCTGGCCCACTTAAGATCAAAGTGGCATGTATGTGGCCCATGATGTAAAATGAGTTAGATGTCCCTGGTGTACAATTTCATTCACTTAAACTTCATACTATAAAATTCTTCATATAAAATTTAAGTGTATTTGTTGATGGTCAGCATTCGTGGAGCACTGTGTAACCATCTCCCAAACAGCATCCCTATCAAAAGCAAGTGTTGAGGTCAGAGATGTCTGTTTGCCTGAGGAAAATTCACTGGAAAATTAACTGCCAACCATTATCCAGTTATTTTATAACTGGATAATGGTTCTCCTGTTCCCTCCAGTCTCACACAAAACCTTGAGCAATGAGTGTCTGCTACAGTAGAGCCTGCCACGAGACATCACAGGTCTTTAACACAGTCTGCGGCGCCGGATAACATTGGTCATGGTCAGCAGTGATGAGGTGCTTAAGAGTTATGAGACCACGATCATTCAAATATACGTGAATACAGGCTCCAGTTACGTGAAACACCACATGATTTTTCGGCCAACCTCCACTTAGGTTAGACACAAAAGGGATAAAACAAAATTGTCATTTAATCCAACCGGTGTTAGGGAATGTAATTCCATGCAGTTTAAATAGAACAAGATTCTCCTCTAAAGCATCATTATTTTAATTCAAACATACAGGTGCTCCAGTATGTTCCCCACCTGTATTTCACGACACCTCAAGGTGAAGATTCCCAGAATAAACAAGTAAATTAGACAGACGTTAACGAACTGGCAGCGAAGTAGAAGAAGTGGAAATGGCAGACAGGAAGGGATGGCTAATTAGGGATTTAATAAAATAAACTTAGGCATTATTAAATTTAAATAATAATGATATATACACACGAACACACACACACACAGTCATTTCAAAGCACTGAATAAATACATCATTGCAGTTTTGTTTCTGGCCCTCTTTAAGGCTATTTTCTGTTCTTCAGTTACACACATGTATTGCAGAGGATGTCTTGCAATCATCTGTGACTATTCTTGTGGTGATAACATCGGCTTGTCAACTATTGCCTAATTTCTAAATGCACTTAATGCACAGTTTAAGACACAATGAAAGTGGTGTAAAAGTTTTGGCCAAGAAAGCTGCCAGTTCTGTTTACTCGCCTTCACAGACACACACTCATCATGTGGACTCACTCATTCTGCTCGACTCGAGCTTGAGTCTGTGGATGCTTTTGTTTGCAGACGGTTTTATCTGTGTTGTAACAGCAGAACAATGGACTCACACAACAGGCTTTGAGCGACAGTCACGACCAGAGCTCCTTCAAGTTGAAAAAACATTCTTCTGTGGAAGCAGGAAGGACATGCCAAACATACTTGAGGAAAGATACTCAAAGTGTGCGTGTGCATGTGTGATGAGGAAGGGAGTGTGTTATAACGGAGACGATCATATTAATTCAGCTGCACCTCCACCGAGCTGCAGGGTAATTATCAGGGGTGGGGGGAGGAGCAGGGAAAGCAGAGGTGGCTAAAACCGGGTGGATGACACTTCCAGGGTGGCTGGAGAAACGCTATGAGGAGACAAAGTGAATCTCCTTTGCATCTCCTTATCCCCTCATAAACAAAAGCCGTGCTCCTAATTAACCTCTCCACTGACCTCCTAAGCCCCGAAACTCTAACCCCCTCACCCGTGGCCATACAGGCCCCAAACTCCCACCAAAGCCTCCTCCTTGTTAAGCCACTAATCACTTCCTGAGTCTTTGTTGTGCTTTTGTGCCATTACAGGTTTCCAGGAGAATCTGGAGCACAATTGTACACGAATAAACGAGGGTAAATTGTTGCACAGCGAGAAGGAAGAATTTTAGGATGTGGACAGAGAACGAGCATTTTGCTTTTACAAACTAACGTGTTGCAAAACTATCGAGCATCTATGAATGAACTGTTGAATAAGTGATCAGAAAAAATAATTATAGTGATGATTCTTTAATTTAAAAGAATATTTTAACATTTTGGTAAATGCATTTTCCAAATTGTGGCTTTTTCAGGGAGAGTAAATCGATAACATTTGAGTTCTAGTTCAGTTCCTGGCTGAACAAACAGTATTGTGTTTGTTATATTTCAACAAAAGGAAGAATAAATTCAACAAGCTGTGGTTTTATTAGAGGTATGTGCTAGAAGGAGAAAGCTAAGTTAACAGTTCTCTGTCTGTACTGTGCATTAAAATGTTGCTTGGATGGGTCTCCTTCCTAAGTTGGATGTCTGATGTTATAATTGCTATGAGCTTTAAACCAATGCGTTAAAAGTCTGTAGTGCATAATAAATATAATCTGCTTTACCAGACTTGCTATCAGTTTCACTGCTAATAACTCGTCATGACACTTTTTTAGGTCACTTTACATGAGGAGAAATTATCAGAGCCAGTGACAAATGAAACATTAGCAAAAACTTAATATACAATATGATTTTTCACCATTAATCTCCATCATCATCATCAACATCAGCCATGTCTTTGACTGTGATTTCAACAACTTGACAGTCCATTGACGTTCATCAACTTTTACTGACATTTTCTAACCAAAAGCCAAAATATTTGCCGGATAATTCCAACAAGGGTTGTTTTTAATGTGGTATCAACGAGCCAGATCACAACATCAGTGGTATTGCGAAGTATTTTTACTACTGTGCATAACAACAAGACAAGCCTGCACATGTCTGAGAGTGAGAGCCCCCTGTCAGCCTCTCATGAAGATTTAGTACCTAAAAAGGGAGTTTTTAGGGACTAAACAACCTCCAACAAAGCACAGTACTATGAAAAATATGCAAGAAAACTATTCCTGCTTCAGGTGGAAACAACAAACCTCATTCACCTTTAAACTAAAGTGTTAAAATTTAAAGGGGAAAAAAACTACCTAGGCTACGTTTGCAGTTTGCAACTTTATGCAAACAATGTGCACAAATAGGTAGTCTGTCATCAAAAACAGTAGGCTATTAGAACAGGATGGAAAATGTGCTTTGTTTTGTTTGTGTGAATAAAAACAAGCACCACTCACCAATAAACCCATATAGAAAAG
Source organism: Oreochromis niloticus (assembly GCF_001858045.2). Lineage (NCBI taxonomy): Eukaryota > Metazoa > Chordata > Actinopteri > Cichliformes > Cichlidae > Oreochromis > Oreochromis niloticus. The sequence continues at coordinate 10,459,837 of NC_031973.2, forward strand.
AAATAGTAAAAACTTATAAAAGACTTGCATAAGATGTGGCCTGCTTCATATAGTGAATCATATAAGGCTTATATGATTTACTCATGAAAGTGGCCACTTTCTCAATACTTTCATATATTGTTTTAGTAAGTATCCAAAACATACAAGTTTCATTTATATAATTTTTCAAGGGATCTTATATCTGTTAAAACTCTTGTATGCTTTTCATACAAGTTTCACACAAGGCAGATACAAACTTTATAAGATTTATATATATCTTTTCCATATGGGAAGCACAGTTCATTTTTTATATAGTTAGAAATATCATTATTGTAAATTTCCATGAAATATATTTTACCATTGCAGCACCACAAATAGCACCAAGAGCTTCAAACAGCATAAATCCTTTAATTTGTGTAACAACAGTCCTTTTTTTAGTAGCATTTCTTGTCTATATGTATTGAAGAACTTGTCTGCTCTTTTGTAATAATACCAGAGCATTATATTAAAGACTTTAGTAATTAATCATTTCCATGCACTTTTCTTTTTATAATCAGCTAAGTGTTAAAAAACAGGTTGGTGGGATTCCCCATCATCATCACACAAATATGAGTGTAGCGGAAGAAAAGCTTCCTGCACATTTGGGCATATTGTGTTACACATTGTGTGTGTCTGTGTGTGGTCGCTATTTGACCACAAATGAACCTCTGTCACACAAAGCTGAGGAGGAAAGGTACTTAAGTAACTGTACCTGAGCTACTAATCCCATCACCTGATTGGATGGTAACCCAATCCCAGTGTTGTAATTGGTGAGGCATTAGTCCAACTACACTAAGGTCCATAAATATTTGGACAGAGACAAATTTAATCCAATTTTGGTTCTGTACATTACCACAATGAATTCTAAATGAAGTGCAGACTTTCAACTTTAATTCAATGGGCTGAAGAAAAAGATTGCACATAAAAGTGAGGAACTAAAACATTTTTAAACACAATCCCTTTATTTCAGGGGCTCAAAAGTATTTGGACGAATTAAATAAATCAAAATAAAATTTCTAATACTTGGTTGAAAACCTTTTGCTGACAGTGACAGCCTAAAGTCTTGAACTCATGGACATCACCACATGCTGGTTTTCTGCCAGGTCTTTACTACAGCAGCTTTCAGTTGCTGCTTGTTTGTGGGCCTTTCTGTCTGAAGTTTAGTCTTCAACAAGTGAAACGCATGCTCAATTTTGTTAAGATCAAGTGACTGACTTGGCCATTCAAGAATATTCCACTTCTTTGCTTTAATAGACTCCTGGGTTTCCTTGGCTGTATGTTTTGGGCCTTTCTCCATCTGTATTCTAAATACCAATCAGTTTGACTGCATGTAGCTGGATTTGAGCAGACAGCATGTCTCTGAAGACCTCAGAATTCATTCAGCTCCTTCTGTCCTGTCTGTCCATCATCAATAAACACTAGTGTCCCAGTGCCACTGGCAGCCGTCACACTGCCCCTGCTGTGATTTACAGATGATGACGTGATGTGGAGCCGTTCAACGCCTTCTCTGTACTTTTTTCTTGCCATCATTCTGATAGAGGTTGATCTTGGTTTCATCTGCCCAAAAGAATGTTTTTCCAGAACTGTGCTGGCTTTTTTAGATGTTTTTTTTTTTTTAAGCAAAGTCCATTCTAGCTTTTCTATGAGTGGCTTGCACCTTGCAGTGAACCCTCTGTATTTACTTTCATGAAGTCTTTTCTTCATGGTAGATTTGATATTGTGAGCCTCACTCCTGGAGAGCATTGTTCACTTGGTTGGCTGTTGTGAAGGCATTTCTCTTCACCATGGAAATAATTCTGCGATCATCACCAGTCTTTTTGTGTTGCTGACTTCATCAGTACTTTCTTTCTTTCTCAGGATACACCAAACTGTAGATTTCCCCACTCCTAATATTGTCACAGTTTCTCGGATGGGTTTTTTCTGTTTTTGCAGGTTAAGGTTGGCTTGTATCACCTGCATGTAGAGCTCCTTTGACTGCATGTTGTCTGTTCACAGCAAAATCTTCCAAATGCAAGCAACACACCTCAAATCAACTCCAGGCGTTTTATCTGCTTAATTGATAATGACATGACAAAGGAATTGCCCACACCTGCCCATGACATAGCCTTTGAGTCAATTGTCCAATTACTTTTGTAATGTAATTAATTGTTAAGGAGCGGAAACTCCTAAACCCTTCATCCAATTTGAATGCAGATACCCTCAAATGAAAGCTGATAGTCTACACATTATGTCCATGTAGATTATATATATATTATATAACTATAATTGGAATACGTTTCGGTAAACAGGCAAGCAAAACAAAACTTGTGTCAGTGTCCAAAGATATATCTAAATGTATGCGAGTGCCGAAACGAGTGAGGACGTTTGTGTGTCACACAAACACACACAGATGCTCGCAAATACGCACCGAAATGTGACAGATGGGTGCGACAGACTTTAAAACACAAACACCTCACTTATAGATGAATAAACAAAATAATCAGATAATTTAACTAACAATGCTTTCTAGGATGCTTTAGGACAGCTGGTCCAGATGTAAAGCCAATAATTACATCATTATCCTGTGTTATGTTAGTGTCATCTCACCACTGGCAGTGCTTTTAATTAATAGCTTGAACGAGATAAACACAGCAGCGACCTGACAAACAAACACTAGCGGCCAAAAATACAAACAGCTGGCTGGAACCTGAACAAACAGCTGGCTTCAAGGCTTCTCCAGGCAGAGACACACGGTACACGTGCAGATGTAGTGACACACACGGATAGCCCACACAGAGCTAATGCATTAACACCCTCCAGTTAGATATATTCATGCAAACTCAGCAGGAGAGGGAAATGAAACCATATGTCAAAGGAAAGGAAATGAGGAGAATGAGTTACATTAAAAATTTTCCTTCATCTGGAGATTTTTTTTTCCCTGCAGAAAGTTTTTGTGTAACTCGGAGAAAGTTAATCTGCCTGCAGCACTTTTAGTAAATGTGGCACAGAAAGGGAAGGAGTATATCACTCAATGTTTTATAGAATTAAAGATGAACTATTGACGGGCTTAGATGCCAACCTGTGGTCACGCAGGCCTAAGATTATTTATTGATCAGTCTTTGAATGAATGAATGTAATTATTTTGTCGTGTCTTGAATAAAACAACAATGCTAACCCACAAGCAATTAAACTGTTTGAGCAACTGAAATGTCTGAGTGGGATAATTTATGACCCCATTATACTGTATTTTATGCATAGTAATGTTTTAATAGCCTATCATTGTACCTGCAGTTTACATAAACTCAGCATAAGCATGAATATAATTTCTCTTAAGGACTTCTTGGAACTGCTTTTTTCAGGGTGAAATGATTGTACAACATGTATCTTTAATAACTTTAACAAACAAGAATTAGATGCAGAAGTTTTAAATCCACAGGAGGTTGACATACATATTTCACAAGATGATTTCACAAGATGATAAAGTTGCATAAACAACTAGCATAAAACAGGCCTGAATCTATGACAGTAATGCACCGCTTTTCGCCTTTTGATTTCGGCTGACCTGAGGTATGTGTCTCTGAATCTGGCAATAAAGAAGAAAATGCCCTCAGACTGTTAGCTGATGGTAGGAATAAATGTTGTAGGAGTTAGAGAAAGCAAAAGCCTGATGAAACAGAATGAGTGAAAGGAGGGGTTACTCAGAAATAGGGAGGTAAAGGGAGGTAAAGGGAGGGAGGCAACAGTCTGGTGTGGTTGGGGGTAATCTGGTCTAATCTGCTGGATGTTAACCTATCTGAGCAGCAAGAGCCAGATTATCCCTCTAACAATGGCCACGCGTTCATCTGCTAAATTACTTCACTCAAAATCATATGCTGAGACACACAAACACACACGCACACGTTCAGGGAGCTGTGCGTAAATGATGTTTCACAGTGTGTGCAAATTGGTCTTATTTGGGCTCTCATTGGGTACTGAATCACCAGGCCACCATTACTCTCGCTCAAGGTTACCGCCTCAAGCAGAAAACCCTTTACAATGAATAGACAAGAGTGGGTGGAAGGAGAAAGTGAAAGCACCAGGAGTGGGTGAAAAGGGAAAAAAATAAGTAAAAGAAAGGGAGATCTAAGAGTGCAGAGTTCGAAGAAATACCGCTAGCATCTCCCTCTCCGCTAAGAAAACAATTCATCTGTTGGTTTTTCATCTGGCACAAGTTGTTCTGAGTGTCAGGGTCAACTAGGTCAGGTGATCTTGAACTGAAAAGCGCACAACAACCACTAGCATCACTGCAGAGGAAGACATAAACATAGCTGCAGAAATATATGATATAAATACTGTGACACAAGGCATTTGCTTATATATACACCCTGTATACTGAGTTTCTAAAGCAGCTTCGACTTCATAACAGCTACAGGTCAAAGGCCGTGCATCCAGGAGCTCTGATGTTTTCACAGAAGTAGCAGCTTATTAATAGAAGAGAAGAAAGAGGGAAATAAGAACATGGCAGAATGAAAGAATAGAGCCTACGACCAAAATCAGGAAGCTAATACGTTTAGACTTCATATGAAAGATGGGTGTATCTTTAGCATCTGAAAAGTGAAGCCAAGCAGGGTGTGACTCCTTTGGGTGCAGAAATATAAAGGCTATATGAAAGTCTACAACATTGCATTCATTTTGTACATTATAGATTCCATTAGAGTAAAATAGAAAAAAGCAGGGTATTCTTTAGGGTGGGCCTACCTTGTGATTGACAAATGTGGCATCTCTTGGTTGGACAATGTCAAAGTGGCTACGTCTGTCTTTCGTATACAGCCTGTGGGCTCTCAGTGACAACTGCACCATCTTGGTGCAGGAAGCGTAGTTCAGGATGACATAAATTTTGCAAGTCTTTGTTCTGAAGTCAAAGAACAAATAAAACTATATCTGGAGAGATATTATTCAATCTGACTAATAATTATCAAGGCGTTTGACCAAAAGTCATAAACTACAACGGCTTGTTGGTACTTGAGGAAAAGTCAGCAGGAATTCTGATCGGCGTAACTTTGTGCTGAACATTGGGGGGGTCAAGATCTCTGTCTAAATAAATAAATAAATCAGGGTAAATTCCCAGATGATTAAACATGCAACTATTTTGCTGGTAATAACAGAAGTGAGTAAAGAAAATCAACAGCCTATTTATGCAAGATAATTCATAATTTTATTGGGGGGGGGTTATATTGGCTGGGTCTGATTATTGGGGGGGGTCATAACCCCCCTAACCCCCCTGGAAATTACACCCCTGGGAATTCTCCATGATCTGTCAATAAAAGAGGGACATAACATACATGGCAGCTTCATCCATGCTGAACATTTCAATACAGACATGGCTACTGTGAGGTCAACCATGTTTGCTGTCTGGACATCTTGGCATTTTAAAACCAGATGTGATGATGAGTGGCAGATCTGACTGTAAAACCCCCTTCAGCTAATGACTTGTCAATCACAAATCAATAGCCAATGAGGATGACCAGAAAAAACCTCCTTTCTTGCCACTAAAATTTACAGAATGGACTTGATTTTACAGTGACTGAGACCATACGCTCTAACGGACCAGGTAAACCTTTATTTATAATACAGCCAGTGACTAAAGGTCTAATTGACCTAATATCAAGTGGATTTTTCAATATATTTTATCTGAAATTATGACTACTTACAGGCAGATAAACTAGAATAAGGGGCTAGCAGTTCAAGTTTAAGTAATTTTAACATATTTTACAGAAAAAGACACAAATCATATTATCAGTATTCTAAGACATGTACCAAACAAAATTTCCCAATTTCACATTGTCAATTTAACTGTACTTTTTTTTTAGGCAGTAGTGGGTGTTGTGTAGAAAGCACAAAAAAAAGCAAAGAAATAGGTTTTGTAATTGTTTCTCCTCTAAATGAACCAGAAGTTACAAACTACTTGAAATTACTTACAGTATAATTACTTCCTATTTCCTGTAAAAACATAAATCGTCACTCAATATTCTCAAATTAAAAACCAGCCCCATTTAGCTACTGAGGCTGACTATGGGTCAGGACATTATAGTTTCAGTTTATTTAAAATGGAAAACAGCCAAATTCAAACACTTACCTCAAACAGAACCACAAATGATTATCTTATCTTGGTATCTTGTCCAATGCAAAAACAGTATTTTTATGGACAAAAATAAACTTTTTATTGGTACCATCGACTTGTTCTGCTGTGAATGACCTTCTACTTTTGATAATTTAAGTATAATTTTGAATGCTATTGTTATTTTTAGATTATTACGACCGCTGCCTAAAGATAAAGAAAACTTCTCATTTGTAAAAACTTTAGAGAAAAATTTTTCGATGTGTGAACCGAAGAGGTGGAGTAAATTTGTCATCTGTAGTGTCACCTTACTGGCATAGACCCCCCCCCCCCAAAAAAAAACCCTAACAAAAAAAAAAAAGAAAAAAAAAAAAGAAGAATTTGTATTTCTGAGAAAACAAATTAAAGTGAAAGAGATTAACGATGAACCAAACAGGGCTCCACAAACAGAATGTTAACAGGTCAGTGTCTGTCTATTGTTTTGTCATATCAGGCTTAAAGTGGATTCACCGGGTGAATCAGTGAGAGAGCGCGTGCTGTACCCCACCATCACCAAATTAAATTTGCCCCTTTTACCCCTCCCAAAACACACATACGCACCGACTTCATAATGTATTTGGATCACTCATTCACAAACGCACACATGTTCTGCAATCCCATAATCCCACTCCAGATTGAGAACACCTTTAAGATACAATGTGATTATGATTAGGGATTATGATCAAATTATGACAGAGTGACAGATTAGACAGGGTAGTGTGCGTGTGTCGGGGAGGCGTGGTGCTGTCAAGGCGGACATTTTTGATAAAGCGTGTGCTCTTACGCGTCTTATTTACTATCACATAGATACTGTTAGATTGTAGATGCTCATAATAAACATGGCCAGGATTTTAAATACTGAGGTCGGCCTATGTGAAAGTAATCCCTGTGAGCCAAAAGCTCATGCTTTAGACTGCTCTGAGTGCTCAGTCTGACAATGCTTTGTAGTCTCTGTGCCACAGACTTTCAACTGTTGAAGGAAATTGGAGAGAACCCATGCCGACATGGGGTGAACATACAAACTGCACACAGAAAAAGCCTGGCCAAACCCTGAACCTTCTTGCTGTGAGACAATAGTGCCTACTTTTACCCGTATAACTAAAGTAGTCGTGTCTGTACTTGATAGACGTCAGAGGTCAAATTTCACAACAGCAGCATGGAGCTACCAGTAATTTAGTATCTTGCCTAAAGACTTAAGCTTCATGTTGAGTTATGGACGTGTACTGCAAAACAAAACTAATGAGTTAGCGAGGTATGTCGAGCCAAAAGTCAGAGGTCTCTGTGTCGTGAAGGTGGCTGTCTTTTTACCTGACTACATATCTGCAGTAATTCATCCTGAACATGTGTTCAGAGTTTCAGTTTAAAATTGACGGGAAGCACCACATACTCACTCCTTTCCTGACATGAAAAGTCGGATTTTGAGTCACTCCTGAAGGAATGTGTTTTGAGTAAAGTTGTGTCCTACTGATACAAATGAAGGAAGCTGTGCAGAAAAAACATGTCATTAGGCTACGGGACAAATTCAGAGCTAATTACACTGTTTTTACCCTTTAAATGAATCAAGTGTAAAGTTTCAGAGCTGTAATGTGCAGCTTCAATAAACAACAGCACTAATGGTGAAAATAAGAATATAAATTTCTAAATTACAGATTTCTGCAGCACTGCGCTCTTGCCTTATAAACAGCACCAGTGCTGCCCTTTGCCATGATCACCTGTTCCTCTAAAAATGTCTCACTGTGATCCATTTTCAGCAGAAGTCGAGTCAAACACTACCTTATTCAGGCACGGAAGCAGAAGTCTTGCTACAAAAGTTAATAACCAACCATCCTGATACCTATTATCAGGGTTTGTTAAGCCAGCAATTGCAAAGAAAACCTGGCTATGCCTCACTTGCTTTGTGGTACCGACCCAACTGAAAGAAACTGAAACTGAAGGACATGTGATGCCAAACAAGCTTTGATGGTTGAAAACAGGCAACAGGTTTCTTAATGCCCGAGTCGCGTCTGTTTATAAAGTGAAAGTGTGCTCCAAACATCAACAGATTACATATATACCGACAGTCTGCACAAGGCCACACACAAGTACACAGCATAAACAACAACAACAAAATCATTCTCACTTCCAGCTGGTTAAAAATCCATCAGACAGCATCACATCCTTCACATCCTGGATTCTCTCCATTGGATTTGTATGCCTTATACAACTGACTTTTAGAATTTGCTGCTCGGTTTTAAAGCACATTAAAGACAGCTCCCAAGCTAGGACTAAGACGGACTTCATATGAGCCAGTTCAGGTGGGTGTACTGCAAAGCAAGTTCACTAGGGAAAGAAAAAGAACGCATACATTTAAAGAAAGCTCTTAAAACATGTGGTTATCCTGAAGTAGGCCTTCATCAAATCAGGGAAGATGCACAGGAAAGAAGGCGAGACACCGACTAGGAAGAAACAGAATGACAAACAGAACAACATTGTCATCCTTTATGTAGCAGGTTCATCAGAGAGAATTTTCTCCAAGCACAACATCCCAGTGCAGTTCAGACCCAGCCACACACTGGGACAAAACCTGGTTCATCCCAAGGACAAAACTCCCAAACACAAGCTAAAATGTGCACTGTGCAGTGCAGCAAGAAGTGCTCAGACTTCTACACTGGAGAAACCAAACAGCTACTCCACAAATGCACGGCACAACATAGAAGAGCCACCTCGACAGGACGAGGCTCGGCTGTACATCAGCATCTAAAGGACAAAGGTCACTCTTTCGAGGATGCCAATGTTCACATTTTGGACAGAGAAGCTTACGACACTGTCTGCCACCTACCAATGGAGTTTTGAGATCCCGTCCCAGGCGCCTCAACCCCCACTCACATCTTGTGTCAGGTGATCTCAATGGGTCACATAATAGGGTGATGCAAAGTCTCACAATGCCTTCACCCGAAACCTCTGCTGATAATGACCCATGCCTTTTATCACACCTTGGCTCATGTGGTGAGCCACATGATCAATAGTGGGTCAACAACCCTCTAAAGGGACAATTCGCACTAGACTGAAATACCCGGGACTCTCCACCGTTTGGTTTTAGAACTGAAGCTTTTTTGATGAGAGGTGAAACATCTTCAAGAAACTTAAAGACGTCCAGTTGCTTTGTTTCCAAGTTCCTTAGATTCATCATAGGCAGTACGATGATGCTCCCACAGTCCAAGGACACAGATATTTGGTTAATTGGCGCTTCTTAATTGGTTGTAGGTGTGAATGGTTTTCTGACTCTCTGCATTAGCCTTGAAAATCTGGGACCTATCCAGCGTGTACCCCACCACTGCAAAGTAATGACGCTCTGTGCCCTCTCTGTGCAGCTGATTGTGTCTAATGTGACAATAGCACCTTAGAGCTCTGAAACTTTAAACTGCATGCATTTAAACATTAAAGATTACCCATAGCCTAATAAAGGAGAGGTGGAAATCGCTTCAGTTTGTCACCAGATCAAAGCAGGATTAATTTCACTGATAGTTATTGTTGGTGATAAGTAGGCTACAAATGCAACAGATCAGTTGTTTAATGTTTGTTCTAGCAGCTGCAAATCCAGAAGTGGAAAAGAGACAAGACAAGATTAGGACTGAGCATACAAACATTTATACTGAAGACATACAAATTCCAGTGGCAATGACGCAGTTTGCTCTGTTCTAACTTTTCCATGGCGTTATAAAAAGGTTGTATAATCTACAGTATGTACAGTCGTGAAGTTTACCTACACTCATCATGGGCATGCATGTCATCACAATTTTAACAATTTCTTTGAACTGCTCTTTTCCCAAGGATTGCACATCTTTAATGACTTTAAAAACAAGAACTGAGTGCACAAGTCGGGATTCTCTCTAATCCACAAATGGTCTAAAATATCCACACAGGATCAAATATATACATGCACTCACCTTGTTAGTATGACTACAACTGGTAGTTTCTCTTTGCCAGCATAGAAAGGATCAGTTGCACAGTGCTCATTGGAATGACCAACTCTCAGAACAATTCAAAAGTCCAAAAGAGCTCAGTGAAGATCTAAAGAGAACTGTGACATATTGGGAAGGTCACTTTAACAAGGTGTGGATGAAGACCCAAACTGTCATCTTCATTTGAGGGAAACTGGTTGGGTTGTACAGGAACCAGTGAGGCTCAAATCTGCCAAAAACTGGAAACTGCAGAAACACCAGTGTCACCATCCAGTGAAGTGAGTGTTACATCATCATGGACTAAGTGGGTGCCATCTGCTTCAAAATCAGCACCCTCAACCTCGACTGAAATTCGGAGCTGTCCTCATGGACAAAGCAAATGCCTTCTGGAGAAAAGTTTCACAATTCGATGCAATAAAGATTGAGCTATTTGTCAATAATGATAGGAGGGATGTTTGGAGGATGACAGGTGAGCGTACAGACCTAAGAACATTGCACCAACTGTCAAGCATGGTCGTGGTAATATCATACTCTGATTGTGGTACTGTTACATTACACAAAGTGGATGGAATAATGAAGGAGGACTACCTTCAACCAAAATATGTCTGGTTTAAGTGCAACTTGCTAAGGAACATTTAACCAAATATGAGTGTAGGTATGTACTTGTGCACCCAATTCTTGTTTTTTTGTTTTTTTTAAGTAGTTACAAATTTATGCTATATAAGCGTTCCACACTAAAAAAAAAAAAGAAATGTTCAAAGAAATCCTTAAAAGTCCAAAAGTACCAAGACATTCATGCCTGTACTGAGTGTATATAAACTTCTGAGCACTTAAAGCATTCTGTAAATAACTCTAGGCTTAATATGCCTGACTAATTCAATGATTAAATACATTTTAAACACTTTTTATATGCCGTCTTTTTTATTGTTATTTAAAAGGACAACAGCATTTTGTGCAATGCTTTCTTTAGCTTCCCCATTTCTCTAATTTTACAGTTTTAAGCACGAATGTCCAGCTCTGACAAATTCAGCATTTTCTCTCAAACCACTTCCTACATACTAGTTTTACTCTGGCGCTACACAAATGTTATTTCTACACACAACTCAAGACTCAAAGTGAAGTGACTTCAGTTAGTGATTCACGCAGCCACCACAGGATCCTTGGCAGGTATTTTATTTCATATATAGACGCTTTCTGTAATCAAATGTGAGTGCAATCAAACAACAGCAATACAAACATTACCAATGCAGTCTGAGAACCAAGAACAGGGTTAAAACAGGGAGTTCACTCACTCTACACAGCGAGCAGCTAGTAACCTCATGGACAACATCCAAAACAAAGGAAAAAAAAAAAAAAAAGGACAGTCTGCTGTCATGTGCACCTCCAACCGTCATGGTGGGGAGGAAGACAGAGGAGACTACTGAACTGCCTCCACCCCTTCTCCCCCACCCAATCCAAACCACCAACCGCGACGCCATGAGTCCAACTTGCCCGCGGCTCTTCAGTGATAACCTCCCATTTTCCCATCATGATTATCATTGTCATCAACCTAACAGCAACAAGAAAAATAAAATCCAAATCATCTCTGCTTTTCAAACCTCAGGAGCCTATCAGTGTCCAGAGGTCCCTCAGGTTTAGTCCGTCTCAACCAATGGCTGTCCATCCTGGTCGATTAGAAAAACCACGTAGCTGTACATGTAGAACCAAAGTCCTCATGCAGTGCCCTGCGAAGGTGGCACATCACATACGTGCACAGGTGGAAGTGGGGAGGGGGTGTGGGGGGGTTTATGGTTTAGAGTGTCTGTGTGAGATAGAGAGTGTGTGTGTGTGTGTGTGTGTGTGTGTGTGTGTGTGTGTGTGTGTGTGTGTGTGTGTGTGTCTTTTAAGAGGGAAGAAGCAAATGTGTTAGGTGTTTATCAGACCTAGGAGCACAAAAAAAAAGTCCAGGAGACGAAGAATTACATACAAAGTCTTTATCCACCATTTGTCTCCTCTTGGCCCTCCTCGAAACACTCTCACACACAAACTCTCTCGCATACACACCACACACACACACACGATAGGTCCTCATGTCATTGTGAAGTCAGGCATCAACATTCAAGAAAAGAAAAGAAAAACAAAAACACCTCAATGGTAAAAATCATCTCTACCATCACAATGCTTCAGTTCATAAAATATTTTTTTCAGAGAAGTGATTCAGGTTTTTCCTCCAGGTTTAAAGCAGTATGCGTGTGTGTAGTAGTTGTCTTCGTCATCGTCTTTGTCCCACTGCTGCAAACACACAGACACAGACACGCGCGCACACACACAACCAACATACGCACACTCACGCGCTCCAGCACACACCACGTGTCCTCTTTTAGTGGAGAAAGACATGGCGCAATGGAGAGACACTCCTCCCCGAGTGGACGCACGGATCACCAGGAGGAGACGGGGTTTCTTGCCGCAGCTACCAAGGGTCATCCAGGTCACCGGCATTCTGGGTGAGGAAAGAAAAGGAAGAGAGGTGTGCCAGAATCGTTATTGCCAAGTCTATCATTGTATGTAGTAATTAAACTGCTCCAGAAGCCTTAAATAATGGCAAACTTTCAACCTCACTGTCCCCCCCCCTTTTTTTAATATATTCAAATTAAATGGCTAATGGTGGAAAGCCGTTATATTCCCCTGCACAACCAGAACCTCTGATGACTCACCTTGCGGAGAATCACGAGGCCAGCTGTCAGACTGAAAAACAGGGGAGGAATGGAGAGAATGGAGTCCCTATAGTCTACATGGCTTCCTCTCGCTCCTCGCTCAGTTTGAGTTTTCAAACCTGAGAGCTGCTTTTGTTTTAAAGGAGACGACTCTTTAAAATGTCTTCAAGCAGCCGAGACGAGGTCAAGGCTCGAGCTAACAGCTGACAGAGGAGAGCAAGGAAGCTTCAGCAGTTTCCGAATACTTCACAGCCTACACATACACAACACAATAAACGGAGCAAAGGTCTACTAAAAGTGTCAGGGAACAGTCCTGTATCAAATGTCACCATGTTGCATTGGGATTGGAATGCTAAATCATGACAAACAATCACTTCTGAATGGAAAAATGTGAACTTTGAACTCCTTATGACAACCCCTGATCTGCAAGATGACTGATTTGGTACAGGTCCTAAACGAAAAATAGAAAGAAAAAAAAACCCCAAGACATAAATACATACAGTTAGTTTACAGTGAGACACACTTGACACAAATCATTGCATTATACCTCAAATCCTTTTTATTTGTTCATTTGCAGAACTAACCTGTTCCACACAACCACATAGAAATCATAGAAATACAGCTCATACATACAGGTGCGAGCACACACACGCACGTACACCGTTTAGCATTACCCCCCCTCTGATAGTTAAGTGCTTTAGATATTGAAAAGGTAAGTGCAGCGCATGCATTACCAGAATACAGGGCTTGTACAGACTCACAATAACCTCCATCTACCTGAATAAGAATAAACTCTGCAGGTCAAGCAGTCAGTTTCAATAAATCTTTTACATCGAGGTAAGTGTTTAAGATTGAGTCGTTCTGTACAGGCAATGGCACAACCTGTGAGGAATATATGCTGCAATGTGGGGGTTTTTAAACAAAAGCTACAAAGGACTCTTGGAAACCTTGATTATTAATAATACCTTGAACTGATTACAGACAGAGAGCCATCGCACATGAAACATATCAAATGTAGTGCGAATGTAATTCACCACACGTGTCATTTAAGGTTAACAGTACAACATCAGCCGTCCCACCAATATGTATACGTATCACTTTTGTAAGGTAAGATCGAGAAGGCAGGAATACTTGTGGTCGCCATCCCACATGGAGTGCTACCTTTAGACTGACAGAACTGATGTAATCAAAGCAGAGGAGTCCCAATGTCCCCCACGTCCTAATCTTATCAGCAGTTACCAGTTTTTACAGTTTGCCTTTCACTGATCGATGCACTTTGTCAGAATAGCAGCTTTGGTAAAACTGCCAACAATAGGTTTGCAACATAGACTGTAAACAAAAGATAGTGGGAGCCACCATTATCTCGCCCGTTGGTTAGTGAGAATTTTTACTTTTTTTGTATTCAAACTGGATTACAGCAGCGAGAAGCTAGACCCACCGTAAAGCATAGGCTGGTTTATCCACATTTTTTACCCTAATTGGGACCAAAACTTACAAAATGAGCATAATTTTGTTTTACATATAATTTGAAACTACAAACTGAGACCATAAAGCCTCCACGGAGTCATATAGCAATAAGCAGGAGTGCATTTTCAAATGTATAGAACAGGAAATTTTTTTGGAATGCTCTCCCCTGCTGGGAATTAGAAGGAATCCAGGTTTATGGCACTTCTACATACTTTACTTTCCAGACCTGGAACTACGTCCATCTTTTATATACAGTCTATGGGTCCACAGGTTATACTAATTAATTAATGCTAACGTTCTGTTAGTAAGGCCCATGTTTCCAGTTTGAAATACTAGTGCTAAGCTGTGAACACGCCATCCAATCAAACAGCTGTTAGTACAAATGTAGGTCACCATTGTACAATGTAGTGCTTAGCATTTTAAGATAATGTAGCTATGCGCATGTTGCTGTGAAAACAAAACAAAACAAACAAAAACAAAAAAACCTCAGTGCATGACTAAAGACTTTTAGGGAGAACTATAATTGTCGCTCTGGCATCAAAATTTTATCCACTATATAGCTTTGCTTTCTAGTATTCAAAGAGCCTGAGTCTGAACATTTACACCCCCACCGCACTCTACCCCACCAATAACAGTATCAAGCAATTTATTATTTTTTTATGTAATCATGTGGAAGCTGCAAAGATTTAATTTGCACCCAGACTGGTTTGAACAACCTACCATCGCTGAGCAGCTGATGGACTGTGTAACTGTCAAGTAATGCAAGCAATCAGAAACACACATTTCAGTAGTGATTACTGGGCTTTTGCTCGGTCAGTCAAACTCATGCAGACACGCACACATAAACACACATACAAAAACACAAGAAGAGTGTGTTCTGAGTCTGTAGATGGAGTAGGCCTGGAGACAGTGCAAAACGTTGCACAGCTGCAGTTCAGAATGTCTCCTCGTGTTTTCTTTGTCAGTTCCTCCACTGTATGAAGGTGTGGGGGGGTGAGGCTTGAGTGTGGGGATGAGGCTTAAGGGTGGGGTTGAGGGTGGGGTCAGCCAGAAGCAAATACTGATAAATGTCGGCCATAGAGTGCAATGTTCACTTTGGCTTCACTAGCCACTTTTGCTTGTTATATTTTTATTAACTAATTTTCATGGGAAACAATCTGCTTCTGTGATCAAGTTCAAGTTTGGGAATCCAAGCCAAAGTGGTCAGAAGAAACAAAAAGGAAGAAAAATCAAAGAGTCCACATCTAAGGTGTGTATATATATATATATATATATATGTATGTCTCAGATACAGAACTTGAATGGACAGAAAAGCCCTTTTGTTGTTCCTAATGAATTATTCAAATACAAAGCTGGACGTGGCCGATGTGGCCATTCAAGTTCTGCGATGAAGGACAGAGGAGGAGAGGTCATAGCACATCTCACTAGAGCTCTGGGATAGGATGGATGAGAGGGTGGGTGGGTATACAGGCAGGTGGTCAGTCAGAAGAGGGATCAGACTTTGGGATGGGCTCGTCTTGGCTGGCCTCCAGCTCTGCAATGGCGGGTGAGGGCGGGGGCGAAGGGGGAGAGGGAGGGGAGGCGGGTTCGTCCTGGTTGTCACAGTCGTCGGTCGTCCTCCTTCTCTCCCCTGCTCTCTCAATAGCGCTCTCCCCCCGCAGATGGTAGGTAGCCAGGGACTCCTCCAACACCGAGCGGTACTGCCCCGGTGGTGCATGCGGAACTGCCGAAGAGCCTCCAGCAGATGAGCTGCCGTGCTGCCACCTCCCTCCTCACTCTCCTCCTCCTCCTCTCCCCCCGCACAGGCCTGAGGTGACACGCCAGGGTCAGACTCTGCAGGCACGCTCCATTGTCAAACACACACCAGCACACATATGTATTTATATATACACACACACACACACACACATCACCTTACAATCAGCGGCACATCACACACACACAGACATCTACCACACATCAGCATCACAGCATCAAGAGACATACTTGCACCAGACGAACAGGCCCATGCAAACGCTACCTCTGACCCTCTGACCAACAGTCCTTTGTGATATTTGCTGTGTAGTGTAACAAGGGGAGGGGGAATTCATCAGTACCCACAAGCCCAAAGAAAAGAGCCTGCAAGGCTAGACTCCACTGACATTAATACAACAAATACACCCATGCATTTATGCACACACTTCTTCACATTCACCCTGGTGGGCCGTTCAAGACCTGACACTGATCTCGTCTTCAGAATGAAGATGTTTGTAAAAACGCCTGCAGCCTTCCTTTAAAGACGCTGGATGTGGGATTCTCTGCTCTAACATATCCATTTCCTGCAGTATAAACAGAGTGCTGAAGTTTAAAACTCATGTCTTTTTCCGGTTGCTGTTATATTATTTGCAGCTGTAAATACTTCATACCATTTCTTTTTATTTATCTCTTAATAGTGACGGTGCGGTGTTACACATTTTAAACTACACTGCAAACATCCCACTTGTATGATTTAATTTGATTGTGTGCGACAACATTTAAACATTTATTTATAGAAGGTGCTAAGAAAAAAAATCTGTGACTCTGCCCTTAACAAAAACAAACAAACAAACCAAAACAAAAAAAGTTTGTGCTGTCCTGATTAGATGGCCTTGTGGGAGTCCCTATCTGACCAAATCATTGTGGTCAAAGGTGCAAAATGAACCAAACTTAAAAAATGACAACTTAAATCTGAAGTGGGTTTTACTTTTTTTTTAAAGAACCTTTGGATCACATCCATATAAATGTGTTTGAATACACAAATCAGTATTTTTGAGCAGAATCATGATGCCAGGGGAGTGTTAACATCTAATTCAACTTAATTTACATAATCTTTGGCTTGAGATTTCTTAGACAAATCACAGCGAACACAATGCAGCATGGGTACTTTAATTATTGGGTAATTAAAGCACAGATGATCCTGACATTGTTTTCGTAAGCAGTGTGCATACCCGTTCTATGTAACAGAAGAATAATATCTCTAATCTTATTTTTTATTTACATTGATTTCCACATAGTCAAAAAGATATGAGACAGAAAACAGTAAGGAAGCCAAAGGCCTCTCTGGGATCGATACGTCTGTTGGGAGGATTTCTGCAAAATTTACACACAGATTTGAATTATATTTTTACAAGATGTGAGGCTGGGCCTAGCTTAAAAGAAATTAGAATTTTGGATTTTGATCTATGAATTTATTGCAGGGATTTATTAACATTGTGAGAAAGATCAAAAACTGCACATTTCAGGCAGCATGTTCACAAATAAATATCCAATTGAAGACCTCATCTTGAAGTTTAAGAAAGTATCAAAAACAAATCTGGGTTCAAATATCTTTCTAGATCTAATCACTCAGTGCTTTGCAGAAGTATGGCTTCCCGATGAGGTGAATAAAACTTTTTTTAAATGTCCTCCAAACATTTATTTAAGTGCACACACCGAGTATATGAAACAGATGAACGAGAATCCACCTTAAATAAGCTGTGACTACCGAGTTTATCAGTAATACAAAGTAAATATTTAATGTAACAAATAAAGCTAGCATGTTCTTTTGAATGATTTTCTGCTGCTAGGTTTCCAAACACAAAAAAACAGATGCATTTTTCAAGCATTTCAAGGATTAACTATATGAAGTCAATGGTTTAAATAATATGCGCTCACTGCTGAGGGGTTCAACAGGTTTATTGAGGTCTTACTATACATCCCGTTTCGATGATAAATGTGAAATAGAAACACACGCTTGGAGCTTCAGTGCTTTTCAACGTGGAATGCAGTCAACTGAGGCTCCCTGAACCTGTCAAGGTTATTCCGTTTATTCTATCCTCCGCCCTCTTTCACACTTATATCACATTCATTTTCTCTCGCTCTCACACATACATACAGCGGCACACAGAAAGAGTGTCCTTGTCTGGGCTGGTGTTTGTTTATGAGGTTATGTTGAGGCAGGGTGAAAGGCTGAAGAGGTGAAGGGCGGGGAAGAGTTCAGAGAGAGGTTAACTCACCCCTTCTTCTTCTCTGTGAGGGTTCAGCCTATTGTACACCGCCTCGATCACACTCCGCCTGCAAACACACAAACAACACATAGCTTCCTGCTTAGAGGAGACAAACAGCCCCGACATAATGCAGCTTCTGTTCGGTCTCAGTAAATGTATATTGATTGAGGACTTAATGGAGCTAAAAGCGACTTTGTCAATTTTCGAGAATCCACCATTCATGCATATGACACTCTGTAATCTCTTCATTCATGTGTGCAGTCAGTTAATGTTGTGAGTGTTTTCTGCATGTGTTGGCGTTTTAAACAACATGTTTATCCCAGGTTGTTGTGCATGCAACTAAAGGATGCAGACACTTGCGTTTCTCAGTGTTTTATCGTCATCAAATCCTGAAAGGCTTTTCTTGTATAACTGGATAAATCCCAAACATAAACAACATATACACTTTTGAATTTGATGAAAAAAAAATCAAAACTTTTCACATCTTTAATCAACCCAGACTATTTTAACTTATGGGTCATAATATACATCTAATGCTCTCCTAGTAAGACATGTTGCTAAAAACACATCAAACAGATTGACTGCTTATAAACCCAAAGGGCCAGATTTGCAAGATGGGGCAAATTAGCATGAGATGCTCTGCTAACAAGGTGCTAGTTCATAAACAAAGACGCAGCCAATTTATTTCAATAATGACTAACACCATCCATCGACAGCGTGAATTAGTGGGTCAGAAATGAGCAGGCGTGATGAGGGAGTGCGTATTCAACCTACTAAAGTAATACAATGTAAGCACAGGTTTTATCTCTGTGTTTAACGACACAAATCGAGGGTCACTTTAGACCAATGAGCAGTTAAATAATAAGAATTGTTGCGTTTTTGACGTAAAGGCGGAGTCTTCAGTTACAAATTGTTGGGAATTTTGTGTGGATAAATGGCATCTTTGAATATATCAGGTGGCGTGATTCTGTGAAGCGCTGCATTATAAAAACTACTGCCACTTATGGTATATATTTGAAAATCCTAGGGGACTGACCTCTAACCTTGAGGTCAAGGTTACTGGGAATTTAACTTGTCTGAAATTTCTTGTAGCTGCACCTATTGGATGAATTAGAAATCCTACGCTGCCTCGTTCTTGAGTTATTGTCGCATTTACAACATTTTCAGACAACCTGACCTCTGGCTTGAGGTTGAGGTCACCGAGATTCGAACTCCAAGAGAGATTTTTAATGGTAATAATTTGAAAATCTTACACTCCTCATTCCCAAGTTATTGCATTCACAAGCTTGGGTGTTCACTCCGCCTGTCGAGGCGACGACAATACCTCATGAGCCTTTCTGGCTGAAGGGTAAAAACTATTCCACCTTCTAAACCTGTGTTTAACATTAACCAGTAGAATGTGCAAAATAAGAATACAAAACCTTATTTTCTGTCAGAGCTGTCTGACTCTTGTGTTAATAAAGTTTCTGTTACTGTGCCATGTATATAAAAACTTGTTTGTTTTGTTTTTACCTGCATGATGTGTGATGGTGCAGGTATTCGAATATATCATTACTTTGATTTAAGAGTTAATCTGATGCACTTTAATAGCTATATTTAATAGCTTTACATCAACAGACATTTTAAGCTGCATGCCTTAGCTATATACTAGCGAGAAGGTAAAAAAGCAGTCATAGGACTGCTCACAAGTTCTGTGAACAGGTCTCTGTTAAATTCAGTTATACGTGGTTAGGTTTTGATTTTACATCAAAATACCAGTAATCACAAAGTACCAGAAATATGCAGAGATCAGATCTAACCATTCAGGATAAGAATTCAATGAGAAGACAGAGGATCGGAAAAGCTTTGGCAATCCATCCATCCCAGCTATACACTCGTTCTGATAACATTTCACCAATGGCACTCCAAAGCATAACCCTTTACTTAATGCCCTTCATAACTGCGATAAGAAATGTGCTATGCAAACAAAGCTGGTTTTGGTGACTTGTGAGTGAAGGATTCAACTTGTAGTTCATCGCACAGTGTTAACATTCTGGCGATAAATTTCTATGTAATGAATCTATTCAAATTTTCAAGCCTCATAACAATAACTACATACAAGTTTTAAGTGTATAAAAAGTAGATTTTGTTGTATATTTACTTGCTGGCCAGGCCTCCACCAGGGGGAAGGTTGGGGATGTTCTCTGAGGCAATGCTCCTTAGGACAGATACCAGGTCAGGGACTCCAGCCTCTCCACAGTTTCCCATAAGCTCTACAGACAAATGGAAAGATGACAAGAGCTATAATACAGAAATACACCATTTTTAGAATTTAACCACCATCTTTCTCTACAAAGGCTGAGAATGAACCCATAGTAAATCAGATAAACCCCTGCTTGCCTTCTGCTGCGGAACAGTAGAAGACTTCAAATATTTGTACTACCTAAAAAAGACTTATTATGTCGAAGTTATATAGACAGCACCTAAGCACTGAATCCGGCCTTGTGTGTTTCACCTAACCTTTAGAAACAGGCTGAACTATGACTAAACACTTCACAAAAGCCAACCACAAGTTTCAACCGCAACATATCAGACGTGACATTTTAAATACTTAGTGTATTTGCAAAACAAGAAAGATGCTGACGGATAAATAGTAATGTTTCTTTTTTTAACCACAGTATAAAGACTGTGCTGTTGAACACAATAATAAATACAGTACATATTCTAAATTGTGTTATTATGTTTGTTTTAGAGAAAGTTGTTTTACTGAGCTTGCAAACTTAGCAAATTGTTTTTTGTTTTAGTGCATAACCTTGAACTTTAATTAGAAATTGGGGGGAAAAACTGAATAAGCAAACTAAACTTTTCACAGCCTGGTGGTGAGTGAATTTTGGCTTTTATTGAAAGATAAAAGTAAAGAAAAGGGATGTACTTAAAGGCAAAATAAGAATGATTGCAAATCCAAAATCATACAGTCACAGTTTGCAGGTGTGTTTGTGTGTGTTCAGAATGCTGACCCTCAACACGGGTTTCCAAGTATTTATCCAATTCCTCTTCCTTCTTCACAGCCTCCTCTGAGATCTTGGGAGCCGCGGAGAAACACACCAGCACCACACTCATATTGTCCCTGCTCCCCTGGAGAGCGAAGATTGGAGAGAGAGAATGAAGAATGCGTTTCTTTAGCTGGAGGGCCAGTGTAAAACACTATATTAATTGGCATTTATAGGACACACACAGTTCCTTGGCCTTTAACCAAATGGGTAGGCACCTTGTGATTACCTTGTAAAACTCCAATTGGTCACAGTAACGTTCTGTAAGTGTACAATGTATCATACATCACAAAAAGCCGTGGCAGTGGAGGAAATTTATAGCAGCGTGTGGCTGTTACTTGAGATAACTCGTACAGCAAGGTAAAAATAACCAAGGCTCTGTGCACTCACTGGTTCTTGGAGTACCCAAGACACAAAATAAGTGATGCACATAGTGTAATAGTCTAATAGATTCTGCTAAAGCCATTCCTGCTTTATCTTCAATCGATAGCTGAGAGGGCCAATGGATAATGAGAGAATTTAAAGCACCAGTGCATTATTCATCACCTTGTCTTTCACTGTGAGACGTAAAGCATTTTAAATATTTAGATTTGTAATATTTTTGTTACACTAGGCTGCCGTTGTCCATGTTTTACTTTAATATACTATATTTGGTAATTCTACATGGCATCAGATTTCGATTTAGAAAAGTGGCAGCCGTTTCCCACAAATACACTTCACTTGGGCGAGGTGCCCAGGCATATGAACTGCTGTCCAAGTGTTTCTGACAACTAATTTAGCTATAAATCCATCAGGGGCACAACACCATCCATATACTACTGGACAATCGTTCACTCATATTTTGAAAGTTCAGTCGCTGCTAACCCAGACCTGGTCTTCTGTTTCCCAATCAGTCAGAAGTTTTTTATATCATCAACGTCATTATTATTGTATAATCCCTTATCAGATTGTCTAAGATTGCAAGATGAGATTCCAACAGTAGTCCTTTTTCTGCTCTGGAGATCCAGCATAAGCCGGAGGGCCACTTTAACTGGAGTCTACAGCTAGTGGAAACTCCTTCATGTGCTGCTACACTGAGCTCACTGAGTCACTAAGGACAACCAGCTGCAGTTGGATTCAGTCTCCATTTTTCAAACAGTATTGTTTAAGATGCGTGTCTGTCTGACACCACCAGAAATAGAATTAAAATCTGCTTTTGGATTAACTCTAATAACCAGATCTGGTCTGACATTTGGTATACTAGAGTAAATAGTCTTCAAATACTTTCCCACCAGAGCAAATCAGTCTTCTAAACAGATTATAACCTACAAATTTACCAAGCTATCTTTGGTTTGCATGCAACAAGTAATCTTTCAGACATTTGTAACTAGGGATGCACCGATCCCGATACTGGTATCGGGTATCGGGGCCGATACTGTAAAATGTGTGCGTACTCGTACTCGTAAAAGTCAACCGATACCATGAACCGATACTAATGTAGCCCAGATGGGAATTTGGTAGTAGATACTCATAATTCCCATGGACTTGAACGCCACATAAGGTGTTCACAGTTCACAGAAGAGAACGGCATGGAGAGATGCACGAGGTTAGCTGAACCAAAGTGAGAGACTCGGCTAGTTTTACTGAGGTTAACTAGCACAAAAGAGTGTGTGACTAGAAAGCTAACCGTGTGAGAGCTTCGCAACAGAGTGTGGGTGAAGTGACTTTTTGTTTCAACGGTCGCACCACCGTGGAAAACTGTGTTTCCAGCCATGACCGCCGAGGCTAAAGGCTAGCCCAGACTGCTTGGTTGCGCCACGGAGGCAGGACTGTCGGAGAGCTGGACAGTGACGGGCTAACGCGCTGTAGCAGAGACAGCATCGGGTCCGCAGGGAGTGGATTTAGTGTGGGACTGGTGAATGGCGACCTACCGAGCAACGGAACTGTAAGTCAGACTTTTGTGCTCTTACTGGGGAGAAGAGGATTTTTCTCCATCGTCCGGCGTGAGCAGCAAACAGGCCTTCAACAAGTGTGAATGTGAGTGTGTGTGGGGCCCATGTGTGAATATTGTATGTTTAGTGGATTTATATAACGTGTTTTGGAGTGTATATTAGTGAGTCACTTACCAAAAGGTGATAACATAAGTTGGGTTGTTTAATATAATTTGAAAGGGAATTATTTCATTTATACAGTGTATTTCATTTGGTTAAGGAATTGGAATATCATTTGAGTTTAAAAAAGGGATGTGTTGTACAGTATTTGTCTCTGCCCTTACGTTCAGTAAACGTTTCGTTTGTGTTAAAGAGTTGTCTGGGGTCGTTTCTTTACTACTGGTTAAGTTTAACTTGTGTGTGGTAGAAGTATCGGTTTTTGTACCCGGTATCGGCAAGTACTCAGATCCAAGTATCGGTATCGGATTGGTTTGAAAAAATTGGTATCGTTGCATCCCTATTTGTAACTGCGATACAGCTCTGCCCCATGGAAATATGTTAAAGTTAAATTTTGCATTTAAAATCATAATCCTATCAGTAAAACTAGTCAAAACAGCTCTGTTTCTGCAGAGTTTCACCTTAAATGTACACTGTATATGAGAAACAACTCACCTTATGCAAGCAGGTGTCCACCACTGAGTTACAGACCTTTTCAAGGTCGTCACACACCAGAAGTCGTGAGTGGACAAACTCACACAGCTCCTCGTTGGACATGACATCCCAGATCCCATCGCACGCCAGGACTATAAACTCGTCTCCTTCGGCTACCCGCTCCAACACACATACCTCTGGCTCGGGGCTCACCAGCTGCTCCGTGGGGCCCTTACCATCCACACATTTGTAGTCGTAGTCCCCCAGAGCCCGGGACACAGCCAGGGAACCGTTTACCCTCTGGATCATGACTGAGCCGCCAGCATTCTGGATGCGCTCTTTTTCACGTGGGTTGCAGGGCTTGTGGTCTTGGGTGGAGAAGCCCACCTTGCTGTCTCGACTAAGCACAGCCCGTGAGTCACCGCAGTTAATGAAGTAGAGGTGGGTCGGGCTGAGCAACACGCATACTGCTGTTGATCCGCTGCGGTCCAGGCCCTGCCGCAGGTCAGAGAAGCTGCGCATATACTCGTCAATGTTCAGGAAGCCAGAGCGGATGCCGTCTTTCACGCCTTCCACGGAGCTGGGTCCTGAAGCAAATTCAGCCCCTCCTGACAAGATGTGCTCCAGCAGGTGACCAGAACAGTAGTTGGCCACCCGGGAGCCAGCGTGGCCATCGTAGACAGCAAAGAAAGACCAGTCGGTGAGTCCATGGGGAAGGCCCACCACAGCTGTGTGGGCGTCCTCCATTTCCACCCTCCAGCCTTGCATGGAGCTCAGGCCGTAACGCAGCCCATTGCCCTCACCGTGGGCACTGTGTTTCTCCGTCTTCGGCTTGTCCAGGAATGCACCCATTGCTGCCTATAGCTAGAGAGTGGAAGAGAAGAAGGCAACTCAGTAAAGAAACATGACACTATAAACAGCAAAGACAAAGAAACTAGCATCTCATGCGCAAAGTCAATAACCACAACATAAACACCAACTTTCTAAGTTTTTGAGTTAGACCTATAGCCAGTGGTTCCACACATAGACTTTACTATAGGCAACCACCAAGGTATGTTATTCCAAGTAATTCTATCATTTTTCTGTATAGTGAACATTCCACTCATCCTTCCAGTTTTCTGTTTCCCTAATGACAGACTGACCAGGCTACCATTGTGGTAGTTCTCAATATCAGTGAATGTCTTCTCCATA
Organism: Oreochromis niloticus; assembly: GCF_001858045.2. Classification (NCBI taxonomy): domain Eukaryota; kingdom Metazoa; phylum Chordata; class Actinopteri; order Cichliformes; family Cichlidae; genus Oreochromis; species Oreochromis niloticus. Next base: position 10,484,856 of record NC_031973.2, read on the forward strand.
ATGTTTATTGATTGGATAGACCATTTCATCTTCATTTGGCTGTTTAGCGGATCATCTACCTCGATCTCACGAGGTAGCTTGAATAAATCAAGATGGCTACATCAGCCAGGGCGCTAAGACCTTCTCCAAATTAACATGTGAATCAAAATAACCATACCTGCCCAGATGGAGGCAGATGATCAGCTGTGGTGAACACTATAGCAAGCTAAAAGAAGAATAAGATGATGAATTGTTGTTATAGATAATTAACTTAAGAAAGCACTGGCACACGTGTGCACCCTGTGAAAATAATTATTTTGACAGAGACAACTTTTGTCTAATTTTGGTTCTGTGCATTACCACAATGAATTTTAAATAAAACAACTCAGATGCAGTCGAGTGCAGACTTTCAGTTTTAATTCAGAGGGTTGAAGAAAAAGATTGCATAAAAATGTGAGGAACTAAAGCATTTTTTTTATTTAACACAATCCATTTATTTTGGGGGTTTAAAAGTAAACCATTTGCTGGCTGAAACTCCTAAACCCATAATCCAATTTGAATGTAGATACCCTACCCTCAAATGAAAGCTGAGAGTCTAAACATTGTGTCCGTGTACATAACTGGAACATGTTTCAGTAAACGGGTAACAACAAAAAGAAAAACTTGAGTCAGTGTTCAAAGATATATGGAACTAACTGTAATCCAGTTGAGTGGGAAACCCTCTGCACTGATAAACTCATGAACTTGATGCATGTTATCATATATGAATAACTGCACGTACTGACCAAAAAAACTATACATTAGAACTGACATGAAGACCTTCAAATTCTAAACTTGAACTCCCACGTTGTAAAATGTAATAATCCAGAATTATTCAGACTATACTTAAAAAACAGCAATACTGACATAAACAATTAATGACTGCATTTATAAACCTTATTGTACACGTTTGATAAAAAGCCATTTTCAGTTTACAGATCACAACTTTGGCAGATCTATAAGAAAAAATACACAACATTCTAAAGTGCATAATAACGTGCTTTGTACTATAAATCTCTCTAAATCACCGGTTTTTGATGTCAGTAGTTCAGTAGGCTGCATCATGCCGTGAGTACTGAGCGCTTTTAATTACTCAATGGAGGGTGAGAGCCAGAGATCCTGACAAGACAAAGATAGCTGAGGAGGAACCACAGAGTCGAGGATTATACTGTGGAAGCTTCACCCAGCACACAGAGCCTCTTTCACTCTGAACACACAGTAACTAATACCATTAGTTAACTTGTTGTCGGGAAATGGAGTGGCATTACTGAATCAGTAGGGCATAGATTCTCTGCTGCCAAGACCTGAATTAAATCTCACTTTGAGTCTTGTTTGGTCTTTTCCTCAACATAAACCTTGTTCACTTAAAAAGAACCGCAGAACCTCTTTGTCCATGAGTTAATCACAATCAGCCTTTTAATTATTAAAGCCAGTGGCGTCAGGCAGGCAGACGTCATTAGTTCTTAACATTTCAAGGCCCTGTGTATCCACGATGTCTTGGATGCCAAGATAGGAAAGACGTTTATGTCATCAGGAGGGATTTTACTGCTGTGGAAAGTTAGCAATAATGCTATCTTTTGATGCAACAAATGCAGGAAAACTGTAGGAATGCTCATTAGAAAGAAATTTACTGGGAATGTACAAGCTTTTGTCATCTCTGTACCTTGCCAAGGACATTGTGTGGTGGTTTTTTGCAACAGCTGAGTCAGGCTCAACTTATCTGATGGAAAACCCTATACTGTTAGCACACCAGCTGTGAAAACAGCAGATTCATTTGATGTCTATATTTTGCTAATCTATCTTTTACTAGTTTACTACCTATAAAGGTAAATGACAGAGCACGAGAGAAGCCACCACAAAGGGTCAGCAGTTATTTGAGGTTTGCTACATTGCAGTACTTCTATCTTAATGGTGATTTAATGGCAAAGAATGATTAAGTGAGTTGGAAATAATGGGAAAGCTGCATTATAATGTTATGCTGAAGACATGTCTTTCAAAGATTTTACTGCACTTAGAGTAGGGCTGTAACCCTTCTGAAACCAAGATCCAAATCACCAGACAAACAGCTGTTTGTCCCTACTTAAATGTCCATGTTCACGAAAAAGTCATCAGACCTAACTCTGGTAAAAAGCTTATTTTTTTCTTCTTATTTTGTTTTATTTTTTGCTGACTGTTAAAAAAAAAAATAAGCATGACCCAAAAGACAGTTGTGAAGAATTAATACACCCCAAATCTCTAGTAATGTAGTGAAATGTCAACATAACTGACATAACTGTTCGGTGTTTGTGTGTGGGAAGGTCAAATAAGTACACACACTTACACACTTACCTAAAGGGCAAAAGGAAGGGAAGAAAAACTTGTATAACTGCAAATGACAGCAAGACCCAAGAGAGACTCTCACATTAAGCTGAAAGTGCAAATAAAGTTGTTAAATAAACACTATTTTTGTTTTTCTGTCCATTTACTAAACAATATTTAGGTAAAGCCTTCCTAATGATCCCCATGTCGTCATCATAACTAGGAATAAAGCCAATTAACTACTGACGCAGCACTCAGTACTGGCCAAAGGCCAAATCCAAGGTAAAAGCATTGCTATTGAGACTAAAAAAGCTGGATAAGTTTTGACCTCTAATGTTGAAATTAGGAATGTTTCTAGCAACTAATTTACAAATTATTTAATGCAGACAAGGAAACAATAGCTGACTAGTCCATCCATCCATCCATCCATCCATCTTCATCCGCTTTATCCAAGGCCGGGTCGCGGGGGCAGCAGCCTAAGCAGAGAAGCCCAGACCTCCCTCTCCCCAGCCACCTCCTCCAGCTTATCCGGGGGAACACCAAGGCGTTCCCAGGCCAGCCGAGAGATATAATCTCTCCAGCGTGTCCTGGGTCTGCCCCGGGGCCTCCTCCCGGTGGGACATGCCCGGAACACCTCACCCAGGAGGCGCCCAGGAGGCATCCTTGTCAGATGCCCGAACCACCTCAACTGGCTCCTTTCGATGTGGAGGAGCAGCGGCTCTACTCTGAGCCCCTCCCGGATGGCCGAACTTCTCACCCTATCTCTAAGGGAGAGGCCAGCCACCCTTCGGAGGAAGCTCATTTCTGCCGCTTGTATCCGCGATCTCGTTCTTTCGGTCACTACCCACAGCTCGTGGCCATAGGTGAGGGTAGGGACGTAGATCGACCGGTAAATTGAGAGCTTCGCTTTTACACTCAGCTCCCTCTTCACCACGACGGACCGGTGCAGCATCCGCATCACTGCAGCCGCAGCACCAATCCATCTGTCGATCTCCGGCTCCCTTCTCCCATCACTCGCGAACAAGACCCCGAGATACTTGAACTCCTCCACTTGGGGCAGGAACTCATCCCCGACCCGGAGTGGGCACTCCACCCTTTTCCGGCTGAGAACCATGGCCTCAGATTTGTAGGTGCTGATCCTCATTCCCGCTGCTTCACACTCGGCTGCGAACCGTTCCAGTGCGAGCTGGAGGCCCTCACCTGATGAAGCCAACAGAACCACATCATCCGCAAAAAGCAGAGATGAGATTCTGAGGCCACCGAAGCGAAAGCCCTCCGCCACTTGGCTGCGCCTAGAAATCCTGTCCATAAAAATTATGAACAGAACCGGTGACAAAGGGCAGCCCTGGCGGAGCCCATCACCCACCGGGAACGAGTCCGACTTATTGCCGGCAATGCGAACCAAACTCTTGCAACGGTTGTATAGGGATTGAATGGCCCGTAGCAATGGGCCAGACACCCCATACTCCCGCAACACCTCCCACAGGACACCCCGAGGGACACGGTCGAATGCCTTCTCCAGGTCCACAAAACACATGTAGACTGGTTGGGCAAACTCCCATGCACCCTCAAGTATCCTTGAGAGGATAAAGAGCTGGTCCAGTGTTCCGCGACCAGGACTAGTCTAAAAATAAAAACATACTCAAAAATCATCAGATTGGTGACCTGTCCAGGGTGTACCCTGCCTCTCGCCCTATGGTAGCTGGGATACCAATATGAAAATTGGTGCTTAAGTATCAGCCCTTTAAAGTCTGACACTTTAAGCAGCCTGACCTGACACTAATCTTAATATTACATATATTATTTGGCTAGATCATGATACCCACTACAGTCTCCAAAACCTCCCTTTTACTTTTCTCTGGTATTTTCTCTACACATGAATCAATTCAGACCTAAATGTGAGCAACTGCTACAGTATGGGGTGATTCACAAAACGCATGGTTGGTGTTACACTCATGAGATCTCGAAATCAATGAAAAGCTATAAAAATCAAAAGAGCCTTGACTACATATTGACTTTTCACTGGGTGTTACTTCCCACATGAGTTCGCACACTCGCACGCACACACACACACAAAGACACACGGCGTGACGGCCATGTGCCCAAAAAAGGTTGATACGTGCAAGGAGTGACTACAGCTGGTTTCACGTATGTGTGTGTGTGTCTGCTCTGCGCATGCGTGCAGTGTCATAGTCTATGTGCGAGAAAAAGATGCTCTATAAATACGCCAGGATGGTTTAGATTTCATGACCAGGGTGAGGAGTTGAACCATGCCATTGACATTTTTTAAACTGCTTTCTTGCTACGTGATTATGACAACTAGATTTTCTAAATTAAGCTCATGTTTTCCACTCTTGTGTAGCCTGTATTTTAATGTATTGTATGTTAAGAAAAAGCACTTAGACGTGCTATGAGAAAGGGACAAACGTGTTATGTTCACCCACAGTGATTCTCTCTAAAAATAAAACAAACACACTGCTATTGCCTAGCAACCACCCACCCTGCAGTGCAAACATCCAGCCTAGGCTTCATTCAGCGACATCCCCCTCTCTATGTCTTTCTCTGTCTAAAAGAAACACACACACACTCTCAGCTGCTTGGTAGAGAGAAGAGAGGGGAGTTGCATCATCCATCCATTAAAGCAGTTGCAGCAGCCAGCCCTGAAAGGAGACATGCAGACTGCAAGAACACATGCAGATATGATGAGGTATCTCTGGCTGACGATGGCTGTTAATAAACTGCTGGCAAAAAACACGTACACAGAGGAGAGAAAAGCTGGGAAATATCTGGACTATGAAATCAGACTGAAACTAGGAACTCTCAACCACTTAACCCCCCCTTAAAACTGCTATTGCCCATACAGTAACCACAGGTCGAAACAGTCACCCCCGATGCTGAAACACACGCCTGCCAAAAACCACTGGCTTTGAAAAGGGAAGTGGAAGGTCGGGATTACATAATGCTGCAGAGAGTCCAAATGCTGCGCTCAGAGCAGCCACATTCATACAAAACAGCTATCCTGTTCAGTAAGAGTCGCTCACAGGTTTCAGCATTATCCATATATACACTATAACTCACTGGATTTCGCCTAATTTGACTGATTTATATAAATGTGTGTGAAGGTTGTTTACAACTTTACATGTTAATAAGAAGAAGATTTAAGACATTTCATTTGCTCCAGAAACTTTAAGACCTTTACACTGCTTCTCGTCTATAAAAGGTTTACCTTGGCTCAAAACCGGTCTTTTGGGAGTGACTCTCAAGGCTAAGAAACCTGTGTTACCTGACTTAACAGAAGTCTACGCATTTTAAACTTGAATAACTTCAACCCCACTTCAAAAATGGCTGTTTAAAATCAGTCCTGGTGGGGTTTTTTTTTTTAAATTCTTTTTGTTTTGTAAGGAAAAACTCAGTATTTCCAACATCCAATTTTTGTTGAGTAATACAAATTGACATGTGTTCCCGCCTTGATAAATAACAGTGTTTTTTTTTATAGAGAGCACAATAATGGATTACTTTTAAGATGGTTAAAGAGGACACAGCCAGTTAGTCAGTTGCCTGGGGATTACCAATAGCCCAGGCCTTGGGGGCTTTATACTGCGGCTGGAAAGCATAAGCTTTGTTTCATTGACAAGTTTTTCCAAGGTGCTGTTTATAAACTTTCTTGACATTTACAAAATATAACAAACCGTTATATTTAACTTCTGTGAAGAGCAAAGCCACAGAACAAAGTGGCTGCCTAGCAAACAAACAGGACACAGACTGAAGGAGGCAGCGAGCAGTCTTTTCCAAATATACACTTACCACTCAGGTATATTGATGGCCACCCAAGTATATTTTTATTTTATTTTATTTACACAATGGCCTTAAAACCGATATAGTTTTGAAAGTTCAATCTTTCCACTGACGGTTCTTAAAGTATAGCATTTCCTTACTGCCAGGTAGGTCAGTTTGCTGTTGTGGCAGTCTTCTGTATCATTTAGCTGTCTTGAATCTCTGATCCAGCACTTAGACTTCAACTCCACCATCTTAATTGCTCTCAAAATCCACTGTGAGCACTCACTTTAGCCAGAACCTAGTGCAGTTGAAGACATGATGCTGCTATCCTGAAGTTGATGAGCAGAACAGGAACAATCATTACCCGCTGTGAGGTCCAAGATGGTGGAGTTGAAGTCTCTGTGCTGGATACTTAACAAACTGATTGTCATATAGGGCTGCCACAAACGATTATTTTGATAGTCGACTAGTCACCGATTATTTTTGCGATTAGTCGACTAATCAGATCATGCATCCATTGGACGTAAAATGTACACCTGAAAATATGTTAAACGTTTATTTTGTGACCCAGAAAGAATAATAATTGTAATATTAAAACTAACTAGCTGCCGCCATTGTTGACAACTGCGCTGGGCCGCGCTATGAATTCTGGAACACAGTTTCTTCTTCTTCGGGGTTTAACGGCAGCTGGCATCCTTGTACATGCAGTGCTGCCATCTTCTGTTTCAGTCCGTTATTACACTCTTAAATACTACTACTTATTCCTGCGTCTTTTGGGATCTTACAAAGCTTCAAACGACGCGTCGACTATTAAATTAGTCGTCGACGATTTTAATAGTCGACGTAATCGTGACTAGTCGACTAATCGTGGCAGCCCTATTGTCATATTTGCATTACTTCCTCATTTATTTAAATTAGCATGTGTAAGCCTCAGTTTGCATGTATGCACATGCACAAGCCTCAGCGCAAATGCAATAGTACCACTAAGAGAGACTAAATTCAAGCTAGCGCATTATCTTAACATTACTATTATTTGCTAACATCAACTTTGAAAAAACAAACATACATTTAAATGATTGGTATTCCCACAAATAACTTCCCTGTTTTTTCTTGGTGCCTGTACTATTATACAAGTTCAGCATACTCTGAATACCTTTTCCTTATCTGAGTTCACTTACAGCCCCACCAAGCTGTCAAACAAAAGTTACTCACTTCATAATTTAACGCACAGTTTCACGTGAAAGAGCCAGTGCTGGGAGTATACAGGTTCTGGCAGCAAAGGAAGAACGGTAAGATAGGTAATGTCGTGTGTGTGATAAGAAAAACACTATGGGTTCTAATAAAGTCTATCCAAACCCTGGAATCAAAGCAGCGAAAAGTACCAACAGTAAAAGTTTACAGAATTATCACTGACATGGTTCTAATGTGAAGATGTAACTACTATTACAAATTTTCTTTTAGTTTTTAAATCCATCTATACATTTTTAAGTTCAAACAAACTTACTAAAAGTTCACAAAAAGTCCAGTTGCTTTCTTTTCCAAACTCCTTGGACTACCACGACCTTGATGACTGAGAACCTACATAGACTTTGATCAGGGGTGTCAAACCTAAGGCCCAGGGGCCAGAATTACCCCAACAGAGACTCCAATCTGCCCCATTGAATGGTTTAGGATAATGTGAAGGACGACATTAATTTGGGACTTTCAAATGTATTTTCAGCTTGTTGTACAACTTGTACAGCAAGACCTTCTCAATGGCCATTTATACTCCAAAGTAATTAAGTAACAGATTTCTGTATTTTACACATTTACTTCTTACGACTTAAGCCCAAAGGTCATGCTGACAGATTTCCTTCATGTACTACAGCAGTGTATCCCGTAGAGAAAGCGAGACATACTGTTGAATTTGCGCTTGTTTTTTTTTATATTAAGATAACTCATTGATTAAATATGTTGTTACATTTATCATTTAACATCCCTGACGTCAATGTTTTGTTATCATATGCAAGACAGTTTCAACTATAGTTGTTCAGCTGCAATCCTGATGGTGTTAAACAGTGTGAGAACAAATAAAGAACAAATAAATAATTTCAAATTTATATCAAGGTTTTAGCTACTGATGTTAAGGCTCAGAACAAGAAAATTGTTTTCAAACTGCTAGCAGGCAGAAGGAGAAAAAATAAAAAGACATAATGAATCTATTTCATATGGATGCTCAGTTAGAAAAAGAAAAAAAAAAAATATCTGCCAACTGAGGTCCACGTGATCTTCCAGGAATAGTGACACTATTTTCCAGAAAAGTCAGCAGGCGGTGATTTCCTGCATGCTGACCTCTAATCTGTAGTGTAAATTGCTTCAAAGCAGGTTAATTCTGCAACATAAGATGGGTGGTAACAAACGAACCAAACCAATCTCTAATTCTGCTTCACAGTACTGCCCTCCTAAGGGTCATCTTACTTTATTCTCTCACTGAAGTTGTGAAGAGCGTCACTGGCTATGAGGGGAAGAAGGGGTCCATTTGGGCTTTACCTGGCTTGTCTTGTGAGCATATATGGCCGCCAGAGTCTTACGCAAACTGTGCATTCATTTAAATATGTTAAATATATTTACCTTATTCAAAAAATATTAAGCTAATGAAGGATCAGCAAACACAATAGTAGAGTACTGAGTTTTTACACCACTCTGATAATTAGCATAAAAGGAGCTAGCAAGAATAATATGTTTATCTTACAGCATTTACACTTTCATGTATCTTTCAATCCACATGTTGAACTGATGACCACCAAAAGGAAAATTACTGATAAATATAACTCGATCTTGTGATATTCCTCCATATTTACATAGTGAAAGGGAGCCATGTGAAAGCACCATTAAACTAACAGTTCAGGGAGGACTGTGGGATAGTAAGTGAGGACTGCGGAGGATACGGCGGGTCAAATTTCACAGCTGCATTTGGAGGAGCCTCTGGTACGGGACAGCCTAGTCAAACTGCTGGGACGTATTCAGTCTTGAGTTACGGACTTTGAAGCAAGCATACCCCGAATAGGGAAACAGCTCCTGTTGTCTAAGTGGTCCGGGGCAACAGTACTGGCCACACCTTTACGTTATATCTACTCACACCCCTGAACATAAGGTTACATGTTTATATCAGTCTTGTTTATCTTATCTGATACTCTTACCAAAGGCCTGTGCTGAAGGCATTTTTAAGCTTTAAATTTCTTTTATTACACACAGAACAAAAGGTTCACATATCCAACTTTTGTTCATCTGCCCTTTGTGCACTAATCTGCAGCAGATTGCTTCAGAGAGGGGCTTTATGCCTCCTGAATGACAGCAAAAATAACTTTGGTGTACAAAGCTCACAGGTAACATTTTACACTGTCAAAGTGCTTTCAAAGAAAGCAGGTGTTACAAAAAACTATAGTCAAACTAACAGGTTTCTGCAATCCTTCAAGACAAGAGCATGGAAATGGGCCAAGGGCAGTCTACCACCGCACACCACAAAATCACAGCCTAATAGTTAACAAGACTCATAAAATCTGAGGAAGGAACCACAGAAAGAATAAAACTAAAAGGAAAGCACCAATCCAGTACTTATAGCCCTTTTTCAATAGTACCGATCCGGCTAGACTCGAACGTTTCCGTTGTTTTCCATTGGAACTGACTACCACCTAATGTGTGTGGAGTCATTATAGCAACATGGCAGAAGGTCCTGTGATGTCATTTGTATGCCATATGAATGCCACAACAAAGGAGGACGTCGAGTCGATGGAATACCTACTGCATGATGTATGGCTTTTTGTCAGACTCTGGGACCATGGTGTTGTTTTTTGTGTAGCTATTACCCTCATTGCCGAGTTTCAAAAATGTCATTTTTGATTTTAGTGAAGGAGACACTCTGATGATTCGGCACATTTTTGCATCAGAATGCTTGCCAAGTAGGTAGTTTAAAAAAAAAAGTACAAAAAGTAGTAAAAAAGGAAAAAAACAAAAACGACCAAGCCAACCCGAGAAGAAACTAGTGCAAAAGGACTATTAGATTAGATATCAATCTCATCCTGAGGCAAAATGCTATATTTGATATTATGACAATGAGTCGATCTATGGTCCAGTCAGCTGGGTCTAGTTCTCTTTACATCCCCACAGGACAATATCAGCTAGCAGCAGATCTAATGTAGCAAGATGGCAGAATTATAGATATTTTAAATTTGCTTCTATTTGTATGTTGACAAGGTTTGGGGTTTTTGGGGGGGGGGGGGGTGTTTAACTGCAAATTGTTATCAAGTTATCAGTAAAATGTTTTATTCTTGGATGCATTTATATCCAAATTACATCTTAATTTACAAATCTGGGCAATCTGTTTTAAATTGACCTGATGGTTCCTTACACATGGATGAAAGATAAGTTAAGATAAAAATGTCCCAGACTGGAGAAATTTGGTTATAGCGCTTAAATGGTTTTTTGTTTTTTTTTTAATGTAGTATCTTAAAAACTAAAAAACAAATTGCATAAATATGCAGAATTGCATCCACCTAAATTAATACACTAAAACAAAACATATCTCAATAATCTAAAAAATCCACTCTGAAATTTAAGTAAGTATAATAAAGTAAAATATCTAAGCTCCATTAAAAACTGCAGGCCAATGCAATTTTACACCAAGTCAAAAATACCATTTTTATTCGGTAACTAAATGAATATTTAGACTTGAGATGGCAGCAAACAAAATTGTGCCCAAGATATTGCCTTCATCTACAGTCTTGACTGCAGACTCCTTAAAGCATGATGGATGACCTACAAACCAACACAGAGATTATCTACCTTCAAAGATGCTACCAAGTCAAGTCTCAAAGTGCAGGAAATGGAACATAAACTAGAAGGAAGAAGAGAAATGTAACAAAGAAAACCACACACATGCACGCGCATGCACACACAAGCTATGAAAACGAAGAAAACACCATATTATTACTCAGGCAGAGAATCATAATGAGCAAGCTAGAAACAAATACAGCCTGTAACATTTTGTTTCATGGACGTATCATGCCTGTCACAGTTGTTGAGATCTGGGCAGGTCCACATTAGGACCAAGCTTAAGCATGACTTTACAAGCCAAGATCATCCAACTCTTTCAAACTCTGCTGGTCTCAACATTGTGTCCAATGTTGTGTCCAGTGTAAATAAAGCTTTAAAAAATTCCAGCCTTCATAACGAAACCATAGTGATTTCTATAATTCTGATTAAAACTCCAATTAGAATTTACTTTCTGTAATTTTGATTAATATCAGAAGAGTATATAAAGCACAAACATCAATGCAGCAATATTAACAGCAAAACACCTGCTTTCACTGTGCACCCAATGTCCTAACCTAACGAGGCTTATGCACTGGGGATGTTTAATAATTTATCTACTTTCTCAGACAAACATCATTAATAATTTTGCTTATGCATTTTATAAGGAACCGTTTTCCTGTTAACTGTTAACAATGAAATTTAAAAAAAAAAAAAATCATGGAAATGTTCAAATGTCCACTATTGGAGGTAAATCATTCATTCATTGCTGTATGTGACTGAGGTTATACATGACTCAGCTCTCTCCTGCTGGTACAGATGCACATTGCTTTCTCTTCTAACCGTCACTCCGTCTGCCTTCCTCTTCTCCTTCTATGTGCAAATCTGCACATATGCAGCTCTGCTGTGCTGTAAGCCACCACACATTTAGCAGTTAGTGAATAATCAGAAAGCCACTAAAGCAGTGCAAACTGCTCTCTACAATGGAGGATCAATGCGGTCAACTTGCCGCCTATAGTTTCTATCAGTGCACAGCTAAGGCCGATAAGATCTGTCAAACTCTAAAATAATCTTGTTAACTATCTTCAGTCTTTCACTGACACTGGGTTTCATCTGCTGCTTATGAGTTTACACAATGAGTGCTGACTCAGGTAAAATAAACTGAACTCATCTCACATCTGATGAGCGGAGCACAAGCCCAACCAAGTGATGTCATTTACTGGTCACCTGAATACCTTATGGCCATCTGATATAATAGAGAAGGTGGGCAGGGTGGCTAAATTTCAACACCACACGGTACATAACTGATAATTATTTTTTAATTTATCATCAGTTTTAACTTTGACACACCTCTGCAAAAAAGCAGTGTATAAAATTCACAAGAAGCTGCTGATAGACTTGTGTCCAGATCTTCACTGTGAATGCAAACCGTATAGCCGTCTTTTTGTTTGTCATGGAAAGAAAAGGCAAAGAACAAAGTCACAGAAGAACTCGTCAGGTTAATCCTTAGTTTGATTAATCAGATTAATCAATTGATTTTTGTCTTTCACCAATTATAAAATAAAAATATCAGCATGAAAAACATACTCTTTTGCTTTCGTTTTCAACGCAAAGGTTTCTGTCCGCTACTTAAAATCTGAAACTCACTTGCCTCCAAGATGACTAAAGGAGAGACTTTGGTTAACGAGACCTATCTAGAGGAAGTAAAACTCTTAAGGTTTCATTATTGAAACTGTGAGGGGATTATCAGTTGCTTTGAGCTCCTTTCATCTCTGAATATTACGATGAATGCCGCAAGCTAAAAATGTGTTGATCCACCAGTAAAGTTCATATTACACATGTTGCTCGCCCAGTCTGTTTACAGTACTAGGAGACATTTGACTGTCAGTTTTTATTTGTTCCATGGTGCAGACAGTCCCGCTTGACATATGGACATCAGCCTAGTCTTTACAGTTAAAAAAAGAAGACCCTATGGTCAAACCCTAATGACCTATTTCTGGTTTCAATGTCACAACAGCCACATCAAACATATATACTTGACGTGCCGGATTCACTGCAGTATTCTCCTGAACAAAGGTGCCACCCTTCAAACAAATACTCGCCATTAGTGCCAATGCTGGAAAAGTTTAGATTTTTTTTTCACCAAAAACTTTTTCTCAGAAAGTCTAATCTTTTCAAGCTGTTGCAGCATCTCCCTCTGCATGATCTGCAAACCTCTGAGCTCTAATACCGATATCACTGAAACGGTGATAGAAACCAACCCGACTGTATATTGAGGTTTTCAACGCAGCCACACAGGGTTACAAAAAATGCAAACATGCATGACAAGGTGTAACGACACCAAAGCACGGCTCGCGCCAATAGTTGAGACATCACTTTAGATATACACCATTCATGAAGGCAATAGCGGCGGGTACAAAATGGCCTTTACTCTCTACCGTACAACCCTGCGTGCTCCACCATCTCAACCTCTTTTTTTCATTCACTTATTTGCTTTTCATTTGTTAATTTTCAAGCTAAAGAAAATAGCTTTTAAAAAATACATTTTTAAAGTTCAGTAATAGCCTAATGTTTGCTAAGGTTAATAAAAAAATGATTTTTGCCATGAAACACTTATTTATTTATGTTAGCAACGTAAAGGGATAATTTTGTTTGGAGTGAATAATACAAGAATAAATCAGGATGCTAAGAAAATCCTCAGAGTATGTTCAGGTTTAACTGAAGATCTGAGTTGTTGCGAAAAGCTGACACGCTAGTATAAACCAAACAACAAAACAACCCCCCTCAAAAAAACAAAAAAAACACAAGACACAAAAAAACAGGAACTCTTTCTATATAGTATGTGGTGCAAGTATGACTACAAAGAAATAAACAGGCAGACAAATATCTAGCACATAATATCTAGCAATATTTACTTGACTCCGTTTTCTGAACAATACATTTTGCAAGAAAACAGTAAGCAAAGCTTAAGAGGTAAGCGTCTAACTGATGGTAGCAAAAGAATAACACCATGCATTGGTAACTGTAACTACCACAAACTCAAAGTCATTGTGCCATTTTATTACCACATCAGCGAAAAACAGCATGATTAAGGGATGGTCACAAGTTCCTCCTGTATATCTACAGCAATGCTTAACAACTAACCTTTGTCTATATCAGAGCAACCCCCTGTACATTCAATACAACTGTCTTATGACAACGGACCCACAATGTCCTTACAAAGCCTGGAACATGTGCAACGCCTGTAAAATATTTCTTAGAATGTAGCTCTCTGACTTTGCTGTTCCACAAATCAACGAAGCGTGAAGGACAAACACAAAACTACAGAAACTTTCCAAGTGCTAGAAGACAACTAAAGTTTATATTACTCACTAGTTAGTCGACTGCTGATCTGTCTTCAAGCTGGTACAAATGAAGACAGCTCAGTTGCAATGCCAACCTTTGAAACGCATGACTGATTTTTAAATGTTACTCATTTTAAAGCCCTCTGTATCTATCAACTCCATACTTGCAGAGTCTTACTCACAAACTTTTGTAAATTTTACCTTGACTGTAATGCACTCTGAGCCCAATCTTGTTTTTTTTTTAATGTGCAAGATAAATAGCTTGACTAGTACTCTTTAAGGGGGAATTGTAATATTGTGTTATCACATATGATTTCACATATTTTTGACAGGCCTCATTGCTAGAATACACATTATATTCGAACAACCTCATATATACTTAACCCCGTCCCTTAAAATAGTAACTCAAAAAAAATCCAAGACTGATATTTTCATTTACTAATATTATCATGGCTATATCAGTATTGCTGTATACACCGTCCAAAGTCTCTGTAAGTAAAACCAAAATAGTAAGCCACCTGATCCCCAAGCTTAAACGTAGAGAAAAACGATCTTATCAAACCACCATTTGTTTTACACAACCATGGTGAGTGTGTTTAAATATGAATCATTACAACCCAGCCCATGTATCACTACTCCCAGGTTAGTTTGCCAAGTATTTTTAATAGCGCTCTCTCTCTCGAGCCTTGACAAGCAGTGAATCCACATTAGTAACAGGACGAGAAAGAGAAAGATCGCTGATGTGTATACTGTTAATGTTCGCCATACTGGATTTTATATTAGAAATATTATGCACTTTAGTGACATTTTACATTTATTCAAAAATTTACTCCTGATTCACCAGCAAATTAACTTAGTTATAATCAGACTATACTTATGTCCTATTTTTTGTTGTTTAAAGGATTAGAATTTTATTTACATAAAATGAAAAGAAAGAAAATAGTAAAAGTTAAGAATGGGATATGATGTATTGATAAGATAAATACAAAATATTATTATTTTTGCGCCATAGTTAGTAATAAACAGACTGATATCACAGTACCACAGGCGAGTAGCCACACCTCTGTATGGAGAGATGGACCTCCACCACCTCCCTACTTCAACCTGAGCGCCTAGAGCCTAGGCAGAAACTTAAGGACAACCCTGAGCTGAACTGTATAAGTCACATTCGCAGTTCAGTGTCTGTTTATTTATTCCAAATCATGTCATCATTGCAATTATGAACGATGTTATCACACGCTTTACTCACTTATCGTAGGTCTAGCAAGTAGCTCGGTAGTTTGTCAAAATTAAAAATGCTTAGAGTTGCAAAGATTCTACTGTAGGTACTCACTAAAAACGTCCCAAAATCCAGTATCAGTAGTGCTGTTGTAAATAATGAGCAGTGGGAAATCAGTGAAGTGTGGGGAGGAGCCGTACAGTTGTCGCAGTGAAACATTACTGCAAAATATCAGTAAATCTTGCCCGTTTACATTAAATTAAATGCCATCTGAATGCCTTTTTGGTTTGACTAAAGACACTGCACACTAATAGGGGGAACCCTGCCCTTATAACCGCCCTGCATACACATGAGAACATGGAGTACCCAGAGACACTCCAGTGCACGTCTGCTTGGAGCATATCGATGAAGATTGCTAGAGCTACACAGCAAACATTACATTACTGAAATAAGGAAACCCTTTGGCACTTTCTTTAAATGTATAACATTAGTACAACTACCATGAGGTAGCCAAGCTAACGCTTAAGGTAACCAAGTTACTTTAAAACTTCAGCTCATTGTTTCATGTTTTATTTTGATCTACCTGTGTAGCATGAACCAACCGGCTGGCTCTGGAAATACCACATGCAGAAATCCCTACCACTTAACACTGTTCCCTCCACGAAAGGCCCGTTTACTAGTATGTTGATGTGAGCTAACGTTAGCCATTAGCTTCACAGTTAGCTGTCGCTGGAACTGTCAAACTAATGCTAATGACGTTAGCGCAGATACAAGCGTGCTACTTACGTTTTCCTGCTGCTGTGCGATTGTAGATCCAATCCTGATTATCTGCTAAAATCTCAGCTTTTTGTGTGAAGACTCGTCTAGCTATCTGCGGAGCTAACGTTAGCTTGCTAGCTGTGTTATGTTTCCTTATTTGACAAAAATAATGGAGATTGGCCTCAGATGAGCGGCGATAATTCCTTTCTCGGTGGTTCCCTGCTTGGATAGCGTTGGTTTTTACGCATGTTTGACGCCAATTGTGTCCCTCACAGTAAATGTAGACAATTCCGATCGTTCCCAAACAAACATGGACACTGAGAATTGGTTATATTATACAACACTGACAAATCTAGCACTTTCTTCCATTGAAAGGCCAGAGCTATCCTTCGACTTTGGGTGCTGAACAAGAGGAGGTGTTATTTTTGGCATCTGCTCGATGATTGGTTACAACGACGAGGCAAAACGTCGGTTAATTGGCTACTTCCTCCGTCAATTAGCTCTGCCCCTGTGCGATTCTACATTCTCATTGGTGCGTTGCGAAGTTCTGCGATATGCCAGACCTTTGAGATGCACTACTAACCGTTACCGGCTTATGCCGACAGTACTTTAAATAGGCGGTGTCAGTCTTAAAATAGAAACTTTCAACTCCGCGTCCAAAGCTGCCCACTAATACTATAAATATATAAATATAATATATATAAAACAAAACACAGCGCAATTGAAATTATTCTATTTGCTTGCCTTTCATGGTTGAAAGTTACCACACATAAGCCCGAGTGCCCCGGAGTCATTAAGAAGCGCGACTTAAATGAAGCGCAACATGGATGATTGAAGAGGTTCCAGGAGTCGCTAGTATATTCATACACACACAAACACACGCACGATCTAAATTATACCACGCATTTTCAATCAGGAGAAAATCTAATCAAATATAGAGAGTACCGTATATAGGTGTACTGTATAGTTGATTTCCCTGTATGCAGCTACATCTGAATATAATGCAACACTAATCAGGTGTGGTAAAGGAAATACAAGGGCACCTATTTCCAGTGTAACCAAGCTCCTTCGACCACCTTAAAACGTTCGACCTCAGTTGGACCGCACTGAACAGAGTAATATTTTTATGTCCTTTGTAAAACTAAAATTAGTAATATTCATCAGCAGCTGGCTCTCAGTAACTCTACTTAGGACAGTGTATGAGCCTGTTCTTTACTTTCTAGTTTTTAGTTTTCTGATTCCTGACTGTAGATGAAATAGCCAGATTTATTAAGAACTCCAAACCTTCTACCTGTTACTTTGACCCACTTCCCACTCGTGGTTAAACCTTGCATGTCTTCTCGCTATCCTTTAATAATCAGTATTATGCATTCTTCCATAATCTTTGGGTTTGTTCCTCTAGCTGTGGTAATTCCATTTCTTAAGAAACTCAGAGCAGAGTTTTTCAACCTAAATAATTACTGTGCAATTGCTAATTTCCCATTTCTTCCAAAAAATCTTGAAAAACACTGCTAACGTGCAGGTTTACTCTCACCTTAACAATCATCTGTTTGAACAATTTAAGTCAGGTTTTTGGCCACAGAGTGCTGTCAAAATTACAAATGATTTTTGATACACTCTCTCATAATATTATTTTTAAGAGATTAGAATATGTTTGTACTGTTGGCATGTTATATGCCTGGTTTAAATCTTATTTCTAAAATCATAATCAGCATGTAAAGCTAAAAAGATTTTCAGATCACAAGCTTGCCCAGTTGTCTTAGGTGTTCCACAGGGCTCTTTCCTAGGCCCCTTTATATTTGTTATTTATCTTTTTATGTTTTGGTCACATGTTTAGGAAATCTGGCATAGACCTTCATTCTTATGCTGATGACACCCAGCTCTATCGCTGCATTAAGTCTAATTCCATTTCTTCTTCTTTCATTAACTGCTTACATGAAATTAAACTGACATATTCCTGCTTATGCAATATTAGTCAGCTACTCCCATCTCAGCTAAAAATATTGCTGTTCTTGTATGTGCAATGATTACATCTAGTATAGATTTTTCAGATTGTGTCCTCTTTGGCTTACCACACAAACTTCTCCATAGACTTCACCTGGTTCAAAAACATGACTGCTTGTGTCATTACCAGAACCCCCTTCCACAGAACATGTTACTCCTGTCTTCCAACAGCTTCACTGGCTTCCTGTAAAATACCACATTCATTTTAAGATTCTGCTTCTTACTTTCAAGTCTCTCCAGGACTGCAAGTCCTTCTTCATTAGGAATCTCCTCTGTAGGCTTCCTCTTTTCCTCCTGATTGACATCTCCATATTCAGTATCATTTGTCTAATGTATCCATTATCCCTCATCCGTACATGTCCACATCATCTCAACCTTACTGACACACCCTTAAAGGCATTTGTTACTCCTCTCAGGATCAAACTAGGAATATTTTGCTTGTTAAGCAACCAAAACCACTACCTATGGCTAGCTTTACAGCCATCACAAAACATTTATGCAACATAGTTAAAAAAATAGTTTCCCCTACAAAAGTGCCCTTATCAGTCTGCTACTGGACCTTCCTGTGTGAGCGCTTTGGGACTCTTGGGAGCACATTTAATAGGTTACCTGACCAATATTATGGCTTGCTGTGTGCAACAGACCATGACAGAAGTTTGTGCTTCAGATTCTATGAACGCAGGTCTAGTGTGTTATTAGTCTCCTGTTTAGCCATAATTAGCTGATATGTGTGGCTCTGCATTGCACTGGTACAATTTATCCCTGGAGATTGCTAACCAAGATAGCTAGTATTAGTTGATAAATTAGCACTTCACCATTTCATCTGCATAAAATAATTCTGTCTTCAAAAGAACAAAAGCAAAAAACAAACAAACAAACAAAAACAACATGGTGGCCAAGTCCTAATTCTAAAGCTTGAAAATGCAGCCCCAAACCCACTGGGTGCTATACCCATCTTTAACGCTGTTCATGGTCTATATGTAATTAAACTGATTGCCTGTGACTTTATTGCTACTAACTTGCTTTTATTGGGTTATCTGTTCTTTCTGCTAGAATATTGACGAATATAGCTGTGCATGCTTTTTTGAACACAGTCACAAAGTGACAAAAACGCTCTAATCCACACAGCTGGGCAGTCACAACCTGATGTGTGGGTGTATGCGGGATTGAGATTTTGGACAGATCCTAGATGCCGTTTACAAAAAGGTGAGGAGGAACAGGGTCTCTGATGCAGTCTGACAATGTTTTTGTTCCGTTGTATCGGGGCTTATACTGGTAAGACTGTAAATAGAGATGAGATTTAATTTATTTGAACAAGGATGTGCAAGGAAATGAAATGTAGGCTGGAGTGAATAAAACAGGGCTGAGGTGATTAAGGCAAAGACTTTAATATAAGTGCATGTATAAAGATGTTTAGTTATGGTGTATCAGTGAATCTGTGTTATGTGTGTGTGCGGTGGCAAGCTGGGGAAAGCAGAGCTTATCTGTTGTCATTTTGTGTTTCTCCCTCAGGATCAGACTTGTGTCTTATTAATGAAAAACTCATCAGATATCAGAACAGCTCCCCAAGGAACCGAGCACGGTTATGAGACACATGTCAGACCTCGTTTAAATACCGCAAGTGTGTGTGTGAGAGAGAGAGTGTGAGTCAAGAGGAGAGACTGCAGAGTGGTATTTAATTTTCCAAGATGAAGGATTATCACTGGCAGAATTTGATCATTCTGCTCTGATCTCAGGATATTCAATCACAGCTTATCCCAAATATTAAACTCTGTCTTTTGTCCCCTTTCCTCTCAATCCCTGCCACACACACACACACACACACACACACACACACACACACACACACACACACATGCTTGCACCACCCCAACTGCCAAGCCTCTCATTGAGTAAAGTGGCCCACTGAGCCTACTGTCAGGATGGTGCGGGTTATGTGATTGTTCAGCCACCTGCTGACCTCAGGGAATGGGTGAGTCAAGGGGAGGGAGGGAATGAGGGAGGCAGAGAGGGAAGGAGGGTTTTGAAGCCAGGCTTTAGTATCTTATGGAGGCGGCTAAGGAGAGTAAATTAAAAAAACTGTTACATTTAATCCGGAGTGCTGAGAACAAGTGGCACACACTCCTAAGTCTGATCCCTCATGTTTACATGGATCTGCATGAGCTTAAACACACGCAACATACACATGCCCCTCCCCAAATAATACACACACACATGCAAATGCTCTGTGATTGTGTCCCAGGCAAGAGGGAGGGAGGGAGCGAGGGAGAGGAGGTCCAAGGTCCCGATCTCCACTCTCATTTTCAGCCAGGGGATCTACACCCGGGACATCTGGGTCACATCATTACTGCAATCTTCTGCTTGTTCATTCCCAGCTTTACGGGGGCTTAGAGCAGCAGACCTGCTGAGAAACACATGCACGTAAACACACAAGGATGGAGACGTGTGCACAGCGTGTGACAGTTGTGAACAGTGAAATAAAACAACGTCTTAAAAGGGATTAAGGTGATTGGGGTTGTGTTTGGTAACACGCAGATTTCAGGATGCGGTGAAAAGATTGATCAGCACACATTTGCTGCAGATCAAAGCTTAGAGACATTTTCTCAAGCAGCTGCGTAGAAAATGTCATAAATATGTGTCAGTCAATATGTTTGTAAATACAAATTATGAGAAGAATTAACACAAGATCCTGGGGCAGTCTTTAGTAGTTTCATTTATTTATTTATTTCACTTTTAAAAAAAAATTATGTTTAGAGGCACATTGGAGGAGGACGGTTTAGTGCAGCAATATCGCCCTCTACCGGTGGGCAATGGTTTCACAGCAAACAGCACTTCCACGTGATAATCGACAGGAGGCAGTGTTGAACAATATTGCTGGAATGGTAGGCTGAAGTTGTTTTTAGCTCCCTGGTCAAAAACATGATTTACTTTGTTGCGGTTGTTTTCTGCTGCATTCAGATATTTCATGTTAATTATTATTGGGTTGAATTTGCTGTTTTTTAAATAGGGGGTTTCTGTATGCAGTAACAGCATATACATATTTTGAACTTTTAAAAGTGAAAGCCAGTGCTTATTTTGGTGTGGTTGTGTTGCAACATATTCGCAGCTTTCATAAAGAAATCAAACAAAACAAAAACAGAAACTAGTTAACATGAAGAAAAGCATCTAAAGCATGCATAATAACTGTGCCTTTTCATTTTTTCATGTCTTTTTGTGTTATGTAAATCACTTTGAATTGCCTAGTTATATAATCTGCTTTGCTTTATGTTTGTGCAACACTTCTATTATTATTAGAGACTCTAAATAGAAAAGATGGATGTCCGCTCATGTTTTAATTATTTATTTATGTAAGCTTCCAGTTCAGTTTTGTATTGCGCGCTGTCTAATCTATACAGCAAGTATATGATATGGAAATAGCTAGAATATGCTAAATTCTAGCTATTCCTAGCAGGAAATTGAAATGCTAAATGTTATGCTCATACTGGGTTCCAGTTAAAAAATACACTTCTTAATCACATTAATGACACTGGTGGTCTTCCATATGTAAGATCGCAGGAGTTGCATTTAATCGCAAGACGGGAAGTATTAAAGCTGCACTTCTAAAGCAAAGAAAGTGAAGATAAAAGTGTAAAGAACAGCTGGAGGGTCCCCAGATAATCTCCAAATATGAGGCTGTAACTGCCGTCTACAGGTGAGGCTGAGACTAAAAAGTCTGCTCCAGGTGAGGCTCGAACTCACAACCTCGGCATTGCTCTGCTGCATACTGTCATATAAGTACCGCGCGCTAACCGATTGCGCCACTGGAGCTTCGGCGGAAGGCCGCCAGGAAATCGGTTTAAGAAGGCACAACTGCCCGGAAGAAAGGAAGAAACATAACTTTTACTTAATTACGTTTTGTTTATCAAATAGTGCAAACACAGAATGTATGCAGACTGTATTAAAAGTTCATGGGACACCGGTTGTGCGAGTCTAGAAGCGAAAAGATCCCAAATAGCCGACTCACGTGCTGCGTTCAAGGACCTGACACAAAGCTCGAAAAACCTGCGGTAAACCTAAAAATAAGACTGGCAACAACACGTGAGGAGTGGCACGCAGGCATGCGGTGACTTTTACGGAAAGGTAAGCACACACACACACACACACACACACACCTTCCTCCACTATTTAACAGTTTAACAAGCAAATGCCCATACTGCGCCCTACACAGCATGGATGTTTACACTTTTCTGACCCCCTATCTTTTCTGAGGAACTGCAAACATTTTTACTTCTATAGCTGAATAAATATCTACTGTATGAACTATGAAAACACCTCACTACACATAAAACCGTATCAATGGAAAGTTGTGCATTACAGTACAACAACTGTTGTACAGCACAAAAAGTCAAATTAAATTTTGTGTAGAAAAATGTTCCATATCATAATACTGCTCCATATGTTTAATGTTGAGCTCATATTAAATGCTTTATGTTCTGTTTAATATCCAGCATCATATTCTTTAAATCACGTTTGTAGTGGATGTGCTGCGAGGGCCACATATCTATTAAAACAAAACAAAGCAATAAAAGAAAACATGCTGGAAGGAAAAGCTCTCCTTTAACAGCACCAACAACTTATATAAATACATGAAAGACCAAGAAAAGAAAAAGCTTCTTTCTGGAACAAACTGCAAAGGAAATGGAGAGGAGGATCGAGATCCCTCAGACAGATCAAGACCACAGCATGCTGTCACAGCCTTTTCAAAGAGGCAAAGAATACCAAGTAGCCCAAATAGTGATAAAAGGAATGTTTCAGTCAGGACTCATGTCGGTTCTTCAGCATTAGTTAATGTTAAAGTATACACTGGTTTGATACTAATATATAAATATGACACTGCTTCGCATGCTGGCCACAGTGCACGTATTCACACCACAAAACAAATCTGCTCGCCCTCTCAGCGTAGCTCAAGTAATTGTTAACGGGAGACAGGCACATCTGTAGAATGAAGACAGCTGTCATTTCCTATGAGTAAGAAACAAGCAGAGCTTTCAGTGACAATAGCGAACTTTGGCCACAAGATGACAGTAATACAAAGGATGACTCTTTATGACACAATCTCTGAGATGAAAGCTTTACTTTGTTACGGTTTCATCTATTTTTAGACTTGACAAGGCAAGCACTGCCTGTCTTGCTGCATGTTAGCGTTTTAGAAAACCAGAAGTAGGCTCTCTTAACACCTAAAAGCTTGACACTTTATTCTTTGAAAGTAAAAACACAATTGTTTTAATCAATGTGCTTGCAAGATTTTGAAAGCACAGTTGCACTTACATGCTTAAACAGCAAACCATAAATACATTTTTAATTAGCATGCTGTATTTTAATTAGTGAAAAGGGAAATCTGCAATTTCATTATAGTCTTGAGCAGCATAAAGGAAATCATTCCTATCTTATAATTATACCAGATAACAAACAAGCTGCAGCACTATGAAAAGGTGAGGTTGAAAGAAAAAAAGAAAAGAAATTTGGAGAAAACCAGGAGCGATTTAAGAAATATGAATAATGAGGAAAAGAATCTTCACAGCAATGTGTAAGAGTCCTCTGACTACTTGATGCATTTTAAATTGAGCTCACTGTGTACATAATTCCCTACGGTTGTGAGAGTGCACATTTAACTTAATAAGGCACACCATATAATTAGTTCCACTTTGGTTAATACTAGAGTGAAGACAAGCGATAGTCATCTTTCCTCAAGGAGTCAACACCCAGACAAGTTAAAGTTGTTGCTAGCTGCACTAAAACGGATTAAACTATAAAATTAAACAGTGTGAAGGTAAATGAAAAAAAAAAAAAAAGAAAAAAAAAGAAAAAAGAAAAGCAGCTTCTGGATAGATCCAGAAGGAAACTGAATCTTTTAATGTGACAGCAGTCTTCTCTCTGTAGGATAGAGAGTTACAAGTTTAGTTATCAAAATCCTAATTTCAGGTGATAAATTAAATTCAAACACCACAGATGAGTATAAATCTTTTATTTTGTTGCAGACTCCACGATAATCACAACACTGCTACTTGACGACAAATTTGTTGGTTTTGTTTCTCTCATTCTATAAATCTGCAGCCTGCATGTGTAAGCGCTAGTAACATTTGGGCATATTGCCTCAAGCAGAGCATGCATTTTAAGACCACATGGATCCACTCCATCGTCAGACCCCAGCCTTGGTCTGGCTGTTGGCTGGCAGTGGCTTGCCCATGTGGATCCCCACTGTGAGGCCACATTCTCTGCTGGCATATTTCTCTTTGACCTCAGGCTTCAGCAGGAAACCCTTCTCCTTGTCAAAGTAGTCCAAGGGAGCAAAGTACACAGGTGCTTCCCCACAGAGGTTTTGCAGTCGTGTGCGCCAGCCCTCCAGCATGGAGCTGCGAGATTCAGGAGAACCAGTAGCAGGATCCCAGAAGATCTGAGGGGCAAAAACCTGGAAGCCGCAGTAGTTCAGGATCCCGTTCTGCACACAGGGAGGAGCAGCTGTTACCACATGACAGATCATTTAATGCTTGGCTCTGTTTATAGTGAGACCTCACCTGCAGTGGCCACAGTGTGACATTGATGTCACCATTGATGCCAGTGTCACTGTACACAGATTCAGGACAGTCAGTGGTGAAGGACAGCATGGCTTTCTTGTCCTGTACAGAGAGCAAGGAGTGAGCAAAGAGGGAGAGGACACAGCCTGAAAACAAACAAACACACACGTTGGTGGAGCTCTCACCTTGAAGATCCCCTCACTGTACCGCTTCTCCTGTGCGTAGGCTGAGCCCAACACCCGATCCATCCACCCCTTCATGATTGCAGGAACAGATGACCAGTACATGGGGAACTGGGAACACAGGTTTAATGGTCATTTTGATGTGGACACCCTTTAACCGATCACAAAGACATTTCCAGTCAGACACTACCTGAAAGATGACAAGGTCTGCCTCCTTGAGCTTCTCCTGCTCTTTTTTGATGTCATCTGCAAGTCTGCCCTCCTCTGATGCCAGTTTGATCTCCTTTGCGTAGCAGAAGTTCTCAGCATCCTTCACTCCACCTGCAAATAAAGCTAATGTTTACACCTGAAGCACAAAGCATTGCTATACCTGCAGAATATATGTATACCAGTGATGTCCTCAGTAGTAGCAGCAGCTTTGAACTTCATGGCGTACAGGTCAGACACCTCTACAGTGCAGCCTTGAGCAGTCAGAGCTGCCACAGCAGCATCTTTGGCAGCAGCATTGAAAGAGGCAGGGCTCTCATGGGCATACACAATCAGCACTTTCTTGGCTGCAACCCCCCCCCCCAAGATACAAGTTTTGATAGAGTTCCAGTCAGCACAGAAATCTTTCACTCTTCTTGTCTAAGATTCTCAGCTTTGGCCAAACAAGTTTTAGCAGTCACCAGGAAGAAAAAAAAAAGCTTACCCATTCTCAAAACTGGTGCACAACAGTAAATGATGAGTTTTCTGTTTAGCCGGTAAAATAACAGAAAAATATGCCCACACTGAAGCAAAACACAGCCTGCTGCTTTTATACACACTTCAAGCACTACTTCACACAGGTGCTGTCAATCAGCAATCAGTCTCATGCCTCAGCCAGCAGGTACTGGGGAAAAATCTCTCAGGTTTCCCATTTTGTATGGAAACTGGTGGGAGTAACTCTGAGATTAACCTAAACCTTCAGCCCAGTTTAAAAACAAGATGAATATATACCTCATATAATCATAATCATCTTAGTTTCACACACATCATTTTCCCATGGTGATTGTTGGCGAACCAATGATTTGCCTTACGCCCTGCGGTCTGAGAACCATTGGTAGAAACTATACATCAGGACATAAAAGGTACACACACAGCCAAAATTCTCTAACTTTGGACAAATGGCTATATCTCGATGGTTAATAGCTGGCATTGAAAATAAACAGAAACAAAACTAGCAGAACAAACATACAGAGGTATAAGTCTGGGTTGCTTAATCTTTATGTTGAATGTTGCTCATTTTTAAAGATGGTAGAAAGCTGGTTGGCATTTTTAGTGTACTCAGCAAGCATTTATCTGTTCTTGCCAGATAAACATTAGCTCAAAGTTTGTGCTCCAGGTGAGGCTTGAACTCACAACCTCGGCATTGCTCAGCCCAATACTGTCATATAAGTACCGCGCGCTAACCGATTGCGCCACTGGAGCACATGCACAAAGCTCTGTCTCTCATAGCATGAATACTTTATACTATACTATATTGCCACAAATCTCACGCTTGTAGTCATATATAGGATTAATCGATAGATGCATTGTAACAACAGTCTGGTGGGGAAGGAGCGGCTAGCAGGTCCAGCGGGTATATGGTGTGGAGGTTAGCCGGAAAACTCGGAGCCAGTCAGTTAAATCGAACAACAGACCTTTATTTGACGTTAGCAACATAAGACCATACAAGCCAGGTCTCCACGGCTCTACTCTGTCTATACATACATGTGCGGGATCGGTAGTCACCGGTGCCAGCCCGTTACAACGGTAAGGTTTCTCCGAACAGCGACGCGAGCAGCATGTAACGGCCACCGCTATACTCCCACACCCACTAGGAGACTCTATAATACAATAAGGGTTGTTACAGCATCCATTAATATATGTGGGAAATCAGTCTTTTTTTCTACACATCTATGATACAAATGTTGTTTTTTTCAGTCTGTACACATTTGTTTCAGATCATTTCTGTTTCCCTTTTTCATATTTCACTTTTATTCTTTAATTGTCGTAGTTTTTAATGTATTTTACCTAATAGATATGGAACTAATAGATAAAGAAGTAAGTAAGTAAGTAAGTAAAATTTATTTATATAGCACATTTCACAGATAAAAATCACAAAGTGCTTCACAATAAGATCAGACATACAAGTTAAAATTAATTAAAAGCCCGTTTGTATAAAAATGTCTTCAGCTGCTTTTTAAAGGAGTCAGTAGAGTCTAGACAGCGTAAAGACAACGGCAGGGAGTTCCACAGCCTAGGTGCCAGTGCCTGAAAAGCCCGATCCCCACGTGTTTTAAACCTAGTACGTGGGACCACCAGTAGCCTCCGACCTGAAGACCTAAGTGCTCGGGATGAAGCATGAGGTTTCAACAGGTCAGAGATATACTGGGGAGCTTCACCGTGCAGAGCTCTAAAAGTTACAACTGAAATTTTAAAATGAACCCTAAAATTTACTGGCAACCAATGAAGAGAAGCCAAAACTGGAGTAATGTGAGACCTCTTGTTTGTACCAGTTAAAAGTCTTGCCGCTGCATTCTGTACAGACTGAAGGCGATCCAGAGCTGATTTGTTGAGACACGTAAAAAGACCGTTACAATAATCCAAACGAGAAGAGATAAAAGCATGAATAATCATCTCAAGT
The DNA here is from genome assembly GCF_001858045.2 of Oreochromis niloticus. Classification (NCBI taxonomy): domain Eukaryota; kingdom Metazoa; phylum Chordata; class Actinopteri; order Cichliformes; family Cichlidae; genus Oreochromis; species Oreochromis niloticus. Next base: position 10,512,446 of record NC_031973.2, read on the forward strand.
TCTGCCTTTGACACCAGTAGTCTGAGTTTAGAAATGTTTCTTAAATGATAAAAACAGTTCCGGACAAGTTGTTTAGAGTGTTTCTCAAGAGACATTGAACTGTCAAATATAACACCTAAGTTTCTGAGACTCGACTGAAATGAAGGGTCTAAAAAACTGATATGCTGCTGAATTTCTGAGAGCATGTGATCAGGTGCAATAATCAAGGTTTCTGTTTTATCTGCATTTAACTGGAGGAAATTGTCATTTAACCATTGTTTGATTTCTGACAGACAATTATTTAAACAAGACAATTTATAAAACTCAGAAGCTTTGAAAGAACAGTATAACTGAATGTCATCAGCATAGAGATAAGAAATATTACTGTAACGTTTGATAATTTGGCCTAGAGGGAGTATATACAGCAAAAAGAGAATAGGACCTAAAACAGATCCTTGAGGTAAGAAGGCAGAACTGACGTTTCAGACAACACATACAGACAGTAAAGGATCTCTCAGACAGATACGACATAAACCATTTCAAAACAACACCAGTAATCCCGAACAAATCCTTCAGCCTATTTATCATGATGCTGTGATCAACAGTATCAAAAGCAGAGCTGAGATCCAACAGAACCAGAACGGTGTACTCTCCAGAGTCTGCTGCCATCAAAATGTCACTAGATACTTTAAGCAAAGCGGTTTCAGTGGAGTGCAATTTGCGGAAACCAGACTGGAAAATGTCCAGAACATTGTTCTTCTCCAAAAAGTTGTTAAGTTGTTCTGCAACTGTTTTTTCCAAGATCTTTGACACCAATGGTAATTTTGATATTGGCCTGTAACTGCTTGGAAGAGATGGGTCCAAATTTGATTTCTTTAATATTGGTTCAACAATAGCTTGTTTAAAATGGCTGGGAACTGAGCCAGTATAAAGAGAAGTATTAATTATTTCCAGAATACAGGGGCCAATAGAGTCAAACACACTAATGAAAAATGATGGAGGAAGTACATCAAGGTGGCTTGAAGTCAGTTTCATCTGACCAAGCAGAGCACTGATGTCCTGTAAGGTAACAGGAGTAAAAGAGGACCAGGTGTCAGAGGTAAGCAAGGTGTCAGTGTGATACTGGGAGGATGATGGAGAAATATTAGACCTGATGGCAGCGACCTTATTAACAAAATGGTTTAAAAACTCATTACAATCAGATCTAGTATAGACTGGTACATGAGGAACATCAGGAGAGACAATGTTCTTAATTGTATCAAACAATACTCTGGGATTTTTCTTTTTTGAAGCTATTAGATTAGCAAAATATTCGGTTCTGGCATTTTTTATCATGTCATTAAGTAAGAAAATTGATTCCTTGAGATGTACCCTATGGACCTCAAGCTTGGAAGCCTTCCATAAACGTTCTAATTTGCGACAATATCTCCTAAAATTTCGAATATTTTCATTTATCCAAGGACAGAAATTTGAAGAATGGACAACAGTTAGTTTCAGAGGTGCCACCGTATCTAAAATAGATTTACATTGATTGTTAAAAGACAAAATAAGTGAATCCATATCATTTTGAGCCATGCGAGGGTCAAACATGGCAGAGAACCTTCCAGCAGCATCCTGGTTTATAATCCGCCTTTGGATCATCAATTTAGGAGGTGAAGGATCCACGTAAAATGACAAATTAAAGAATATGCAGCTATGGTCACTCACATGGACATCCTCCACACATACATCATGTATATTTAAACCCAGGGAGAAAACAAGGTCCAGTGTGTGGCCCTTTGTATGTGTGGGGCCAGAAACTTGCTGAATAAAGTTAAAAGACTCAGTGATAGTGATGAGTTCAGCAGCAGTGTTACAGGAAGTGTCATCAATATGAAGGTTGAAGTCTCCCAATATTACAACCTTCTCCAATTTAATGATCGATGTCAGAAGGTCGTTAAATTCAGTTAGAAAGACCCCAGCAGGTCCAGGAGGTCGATAGATTAAAATACAGTAAAAGGTTTTCAGAGAACCGACCTTCATCATCTGTGACTCAAATGAAGAAAAGAAGTCCGAGGTCATCAGATTGCATGTGAGTCTGTCCTGGTAAACAACAGCAAGTCCTCCACCACGTCCTGACAGACGCGGAGTTCCAATGACAGAACAGCCAGACGGGCAGATTTCATTCAAGTGGACATAATCCTTATTTTGCTGCCACGTCTCAGTCAGACACATAAAATCTAGAGACTCTTTAATAAAAAGATCATTTAGAATAAATGATTTGTTCGTTATAGAGCGAACGTTAAGCAGGGCGAACCGAATTGATGACGGTTTATCTGCGAAATCTACAGCTGACTGCAGCGGCGCTTGAATTAGACACCTGTGCACACCTGTGGACCTGCCGGGCAAGGCGGCGACTCCAGAGTTGGGAAAAACCTTGATCGATGAGCAGACGTAGCTGTCACCAGCAAAACGGAAAATGGATGACGGACACAGAGTGAGCAAACTGCTTTCGAGCCATGGGGCTCGGGTCCCGGGCGGCGGCGGCGGCGTAACATCCCCAGCAAACGACAGGAGAGGAACTGGTCGCAGGCACCGAGAGTCACCCCACAGCCAAGCAGCTAGCCTCCGGTACCTTCTCCGTTTCACCTGGACGCCGGCCCTCGTTCCCCTTCTTCGTCTCTTGAGGGTGGAAATGTCGCGGGTTGTGCACAGTAGCACGCACTCAGGTGAGGAACATACCAGAGGAGGAGGAGGAAAAGTTTTTCTGTAGCTGTCCCAGCTGTCACAGTAGCTCTCCATTGAGTCTTTGATGTTTAAAAGTGTATCCCGATCATAAGTTAAAGCAGCAGAAGCAAAGTCAGAATACAAAAGAGCAAAAATTATATTGTAAACGACAAGTGACGACAGTGAAAAACTATACTGTCGCCTCCAACGAGCTGTAGCAGCGGCAAAGCCAAACACAGGCGCCATTGCTCCGCCAGGTGAACCATGTGGCAATAAAGACTTTGTATCTCTGTATTTTACCTCTGTATCCTGAACTCCTATTTTACAAAACTAAAGTAGATTAAAGAAAACTGAAGTCTGAGTGTACTTTTCATGTAAATGAGTAAATGAAATGTGCTTCTCTGTTATACTATTTCCTAATCATGTGTTAGCAGCAATTAACTATACTAATGGACCTAATGGCACACATTTCATTGCTATTCTCCCTTCCTTGGCTATTAGCTTTAAAAAAGTAGCTAAGTGAACTACATATAAATGTTGATTAGCCTCCAGTAGAGTTAGCTTGCTGCCACTGCAGGAAAAGCCCATCATTTTAATACTTCTCAGTGTTTCTATAGTATAAACTTTGACAGACTTAATTATAGCATTGATGCCAGTCAAGCAGATCCTTGCAGTATTCCTGGTAGCCATAACAATGATTAGTCAGAGCCTGGTAGGTGCAGCGAGAGGTGATTGGCTTCTGCAGTTCTTGGTAGTGGAAGAGCATATGATTGGCTAAATCTTGGTAGATAAGCAAAGCTATTGGTTCTTATGTGATGGATTTGCAGGACTAACAGGTGGCAGGGAAAAGCTCAGAGGTTGGACACATTAACTGGTTTACTTAGGAAAAATGTTTCTAGTCCTGTCACTGGCATCTTCTCTCCTGAATTATCTGTGGTTCTCTTTGAAAAAAGTAATGAAGTCCATCCTTTCTTTCCCAACTAAGTCAAACTAAAAAAAAAAACCCTACTCTATGTAAGATGTAAACTGCTATGTAATATGTAAAATTCAGAACATTTACTGTTAAAAAAAAAAAAGGGAAGGGAAAATGTAAAAAAATGCATAATGAATAAAGTGTTTTATATTTAACTGACATCAATTTCTCTTACTTCCCATGCCCAAAGAATCAACCTCAAACAGCACTTGATGTTTGCAGAAGTAACAGAGACAAAGGATGTAAGCCGTAGCTCACAGGTTAGAAACACCAACTGATTTATGGCACCCATTTCTACTCGTGTCACTGATATTTTTGGTCCTGACTTGTAAGAATTTCGTACTTAGCCAACACTCAGTTTATGAGGTAGAAACTTTGATCTAGATGTGTAATTTTTACTTCTTTTGACCACTTCTAAGAATCAGTGGTAGTACTGGGTACCCACACCCTCCCATTTCACTTGGTAACTGAGCCGACTCCTGCCCTTGATAAAATAGTGACATTTCTTCATATTTTCCACAATTCCAGCAGTGGCGCTACTGGAAGAGAAAGTACCTGTAAAGGAAAGAGGCAAGTAAGGAGTGCCAATTGAAACATGAAGCCGAGAACACCATCACGTTATAGATTATGTAGTGGGCTGGTTGGATCAAGCTGTCACTCAGCATGCTAGGGTAGAGAAGCTCACCAAATTTGCCATGCATTGCATCAGTGTACAGTTCCATGTTATCATTGCCAGCTCACATTTCCAGTAGGCAACAAAGCCCCGCGTATCAATTTAGTCAGTGTTGGATAAAGACACCAGTCTTGAAAGCCTACACAGAAAAATTGATGTCCTGTGAAGTATATGTACCATTTTCTAGGTGGTTGAACTGTATGAAACCAAGTGGTGCATTTAAAACTCATTGCTCAAACTGAAGTCACAATAAAGCAGCCTTTTTATTGCAGCACACATTAAGACCGAGACATTACATGGATCCACTCCATCTTCAGACCCCGGCCTTGGTCTGGCTGTTGGCTGGCAGTGGCTTGCCCATGTGGATCCCCACTGTGAGGCCACATTCTTTGCTGGCATATTTCTCTTTGACCTCAGGCTTCAGCAGGAAACCCTTCTCCTTGTCAAAGTAGTCCAAGGGAGCAAAGTACACAGGTGCTTCCCCACAGAGGTTTTGCAGTCGTGTGCGCCAGCCCTCCAGCATGGAGCTGCGAGATTCAGGAGAACCAGTAGCAGGATCCCAGAAGATCTGAGGGGCAAAAACCTGGAAGCCGCAGTAGTTCAGGATCCCGTTCTGCACACAGGGAGGAGCAGCTGTTACCACATGACAGATCATTTAATGCTTGGCTCTGTTTATAGTGAGACCTCACCTGCAGCGGCCACAGTGTGACATTGATGTCACCATTGATGCCAGTGTCACTGTACACAGATTCAGGACAGTCAGTGGTGAAGGACAGCATGGCTTTCTTGTCCTGGACAGAGAGCAAGGAGTGAGCAAAGAGGGAGAGGACACAGCCTGAACACACACACACACACACACACGTTGGTGGAGCTCTCACCTTGAAGATCCCCTCACTGTACCGCTTCTCCTGTGCGTAGGCTGAGCCCAACACCCGATCCATCCACCCCTTCATGATTGCAGGAACAGATGACCAGTACATGGGGAACTGGGAACACAGGTTTAATGGCCATTTTTAATGTGCACACCCTTTAGCCAATCACAAAGACATTTCCAGTCAGACACTACCTGAAAGATGACAAGGTCTGCCTCCTTGAGCTTCTCCTGCTCTTTTTTGATGTCATCTGCAAGTCTGCCCTCCTCTGATGCCAATTTGAGCTCCTTTGCGTAGCAGAAGTTCTCGGCATCCTTCACTCCACCTGTGACAAAAATCCAGTGTTTGTATCTGAAGAGCAATCAAAGCTAAAGCATTGCTATACCTGCAGGATATTTGTATACCAGTGATGTCCTCAGTAGTAGCAGCAGCTTTGAACTTCATGGCGTACAGGTCAGACACCTCTACAGTGCAGCCTTGAGCAGTCAGAGCTGCCACAGCAGCATCTTTGGCAGCAGCATTGAAAGAGGCAGGGCTCTCATGGGCATACACAATCAGCACCTTCTTGGCTGCAAAGCCAAAAAATAAATAAAAAAAACAAAAAAAAAGTTTTGATAAAGTTCCAGTCAGCACAGAAACCTTTCACTCTTCTTGTCAAAGACTATCAGCTTTGGCCAAACAAGTTTTAGCAATTACTAGGAAGAAAAATTCTTACCCATTCTCAAAACTGGTGCACAACAGTAAATGGTGAGTTTTCTGTTTAGCTGGTATAATAACAGAAAAATATGCCCATACTGGAGCAAAACACAGCCTGCTGCTTTTATACACACTTCAAGCACTACTTTACACAGGTGCTGTCAATCAGCAATCAGTCTCATGACTCAGCCAGCAGGTACTGGGGAAAAATCTCTCAGGTTTCCCATTTTGTATGGAAACTGGTGGGAGAAACTCTAAGATTAACCTAAACCTTCAGCCCAGTTTAAAAACAAGATGAATATATACCTCATATAATCATAATCATCTTAGTTTCACACACATCATTTTCCCTTGGTGATTGTTGGCGAACCAATGATTTACGCCTTACGCCCTGCGGTCTGAGAACCATTGGTATAAACTATACATCAGGACATAAAAGGTACACACACAGCCAAAATTCTCTGACTTTGGACAAATGGCTATATCTGGAAAGAAAACTTGCAGGACAAACATATAGAGGTATAATTCTGGTTTTCTTAATCTTTATTTTGCATGTTGCTCATTTTTAAAGATGCTAGAAAGTTGGTTGGCATTTTTAGTGTGCTCAGCAGTTATCTGTTCTTGCCAGATAAACATTAGCTCAAAGTTTGTGCTCCAGGTGAGGCTTGAACTCACAACCTCGGCATTGCTCAGCCCAATACTGTCATATAAGTACCGCTCGCTAACCGACTGCACCACTGGAGCACATGCACAAAGCATTTATTCCTTTCTCCCTTCATTCAATAGGTGTATGGGAAAAAATCATTTCAATACTTCTCAATGTTTTTATACTATAAACTTTAACAGACTTAATTACAGTATTGATGCCAATCAGGATCTACCTGTATTTGGGGAGCAAATCCTGGCGGCATTCTTGGTAGTCATAACAATGATTGGTCAAATCCTAGTAGGTGCAGTGGGAGATGATTGGCTTCTACAGTTCTTGGTAGTGGAGGAGCACATGATTGGCTAAATCTTGCTAGATTCTCATGTGATGGATTTGCAGGACTAACAGGTGGCAGGGAACAGCTCAGAGGCAGTAGCGGTTTTTGATACGGGCGACACGGGCGGTTGCCCGGGGCGACATCGTGGTGGGGGGCGGCATCACGGGCATCGGCAAAAAAAAAAAAAAAATAGTTTACTCGTATTCATGCTGCCCCGACATGATGACATATTGGGAATGGCATAGCCACTGATCGGTTTTCTATCGCCCATTTGCTGGGAGTAAGGGCGCCCTCCGTTAGTGAGGTGCGCCTGCTGCTTGCAGCACAGGGAGGAGAGGGCGGGGGATTCATTCGCTGGCTGGAGCAGCATCTAATAACCAACTGTCAAAATAAAAACAAACCAACAAATACGAGACATTATGATACAGACTTATAATTTGCACCGATGTTTTTTCAAAATTCTATATGCGAAAAGTGAGCGCGAGAGCCCTCAGTGCGCCTGCTCTCTGCTGAAGTCAAAGTAAACTTTATTGTCTCTCCGCTACATACAGTCCAGTATATAGAGAGACGAGAGGATGAGGCTCCAGTTACAGCAGTGCAAGTAAACAAACAATAAATATAAGAAGAGTAAGAAAATAAGGACCAGGGGTAAAGGGATCAATAACAATTTAAAATTTATAATTTACAGTTTGATGATTTAAAGTCTCACACACAACCCGTCGAAAGGAGAGAGGGGCAGCTACTTCCAAATAGAGCACATTTTATTCATGATGTTGTAAATCCAAGTCCATTAAGTATTCATGATTTGAATTCTGGGATGTGCAAAATCCCAGAAATAAACCCCAGACAAAGTGAATCTGTGAACTAAGGTGTAGGTCTATTAGGTTATGTTGTGCTGATCCCCGGGTTGGGGGATGGGTGTTCATACTGGAGTGCAAAATTAAAACCAATGGAAGATGGACAAGAAAAGTTCAAAGCCATCAGGTCCTCAGTTTAGAAAAAAGAGAAAAGAAGAGGAGAAACGAGCAAAAGATACAGGTAAGCAGATGCGTTATTGGATAATGGCAGGTCATCCTGAAACAATCAGAATCAGAATACTTTATTAATCCCTAATTATGTGGGTTACAGTTGCTCCAAGAAGAAATGATAAAAATAGTAACAGTAACAGACTAAACTCCAAACAATACATTATGTTACAGATTTTACCCATTTAAGAAATAGCACTAATATATACAGATCACTCAATTATAAATATCAAGGATTAACAGAGGTGATTATAAATAAATATCAAGAAAATCGACAAGAATATTACAGAGTAGAAAAGAGCGTGTGTAAAAAGGGTGTAACAATTGGGGGGTGGGGGCGGGGGCGCCAGAGGGAGTGTTCGCCCGGGGCGCCAAACAGGCTAGGACCGCCACTGCTCAGAGGTTGGACACATGAACTGGTTTACTTTGGAAAACATTTTCTAGTCCTGCCACTGACATCTTCTCTCCTGAATGAATTGTGGTTATCTTTGGAAAAAAAAAAGAAGTAGTAAATACCTTTGATATCGGTTGCAGCTGCCTACATGATTTTCTTTGTCATGAGCATTTCTCGTGAGGTAAAGAACAAACTAAAGAGGAGTCAACTCTCATTATGGTTTAAATAGCAGTGATTTTCCACCATTTGATTTAAAAACAGAAAAAGCCTCTCAGATGAGAGGTGAAACACCTTCATGAAAATTAAAGTATTTACTTTCCAAGCTCCTTAGTCAAACTAAAGAACTAAGTGTAAACTGGCATTTAATTTCTATCCGTTTTCTCTTACTTTCCATATCCAAACAAACATCATTGGATCTAATGTTTTTAGGCTGACAGCTTGTAGGAATAACAGAGACAAAGGATGTGAGCTAAGGTTTATAAGTTAAGAACACCAACTGATTGACTGCACCCATGTCTAGTCTTGTCCTCGTTTGTACCTATATAATGGTGAGTAGCTTATGAGGTTTTTTTTAAAAAAAAACAAAAAAAAAACACAACCCCACTCATTTAAATGTGTCATTTTTGATATGACTATTCTGTTTAGCAGAGGGATTTGCCTTTTGACCACAAGGCAATTGTGGTACTGGGTTCCCACACCCTCGCATTACAGTGTAGTGCTGAGGTTTTTACTTGGAAATTAAGCTCATTCCTCCCCTTGATAAAACACTGATAATTCCAGCAGCGGTGCTACTGGCAGAGAAACAGTACCTGTACAGGAAAGAGGCAATCAAGTGTTCCCAAGTAAGCCATGAAACTGATGACACCATCACGTTATAGATGGTGTAGTGAGCTGGGTTGATCAAGCTGTCATTCAGCATGCTAATGTGGAGAAGCTAACCGAATTGACCATGCATTGCAGTTTTTGTGCAGTGCCAAGTTACCATTGCCAACTCACATTTCTAATAGGCAAAGCGCCAAGCATCAATTTTGTCAGTGTTGGATAAGGACACCTGTCTTGAAAGCTTACCGAGCATCCTATTATGCAAATCAACCATTTTCTAGATGGTTGAACTGTATGAAACCAAGTGGTGCATTTAAAACTCATTGCTCAAACTGAAGTTACAATAAAGCAGCCTTTTTATTGCAGCACACATTTTAGGACCAAGACATTACATGGGCCCACTCCATCTTCAGACCCCGGCCTTGGTCTGGCTGTTGGCCGGCAGTGGCTTGCCCATGTGGATCCCCACTGTGAGGCCACATTCTTTGCTGGCATATTTCTCTTTGACCTCAGGCTTCAGCAGGAAACCCTTCTCCTTGTCAAAGTAGTCCAAGGGAGCAAAGTACACAGGTGCTTCCCCACAGAGGTTTTGCAGTCGTGTGCGCCAGCCCTCCAGCATGGAGCTGCGAGATTCAGGAGAACCAGTAGCAGGCTCCCAGAAGATCTGAGGGGCAAAAACCTGGAAGCCACAGTAGTTCAGGATCCCGTTCTGCACACAGGGAGGAGCAGCTGTTACCACATGACAGATCATTTAATGCTTGGCTCTGTTTATAGTGAGACCCCACCTGCAGCGGCCACAGTGTGACATTGATGTCACCATTGATGCCAGTGTCACTGTACACAGATTCAGGACAGTCAGTGGTGAAGGACAGCATGGCTTTCTTGTCCTGTACAGAGAGCAAGGAGTGAGCAAAGAGGGAGAGGACACAGCCTGAACACACATGTTGGTGGAGCTCTCACCTTGAAGATCCCCTCACTGTACCGCTTCTCCTGTGCGTAGGCAGAGCCCAACACCCGATCCATCCACCCCTTCATGATTGCAGGAACAGATGACCAGTACATGGGGAACTGGGAACACAGGTTTAATGGCCATTTTTAATGTGGACACTTGTCAGCTGACCACAAAGACATTTCCAGTCAGACACTACCTGAAAGATGACAAGGTCTGCCTCCTTGAGCTTCTCCTGCTCTTTTTTGATGTCATCTGCAAGTCTGCCCTCCTCTGATGCCAGTTTGATCTCCTTTGCGTAGCAGAAGTTCTCAGCATCCTTCACTCCACCTGCAAATAAAGCTAATGTTTACACCTGAAGCACAATCAAAGCATTGCTATACCTGCAGGATATTTGTATACCAGTGATGTCCTCAGTAGTAGCAGCAGCTTTGAACTTCATGGCGTACAGGTCAGACACCTCTACAGTGCAGCCTTGAGCAGTCAGAGCTGCCACAGCAGCATCTTTGGCAGCAGCATTGAAGGAGGCAGGGCTCTCATGGGCATACACAATCAGCACTTTCTTAGCTGCATAATCAAAAATTAAATTTAAAAAAATAGAAGTTCTGATAAAGTTCTAGTCATCGTACAAACCTTTCACTCTTCTTGTCAAAGACTATCAGCTTTGGCCAAACAGATTTCAGCAGTTACCAGGAAGAAAAAAATCTTACCCATTCTCAAAACTGGCACACAATAGTAAATGATGAGTTTTCTGACTAACTAATGTAGTAAAAGAAAAAACTACTCATATTGAAGCAAAAACACAGTCTGCTGCTTTTATACTCACTTCAAGCACTACTTCACACAGGTGCTGTCAATCAGCAATCAGTCTCATGACTCAGCCAGCTGGTACTGGGGTAAAATCTCTCAGGTTTCCCATTTTGTATGGAAACTGGTGGAAGAAACTCTTGAGATTAACCTAAACCTTCAGCCCAGTTTAAACACAAGAGGAATATATACCTCATATAATCATAATCATCTGAGTTTCACACACATCATTTTCCCATGGTGATTGTTGGCCAACTTGGCGAACCAATGATTTTCCTTACGCCCTGCAGTGTGGGAATCATTGGTATAAACTATACATAAGGACATAAAAGGTACACACACATACACACACAAACAGCCAAAATTCTTTGACCTTGAAGGAAAAACTATTGGTTGACAAAAAAGTAGCAGAAGAAAGATATAATTCTGAGTTTGTTAACCTTTATTTTGAATGTTGCTCATTTTTTATGATGCTTTCAAAGTATCTTCAAATGTTGGCTTGGCATTTATCTGTTCTCAGAAGTTAAATATTAGCTCAAGTCTCTGCTCCAGGTGAGGCTTGAACTCACAACCTCGGCATTGCTCAGCCCAATACTGTCATATAAGTACCGCGCGCTAACCGATTGCGCGACTAGAGCACATGTGCAAAGCCTTTATTCCTTTCTCAGTTCACTCAACTGATCTAAGGGGGAGGGGGGTCAGTCACTTATAGAACAAACGCTTTACACTCTATTATATTTCAACAAATCTCATGCTTGTAGTCTATGACTATATATAGGATTAATCGATAGATGCATTGTAACCGCAGTCTGGCGAAGAAGTAGTGGCTAGCAGGTCCAGCGGGCATGTGGTGTGGAGGTTAGCCGGACAACTCGGAGCCAGTCAGTTAAATCGAACAACAGACCTTTATTTGAACATAAGACCATACAAGCCAGGTCTCCACGTCTCTACTCTGTCTATACATACACGTGCGGGATCGGTAGTCGCCGGCGCCAGCCCGTTACAAGGTTTCTCTGAACAGCGACGCGAGCAGCATGTAACGGCCACCGCTATACTCCCACACCCACTAGGGGACTCCCCCAACTACTACAATAGTAGGGCACCCCCTTTAGTGGTGCTATAATACAATAAGGGTTGTTACAGCATCCATTAATATATGTGGGAAATCAGTCTTTTTTTCTATACATCTATGTTACAAATGTTTTTTTTTTTCAGTCAGTACACATTTGTTTCAGATCATTTCTGTTTCCCTTTTTTCATATTTCACTTTTATTCTTTAATTTTCGTAGTTTTGTGTATTTTACCTAATAGATATGGAACTAATGGATAAAGAATTGAACCATGTGGCAATAAAGACTCTGTATCCCTGTATTCTACCGCAATATCATGAACTTCCATTTAGCAAAACTAAATTAAATGAATGAAAACTGCAGTTTTCATGAAGTCTGTGTCTACTTCTTTTCATATAAATGTGCTTTGCCTCAAATAAAATTTGCCTCTCTGTTATACTATTTCCCAGTAATGTTTTAGAAGCAGTTAACTGTACTATTTGATCAACTTTCATGCATTTAAATTTGCTATTCTGACTTCCTTGGCTCCTACTTTTTAAAAAGTAGCTAAGTTAACGACATAAATGTTGATTAGCCTTCAGTACAGTTAGCTTGCTGCCACTGCAGGAAAAGCCCATCGTTTCAATACTTCTCAATGTTTTTAGACTATAAACTTTGACAGACTTAATTACAGTAGTGATGCCAATCTGGATCTCACTATATTTGGGGAGCAAATCCTTGCAGCGTACTTGCTAGCCATAACAATGATTGGTCAAATCCTGGTAGGTGCAGCGAGAGGTGATTGGCTTCTACAGTTCTTGGTAGTGGAGGAGCACATGATTGGATAACTCTTGAATTTGGTAGATAAGTAAAGCTATTGGCTCTCACATGATGGATTTGCTTGACTAACCGGTGGCAGGGAGCAGCTCAGAGGTTAGAACCATGAACTGACGTACTTAGGACATGTTTTCTATTGTGTTGCAAATGTTTTTATTTAACCAGTGCTCAGTAATATATGACTTACAGATGTTCAGCATTAGGTGTAACGCTTGACAATGCAACATGTTCCTGTAATGATCTTAGTTTGTGCAGTGATGAAGAAGTAGTAACACTGTTATACTAAATTAAATAAACAGTAGTGTCATTAGATCCTAAAGGTTTTTCAGTTATTTGCATGCCAGGTGAATAGAAATGCTGAAAAGCCTTCAGAACAAATATTGGAAAAGGAAAAACAAAATCTTTAAATATTACACATGCTTTACTCTTCCTGTGCACTCGCACCACAGTCAGCTGATTTAAGTTCATGTGTAGGAGGAGGAAAATCGTGGATGAGCCCACAGTGGCGATACACATTTTTACCTCACAAAAAGGCAATGGTAAAGAGTAAACTCCACTAGGACGGAAAGAACACATACTGCTAAAAGCGAGATCTTAAAGCTGCGTTCATGCCAAACCGAGCCAAAGCCTGTAGCATAGGCAGTGAGGAGCAATGAGGCTTGCAGTCACCTGATCTGCAGTAGCAGTCTGTTGTAAGTCTTTTTGGGCTTGCTTTCAACCTTTGTGTACGGTCGCCCCCCCCCCCCCCAAACACACGTTCTTATCAGAATAGGGATTTGCATTAGCATGTAGAACATAGCCTTCCCGCTGTGGCATATTTCTCTTTGACCTCAGGCTTCAGCAGGAAACCCTTCTCCTTGTCAAAGTAGTCCAAGGGAGCAAAGTACACAGGTACTTCCCCACCGAGGGTTTGCAGTCGTGTGCGCCAGCCCTCCAGCATGGACCTGCGAGATTCAGGAGAACCAGTAGCAGGATCCCAGAAGATCTGAGGGTCAAAAACCTGGAAGCCGCAGTAGTTCAGGATCCCGTTCTGCACACAGGGAGGAGCAGCTGTTACCACATGACAGATCATTTAATGCTTGGCTCTGTTTATAGTGAGACCTCACCTGCAGCGGCCACAGTGTGACATTGATGTCACCATTGATGCCAGTGTCACTGTACACAGATTCAGGACAGTCAGTGGTGAAGGACAGCATGGCTTTCTTGCCCTGCACAGAGAGCAAGGAGTGAGCAAAGAGGGAGAGGACACAGCCTGAACACACACACGTTGGTGGAGCTCTCACCTTGAAGAGCCCCTCACTGTACCGCTTCTCCTGTGCGTAGGCAAAGCCCAACACCCTATCCATCCACCCCTTCATGATTGCAGGAACAGATGACCAGTACATGGGGAACTGGGAACACAGGTTTAATGGTCATTTTTAATGTGGACACCTGTCAGCCGATCACAAAGACATTTCTAGTCAGACACTACCTGAAAGATGACAAGGTCTGCCTCCTTGAGCTTCTCCTGCTCTTTTTTGATGTCATCTGCAAGTCTGCCCTCCTCTGATGCCAGTTTGATCTCCTTTGCGTAGCAGAAGTTCTCAGCATTCTTCACTCCACCTGTGACAAAAATCCAGTCTTTGTATCTGAAGAACAATCAAAGCCAAAGCATTGCTATACCTGCAGGATATTTGTATACCAGTGATGTCCTCAGTAGTAGCAGCAGCTTTGAACTTCATGGCGTACAGGTCAGACACCTCTACAGTGCAGCCTTGAGCAGTCAGAGCTGCCACAGCAGCATCTTTGGCAGCAGCATTGAAAGAGGCAGGGCTCTCATGGGCATACACAATCAGCACCTTCTTGGCTGAAAAGCCAAAAAATAAATTAAAAAAAAAAAAATAATACAAGTTTTGATAAAGTTCCAGTCAGCACAGAAACCTTTCACTCTTCTTGTCAAAGATTATCAGCTTTGGCCAAACAAGTTTTAGCAATTACTAGGAAGAAAAATTCTTACCCATTCTCAAAACTGGTGCACAATAGTAAATTGTGAGTTTTCTGTCTAGCTGGTATAACAACAGAAAAATATGTCTATACTGGAGCAAAACACAGTCTGCTGCTTTTATACACACTTCAAGCACTACTTCACACAGGTGCTGTCAATCAGCAATAAACCTCATGAGTCAGCCAGCTGGTACTGGGGTAATTTCTCTCAGACCAGTTGGTGGCAGTAATGCACCATTTTGCTGTTTGCCAATCAATAAGTATCAATCAATACTTTATTTATATAGCACATTTAAAGACCAGAGGTACACCAAAGTGCTTCTCAGTAGTAAAATATGAAATAAAATTAATTACATATGGGTACTATAGTAGAGTAGAAATACATTTCCAGACAAAAAAAAGCACCACTTAACCCGTGAGTACTATGTTAAAAGAAATATTTCACACCTCGTGTAAAAGTTAGGTAAAATCAACACAGAAATATCAACTGGAAAAACCCACTAACACAATAGGTTAAAATTACAAAAAAATGCAATAAAAGTACAAAGTGTACATCCAATAAATCACTAACTAATCTAAAATGCAAGCTCAAATAAATAAGTTTTCAATCTTGTTTTAAAAGATTGAATAGATTCCGACGCGCGAATATCAGCTGGAAGACTGTTCCAGAGGTTAGGTGCAGCAATGGCAAAGGCACGATCACCTCTGGTTTTCAGCCGGGACCTAGGTTGCACCAAGAGCATTTGACTCGATGATCGAAGTGCTCTCCTATGAGTTTACAGGCTGAGAAGTTCAGTTAAATAGCAAGGCGCAATATTATTTACGATTTTGAATGAAAGCAATAAAATCTTAAAATCAATCCGATATTTCATGGGCAGCCAATGTAGGTCAGCAAGGATCGGGGTAATAGAATCAAACCTTCTAGTACCAGTTAAAAGGCGTGCCGCTGCATTTTGGACAAGTTGTAGTTTATGAAGAAGGGCAGATTGGAGGCCCAGATAAAGGGAGTTGCAGTAGTCTAATCTTGAAGTAATAAATGTATGTGTAAGTTTTTCAAGATCCATTCGTGGTATTTAATGCTTAGCCTTAGATATTTGTCGTAGTTGGTAAAAGCTAGACTGTACTACAGAAGACACTTGTTTAAAGGAGCTGTCCAAAAGCACACCTAAGTTACGTACTGTATCAAAGAGGGAGGTAGCGAAGGGCCCAAATATATCAGCTAATTGTCCCCGAGGGATGTGGCTATCAAAGACAATAATTTCTGTTTTCTTTTCATTTAGAAAAAGGGAGTTACTCGATAACCAGCCTTTGATCTCCCTCATACAATCAAGAAAACAGCGTAGTGAAGACGTGGTATCGTCAGTCAGACAAAAATAGATTTGAATACCATCAGCATAAAAATGAAAAGAAATGTTATATTTGTCAAATATAGACCAAAGGTAGCATGTACAATGAGAACAACACAGCCAACTGCCAATAAACCCTATAAAGAAGTAGAAGAAGAATTTCTCTCAGGTTTCTCATTTTGTATGGAAACTCTTGAGATTAACCTAAACCTTCAGCCCAGTTTAAACACAAGATTAATATATACCTCATCTAATCATAATCATCTCAGTTTCACAGACATCATTTTCCCATGGTGATTGTTGCCCAACTTGGCGAACCAATGACTTGCCTTACGCCCTGCAGTGTGGGAATCATTGGTATAAACTATACATAAGGACATAAAAGGTACACACACATACACACACAGCCAAATTTCTCTGACTTTGGAAGAATGTCCCTATCTCGATGGTTAACAGCTCCCATTGAAAATAAACAGAAACAAAACTAGCAGGACAAACATACAGAGGTATAATTCTGGTTTTCTTAATGTTTATTTTGCATGTTGCTCATTTTTAAAGAGACTAGAAAATTGTTTGGCATTTTTAGTGTGCTCAGTATTTATCTGGTCTTGGCAGATAAACATTAGCTCAAAGTTTGTGCTCCAGGTGAGGCTTGAACTCACAACCTCGGCATTGCTCAGCCCAATACTGTCATATAAGTACCGCGCGCTAACCGATTGCGCCACTGGAGCACATGCACACAGCATTTATTCCTTTCTCCCTTCATTCAATAGGTGTATGGGAAAAAATAATTTCAATACTTCTCAATGTTTTTATACTATAAACTTTAACAGACTTAATTACAGTATTGATGCCAATCAGGATCTACCTGTATTTGGGGAGCAAATCCTGGCGGCATTCTTGGTAGTCATAACAATGATTGGTCAAATCCTAGTAGGTGCAGTGGGAGATGATTGGCTTCTACAGTTCTTGGTAGTGGAGGAGCACATGATTGGCTAAATCTTGCTAGATTCTCATGTGATGGATTTGCAGGACTAACAGGTGGCAGGGAAAAGCTCAGAGGTTGGACACATGAACTGGTTTACTTCGGAAAACATTTTCTAGTCCTGCCACTGACATCTTCTCTCCTGAATGAATTGTGGTTATCTTTGAAAAAAAAGAAGTAAATACTTTTGATATCGGTTGCAGCTGCCTACATGATTTTCTTTGTCATGAGCATTTCTCATGAGGTAAAGAACAAACTAAAGAGGAGTCAACTCTCATTATGGTTTAAATAGCTGTGATTTTCCACCATTTGATTTAAAAACAGAAAAAGCCTCTCAGATGAGAGGTGAAACACCTTCATGAAAATTAAAGTATTTACTTTCCAAGCTCCTTAGTCAAACTAAAGAACTAAGTGTAAACTGGCATTTAATTTCTGTTTTCTCTTACTTTCCATATCCAAACAAACATCACTGGATCTAATGTTTTTAGGCTGACAGCTTGTAGGAATAACAGAGACAAAGGATGTGAGCTAAGGCTTATAAGCTATGTTAAGAGATTTTTTAGGATTTTGGGATTTTTATTATGTTATGCTTAAAAGTACGTTTCATTATCTAAATGTGTTTGCTCTTTTCAGTATTCAGCTTAAACTCTGCAACTCTGTGCAGACTCCTAAATGGGGAAGTTACACAGGAAGCCTGCAGTTCTATTTTCTCTCTTCCTGTATGTGCTCTCTGAATAAAGACTCTTTCTTTTTATTGCACAGTGCGAGTCTCCCTGAGCCTCGACCGTGTACACGTTAAACCTGTCTGAGCGTTTTATTCCGACCTGAGTTGCATAACAGGAAAACTCCTGACATTTCTTGGTCCTTCGAGCCGGATGGGACACAGCACTTTTGTGTGACCCCACAGGAAAACCTCATCGAGCCCTGACGTCGTGAGAAGCCCGCGCTGAAGTCTGTTGACAGCTCCTCTCTAGGTAGAGGATATAAAGTCCAGAGACGTGACATTCGGGTTCTGGCCAGCGTTCTTATAAGTGGTCCACGGCGGTGGGGGTCGATGAGGTAAACCTGAGAGACCGGCAGTGAATCAGCAACCAGGTGAATATTAACACTCAGACACCTCGCGTAAAACGTCTAGGCTCGGCTCGCCCAGAGGGGCTGGTAGCATTCCTAAAAGTAAACGCTCGCCTGAAAAAGGGGCTAGAAGCTATTTTAGATAAACCTGGTCCGTAAGACGTAGCACGCGTTGAAAAGGTATTGTTGTTGTTTTGTTTTTGTTGGTGGAATAAGTTGATTTGTTGATTTTACAGCACAATAAGGAGGCTGAACTATTCCACTGTTTTGTTTGCTGTTGGCCACCCAAGTACTGGTGAAAAGAGAGAAACAGGTCGTGTTGACACCGCTTTCAAGAATAGCTTGAAAGTAGAAGGCCGTGTCAACTACCTCTCTCGATTCTCGTGCCAGAGAAGGTGCCGCAGTTGTGTAGTTGTAAAGTATTAAAATTAAAAATAAGAGGATTAAAATGGGTAACTCACTGCTGACGAGCAGTGGTTAGAAAAGAAATGTCCAGGCGCCGGACAAATTAGTGCATATAGATGGAGAAATCCAAAGAAAACTAAATGTCCCACGTGGGAGGGAAAATGCATTAACTAAATTATAAGAAACCCTCCAAGCAGAAATAAATACTGAAAAGGAAGCTAAAAAGAAATCAAAGCATACACAAGAGTTGTAACATTTTAAAGCATGGAAAGTGGAATGAAGTGGAATAAACAAAAGGTTAAATTAAGGTTAACTTAAATTAAAGCAAAGCTTATCTAGTGATAAGCATGATAATAGGAGATAATAGGAAGGTTAACAACCTGTAAACTGGTATTAACAATGAAACAAAATTGGGAAGACAACCAAGCTGAATGAATAGAATGCGTGAAACCAGATAATTCACACAAAATATATCAAATAAAAAAGAGAGATTCAATTCAATTCAATTCAATTTTATTTATATAGCGCCAAATCACAACAAAAGTCGCCTCAAGGCGCTTTATATTGTACAGTAGATAGCACAATAATAAATACAGAGAAAAACCCAACAATCATATGACCCCCTATGAGCAAGCACTTTGGCGACAGTGGGAAGGAAAAACTCCCTTTTAACAGGAAGAAACCTCCGGCAGAACCAGGCTCAGGGAGGGGCGGCCATCTGCTGCGACCGGTTGGGGTATGCATAAGGTATATTAAGGCTGTGTCATTGTTCAGCCAAGGAAAATGTCTCCAGCTTGGGAAGGTGTGAAGCTGCAGATTCACACAGACCCGTGATGGATACATAATAAAATATAAACTAATATACTATTGTATATTAGTAGTAAAGTAGTGAAGTAGTGTATTGTAATATACTCTTGCTGTTATAAAAAAGGAAAAACAATACAATGATAATATTAATAATGATATACTATTAGTAGGAAGAGGCACCTCAGTCAGTTATGATATGAGGTGAATGATTGTTAAAAGTAGTCTGATTCAAGCTCAAGGTTTGCTCAAACTCAGTACAATGATGATATATGAGATGAAGAAAATAAGGAATTAACTACACTAATCAGGTGCATAGAGACACTTGACCTGCTTGTAAACCTGTCATCTTAGATGAGACTTTGTTAGGATGAAGAGCAAACCTATACTAACAACTAATGAGAAACTGAATTAAATATGTGGACACTACCAAGCTAATGAGGAGCGGTGACACGCATGGAGATGCTGGTTTTGCTCACTACAATCGTATAAATAGAGTTTGAATTCAGTACTGTGGATGTACAGTGAGTGACCTCTATATATCTTGAAAAGCATGTCTGAAATACTCGTATGAAAGCATATTTTGAGTGATTTTAACTGTGTAAATGCTGTGAGTAGTAGGTTTTGAGTGATTGGGTGTGATTTGTACAAAAAATAATAAAACATAAGTAATAATAACGCTACAAAGGTTCATAGTAGAGTGTGTGAACAAGTGGCAGTTTGAGAGAAAAAGGCAGTGTGTGTGATGATTCCTGATGTCTGAAAGAGCTCAATTTAAAAAGTGTGTGTGAAATAAAGGTGTGTTGGTTTTAGATCAAGATTTAGTAGAATTAAAGAGGGTTTATAGACTATGAATACAAAGAAAAACAAAAGAGTTCGATTAGTCTGCAGAAACAGGAAATATGTATAAATATATATGTGTGCCTGTGGTGTGTCAAGACAGCTCACAGAGAGAAACAGAACTCTATGAATAGACTCTATGAATAGACTCTATGAATAGAATGAATAGACAACACATACTCAAATTGTTATATGTGAAATTATTTCTGGAAAGGGTCAGAAGAGATAGTTTGAACTTAGAACTCAGTGATATGATGCATGAATTAAACCTTATGGCAATAAACACTTGCAATGAAGAATGCAGCTTACACTCAATTAATATGAACGCAAAGCCTTGATGCCATAGGCAATTTGTTTTTGTTTTTGTTTGTTTGTTTTGTAAGTTTGGAAAACAAATTTGTGATCATACTTGTGGATCACAGTGACACATAATGATTAGGCACATGATTTAACAATGACGAGTTTTAGAGCTGTGAGCTATGAGCTATAAGCAATGCAAAGTTTTTCCTAACTTAAAAGTTTGAAATATGTAAGATGTATGAATTCTTTGAGAAATAGGAATTGCCTAAAATGCCTTAAGTCAAAATGTAGTGTTGCATCTACAAAGAAGAAAGCGGAAGAAGCATTCAGTAACTTGGAGCTGGTTTCAGTGATGTTTTTGTAGACAGTTCAGCGTCTAAGAATAGCCTAGGCTATTGTAGGCTATGCAGTAACCACAGCAGATAGAGTTGTAGAAGCAAAACCGTTGACATCCTCACACACGCAGGCCAAGATATAAATATATACACTGACAGACAGTATGTTTTTTCAGCTGTGCAACACTTTGAGATCTTCTAAAGCCACTATTAGAAGTAATTATATTGCCAAAACAGTTAGCATTTTGTAAATGTGCTGCACACCAGAAAGGCTGCTCAGAGGTCATTAAAGGCAATAACTTTGCAGATCAAGCAGCAAAAGCAGCAGCACAACAAACTATACGCTCCCCAGAAAAGACAGTAAAACAAAGCCAGCAATTATTCTTCGGTTTGTGAGTCGCAAAACAAAGATTGAGTTACTGAAACAGGGAAAGAAACTAAAAGGGACCGGTGTGTATTTAAATGAACATTTAACGAAAAAGACTGCTGAAATTGCAAGACAGGCACGCAGCCTGAGAAAACAAAATAAGATACAAGCGACATGGACGAGGAACTGCAAAGTAATGATAAGACTAAATGGCAATCCTGAAGAAGCGAAAGTTGTGATGATAAGAGAACTCAAAGACTTAGAGCAATATAAATAATCAGGAATCTGCTATGGAATCTATTGGAAAAGTGACAATTGGATAATGAACAATGGGTATGGAAAGTGTTTCTGGCCTTATGGCTCAAAAACAATGGAAAAAAACAACAACATAAACACATAAATGACAAGTTTGGACACAGATTATAGGTTTCCATTCAGAGATATTGAAGAGGAAGACTTTGATTATGAGAAGGACTGTCAAGGAGGTTATTTTGCCACACACGCTGAGAAGATGAACTTCAAAACATTTAACTATGCAGAGCACAACATGCATGACCCTGAAACTAACATTGACCCAGATAATCACTTCTACAATAACAATAATAGTACTTGTGAGTACTATACAGATGACCAATTTAATATGAATATTAAAATGGCAAATGCATTGTCGGTCATACATTTCAATAGTAGAAGCCTGTATAAAAATTTTTCTAAAATTACGGAATGTTTAAGTAAGTTAAAAAAGTTTAATATAATTGCAATATCAGAAACATGGCTCGATAATGAGAAAGTTAGTGAAATGGGACTGGAAGGATACGAATTATTTACAATGAACAGGGTGAATAAAAAAGGAGGCGGTGTTGCTTTATATGTAGATAAAGTTTTGAAATGTAGTCTGATTGAATGTATGTCAAGCATCATAGATGACGTAATGGAATGTGTTACTATTGAAATCCATGTTGAAAAAGCTAGCAATATAATTATAAGTTGCATCTATAGGACACCAGGATCATGCCTTGAGACATTCAATGAAAAACTTGCTGCTATGTTTAGCAACCTAAATGATAAAAAAGTGCAAATAATTTGTGGTGATTTTAATATAGATTTGCTAAACCCAAACGGACATCAGAAAACAACAGATTTCATCAATACAATGTATAGTAACTCCCTTTTCCCTGTAATTATAAAACCAAGTAGAATAACAATTGATACAGCTACATTGATAGATAATATATTCACAAATAAAATTGACCATGAAATAGTAGGTGGACTTCTTATAACTGATATAAGCGATCATCTTCCTGTTTTTGCAATTTTTCAAAATTATTTTGGGATTAAAACTAAAAAAAAGAATCAAACATTTGATATGATACGACATAGAACAACAAGAGCCATTGCTGCCCTCCAGGTGGACTTAAAGGAACACAATTGGAATGAGGTTTTTGCAAATGAAGATTCAAGTAGTGCATATGATGCATTCCTATCAACTGTAATTTTACTATATGAAAAACATTGTCCTTTAATGAAAATCGCTAGAAAGCATCACAGATCAAATAAGCCATGGGTCACAAAGGGGATAGAAGATGCATGTAAAAAGAAAAATAATCTATATAAGAGATTCATAAAACAGAGGACAAAAGATGCTGAGATAAAGTACAAGTTATATAAAAATAGATTAGTAAATATTATAAGAACAAGTAAGAAAGAATA
Source organism: Oreochromis niloticus (assembly GCF_001858045.2). Classification (NCBI taxonomy): domain Eukaryota; kingdom Metazoa; phylum Chordata; class Actinopteri; order Cichliformes; family Cichlidae; genus Oreochromis; species Oreochromis niloticus. The sequence continues at coordinate 10,535,357 of NC_031973.2, forward strand.
TTACCACACATTACTGGAGCAAAATAGAAGTAACACACAAGAAACATGGAGGATATTAAATAGCATAATCAAAAAGGGCTCAAAAAATAAGAATTATCCAGACTATTTTAAAAAAGATAAAGATATTGTGCTTGATAAAACTAAAGACATTGTAAATGAATTTAATGATTTCTTTGTAAATGTTGGCTTTAATTTAGCAAAAGAAATTCCAGAGTCAAGAAATAATAATGACCTAAATAAACATATTACTCAGAATGTGTCCTCCATGTTTATTGGTGCTGTAACTCATAGAGAAATAATTAACATTGTGAAGACATTTAAAAATAAAAAGTCCACCGACTGTTTTGGTATTGACATGATGTTAGTTAAGAGTATCATAGAATATATAGTGCAACCTTTCGCATACATTTGTAATCTGTCCTTTCGAACTGGTGTGTTTCCCTCACAAATGAAAATAGCAAAAGTTATTCCAATCCATAAAAACGGAGAGAGATGTCAGTTTACCAATTACAGGCCAATATCACTACTCCCACAGTTCTCAAAAATTTTAGAAAAGTTATTTGTTAATAGACTTGATAAATATATTGAGAAGCATAATCTCCTAAGTGATTACCAATATGGCTTTAGAGTGAAAAGGTCCACTTCGATGGCAGTGATGGAACTTGTAGAAGGGATATCTAATGCAATAGATAATAAGGAATATACTGTTGGTGTTTTTATAGACTTACAAAAGGCGTTTGATACAATTGATCATTCTATATTAATGAATAAACTAGAGAGATATGGCATAAGAGGGATAGCATATAAGTGGATGAAAAGTTACCTGGATGACAGATATCAATATGTTGAAATCAATAATGTAAAATCTAAGCAGTTGAAGGTAACTTGTGGTGTTCCTCAGGGCTCTGTGCTGGGCCCTAAATTATTCATATTATATATAAATGACATATGTAGTGTTTCCAAACTGTTAAAATGTGTATTGTTTGCTGATGATACCACTCTGTATTGCTCAGGTAAAGACCTAGAACAGCTTCTGACTACAGTGGAAAAGGAGTTAAATATATTAAAAAACTGGTTTGATGTAAATAAGTTATCGTTAAATATAAAGAAAACAAAATTGATTATTTTTGGCACTAAACAAATGAAAAATGTATCTAAAATCAGGGTTAATGGAATTGAAATTGAAAGAGTGTATGAAAATAAATTTCTTGGAGTGATAATTGATGATAAGCTGAGCTGGAAGCCTCATATAAATCATGTGACAACAAAAATGTCAAAAACCATTGCTATTCTCTACAAAACAAAGCATGTCCTGAACAAAAAATCATTATACACACTTTATTGTTCTCTGCTGCTTCCATATATGACTTATTGTCTGGAGATATGGGGTAATGCATATAAAACAAATACTCTTCCTATTTTCAAGTTACAAAAAAGAGCTATAAGAATTATAAATCAATCAAACTATATAGAACCAACTAACATTTTGTTTATTAATCTGAATACCCTAAAATTTTATGATTTAGTCGAATATAAAATGGCACAGATAATGTATAAAGCACAAAATAACTTGCTTTGCCGCAGTATTCAGAAGCTGTTTAAAGTCAGAGAGAGTCAATATGACTTAAGGGGAACAGATGTCTTTAAAAAAAACAAGATAAGGACAAACATAAAGCAGAGATGTGTTTCTGTTAGAGGAGTTAACCTGTGGAATAGTTATGACAGTGATTTAAAAAGGTGTAGTTCATTTTCCTTGTTTAAAAACATGTTTAAAAATAGAGTATTAGAAAAATATATTAATCAAGAATGAAAAGAGCAAAAATAATAATTCTGAAACTCTTGATTGTTTTGCTTTGATGTAGTTATCTAAGGTGGAAAGTTTTTTTGTTTGTTTGTTTGTTTGTTTTTGCTTTGCTTTGTTTTATTCTTTGCTTCGAGCCCTGTGTACAGGAGCTGCATGCAAAAGATTTTTTGTTAAAAGGGTTGGCATAATAAGCAAATGCTTCAGCCAATACCTTTGATTAGCCTTGTCTCATGATTTTTTGCTTTGTGGTAATCTTTATTTTGTATTCTGTATTCACTGAGATATTTAAATGCTAATCAATAAAATCAATCAATCAAAAACTATAGACACATTAATGTCTGACTCCTCAATGCAAATACCACTTGATGTGCTTATAAACGAACAGAAAGCCGCACCAACTAGAGAACAAAAGAGGTGGTTAAAAGGTGGAGCACAGCCAGAAAATAATTTAATGACCTGTAATAGCAAACCAATACTACCAAAGTCCCTACACATATCAGCAGCATTATTGTCAACAGGAGGGGGGGTAGGAGAGGTAGATAAACTTTCAGAAATTTGTCGGAACATGCATGATTTGCCAAAAACATAATGCACATAATGCGCATAATGCACACCACCTCATCCTTTTCATACAATCCACATAGGTTTTATTGAGCTAAATGAATGCCAAGGCTCAAAATACGCTCTAGTGATCATAGACGTGATCTCAAAATAGCCAGAAATCTATCCAGTAAAAAAAGCAGATGCCAGTAGCAAAATGTTTGTGCAACCATTTTATTTCAATATATGGCATCCCCACTCTGAAAAGATCAGACAATGGGACACATTTTGTTAATGAAGTAATCAGTAAGGTCTCTGAAGCACTAGGAAATAAAACAGAGACTGAGAAAATGCATGGAAGAAACAGGGAGACCATGGCCTGAGTGTATAGGCCTGGTGAAAATGTGGATGAGACTGACACAAAGTTCTCAGAAACTCACAACTTGAAATTACTTGAAAATAAAGAGATTGTTCTAAACAACTCTCCAGTATCTTGCAGGTTGAAACCAGGTGATTGGATCCTGATCAAAGTACTCCAAAGGAAAAATTGGAGTTCACCAAGGTGGGAAGGTCCTTATCAAGTGCTACCCACCACACCTACTGCCTGCAAAATAGCAGAAAGACCGTCTTGGATCCATCAAAGCCACTGCAAAAAAGTGAGTGACAACCTAAATGTTTAGACGCCGACACCCCTAACTCCTGTATGGTGATCTATTGGTGGAGGGAGGGCTGATCGGGTATACCCCGCCTTCTTCTTCTTGCCAGTAGTCTACTCATCAGAGGTCACAGGTGTGTCTGGTCATCATGAAGACACTCGTCCTCCTAGTGGCTAATGTTGCACTCCTGGTGAGTTTCTTAACACTCACCCAAAAGAAAGAAGATGAACAACGCATGGTATCGATATATACATGACAGCACACCCAGAAAAGACTGCTATGTTTGCTCCTATATGCCCCCAACGACACAATACGCCACCTTGTATGCGAAGGGAATGGACATAGTTCAGGCAAAGTGTGCCGCAAGCTACGCCAGCCGTGGGCATCAATTCCAGGGAATCGTGGTCAACCATGAGGAACCTCTCCAGATAGGATGGCACATGTGACGAATGGTTCTGGGTTGACCTGAAAGTGAAGCACAGAAGTAAGGCTGAATCATTCCCAGTCTTTCTTGGAAACAATGGGAATTTGAGCCGCAGCCTATGCCGCCGCCAAGAGAACGGATCCACGCCAATGGGAAACACCACCAACTGCAAAGCAGTACAGACACACGCTCCTGGAGGGCCCGTGAAGAGCAGCAACATCTCAAATGGCACCTTCTGGGTGCAAGGGATGGCCTGGGATATCCTTCCTGGGAATTGGACAGGTCAGTGCGCTCCCATTTTCATATCTGACCACACTTTCAAGATAACCATGGACACCACGTCAACATCAACGTCAACAACAAGGAAAAGACGAAGCACCCCAGACCTCAAGCAGCATGATTCCATATGGGGTTCCGATGTCCCAGAGGAATTTAAACTTTGGACTGAAAGACATAAGGTTCTGACTGCTTCATGTAAATTCAACGACGAACGGGATCAAGAGATTGACGCTCTGCGCATTGCAGTAATGCAACACAGGGTAGCATTGGACATGATTCTTGCCGAGAAAGGAGAAAGGTGTCCTCTATAACAACACATGTTGCACATACATTCCAGATAATGTGCACTCACCGAACATGACTGATGCTCTGAAAACACTCAGACAACTTCGGGATGCACAACAACGAGACTATGCCACAAATACAGAAGACTGGCTTACGTGGCTTTTAAGCGGCTCTTGGACGTCCCTGCTGATTAAAGGACTTGTTTTTGTTGGTGTTATAATACTGTTGTTCTGCTTCAATTCATGCTTGCATCACCCTGTCACAGAATGAAGAAGGTGATAATGAGATAGACACTTGGATATAACATACTCACAAAACCCACTATTTTATGATGTCTTGGCTAATAATGTTTACAAGTGGCCGTAGGCTGATACACTGTTAGTGGTTGCTATGTACATATATGTACTATGTACAACAGGAGGGAATGTTAAGAGATTTTTTAGGATTTTGGGATTTTTATTATGTTATGCTTAAAAGTACGTTTCATTATCTAAATGTGTTTGCTCTTTTCAGTATTCAGCTTAAACTCTGCAACTCTGTGCAGACTCCTAAATGGGGAAGTTACACAGGAAGCCTGCAGTTCTATTTTCTCTCTTCCTGTATGTGCTCTCTGAATAAAGACTCTCTTTTTATTGCACAGTGCGAGTCTCCCTGAGCCTCGACCGTGTACACGTTAAACCTGTCTGAGCGTTTTATTCCGACCCGAGTTGCATAACAGGAAAACTCCTGACAAGCTAAGAACACCAACTGATTGACTGCACCCATTTCTAGTCTTGTCCTCGTTTGTACCTATGTAATGGTGAGTAGCTTATGAGGTTTTTTAAAAAAAAAAAAAAAACACTCATTTAAATGTGTCATTTTTGATATGACTATTCTGTTTAGCAGAGGGATTTGCCTTTTGACCACTACAAGGCAACTGTGGTACTGGGTTCCCACACCCTCGCATTAAAGTGTAGTGCTGAGGTTTTTAACTTGGAAATTAAGCTCATTCCTCCCCTTGATAAAATACTGAATTCCAGTAGCGGTGCTACTGGCAGAGAAACAGTACCTGTACAGGAAAGAGGCAATCAAGTGTTCCCAAGTAAACCATGAAACTGATGACACCATCACGTTATAGATGGTGTAGTGAGCTGGGTTGATCAAGCTGTCACTCAGCATGCTAATGTGGAGAAGCTAACCGAATTGACATGCATTGCAGTTTTTGTGCAGTGCCAAGTTACCATTGCCAACTCACATTTCTAGTAGGCAAAGCGCCAAGCATCAATTTTGTCAGTGTTGGATAAGGACACCTGTCTTGAAAGCTTACCGAGCATCCTGTTATGCAAATCAACCATATTCTAGATGGCTGAACTGTATGAAACCAAGTGGTGCATTTAAAACTCATTGCTCAAACTGAAGTAACAATAAAGCAGCCTTTTTATTGCAGCATACATTTTAGGACCAAGACATTACATGGGCCCACTCCATCTTCAGACCCCGGCCTTGGTCTGGCTGTTGGCCGGCAGTGGCTTGCCCATGTGGATCCCCACTGTGAGGCCACATTCTTTGCTGGCATATTTCTCTTTGACCTCAGGCTTCAGCAGGAAACCCTTCTCCTTGTCAAAGTAGTCCAAGGGAGCAAAGTACACAGGTGCTTCCCCACAGAGGTTTTGCAGTCGTGTGCGCCAGCCCTCCAGCATGGAGCTGCGAGATTCAGGAGAACCAGTAGCAGGATCCCAGAAGATCTGAGGGGCAAAAACCTGGAAGCCGCAGTAGTTCAGGATCCCGTTCTGCACACAGGGAGGAGCAGCTGTTACCACATGACAGACCATTTAATGCTTGGCTCTGTTTATAGTGAGACCTCACCTGCAGTGGTGACAGTGTGACATTGATGTCACCATTGATGCCAGTGTCACTGTACACAGATTCAGGACAGTCAGTGGTGAAGGACAGCATGGCTTTCTTGTCCTGTACAGAGAGCAAGGAGTGAGCAAAGGGAGAGGACACAGCCTGAACACAGACATGTTGGTGGAGCTCTCACCTTGAAGATCCCCTCACTGTACCGCTTCTCCTGTGCGTAGGCAGAGCCCAACACCCGATCCATCCACCCCTTCATGATTGCAGGAACAGATGACCAGTACATGGGGAACTGGGAACACAGGTTTAATGGTCATTTTTAATGTCAACACCTGTCAGCTGACCACAAAGACAGACACTACCTGAAAGATGACAAGGTCTGCCTCCTTGAGCTTCTCCTGCTCTTTTTTGATGTCATCTGCAAGTCTGCCCTCCTCTGATGCCAGTTTGATCTCCTTTGCGTAGCAGAAGTTCTCCGCATCCTTCACTCCACCTGCAAATAAAGCTAATGTTTACATTTTAAAAACAATCCAAACCTAAGCATTGCTATACCTGCAGGATATTTGTATACCAGTGATGTCCTCAGTAGTAGCAGCAGCTTTGAACTTCATGGCATACAGGTCGGACACCTCTACAGTGCAGCCTTGAGCAGTCAGAGCTGCCACAGCAGCATCTTTGGCAGCAGCATTGAAGGAGGCAGGGCTCTCATGGGCATACACAATCAGCACCTTCTTGGCTGCAAAATCAAAAATTAAATTTAAAAAAATACAAGTTTTGATAAGTTCCAGTCAGCACACAAACCTTTCACTCTTCTTGTCAAAGACTATCAGCTTTGGCCAAACAGATTTCAGCAGTTACCAAGAAGAAAAAAATCTTACCCATTCTCAAAACTGGCACACAATAGTTGTAAATGATGAGTTTTCTGACTAACTGATGTAGTAAAAGAAAAAACTACTCATATTGAAGCAAAAACACAGTCTGCTGCTTTTATACACACTTCAAGCACTACTTCATACAGGTGCTGTCAATCAGCAATCAGTCTCATGAGTCAGCCAGCTGGTACTGGGGTAATTTCTCTCAGGTTTCTCATTTTGTATGGAAACTGGTGGAAGAATATGAGATTAACCTAAACCTTCAGCCCAGTTTAAACACAAGATGAATATATACCTCATATAATCATAATCATCTGAGTTTCACACACATCATTTTCCCATGGTGATTGTTGGCCAACTTGGCGAACCAATGATTTTCCTTACGCCCTGCAGTGTGGGAATCATTGGTATAAACTATACATAAGGACATAAAGGGTAAACACACATACAGCCAAAATTCTTTGACCTTGAAGGAAAAACTATATCTTGATGGTTAATAGCTCGCATTGGTTGACAAAAAAGTAGCAGAAGAAAGATATAATTCTGAGTTTGTTAACCTTTATTTTGAATGTTGCTCATTTTTTATGATGCTTTCAAAGTATCGTCAAATGTTGGCTTGGCATTTATCTGTTCTCAGAAGTTAAATATTAGCTCAAGTCTCTGCTCCAGGTGAGGCTTGAACTCACAACCTCGGCATTGCTCAGCCCAATACTGTCATATAAGTACCGCGCGCTAACCGATTGCGCCACTGGAGCACATGCGTAAAGCCTTTATTCCTTTCTCACTTCATTCAGTTGGTCTAATGGAAAAAAGGGAGACAGTAACAGCTTAGTCATTCATAGAACGAATACTTTACACTATACTATATTGCCACAAATCTCATGCTTATGGTCTACGTACTATATATAGGATTCATGGAAAGTTCGTTGTATTAATATATGGGAAATCAGTCTTTTTTCTATACATCTATGGCTACGTTCACACTGCAGGCGAAAGCGCATCAAATCCGATATTTTCGCCCCTATGCGACCCGTATCCGATCTTGGTATGACAGTGTGAACGGCACAAATCCGATATTTTCAAATCCGATCTGGGTCACTTTCGTATGTGGTACTGAATCCGATACGTATCCGATGTTTTAGAAAGCGACTGCTGTGTGAACGGTCAAGTCGCATTAAATCCGTCTTTTACGTCACTGACACAAGACAGACGCCAATTATCAGCGCCGAAGAAGACATCGCGAACGATTTCCTACCATCCGGTGAAACTGTTGGGAAGACAACGTTGGAGAAATGTGAACATTTTATTTGTACTGTATTTTCTGCAGATTCTGACAGAAATCTGCAACTATCCTTTGAAGCACCGCTCCTCTCTAAAACAGCAATAAGGATAATTATTAGGTTATTTACATTATTATGTAAATAACAAAATAACTTAAAGCAAAAATCTGGAAACATAAAGTCCGAAGTCTTTATATTAAGGGCAATCAGTCAAACAATATTGTTTGCTCTGGGTCTAAACAGAGCGAGTGGTGTGTGACATCTTCTTTTGCGCATGCGGGCCGCTTTGAGCGTTCACACTGGAGAGCGTTTGCTGTCGCATTTTATGTGTAGTGTGAACAAGCAGACAAAAAAATCGGATTTGATCAAAAAATCGGAATTGAGCATTAAGACCTGCAGTGTGAACGTATAGCCTCTGTTACAAATGTTGTTTTTTTCAGTCTGTACACATTTGTTTCAGATCATTTCTGTTTCCCTTTTTTCATATTTCACTTTTATTCTTTAATTGTGATGGTTTTTAGTGTATTTTACTAATAGATATGGAACTAATGGATAAAGAATTTAACCATGTGGCAATAAAGGCTTATGTCTGTATTTTACCTCTGTATCCTGAACTCCTATTTTACAAAACTAAAGTAGATTAAAGAAAACTGAAGTCTGAGTGTACTTTTCATGTAAATGAGTAAATGAAATGTGCTTCTCTGTTATACTATTTCCTAATAATGTGTGAGCAGCAATTAACTATACTAATGGACTTAAAGGCACACATTTCATTACTATTCTCACTTCCTTGGCTCTTACTTTTTAAAAAGTAGCTAAGTGAACTACATATAAATGTTGATTAGCCTCCAGTATGATTAGCTCGCTACCAGTGCAGGAAAAGCCCATCATTTCAATACTTCTCAATGTTTTTATACTATAAACTTTAACAGACTTAATTACAGTATTGATGCCAATCAGGATCTACCTGTATTTGGGGAGCAAATCCTGGCGGCATTCTTGGTAGCCATAACAATGATTGGTCAAATCCTAGTAGGTGCAGCGGGAGATGATTGGCTTCTACAATTCTTCAAAGTGGAGGAGCACATGATTGGCTAAATGTTGGTAGATTCTCATGTGATGGATTTGCAGGACTAACAGGTGGCAGGGAAAAGCTCAGAGGTTGGACACATGAACTGGTTTACTTCGGAAAACATTTTCTAGTCCTGCCACTGACATCTTCTCTCCTGAATGAATTGTGGTTATCTTCGAAAAAAAAAGTAAATACCTTTGATATCGGTTGCAGCTGCCTACATGATTTTCTGTCATGAGCATTTCTTGTGAGGTAAAGAACTAAAGAGCTGTCAACTCCCATTATGGTTTAAATAGCTGCGATTTTCCACCATTTGATTTAAAAACTAGAAAAAGCCTCTCAGATGAGAGGTGAAACACCTTCATGAAAATTAAAGTATTTACTTTCCAAGCTCCTTAGTCAAACTAAAGAACTAAATGTAAACTGGCATTTAATTTCTAAAAGAAATTAAAACTTTTAGGCTGACAGCTTGTAGGAACAACAGAGGCAAAGAATGTGAGTTAAGGCTCATAGGTTAAGAACATCAACTGATTGACTGCACCCATTTCTAGTCTTGTCCTCATTTGTACCTATGTAATGGTGAGTAGCTTATGAGGTTTTTTTTTTTTTAAACAAAAAAAAAAAAAAAAAAAAAAAAAACCCACTCATTTAAATGTGTCATTTTTGATATGACTATTCTGTTTAGCAGAGGGATTTGCCTTTTGACCACTACAAGGCAACTGTGGTACTGGGTTCCCACACCCTCGCATTACAGTGTAGTGCTGAGGTTTTTAACTTGGAAATGGAGCTCATCCCTCCCCTTGATAAAATACTGATAATTCCAGCAGTAGTGCTACTGGCAGAGAAACCGTACCTGTACAGGAAAGAGGCAATCAAGTGTTCCCAAGTAAACCATGAAACTGATGACACCATCATGTTATAGATGGTGTAGTGAGCTGGGTTGATCAAGCTGTCACTCAGCATGCTAATGTGGAGAAGCTAACCGAATTGACCATGCATTGCATCAGTGTACAGTTCCATGTTATCACCGCCAGCTCACATTTCCGGTAGGCAACAGAGCACCAAGCATCAATTTGGTCAGTGTTGGATAAGGACACCAGTCTTGAAAGCCTACACAGAAAGCTCGGTGTCCTGTGAAGTATATGTACCATTTTCTAGATGGTTGAACTGTATGAAACCAAGTGGTGCATTTAAAACTCACTGCTCAAACTGAAGTTACAATAAAGCAGCCTTTTTATTGCAGCATACAGTTTAGGACCAAGACATTACATGGACCCACTCCATCGTCAGACCCCGGCCTTGGTCTGGCTGTTGGCCGGCAGTGGCTTGCCCATGTGGATCCCCACTGTGAGGCCACATTCTTTGCTGGCAAATTTCTCTTTGACCTCAGGCTTCAGCAGGAAACCCTTCTCCTTGTCAAAGTAGTCCAAGGGAGCAAAGTACACAGGTGCTTCCCCACAGAGGTTTTGCAGTCGTGTGCGCCAGCCCTCCAGCATGGAGCTGCGAGATTCAGGAGAACCAGTAGCAGGATCCCAGAAGATCTGAGGGGCAAAAACCTGGAAGCCGCAGTAGTTCAGGATCCCGTTCTGCACACAGGGAGGAGCAGCTGTTACCACATGACAGACCATTTAATGCTTGGCTCTGTTTATAGTGAGACCTCACCTGCAGCGGCCACAGTGTGACATTGATGTCACCATTGATGCCAGTGTCACTGTACACAGATTCAGGACAGTCAGTGGTGAAGGACAGCATGGCTTTCTTGTCCTGTACAGAGAGCAAGGAGTGAGCAAAGAGGGAGAGGACACAGCCTGAACACAGACATGTTGGTGGAGCTCTCACCTTGAAGATCCCCTCACTGTACCGCTTCTCCTGTGCGTAGGCAAAGCCCAACACCCGATCCATCCACCCCTTCATGACTGCAGGAACAGATGCCCAGTACATGGGGAACTGGGAACACAGGTTTAATGGTCATTTTGATGTGGACAGCCTTCAGCTGACAGCAAAGACATTTCCAGTCAGACACTACCTGAAAGATGACAAGGTCTGCCTCCTTGAGCTTCTCCTGCTCTTTTTTGATGTCATCTGCAAGTCTGCCCTCCTCTGATGCCAGTTTGACCTCCTTTGCATAACAGAAGTTCTCAGCATCCTTCACTCCACCTGCAATTAAAGCTAATGTTTACACCTGAAGCACAATCAAAGCATTGCTATACCTGCAGGATATTTGTATACCAGTGATGTCCTCAGTAGTAGCAGCAACTTTGAACTTCATGGCATACAGGTCAGACACCTCTACAGTGCAGCCTTGAGCAGTCAGAGCTGCCACAGCAGCATCTTTAGCAGCAGCATTGAAGGAGGCAGGGCTCTCATGGGCATACACAATCAGCACCTTCTTGGCTGCAAAGCCAAAAATAAAGATTTGATAGAGCTCCAGTCACATCACAAACATTTCCCATTGACTCTCAAAGGAAACAGCCAAAACAGAAACCAAATACTTTCACAATCAGAGACCAAACAAGTATCAGCAGTTACCAGGAAGAAAACCTCTTACCCATTCTCAAAACTGGTGCACAACTGTAACTGAAGAGTTTTCTGTCTAGCCGATGTAGGAACAGAAAAAAAAAAAAAAAATCCTCATATTGAAGCAAAACACAGCCTGCTGCTTTTATACACGCTTCGAGCACTATTTCACACAGGTGCTGTCAATCAGCAATCAGGCTCATGAGTCAGCCAGCTGGTGCTGAGGGATTTTCACTCAGGTTTCCTATTTATTACTAAAACTGGAAAATATTTTAGTGGGAGTAACAGTCAGACTAAACTGAATGTTCATCCCAGTTGAAACACAGCATAAATGTATAACAGTTCATTATATTCATTCTGTTTTTCAATTTCCTCTTATAAATAATATTCACCTCAGTTTCTCTCCATCATTTACTGTGATGATTGGTATTAAACTTGGACCAATGTTGGATGTTTGACCAAGTCCTGCAGTCTTAGAACCACTGATATAAACTATACAAGAGGACACACACACACACACACACACACACACACACACACACACACACACACACACACACACACATTAATGCTTTATTTTTAAATCATTATTAGGAACGTTTATAATAATTTCTAAAGGTGTTCTACAGTGCCATCATGTGGTCATGGTTTAAGTCATCATAATGCTTACGAAACCAGACAGTTTTTATATCTTATTCTGAAAATAAATACTCTGTGTAAAAATAGGCATACTCTGTGTAATTAGTCTGTTTTATTGGATTCTCGTTGTATATTTAAGGAGCATGCCTTCCATTACACTGAGAATCAACATTTAATTATACAGTTTCCCAGTTAATTTTGTAATGGGTGCAGTTTCAATGCTTCAGCAGGTAAATATGAAAGTCCAGAGGTGGCACTGAAATGTTATGAATATACCAAAGAACCAAAGAAAGAAACTGAGAAGAAAAGCTAAATGAAAAAGGACAGTAAGTATTTTGCTTTTAAAATGACATTTTACATATTACTTGTTATTTATGAATTGTCATCCATTTGCATTGCATAGTTACGGATGGAATCATTTGTTATTTCTATTTTACTTTCTCCCCAGAAAGTTGATTCTGTTCATCTGGATGTTGCGTTTTTATTTGGAGAAGCATTTTGTCAATCATCCATGTGAGTTCATCAGCAAGTGTCGGCTGATTTTCCAACTTTATGAACGCACCTTTGCACAATGACAGAAAACACCACTACTTACTAGCAACTAGCCAAGAGCTCAGTCAGTTTAACTATGAATATGCAAATTGTCATGGCCATAGTTAAGAGTATATTTCACAGCGAGATAGTGAATATCTGCAACCACAGGATCCCCCTTGGTTACTTTTGTCTTCAGTGGCCTCCTTGACTCCTCACTGAAGGTTAGGTTAGGCAAGAAAAAGATTCTTTCTTTGAAGAAACTACACAACTTTACTTTATAATAGGGATTTGCATACATGATATTTGTTGTCTCTTAAGGAAAACAGATCCCTCCCCTCTTTAGGGTAAACATTAATTTGAAGATCATGCTCCAGGTGAGGCTTGAACTCACAACCTCGGCATTGCTCATCCCAATACTGTTATATAAGTACCGCGCGCTAACCGATTGCGCCACTGGAGCGCTGAATAAAGCGCATTCATGGACCTATAATAAATCAAGGAAAAATGAATGAATGACCGACACTTGAGATAGGTTTGCGCCCTGTCTGGGGTGTATCCCACCTCTTTTTGTTTGTTTTGTATTTTTGTAAGCAGTAAGGACATACAGCTACAACATTGCTCTGCCTAATACTATTATACACCGTGAACTAACGGTTTGGAGCACGAGAAGAAAGGGTGTACCCCGCCTCTTTTTTTCGTCTTGTTTGAGTCATCACAATCAAAACGTCAGATAGTTGTTTATAACTCAGTATACTACAAACACATAAGTGAGTTTTAATAAAGATTTTAGGTAATAAGTGAATGGCAAAATGTCTATTTTATAGTACTTATATTGAGTATACTTGATGTAATTAGTCTCTATTATTTGATAGTCTATTTATATTCTGTATATGTTTTTCCTATTTCACATTAGAGTGCTACCTAACACAACCTTTGTAGCAGTGATTGCAAGATCGCAGCACTGTCGCGCCAAAAGAGTTCCATTTATGAACCTATAATAAATTACGGGGAAATAAACTTCAGCCCATTTAAGATATAAAATTGCCTCTGCAACAGGCTGGTTACCTACAGAGGTGGCAAAAGTATAATCGTTCTGTACTTAGCAAGAGGCACAGAGACTAGTGCCAGACCCTCAAACATGGGGAAAATATGCAAACTCCACACAGAAAGGCCGAAGGATGATGGTGGAATTGAACTCAGGTCCTCCTTCCTGTAAGGCAACAGTGCTAACCAACCAAAAGAAAAATTAGCCTCTGAAATATACTCAAAATCAAAAGTCAAAGCTCTTTGGAGAACATTACCAGCAGCTATTTTTGTGCAAAGCTAAGTGAACACTGTGCTGTATGTATTATATTAATACCAGTAAATGTGAATAAAGACTATTTCAGTCAAAGTTTGCATCTTAATACATTGGGCGTACCCTGCTTCTTGTCCTGTGGGTGTTTGGAAAGGTTCAAGTCCCCATGCAGATTTGACTCATCAAATCAATGCATGGATGGAAAATAAAACCAGAAAACGAACTGCAGAACAATTCTGTTTCCATACCAAAAGATTCAAATAGCATTGCAGATAATGCTCGTAGGCTGACAACTTGTAGAAAAAAAACAGGGAGACCGAAGTAAGCAATAGCTGAGGACAGCCATTTCTACTCCTGTCACATGCATCTCTCCTGAGTTACATGAATTTTGTACATATGTAATGCTCACAATTAGAAACCTTAGATGTGTCATTTGTTTAATGACTATTCCATTCAATACAGGGATCTGCCCTTTTGACCACTACTAAAAAGTAGTGGTTGTAGTGAGTGACCACACCCTCATGTTAGAAACAGTTATATTTCCTGTACTCTCACATGCTGAGCTTTTTAAACATGGTAATCAAGCTCATCCTTCCCCGAGATAAAAGCCCTGAAATTTCCCACAACGCCAGCAGTGGTGCTACTGGCAGAGAGCCCGTACCGGTACAGGAAAAAGGTGATGAAGTAGTGCCAATTGAACCATGGAAGCAATTACACCATACATTACAGGATGGTGTAGTGAGCTAGAGGACTCAAGCATGCCAATGCAGAGAAGCTCACTGGATTTGCCATGTATTGCATCAGTTTGTGTACAGTTCCAAGTTACCATTGCCAGCTCACATTTCCAGTAGGCAACAAAGCCCCAAGCATCAATTTGGTCAGTGTTGGATAAAGACACCAGTCTTGAAAGCCTACACAGAAAGCTCGGTGTCCTGTGAAGTATATGTACCATTTTCTAGATGGTTGAACTGTATGAAACCAAGTGGTGCATTTAAAACTCATTGCTCAAACTGAAGTTACAATAAAGCAGCCTTTTTATTGCAGCATACAGTTTAGGACCAAGACATTACATGGACCCACTCCATCGTCAGACCCCGGCCTTGGTCTGGCTGTTGGCCGGCAGTGGCTTGCCCATGTGGATCCCCACTGTGAGGCCACATTCTTTGCTGGCATATTTCTCTTTGACCTCAGGCTTCAGCAGGAAACCCTTCTCCTTGTCAAAGTAGTCCAAGGGAGCAAAGTACACAGGTGCTTCCCCACAGAGGTTTTGCAGTCGTGTGCGCCAGCCCTCCAGCATGGAGCTGCGAGATTCAGGAGAACCAGTAGCAGGATCCCAGAAGATCTGAGGGGCAAAAACCTGGAAGCCGCAGTAGTTCAGGATCCCGTTCTGCACACAGGGAGGAGCAGCTGTTACCACATGACAGATCATTTAATGCTTGGCTCTGTTTATAGTGAGACCTCACCTGCAGTGGCCACAGTGTGACATTGATGTCACCATTGATGCCAGTGTCACTGTACACAGATTCAGGACAGTCAGTGGTGAAGGACAGCATGGCTTTCTTGTCCTGTACAGAGAGCAAGGAGTGAGCAAAGAGGGAGAGGACACAGCCTGAACACACATGTTGGTGGAGCTCTCACCTTGAAGATCCCCTCACTGTACCGCTTCTCCTGTGCGTAGGCTGAGCCCAACACCCGATCCATCCACCCCTTCATGATTGCAGGAACAGATGACCAGTACATGGGGAACTGGGAACACAGGTTTAATGGTCATTTTCAATGTGGACACTTGTCAGCTGACCACAAAGACATTCCCAGTCAGACACTACCTGAAAGATGACAAGGTCTGCCTCCTTGAGCTTCTCCTGCTCTTTTTTGATGTCATCTGCAAGTCTGCCCTCCTCTGATGCCAATTTGATCTCCTTTGCGTAGCAGAAGTTCTCAGCATCCTTCACTCCACCTGTGACAAAAATCCAGTGTTTGTATCTGAAGAGCAATCAAAGCCAAAGCATTGCTATACCTGCAGGATATTTGTATACCAGTGATGTCCTCAGTAGTAGCAGCAGCTTTGAACTTCATGGCGTACAGGTCAGACACCTCTACAGTGCAGCCTTGAGCAGTCAGAGCTGCCACAGCAGCATCTTTGGCAGCAGCATTGAAAGAGGCAGGGCTCTCATGGGCATACACAATCAGTACCTTCTTGGCTGAAAAGCCAAAAAAAATAAAATATTGATAGAGTTCCAGTCAGATCACAAACATTTCACATTGTTCAAAATAAGAGACCAAACAAGTTTCAGCAGTTACCAGGAAGAAAAATTCTTACCCATTCTCAAAACTGGTACACAACAGTAAATGATGAGCTTTCTGTCTAGCTGTTATAATAAGAGAAAAATTTGCCCATACTGAAGCAAAACACAGTCTGCCGCTTTTATACACACTTCAAGCACTACTTCACACAGGTGCTGTCAATCAGCAATCAGTCTCATGAGTCAGCCAGCTGGTACTGGGGTAATTTCTCTCAGGTTTCCCATTTTGTATGGAAACTTGTGGGCATAACTCTGAGATTAACCTAAACCTTCAGCCCAGTTCAAACACAAGATGAATTTATAAGCCATAGTCACGTGTGCCATCATGTGGTCAAAGTGTCCTTTCGGTGTAGAAGCTATGGTACATGGTTTAAGTCACCATAATGTACCTTCTTGTAGAAAGTTGATTCTGTTCATCTGGATGGTTTGTTTATAGTGGAAGAAGCATTTTGTCAATCATCCATGTGAGCTCATTAGTGAGAATCGGCTGATTTGAGGTTTTTCCAACATGAGAAACGCACCTTTTCACAATGTCTCAACGTACCATCACTTATTTGCAACTGGCCATGAGGTCAGTCAGTATGTATGAATATGCAAATTGTCATGACCATAGACCAAGAGTATATTTCACAGTGAGATAGTGAGTATCTGCAACCACAGCACCCCTCCTCGATTCCCATTTCAGATCAATTCAGTTCAGTTCAATTCAATTGTATTTATACAGTGCAGTTTTAAATACTCTAGGAGACACAAGTAAGCCTGCAGTCTCAGAGCAAAGAGCTCTAATGGGGTGATATGGTACTATAAAGTCACTGAGTTAAGATGGGGCCTGATTATTGAAGATCTTGTATGTGAGGAGCCAGATTTTGAATTTGGTTCTGGATTTAACAGGTAGCCAGTGAAGGGAAGCCAATATAGGAGAAATATGCTCTCTCTGTCTACTCCCTGTCAGTCCTCTTGCTGCAGTATTTTGGATCAGCTGAAGGCTTTTCAGGGCATTTTTAGGACATCCTGATAATAATGAATTACAGTCGGCCAGCCTAAAAGTATTAATTAATGAGCTAGTTTTTCAGCACGGTGGCACGGTGGTTAGCACTATTGCTGCACAGCAAGAAGGTCCTGAGTTCAGTTCCACCATCAGGCCGGGGTCTTTCTGTGTGGAGTTTGCATGTTCTCCCTGTGTTTGTGTCTCCCTAGGTGTTAGCCCTGCAACAGACTGGCAACCTGTCCAGGGTGTACCCTGCCTCTTGTCCTATGACAGCTGGGATAGGCTCCAGTGCCCCCCCCCCCCCCCCCCCCCCCGCGACCCTGGAAAGGATAAGTGAATGGATGGATAGTTTTTCAGCATCACACTGAGAGAGGATCTTTCTAATTTTAAAGATATTCTGCAAATGGAAGAAAGCAGTCCTACATATTTGTTTAATGTATGCATTGAAGGACATATCCTGGTCAAAAATGACTCAAAGGTTCCTGACAGTGTTACTGGAGCCCAAGGTAATGCCATCCAGAGTAAGAATCTGGTTAGATACAAGATTTCTAAGATTTTTAGGGCCGAGTACAATAACCCCAGTTTTATCTGAATGTAGATACAGAAAATTAGAGGTCATTCAGATCTTTATATCTTTCAGACATTCCTGTAGTTATAGTAATTAGTGTGTGTTATCTGGCTTCATGGATACATAAATTTAGGTGTCATCTGCACAGCAGTGAACATGTATCCTATGTCTTCTAGTGATACTGCCTAAAGGAAGTATGCGTAATGTAATGAATATGATCTTAGCACAGATACCTGTGGAACTCCATAATTAACCTTAGTGTGTGAAGAGGACTCTCCATTTACGTGAACAAATCGGAGTCTATTAGATAGATATGATACAAACCACTGCAGCACAGTACCTGTAATACCTACAGCGTGCTCTAATCATTCAAATAGAATATTATGGTCAACAGTATCGAACGCTGCACTGAGGTCTAGCAGGACAAGCACAGAGATGAGTCCACTGTCAGAGGCCATAAGAAGATCATTTGTAACCTTCACTGTTTCTGTGCTGTGATGAGCTCTGAAACCTGACTGAAACGCTTCAAATAAGCCATTCCTCTGCAGATGATCTGTTAGCTGTTTTACAGCGACTCTTTCAAGAATTCTTGAGATAAAAGGAAGGTTGGAGATTGAACTGTAACTAGCTAAGACAGCTGGGTCAAGAGATTACTTTTTAGGTAAAATGGCCTGTATTTATATAGCGCTTTTAGGTAATAGTTTAACTACTGCTAGCTTGAAGGCCTGCGGTACAGAGCCGATTATTAGAGATAGGTTGATCAAATTTAAGATTGAAGCATAAATTAATGGCAGGATTCTTTGAGCAGTTTTGTAGGAATGGGGTCTAAAAGACACATTGATGGTTTGGAGGAAATAATTATGGAAGTTAATTGGAGAAAAAGACTAAATGAATACAAATTGTACTGAAATTAGATGGATATAATATTACGTCTGTGAGATGATTAAAATTTTGTTTGTAAAGAAATTCATTAAATCATTTCTAGTTATCATTAAAGGAATGGTTGGCTTAACAGAGCTCTGAATTTTTGTCAGTCTGGCTACAGTGCTAAAGAGAAACCTTGACTCCGCGCTGCCGTCTTTCCTAACAAGACCAGGTTTCCCCAGAAAGTTTCCCAGTTATCTATAAAGCCCACATCGTTTCTGGGACACCACTCAGACAGCCAGCAATTTAAGGAGAACATGTGGCTAAACATGTCACTCCTGGTTGGGGGGGGAGGGGACCAGAGAAAACTACAGAATCCAACATTGTTTTGACAAAGTTGCACACCGATTCAGTATTGATTTTAGTGACTTCCTATTGATGTAATCGAGTATGTCATTATGCTGTATGGGATATATCTGTAAGTTTTTAATTAAATTGTCTGACAAGCTACACAAAAACACCACCGTATGTTGCAACAAGAACAGGAAGTGATACTCTACCACAAAGAGAGCACCACCCTTTCAACCTGGCAGTAGCTTTTCCCTTCAATGGCTTCCTCAACTCCTCTTTCAAGGTGAGTCAAGCGGTTCTCTTTTTGAAGAAAGTAAACAGTAGTGCTGTCGGTAGCATTTGCCAACATTAGATTTGTTATTTTCTCAAGAAATAAGGACACATTTTTTCCCCCTGAGCATTTATCTATTGGCATTAGGTAAAAATTAGCTTGAAGATTCTGCTCCAGGTGAGGCTTGAACTCACAACCTCGGCATTGCTCGTCCCAATACTGTCATATAAGTACCGTGCGCTAACCGATTGCGCCACTGGAGCGCTGACTAAAGCACAAAATTAATGAACAAATGAGTACTAGGCTTGAGAAAGGCTGGCAGCCGGTCTAGGGTGTGTCCCGCCTCTTTTTGTTTTGTATTTTTGTAATTCAAGGACCATGGACATAGAGCCACAACATTGCTCTGTCTAATACTATCATACATGCACTGATTGGAGCACCACAAAGGGTGTACCCCGCCTCATCTTAACGCTTAAAGTGCAAGATAGTTGTTTATAACTCAGCATACTAAAAACACAGCAGTGGATTTTAATAAAGAAAGTTTTTAGGTAATAAACAAATGACAAGATGCCTATATAACAGTGCTTAGAGTGAGCACACCTTATGTAAATAGTGTGCATTATTCGACAGTCTGTTTATGTGGTGTATATTGTATATATTTTTTATTTCATATTAGAGTGTTACCCAACACAACCTTCGTAGCAGAAACATAAATGTGGAGAAGAAAAAAAGCCACTGCTCCAGGTGAGGCTTGAACTCACACCCTCGGCATTGCTCAGCCACATACTGTCATATAAGTACCGCGCGCTAACCGATTGCGCCACTGGAGCTACATTCAAAACAGGAGCATTCATGTACCTATTTACAAAATCAAGGCGAAATGAGAAAGCTCACACTGCAAATTTAGGATGTACCCTGCCTCTTGCCCTATGGGAGTTGGGATAGGTTCCAGCCCCAAATCAGTATCAATTGGTGAATGGAACATAAAACCAGAAAATGTATTGCAGAAAAATGAAATTTTTGATGTAATTGGACCCAGTGTTTTTAGGCTGCCGGCTTGTAGAAAGAACAGGGAGACCAAGGAGTAGCTATGGGTAAGAACAACTATTTCTCATTCTCTCAGACATCTTATCTTGGAATTTTGTACATATGAAATGCTCAGTAGCTGATTGATTAAAGTGTATTTATATGAAAGGCAATGGTGGTACTGGCTGACCACACCCTTATATTTTAAAGTGTCACATTTCCTCTCTGCCCACATGCTGAGCTTTTTACTTAGTCTGAGCTCATCCCTCCCCTTGATAAAAAGCACTAACATTCCCCACAATTCCTGCAGTGGTGCTACTGGTAAAGAGACAGTACCTGTACAGGAAAGACGCAACGAAGTAGTGCCAAGTGAACCATGAAGATGACGACACCATCACGTTATATATGGTGTAGTGAGCTAGAGGGCTCAAGCTGTCACTCAGCATGCTACTGTGGAGAAGCTGACTGAATTTGCCATGCATTGCATCAGTGTACAGTTCCAAGTTACCATTTCCAGCTCACATTTCCAGTATGCAACAAAGCCCCAAGCATCAGTTTGGTCAGTGTTGGATAAAGACACCAGTCTTGAAAGCCTACACAGAAAGCTCGGTGTCCTGTGAAGTATATGTACCATTTTCTAGATGGTTGAACTGTATGAAACCAAGTGGTGCATTTAAAACTCATTGCTCAAACTGAAGTTACAATAAAGCAGCCTTTTTATTGCAGCATACATTTTAAGACCAAGACATTACATGGACCCACGCCATCTTCAGACCCCGGCCTTGGTCTGGCTGTTGGCTGGCAGTGGCTTGCCCATGTGGATCCCCACTGTGAGGCCACATTCTTTGCTGGCATATTTCTCTTTGACCTCAGGCTTCAGCAGGAAACCCTTCTCCTTGTCAAAGTAGTCCAAGGGAGCAAAGTACACAGGTGCTTCCCCACAGAGGTTTTGCAGTCGTGTGCGCCAGCCCTCCAGCATGGAGCTGCGAGATTCAGGAGAACCAGTAGCAGGATCCCAGAAGATCTGAGGGGCAAAAACCTGGAAGCCGCAGTAGTTCAGGATCCCGTTCTGCACACAGGGAGGAGCAGCTGTTACCACATGACAGATCATTTAATGCTTTGCTCTGTTTATAGTGAGACCTCACCTGCAGCGGCCACAGTGTGACATTGATGTCACCATTGATGCCAGTGTCACTGTACACAGATTCAGGACAGTCAGTGGTGAAGGACAGCATGGCTTTCTTGTCCTGTACAGAGAGCAAGGAGTGAGCAAAGAGGGAGAGGACACAGCCTGAACACACACATGTTGGTGGAGCTCTCACCTTGAAGATCCCCTCACTGTACCGCTTCTCCTGTGCGTAGGCTGAGCCCAACACCCGATCCATCCACCCCTTCATGATTGCAGGAACAGATGCCCAGTACATGGGGAACTGGGAACACAGGTTTAATGGTCATTTTTAATGTGGACAGCCTTCAGCTGACAGCAAAGACATTTCCAGTCAGACACTACCTGAAAGATGACAAGGTCTGCCTCCTTGAGCTTCTCCTGCTCTTTTTTGATGTCATCTGCAAGTCTACCCTCCTCCCATGCCAATTTAATCTCATCTGCATAGCAGCCCTCTGCATTCTTCATTCCACCTGCAACAAAAATCTAGCATTTGCATCTGAAGAGCAATCAAAGCATTGCTATACCTGCAGGATATTTGTATACCAGTGATGTCCTCAGTAGTAGCAGCAGCTTTGAACTTCATGGCGTACAGGTCAGACACCTCTACAGTGCAGCCTTGAGCAGTCAGAGCTGCCACAGCAGCATCTTTGACAGCAGCATTGAAAGAGGCAGGGCTCTCATGGGCATACACAATCAGCACCTTCTTGGCTGCAAAGCCAAGGAGAATAGATTAAATTCCTACTAGGTCAAGAATATTTTAATCACACTCTATCAAAAAACTATTACAACCTATGTTTAATTTCAGTAATGATAACAGCAATCATGACAATAGAGAAGAATGGGGGTGGGATAAAAAGAGATACTTACCCATTTCAAAGCAAGTACCTGACTATGACTGATCAACTTTGCAAGTGGTAGGTACGTTGTTGGAGGAAGCTGCTACTAGTGGAAGGCTTGGCATGGTAGTTTTATATACCTCCTAGCTCTCGTTACTTCAGGTGCTGTCCATCAGCAATCAGGGTCATCAATCAGGCAGTTGGCTGATTGATGGCTGGCTCTGAGTACCACTGAATTGGCTTGATATCAGCTAATAGTATTATTAGTATTAGTATTAGTATTAGTATTGCAACAGGCATCTTACCTTGAGAAATACTGCAAATATACAATTACCTGGCAAAACACAGGAACTGGATTGTGCTTCGTTTAAAGCAAATTGGCAAAAGGTGCAGTTTTTTAAAACTCATGTTAAATGCAAAGTAAAATGATCAAAGTCAGAAGTGAAAAGTATTGTATGGAAACAGATAAAAACACAGTGGCAACTTAATTGGGAAAACAGTACAAGGGGAAGGCATTTGTATTCATTACTAAATAAAACTGGCACCATACTCTATCAAAGGACCAGTAGACGAGACCAAGCCATGTTAAGTGGAATCCAGAGTGGGCACAGCAACCTCAATAATACTTTATTCATAACAGAACATTCATTTGGTCTCTGTGAACAATGCCATTAGGCTGAGACAGTTAAGCACGTTCTTCTGTGATGTAGGAAATTCATTAGGGAAAGAAATGTTACAAAATTATGTAGAATGAATCAAGGGCAGCACTACGGAGTTATCTTTACGTGACCGGACTAAATAAGAGCATCTAGAAGCAGAATGGTTAGTAATGTTAAATGACTGGAGAATCCTACAGGAGGCAGTACTGCATTGTCCTGGATGCCAGCTGTGATAAAGCACCAAGCAAGAAGAAGAAGAAGCAGCAGACCACTGAACACACACATGTGATAGAAGTGGCCTTAAGCGTGTATATAATCTACTTCAACACAATGTATTTGTTTTCTTTCACAGGGTCGCCCTCAGTTACTGTCTCAGTGAAAAGAAAGTTATACGAGATAAGACGGCTTTTAAGTGTCCGACATTTATCATTTATAAAGTCAGTTTATTTATATGTGCCACTGTTATATTTTCACCTTCACCGTGTCAACGTTGTGTGCTCATTTATGATCCTTGAAACATTTATGTTCTTTACAGTATAAGCTTTGATTTTCTTATAATTGTCTACTTCTGATCTCTATAGTATAATGTGCAGGGAACAATGGCTAACAAATTTGGAGTAGCAAGAACTGCTGCTGCACAAACCTTCAGGCCAAACTTCAGTCCTCAAAGGAGAGATGAAAACAGTGTAACTGACCAACACCCACCAACAGCAATATATTTTGCTTCCAAGGAGCCAGACTCTGTTGTAATTTTTCAAAGTGGTCTTTAGCAAAATGACTTTTTCCTAAAGTCAATTGTCTGTGTCTAATTCTTTGGACATTATCTTCAGTTCAGTGGTTCCATTTAAAGGATGCCTAACTCAAAGGATGAACCAGTGTTGTGTCTACACATAATGGACAACTTGGCAAAGAAACAACATTAAATTGTATATTTAGGCACTTTGTTACTAGCAGCCTGTTGCCCAAACACATAATTAGTTCCAGTTTCTTCATCTGAATCTATATAAAATGTCAAAGATAACAGAATTTGACAGCTAAAAATTGTATTTTTTTTTACCAAAAAGGTGATTCTCAAATAGCTACTAGCCAAGAATTGATCTTAGTCATATGTTAGTAAGTGTCCTTAAAAATGAGGGAAACTGGAAACGTGGAGGACAAAAGAAGAAGTGGCAGAAGTAGCGAAAAGCAGATGGAAAGTTTCTGAAATCCCTAAGAAATAGGAGGAAAAGCAAAGACCTGATACAGAACCTGAGAGATGCATCAGGCCCTTTAGTTGAACCATCTACTGTTCGCTGAAGGCTCATCAGAAATGTTCTCAGTGGATGGCTGGCTGTCAAGAAGCCATTCTTAAGGAAGGGAAACAGGGAGAAAAGGCTGAGGTATGCCAAATTACACCGAAACTGAAGTGAAACATCAGTGGTATTGGGTCTCATGGAATGATGAATCCAAATGTGAAAATTTTATTCACGTTATTGTCAATATGAGGTCAGGAGAATGGTGAACAGTGAGTATCTATGGTCACCTGTAAAACATGGTGGATGCCACGTCAGTGTCATGGTCTGGGGCTGCTTTTCTGTCAGTGATGTTTGAATCCACAATGCAATAACATCTGGAAACTTCAGACTGGCAACATTTTTCACCATAACAATGATCCCAAACATATTGCCAATGAAGTAACGCAGACCTGGATAGAAAAACACACACTGGAACACTATCAGTCATTGATTGGGATCCCCGGAGCCCAAAACTCAACATTACTGAAGCAGTGTGGGATCATCGGCAAAGAGAAAAGAAAAAAGGGCAGCAAACATGCAAAGAAAAGCTTTGGTGTGACCTTCAAGTGACCTGGAGAATTATACCCAAAAACTATTATAGAAATTACAAGAAAGCTTTCCAAAGAGAGTTCAGAATAAAGGTGGTCATACAAATATTGCCAAGTTTGTTAAAATTGTACATGCTCTGTTTTTGCCTCATGTACTGTATTTCCATGTAAGTTTGCACACATTTCAGTAAGTAGCTCCACCGATTTCCTATTTTCATAACCACCCCTTATATAAATAAAAAAGGGGTGGTTCAAGATGTTTGCACAGTACTTTGCATCCAAACTCAAATATCTGCTCTAGCTATCGTAAATAAAGCCATTTACAAAAGCATTCCTGCATAAAATTGCACAGTTTGAATGTTATCAGTCCACTAAATCAAAGTTACTCTGCTTTTTTAGTCACTAAAGTAGGTTGAGAGTCAGTGGAGTCAATGCACTGACAAAAACACTGGAGGATTATGTATGAGATATAAGAGAAAACATACTGTATGCCAATGTTTAAGGTCTGGTTTGGTAGACACATGTAATTAGTGAGTGACTCAGCTAGGTAGCATATTAGCATGGCCATGTTAGCTGCTAGCAGTGACAGAGAGTTAGAAATATGTCAACGTTTAGTTTTATTTTTTAAAAGAAAAGTCAAACAAAAAAGTGCTAAATTACTGGCACAGGTGGCAGGACTTAAAAATCCTGTGAGGCCTCTGGCAGCTCTCATGGGTGTCTCCACTTGTAAATGGAGTTGGTATACTTTTCTGTAGGCTCTGGAATACAGATTGAATCTTAACATATGCCAGCAGTAGGCAGGGAATGCCAGACATTAATGAGGTTAAGTTATACACAGCTAAAGTCATCATAATACTCTTAATGATCAACATATATTCTGGCTTTTTTTGTTGTTGTAAAAAACAAAGTCAGATGTATTAACAATACAGGATAATTAAAATAAAATAGTGGATATTGATAGTTCTGTAACAAGGTTTTCATGGTATGAAACGACATTGTCTAATTACTCTGCATATTTTGATGATTGTCGAGTGCACACTGCTGTAACAATCTCTGCTAATGGGGGTGGCAGTAGTCCAAAAAGGCTTATTTTTTTATCATAATGAACTTTTAACCTTTTATCATCAGTTGAGGGTCAGACTAAAGATAGTGCTCCAGGTGAGGCTCGAACTCACAACCTCGGCATTGCTCTGCTGAATACTGTTATATAAGTACCGCGCGCTAACCGATTGCGCCACTGGAGCTTCAGACAAATGAAGTTTCAGTCGTGTCCCTGTCATGAATCTATTCAGCTATTTAAGTGAGCTTTTAACATTTCCACTTACAGCACTGGGGTATTTCCACTTTTAGATTCAGATATGTGTGGGCTTGTATAAACACTGTTCAAAGGTTAGGATTGCATACTCATTATGGAAAAGGGTCTACTCCCATTAGTAGTTTGAGTTGGGGACTGTGTCCAGGTTATTCAAGCAATTAGAGTTAATTCTGTGCAGTGGAGGAGTCCGTTTCTAGGATTTTCTTGACCACAGCATGGTGATTAGCTCTCCAACTATAACCCGGTATTCAGATTTTGTTGAAAATAGCATATTGTAGAAAATTAATCAAGTCCGTTTGACAAAGCCAGAAAGAGTCGGTTGACTGCACTTTGAAACCCTTGGGTGGTTGCACTATACAATTGCGCCAACCTGCTTAGTCCCGCAGATCGGTCATCACAATTACACGTGTTTGGTGGCAACTTGTGCCAAGTCATGAATATAAATCAATGACGCATCAGACTAATCAGTTCAGCCTGAATAAGACCAAGCATCCCAATATAGTAATAGTCTCTATACAAGCTTGCTATGCAGGGCTTTTAGAGTGTACTTGTAGGTGGCAAGTTACTTTAAGTCGTTCAGTAGTTTACTGAACTCAAAACCACTTTACACATTATCCAGTTACAACCTGAGAGCAGTGACTCATTAAGAGACTCCGTGCTCAATAATCAGAATAAAGCAGCCTTTATTGCAGCACATATTTTAAGACCAAGACATTACATGGACCCACTCCATCTTCAGACCCCGGCCTTGAGCTGGCTGTTGGCCGGCAGTGGCTTGCCCATGTGGATCCCCACTGTGAGGCCACATTCTTTGCTGGCATATTTCTCTTTGACCTCAGGCTTCAGCAGGAAACCCTTCTCCTTGTCAAAGTAGTCCAAGGGAGCAAAGTACACAGGTGCTTCCCCACAGAGGTTTTGCAGTCGTGTGCGCCAGCCCTCCAGCATGGAGCTGCGAGATTCAGGAGAACCAGTAGCAGGATCCCAGAAGATCTGAGGGGCAAAAACCTGGAAGCCGCAGTAGTTCAGGATCCCGTTCTGCACACAGGGAGGAGCAGCTGTTACCACATGACAGATCATTTAATGCTTGGCTCTGTTTATAGTGAGACCTCACCTGCAGCGGCCACAGTGTGACATTGATGTCACCATTGATGCCAGTGTCACTGTACACAGATTCAGGACAGTCAGTGGTGAAGGACAGCATGGCTTTCTTGTCCTGGACAGAGAGCAAGGAGTGAGCAAAGAGGGAGAGGACACAGGCTGAACACAGACATGTTGGTGGAGCTCTCACCTTGAAGATCCCCTCACTGTACCGCTTCTCCTGTGCGTAGGCTGAGCCCAACACCCGATCCATCCACCCCTTCATGATTGCAGGAACAGATGACCAGTACATGGGGAACTGGGAACACAGGTTTAATGGTCATTTTGATGTGGACAGCCTTCAGCAGACAGCAAAGACACGTCCAGTCAGACACTACCTGAAAGATGACAAGGTCTGCCTCCTTGAGCTTCTCCTGCTCTTTTTTGATGTCATCTGCAAGTCTGCCCTCCTCTGATGCCAGTTTGATCTCCTTTGCGTAGCAGAAGTTCTCAGCATCCTTCACTCCACCTGCAAATAAAGCTAATGTTTACACCTGTAGCACAATCAAAGCATTGCTATACCTGCAGGATATTTGTATACCAGTGATGTCCTCAGTAGTAGCAGCAGCTTTGAACTTCATGGCGTACAGGTCAGACACCTCTACAGTGCAGCCTTGAGCAGTCAGAGCTGCCACAGCAGCATCTTTGGCAGCAGCATTGAAAGAGGCAGGGCTCTCATGGGCATACACAATCAGCACTTTCTTGGCTGCAAAGCCAAGGAGAATAGACAAGACAAAGTGACCATTAGATCAGAAACAGTTCATTAAAGCATTCAAAATAGAAACACCCATCAAAAATACTTACACATTCTGACACAAGTGCTCCGCTGTAACTGATGATGCTCACAAATCACTAGTACTCCGATGGGAAAAGCTGCTACTGGCGCAAAGCTCAGAATCCAGGTTTTATACACCCAGTGGGCTCTGCTTCAACCAGGTGCAGTCAATCAGCAATCAGAGTCATCACTCTGCCAGCTGGAAGTGGGGATTTTCTCTAAGGCCTGTCATCTTCAGATCTTTTTGTCTTTTAACTGCATGGACACCAAGCATGCGTCTCTCCTACAAGATGATTAAAATTAGTTTTTCAATGTCTGTCATTTAAAAGACATGAAAATTAATCATCTTTCAGAGAAACTGATGTCGTCACCATGACATGACTGTTATCTAAGGGTTAATTAATTCCATTAGATGTTGAAACGAGGAGCTAAGCAATTAAACATGGGAATGATCTTTAATTATCTATATACTTTTGCAAAATTAGCACCAAGATAAAAGTGTGTAGCTATTACAGATAATATGAAAGCAGCCGTGAAATATTATTACTAAATCCTTCATGCCTTTAGCTGGAAAAGCAAATTATAACATGTCAAGTTCAATCTGCTACAGATCGCATAGAAAACATAGGTTGAGAAACAGGCTGTGGCGGGAGCATAAGCTGCAGGTTAAAAACCTTTTCAAACAGAACAACGGGGGTGCAACAAAGCGTGCACGTGTACACACAGTGAAGTCACTCAAAGAAAGCTGCATGCTCCCACTAACATGATTTATATTCTGAAAACACTCCTCATTCTTCACCACTGTGTCAAATTGCCATATTTTGTGGGGGTATATTATGGCAACCTCACGCAGGCCACAGTGTGCATGAGGCCCCATCTATCACATACAACCCCCCCTCTCGAGAACAACACAAACAGACACATAGAAGCAGAGAGATGGAGTAGGCGGCTGGTAGACAAGGCGGAATGTGCGTGTATAACACCACCAAATGACTCTCTCTGACAATGGACACCATTATCTGGCACTGCGTTGTTTTTCTCTTTTATTGGTCTCAGCATATTCATAATTCAACACATGACATACAGGAAACACTAACATAAACATTCTGAATGAAAGAAGAAATCAAGTGACCCATCGGTCAGCTGAGGCTCTCACCTCAAAGACATGCGGCGGCAATGCCAGTTCTAAAACTCAGAATAAACACACCTTGAGGCCGGATGCGCTGGCGGGCAGCTTTTTGAGGCAATTTGGCGGTACAGCAGGGGGAGAGAGGTTTGAAATCAGTAAAAACGCAAGCGTTAGCTTTAAAGAACAAAAAGCAGAGGATGTTAGCACATAGCAAACAGCTGCTGGCAAAGCCGCATGTATTTTTATGCCTCAAAAAGTTGCCGGGACATCACAGCCTTGAGGGAAATGTGACGGATCCATGCCCTTTTCTGCTGCAAAGGAAGTGCTTTAGTACCCATGTTTGGGATAGGTAGGTAGAACTGGCCATAGAAAGAAGATGAGTTCAATTTACAGTGATGTAATGAGATATACAATATATTATACAGCGGTTAATGTGGGAGGTTTATGTTGTTTGATGTAAGCTGGCTCTCTGCCTTGTTATACTTCAAGGAGATTCATCATGAGCAACATAGTTTCTTGGGTAGAATTATACACATTTCTTGTTTGTATTGTTGTTTTTAAGAGGGCCTGTTATGCATTTTCTTATGGTCTGACATATATAGATATATATATATAGAGAGAGAGAGAGATTACAACTTTCATGACCATATTAAAGAGGATCTGTTCTATTCATTTGTAGTCTGTATTTCTATTCCTGGGCACTACTAAAGTACCTTTTAATGAAAACAGCTCAAAATAATCCTTATTTATATTTATTTGATCCTTTCCGCAGCCCTTGCTCCATCCTCTGAGTGAAACAAGTTGTTTTAACTGTGTCGCCGCTCCATGTAAGCTATCTTATTCTAATTGGACACCCCTCGTAAACAGAAGGTTTGAACTACAGGTGGGCGGGACTTCTGTTGTCACAGTAAGAGTAGGAAAAACTGTGTGAAACTGAGCATTTGGCTCACAGGTGTTACTTATTAAACTTTGGCCATGTTTAATATCAGCAACACTGATCATAAACATGCCAAAAGTGTGTGTGTATGAAACAAAAGCTTATGCTTGAGACAGTTTTTTTCCATTCTTAACTCTGAATTCCTTTTAGGATGCTCTGTTTGCAAGAAGCAGCCAATCAGTTAGAAGTTGGCTTGAGCAGGAGAGGAGATAAAAATGCTTTACTTTGCTTGTGATAATCTGCACCAAACCCCAGCATAAGATATACAAGGCTTATTTTGAGCCTGAGTGAATGAGGCAAAACCACTTCAGTATAGTCCAAGAATAGAAATATGGAGCCAGAAACAGACCCCACTTAAATACCTCATCTCTCTTCAACACTGATTCCAGCTCATTTATTTAGATTTCAAGAGGTGTGTGAATGACTGAAACTAAAACACAGTTTGTAGCAGTCGTGTCTTAAATGACCAATCTCAGTGTAGTGCATTTTCTTTTTTAATGTTAGCAGTGGACTTGTGTCTTGATACCCATATTAAAAGAACGCCATTCCCCCTTAAATGCAGCGCTACCCCTTCCCCATACTAATTCAAGCCCCCATGCCCCCACCCATAACTTTATACAAACTGATAAAACTTCACGAAAATTCACCATCAACACAAAGGTCACACAAAGTCCTGTGGTTACGTCCATCCTGTAAAAACTAAGAACAGCGGACATCAACATCCGCTCGGACCACTCCCTCATGTGTTGGTTGATAGGGTCATATACATACACGCACGCTCTCTACGTGCACCCAGATACAGTATATATATATACAAATGTAATCCCCAGGGGAGTAAAGACAGGCAGCACTTGCAGTCAGGTCAGGCTTATGTTTCTATTGCATCGCAGCTCATCGCATCCTTCTGTTGCCAAACAGTTAGACAGCTTGTTTAAGTGTTGTCAGGGGTACAATGGTATTTTTAGGACTAAAAGTAAAGGGGGGGGGGGTTGAGGATTTAATGGCAGAACAGGTGGTGAGAATTCATTAGTGTGTACGCAGAAGTGCAGGTGGAGTGGAGGTCGGAGAGTCCATATCCGATCAATCGTGGATAACAATGGGGCCTCGCATTCTCAGGCTGGGGTGAGGGTGTGGAGGGGCGAGGACAAGCCCCTGCGGTGGACCCTGGGACGCCCTGCGCAGGGTGATTTGCTCACAAGGTTGCCGGCAAGCGTGCCTCAGCTGGGAGCGCGACAGCATCCGTCGAGCCCGCCTAGATGGATGGAGACAACATGGGACAAGATGAGTGAAGAAGAAACAGGGATGCAGAGATAAATAGCATTAATAAAACTAAAAGGATGTTCCTGATCTTAGGCGTTTGGTACTTGTTTTATGCTTCTTCTCTGCCATATTTCAGGGGCTTATATTATGCTTTTCATTCAACTCCAGGTCTGAAGCCAACTTGTTGGTGCCTCAGTTCTACAAAAAACCGACTTCATAGTTGGTTAGTCTGGTTAGTCTGGTTACCATAAACTCATGTGTTAAAATGCACAACTTTGCAGCTGAAATTAACATGTTTACACCTGGGCAGTAGTTCAACTATGCTTGTAGGATTTTGACAATTTTTTAATGCAGTAATCTGAAAAAATGGCATACAGTGCAGTTTGTGCTCAACATCAGGCTGGCTATGTCCATACTATATATTCATCTTTTATTTTTACAACCTTTTCTAACAATTGGCACTACTGACTTTGCAAATTCAGATTAATAATACAAAGATTTGGTAAATTTTATAGGTAAGACTTTATCGATCCCCTAGGAAATTCCCTAGCAAGCCTCGCAGCTGCAATGTCAGCAGTTATAACCCATTAGTATACATTATTCGGAAATGGTATTATAAGTAAATGTACCTTTGGTACTGTAACTGTATTTCACTGCTTAAAAATGCAAATATCAGCAGTTAATCCAACTATTGCCTCGAGGGTCAGGGAAACGATAATTCACTCAACTCAACATGAGTCAAAAGTCCTTAAATAAACTAAACAAAACAAACAACAACAACAAAAATGTTTTTACTAATACTTTAGCACGGACTGACTGATTGTATGTTAACAAGCAGATGAGTAGGTGTACTTAATAAAGTGGCTTCTGAATGTATTTCTTAGCCTGCAAATAATGCTTGTCTGAGACCATTACTCATGTTGACTGCATCAACACATAGAGCCCAAATATACAAATGATGAAACTGACTTCATGAGACAGCTTATTTATCACCGTGGGTTTATATGCAGCTTGACATACTGGGCTACTGGTTGTTAATCATCTGGTTGTTTGGTTGGAAAAAATGTAATCATCAGTCAACATCTGATTCTGGTTTTAGCAGTGTCTCTTAAATATGACCAAGAAAATGGCTTCTGATTTCTCTGATCAGCGCAACTTAAGTAGAAAAGTGCAAACAGCCAGAGAACGGTCAGTTCAAGACAAGAAGATGAAAAATCTCATAAAGAAAGAAAGCTGTGAAGTTTAGGGTAGTTTGAATGATTTAATATGAGCACAGTTCAGCTGGAGGGCAATACATTGCGGATCCAGGCTGTTGAGAAGGTAATTAGATACAACTAGATTCTTCTCATCTCGAGAGATTTACTATAGGAGAGTGCAGCGTGTTCCGAGCACCAGAACAAATACATGTGTCTGTTATGAAGTAATAGAGGAGAACATTTTTGCAGGATTTTCTGGCACGTAGAGGGCTTTGTGGGTAATTTCCAGACTGCAGTGGGCTTTGCGGCGTGACAGGAAAGCACTTTTTACAACCCACAGGCACTAAAGAATCCCAGATTCTTGGGACACACTCACAAGTCTTGGACGGAGCGCTAATTGAATTCAAATGGAGACAAATGCAAGGTGCATAACCACAATGTATAGGTGATTATTCATGGTTCCCTTAGAGCAGACTGAGACTCAATGCACAGCAAAGCTCTTTGTGCAATCTCATTTTCTTCCCCTTTCCTATTGCTGTAAATGTTGTTTCTCGTATTGTGAACGCAAAATACACCGGCTGCCTCCAAATCCCCGCTGCGCTGCACAACTATAATGTGCCGAACCACAGGGATCTCCTGCCGAGCAGATTACAGTACATTATGTGCCAGTACATCCAACAACACGAAATGTGTCTGAATGTGCATGTAAGAGTCTCCACACAAATCTCTCAAGTACAGTATTCCCTGACACTGAGCATCGCGTGCATGTGCTATGGCTCAAAGTTAGAGGACACGCAGTTAAAACACGGGAGGAAAACAGAACGGATTTATCTCTGCTGGTTGTCTGTTCATCTGGTTGTTGGGAGGAAGAAAGCAAACATGTAAATCTATCCTCAAACATATCAGCCTGTCTCATTTATATTCTGTTTTGCTCTGCTTCTGTATCCTAATGTTCCCCATTTCTGACGCTTTGCTATAGACAGTCATTCGATATATGATATTATAACACTGTTAATACTCAGGCATTGTTAAGCACTTTAAGCACCATTTCGCTGTTTTAGCTGTGAAGCTTGTGTATCCATTTTATTTGCAGTTTGATTGCTTAGTTCAGAAGTTCAGAGCCTCTCCAAAGGCAAAGCCATAAAATCTGAAGGATAATGTGACAAATTTGGGGGAGAAATGAGACGCGCTCATTTTCCAGCTCCATATTTAGTGCTTTGAGTGCTCCGGAAGAGTAGAAAAGCGCAATATAAGAATCAGTCCATTTACCATTTGCCACTTATTTTTAATCATGGATTCTACTATAGTAGCTCATCATGATTCACAGTTCAAAGTAAGCTCCTTAGTTTTAGCTTTTCTATCCTTAATCCAGTTTTCTTCTGACTGGCTGCAAAAGATTTAATCACCAGTTGGGTGGGGCTTCCTTGCCTCGGATGACCAATCTAGGGATAACCAATTTGTCTAAGACATCATGAAGACCAAAGCCCTAGCCTTTGGTTCTCAAGGATTACCTTTACATACACTTATTATTTAAAACATTAGCCATGCTAATGTAGAGCTCCACCATTGTAGTATAACTTGGTTGTTGAGTGTTTATCCAAGTTACATTCTACGGTATGTAAACCCTAGATATGGTTGTGTGGGAAAATCTCTGTGAAACTGAAGTTTTGGAAAAATCCAGATCAGCCGATCTGGCACAAGAGCCGGACCACATTCAAAGTCACTTGAATCCCATTTCTTCCTAATTCTCATGCTCGATTTGAACTTCAGAAAGTTGTGCAGCGTGTGCCTGAAAGCACTGAGTTACTGTCATGCGACTGGCTGATTAGAGATTTACAAGCGGTTAAACGGGTGTATCTAAAAAAGTATTTGGTAAGGATATATGAGAGAAAATAAGGAAAACATATTAGGTCTAATTTATAGCAATTTCTTTTTGCAAACATCTAATTTTTGTGATATCTTGGGATTGTCTTACAATTTCAGGAATTAAACCAACTGCCATTCATTTACTCACCAAAATGCAATGGGGTTTTTTTTTCCAATTAAATAAGGAAAAAAAGGCACTGGAGTGCTATTTTTTATCAGCAATGAAAGAAATGAGGAACAGTGGTGTAATAGTTTCGTATTTACTGGTTATTTATGGACTGCAGTCACCTCAAGGGAGGAAAACATTAAAAGGTAGTAAAAGTGGGCAGGAACCACTGAATATGTTCTTTATACCTGGTTTGTACTTTGAGTGTAAATCGCAATCTACATGTGAACAAAATACTTTAACATACAGTCTTTACATGAAAGCCATGAAAGATTGCTAAAGATTATTATAGTTCCCAGAGGATGTTCTCGCTTACTTTCTTTAAGTAGACTTCAGGAATAGTTCTCCGGGCTACATGAACGACACTCTTTGGATGTTGGCTGCCTTTTGTTCCATTTACTGTTGATTTCATGCACCTCTGCCTCAATAATGCTGAGGTCCAGGCCCTGGGGGCGCCAGTCTTTGACTGATGGTGTTCCATTCTCTGTTTTTCTATCCAGGTATGTTTTTATTGCACTGGCAGTGATTTTGGAATCATTGTCCTGCTGAAAAATTAAGCCATGCCAAGCAGATCCTTTCCAGATGGTATTGCACGGTGGATGAAAATCCGACGGTACTTTCTGGATCTACAATGCCATCAAGTTTGACAAGATGCCCAACACCACTGGCAGAAATGCAGCCCTAAACCATGACAAAGCCTCCAGCATGTTTTACAAATATCTGTAGACACTCCATCTTTTACTTTTCTCCTGACCTCCTCTAAACATAATGATGGCAATTCAAATAAAAAGTCTTTAATATGGATTGATCACTCTGTAAGACCTGCTGCCACTGATTTTCAGTCCAGTTCTTGTGTGATTTGGCAAACCTCAGCCTTTTCGCTTTCACTTCCTTAAGAACGACTTCTTGACAGCCCCCATTCTCATGAGACCATTTCTGATGAGGCTTCAGATGGATCAAGTAAAGGATCAGATACATCTCTCAGGTCCTGTGACAGGTCTTTACTGGACTTTTTTTTTCCTATTAAGGATTTAGCCTTAAGATGCTATTCATCTGTTGCAGATAGTTTGTTTTGGGGGCTTTTTAGGCCTGTCACTTGTCAAGTTTCCTCAAAACAAAAAAACAAAAAAGGAGAAGAGAAGAGTGGCTAAAGACTATTGCACAATACACAATATTTTTTAAAGTTTAAAAAAAAAATCATATCTCTTGCATTTTCCTGTTCATAGTTTCAAATTTTTTATTGCCTAACTAGTAGAATTGTTTTAATGACGCTCCACTGCGTCACCTAAAATGAAACACATTAATTTGTCATCTCTACTTTCATTTCTATTTATCTCTCTCCCATCCCCGAATGAGTGGGAGACATCTCCAACTTGTCTATACTCTGTGTTTTCATCATACTCAGAGAGAAGGAGAAGCAAAGAAAGGGAGTTGATGAAATCTCTGATCATTTCTCATTAGCACCAACCTTTCAGGGCACATGTATTAATGCATTTTGTTCAGAAAGGCATTAATTGTCTCTACAAGGAGACAATTAAACAAAGGGTGCAGAATTCAGATCGATGCTGTCGCACTGACACGGCCATGTTGATCTTGGTGGTAACTGAGTGATTCATGCAAGTGCAGCCATGGTTAATGTGGTAATGATATTTCCACTCAGGGCACAACGGTGCCAGGCTCCATCTGCACCAGTTAGCCTCCTCTAATTTTAGCCCCAGCGGTCCGAGGGCGGCTGTGAGAGCCGAGCGCTATGGCTCATTTAGACACAGGCTTAATGGAGGAACATCTTTCTCTTGCACATGGGAACACACACACATACGTGCATGAGTCCATGCGGGAATGTGCATGTGTACATTTAAAGAAAAAGTAAATGGATGTATATTCAATCACATTAAAAAGGTATATTAATGGCTAAAGCAAAAAGAAACAGACCATGAAGGTGAATACACTCGAATGAAGAGGCTTTTTGTTAAAAATGTATACCTGTATTCAAAGCTTTAAAAACATTTGTTTATAATGCAAAAAAACCAACAGCAACAAAATCAATGGCAGGCTGTTCCAGCTGAAAAGCTGGAGGATGATGAAACAGCATGTTTTGAACAGCTGTTTATGGCACAGTTAATCGCATTTATTAAATTTTTATCAAATTACCTGAATGCACCATGAAATCTTACATTTCAGCTGGACTTTGATTAAATCTTTAGAAGGTATACCATCTTTTCACCCGTGCCTTCAAAGACATGCTTGTGCTTATGAGAAGATTCATCATAAGTGAGATATAATATTCAGGTTCCCAAGGGGAACCTGAATGTCTGCACCACCTAACCCTCAGACCCACAGGGCTAATGTAGCTAAAAGGTAACTGAACTGAATCAGACAGCAGTAAATAAATAACCAGAAATCTGACTGAGACAAATCCTTAAGCGCCTTGAGGCAACTATTGTTGTGACTTGGCTCTATATAAATAAAATTTGAGTGAAGCACAAGATTAATGTCTATATCGGAAAAAATGCATCCACATCCTTGACTGAATCCAAGTATGGAACTAGTGTCAAGGGTTTGAACTGGAATTGTTGTTCTCTGTTTGCTTCTTTGTTCTCTTTACTGTTAGTTTTGATTTTCAGTGTCTTCAGTTCCAGATAAATGTTAGCTCTAGTTTGTTTGTGTCTGCGTTTCACTGTTTCCAGTTAAAAACTATTTAATTTTTTTTAGTTATCAGGCTATTATGTCGTCCATCTTTGCTCTTTAGCTCTACTTCCCTTCCTCATTGTCAGTGATTGTCCTCTGCTGTGTGATTCACCTTCACTTGTGTTTCATTACCACACTGTGTTCATGGGGTAATCCCCTGATTAGCCCATGTGTATATAAAATAGTCCAATTCTTCTCCTTAGTCTCTGTTTACTTAACTGCATGTTCTCTTGTGGTGTCTGGATAACATCTGTTTAACATTTGGGCTTTTATCAGTGAATATACAGCTTGTTGTTAATTGGTCTGTTGCACTTTGGTTGTTATGTACTGCACACTCCCCACAGTCTGCAAACTTTAACAAACTGTGAAAGGGGCCGAATTTAGATATAGTGAACCTAAAACCACAAACCAAGTATGAAATTTGTACTATTTATAGATCCATTAATTTTCTTCCACGTATCTAATTTGAAGGAAGGGTGTTGAGTCTATCTCAGTGGCCATAGGGCAAGAAGCGGGGTAGACCCTGGACAGAATCACTAATTAACCTAAAGCCTTTGGACTGCGGGAGGAAGCCACAGTACCCCGAGAGAAACCACGCAGACACAGGGAGAACATCTGCACAGAAAGGACCTTCAAATCCAGGACCTTCATGCTGTGAGGCAACAGTGCTAACAATCACACCACTGTGCTGCCTAAGCTTCTTACTGATTTAAAATCCTTTAAAGTTGTCAAAACCCCTTAAATCCCCCCAAAAATAGTACAATATGACATGAGTGTGTTAATCAGTTTCTTCCAGGAGAAAATTTTCCATCCAGTTGGTCAAAACAGTGTTGAATGATGCGCTGATGTGTTTGCACTCTTAGGGCATTGTGTTGTATCCTTTTGAGCTGATGTGCATTGTGCATCTGTCTCAAGGTCACCATGAGACAAAAATAACTCGCTGTCCATTTCTGTCCCAGCCTATTTCCTCTCATCTGCTTTCGCTCAGCTCTCAGCATCTTCCTTCAGACACACACACACACACACACAACGAGCCTATCAGAATTCAAGAAAGGGTCACCTTTGCTTACCTGGTCTCCCGTGTGACAAGGAAGAAGCTGTCATCGGGAGCGTCAATCCAATTGGGGCGCCTCTTGCGAATCATCACTCCTCCCCTGGTATTTCCACCGCTGCTGTTGCGGCCGTTATGCTGCAAAACATACATCCGAACGTTACAAAGAGCAGCCGATGCAGCTGTAGACAAAGTGTCAGGCAAATAGAAAATAAGCCTACCATGAGAGGGCCACCTGTTGTACCTGGGTTCTCTGCAAAAACAAACCCACAGCAGTGAGAGAAAGAGGCAAAGTACACATGAGGGAAT
Organism: Oreochromis niloticus; assembly: GCF_001858045.2. Taxonomy (NCBI): domain Eukaryota; kingdom Metazoa; phylum Chordata; class Actinopteri; order Cichliformes; family Cichlidae; genus Oreochromis; species Oreochromis niloticus. The sequence goes on from NC_031973.2 coordinate 10,574,077, forward strand.
CTGCCAGTTGCGAGTAGTATTGATTGGTTTTATTTCTTGTCCTAGTTACAAGTTGTGCAACAAATGACTGTGTTTCAATTTCAGTAAAAAAAAGTGAAGTTACCAATAAAAAACAAAGTGTCAAACTGAAGTTGAACCATCCAAATTATCCAAATGACCCCCATCTGCTGATTCGTTTTCATTAGAATTAGTTGTCATTCTCTCCAACGAGCTAGTTTAGATAAGAAATGGCAGAAAAGGTTATCAACTCCAGATGTATTCCTACTAATTGGATTTTTTATTAAGCATAACGATAACAAAACATTGGATATCAACACTATTTATTCCCCAGACTTAATTCACATTATGAGTAACTTAAAAAAAAAAAAAAAAAAAAAGAAGGGATGCATTTTCTTTTTTCTTTTGAATGTGGGGGGCTTTAAACAGAATGGACTTTCTGCTTTTGAGCAGGATTAAGTTAAGCAAATCTGAAAATAATTACCTTTGTGGGATTAAATCAGATCTCTTTCTTTTTACTGATTAATAAGAGTCTGTGATGTACCTGTGCGCCTGTCTGGGTCAGCCCTGCTGTGGTGATGATAGCTGCGTTTTCCCAGCATGCCGTGAGGCCCGTGTGGTAGAGAGGAGAGGAGGCGTCGAGGGGGAGGCGTCTGAAGGCCCGGGGTGCGGTGGGAGCGAGGGGCGTGGGTTGCTGGACGCGACTCTGGAAAAGACACACCGGAGGTGCATGAAGTGGCTCCTATAGACCATCCGAGTCATTTCTGCTCATGTTTTATTGGCTTAATGGGTTAGACTCCTACTGCTCAAACACTGTGTGTGTTCATTTACCTAGAAACTGCAGAACACTGGTCAGAGTGCTCCTTTGGGCGGCTCTGGTTTTAGGTAGGCGAGTCCCCTGCCCTTCCGACACCCTTAACATGTCTAAACCAAACACACATACACAGAAATTTGTGTCAATCCCCTCTTCTCCCTGTATTTAAATAATAAAAAACAACCCTATTTATCCGTTTATCAACATGAACATCTCATGCAGATGAAAATGGTCTCTTCTCAGGTACATGATTATGGATAAAGACCACAAGATGCAGGATTTGATGCAAAGGAGCAAATGACTGAGGTATTTTGCAGCGACTTGCTCTAAGGGAGGAGAAATCTCCCCGCCTCTCACATGCGCATACAGATGTCAGCACATGCTTACATGCATGAAAACATATCGTAGACACACATACATTCAATTATGAAGACGGCATGACAGCAGGCACTGGAGGTTGAGTCCATGCTGAGGAGTGGGGGAGGCGGGGGTGCCGCTGTGCTTCCTCTGAGTGTGGTGGAGTTGATGGACAGAGAACACGGACACATGAAGCACAAGGACTCGGAAGAGATGCTTTCAGGTGTGACTTTATTGCAGGTCTACTCTCACATTCACACAGCAATGAAAGAAAAGAGCAAAAAAAAAAAAAAGTAGAGGTAGAAGATGAGATGAGAATATTGCAACAATCGTTAGAGAATGAAAGATGAGGGAGGGGAAATCGAAGGCGAGAAATGAGTCTGAGTGGCAAATCCTGTCCACAGGATATACGAGACAGGGTGGATTCATATGAATATTGCATGATTTGAAACACAGGAAATTAGCTGAGTGAATAATACGGCAAAAGGTCCATCCCCAAATGGGATCTGGACTGCTTATGAGTGGGCCTGATCTACTAAGGGCAATTCAGCCAGCAGCTATACCCAAGTCTTCTCTTCACCTTCCTTCCTTCAGGGTTCCAAATCTGTCTGAAGCTCACAATCAATCCAAACAGTTCACTTTGTCTTGTACACAGATACACACATGATCAATAGGAGGGAAAAACGCATGTGCAAAAAAGAAAAGTTTAAATTAAAAGATTCTTTGAAAATGGTGATGGCAAAGACAGTGAAGCTGAGGTTCAGTATTTACAATGAACATATGTGGCTGAGACAACTCGCTCAGTCATAACAGCACAGACTGGACGCACCTTTACCAGGAGCGCCGTGCAAAATAGAGCTTTTCTTAATAAAATACATTTCCTCTACCAGCAACTTCAGCAAATATATACGGCTCAGACTAGACTTCTACTGGATGCTGTTACAATCTATTTATTATGACAGGAGCGACTTCAGTCAGTGTGTGTGTGTGTGGGTGTGTGTAGCCCTGTTTAACCACTCGAACAATGGCTTTCAGTTCAAAGTGACTCAGAAACATAACAACAGGCAAAAGAATAAAAAATTAAAAATAAAGAAAAAACACGAATGAAAAGATGATCAAAACTCATAGTTATGAGGACAGGCAGTCTTTATTGGAAACGGGGTGGGAGAATACAAAAAACAAAATAATAATAACAATAATTATAATAAAAACAGAAAGAGACAGACGGAGGGGGTGGGTGGGGCAGAGGCGGGCAGAGATGTCAGGGGTTGATGGTGGGGCAGTCGGGGTGAGGGGAGGTGTCTGTGTGTTGGTGTGTGTCTCTGTATGCTGTGTTCTGTCTGGAGATGTGTATGTGTGTATCCATGTGGCAGAAGTTAGGAGGAATTGAAAGAGCTCTTACACTCTGCCTTTATGGCCCCACAGTTAATGGGGACAAAGGGCCGGCGCGCAGCACGGCGCAGCCTGATGATGTCACGGCACATGTGCCGGGCCAGCTTGGTGAGGCGGGTGGCCTGCAGCAGGAAAGCCTGCTTGGTCTTCATGGAGGATTTGGGGCTGTTGCTGTTTCGCATCGGCACCATGTGGTTGGACTGGCGGGGAGCGTGACTCCTTGAGCGAGACTCCTGAAATCGAGGGAGGGACAGAAAGGAAGGAAAAAACAAACAAACAAACAAAAAAAAAACACAGAAAAGAAAATTAAATCAGTTTGACATCTGGCAGAAAAATGTAAAAGTCAGAGATGGTTCAACAAATTCACTGGTTTTCAAACTCTTGGGCTGGCCCCCCTGCTCTCGGTAAACTGGGATAACCAGGGGGAATAATGGGAACTTCAGTTGAATGATTATATTTTTGCAGGGGGAAAAAACTCAACTTCATTTAAATGCAGCCTTAGTCCATATGTGAGCATCAAAGAGCTGCACTGAGCATAAAAACTCAAAAATAGACGATTTTGTTAAAAAAAACCCCAAAAGTGTATCATGTTAAAAATTCCAATAAAAAAGGGAGAAAGGGTTGGGTATATATATCATGCTGACCTTTACGTAACCAAAATTTAACTTTGATTTGGTTTTATTAACAATGGCTATTAATTTAAAATGTAGGGTGGAGGCTTTCTTGGAGGGGGGGGGGGGCATGCCAGAAAAGGTTTGATAACCACTGCACTAGCTTCTGTATCACTGGATTTTATTTTGAAAATCCATTATCAAAACATTCACATTGGCTGGTTTGAAGGCTTTAACAAAAATCTGAAAAACAAATGAGATTTTACTGTTATTTATTATTAAAAACATGTATATTAATCACAAAACTGTTTTGTGGTTCAAACTGTTTTAGAGGGGAGTCTAATTCACTCTGTCGTCACTGTGGAGGCTACTGTTTGTGATGCTGTTGAACTGTATTGTGTAATACAGTGAGGCGAATCTAATCATTTGCCCGCCCCGCTTATGCCAGCGGATAATTACAGCCTCCAAAACGGCCATAAAGTTGAATCAGCACCCTTCTGAAAACAGTTTAGATAAAAATCGAGCATTACAACCTTCCTGAGGGGAGGATTTATTGCAGGGCCGCTGCATTAGACTGCATTAGATAACTGGCAATCGAGCTTGTTTTGTGATACAGAAGCAAAGCCACTGTTTTCACATGAAGACTGATATTAGTAAAAGCTTCTATTATGGTTTCCATCAGCCACTTTCTTGGACTACTATTATTTTTACGTTTGGATATTTTGATATTTGGTCACTGCATCCATACAATTTACATCAAGATGGTAAACGGGTTAAACTACTGGGTGCCTGATGGTCCCTTAAAAAGATTTGTACTGCAGCACAATCAGCAATCTCTCCGGTGAGTCATCATGCAGCTAAACTCCAACTCCTTCGTCTTACACTGCAGCTAGCAATGGTAACCCTCGTTCTGCTCTGCACCAACGAGGGGCTTAGCATAGAGCACGGCTGGGTAATTAATCTTCCCAAGAGGCCACGAGAAACTGGGACTGCTATGAAGGGCTGCACCAATAGCTTATAAAGAGATAAAAATTAATACTGAGCAGAATGGAGATCAGCTTATCGGTACAGCCCTCCACAACAGTCCAAGTTTCTCATGTTCTCAGTTTCTCCTTGAGAAAACCGATTGCCCACCTCTGAAACAGAGGCACATGAACCAGTTCTCCATCTGCTCCAAGCTTCTGGTTATGGTAACCTTCAGCTAGCAGCGGATCACCAAAATAACCCACACTACCATCACCAGCTGCATTCCAGTTGAGGAACATTTTTACCACAGCTTAAGATTATCTTTTTGGGATTGCCTCATCAGTGATGTGAAAGGGCCAGGAGCTAGCTGGTTTCTAGTGTCTGAACTTAAAATAAAGGCGAACTGTGGCCAAAAGAACAGCTTAAAATGTGTCACCAAATTTAAAGTGTCAGGAACGCTGCATCACACAGGAGGTACAGATTTTGACAAGTTTGTTTCAAAGGCTTTGTTTTTGTCTAACTCTTCAAAAACCCTGAGTATAAGTGACTAAATATATGAACATGTTTTAAGGACCTGCAGAAACCCTTCCCTGTACCCTCCACTGAGCTTACATTGCTTGCTGGAGTGGGTGAGGTCCTCTCCTCTGGACCCTCAGCTCTGCTTGGCATCTTCAGACCACCGTACTTCTTCCAGTACATCCAGCAGGAGACGCACAGACGGCACTGCATGTTTGGAGGCCCCCATGAATACCACTGGGCTGACTGCATGGCTGTTAATGTACGAAATCCATTAACACTTGTTAGAGAGCTGGCAGAAAAAAAACTGGTCTCAAGACACTAAGAATATTGATCTCCATCTTTCGCTGTGTGACTTTATCAATATTCATACTACACAAGACGTCACTCTATATGTCTGCTACTGACTTTCAGTGCTTACAAACATGAAACAGTGCACGAGGCCATTGTACTGCAAAGTGAGCAGATATTAGTCATTTAGATTTATCATTTCCATCAAATAATTTTAGTTGTCAGCATTTAAAAAAAAAAAAAAAAAAAAAAAAAAGATATTCTACCTTTTACAGTAGATTTTAAGGGGAACGTTAGGATGTGTTCAAGAACTACCAAGCAGAACTCCGGTTATAATTTTTACAATTCTCCCAGTTCTCAGTGCAATTGAGTCCCACCAAGGGACACAAAAATGAATATCATCAATAAAACATGACAGCAGAATTCTGCAGCAGACAGATTTGTGTCCAGCAGAATTATTACTACTGAAAAGTCAAATATCCAGAGAATCTTGCAACTTGTGTTATAGTGGATTGTTATAATTCAGAAACAATTATGTTGAAGGCACTTTATGCTCCTTAGATTTTTGTTGACAACCACCAGTTGCAAGGGGCAAAAAATGTGTTTCCTCCAATAGGTTGATTTAAGGTGAAACTGGTCATAAAGAGTTAAACACTGCTGCACCAAAAGCCTTGGGGTGATGGGTTTGTTTTGGTTGCTAGCAGACTGCCACAGTTGCCTGCAGTTTGCACGTAACATTTAGATTTACCTACAAATATATGCCAGCCCTTCCCTGAGCAGCAGCAAAACTGCACGGCACTACACAACCAGAAGCAGAGGCTGTCCACCTTCAGTCTGTTTGGGAAATACTTTTCCCCCCTTCTTTGTGATCGGTGGTTGCCGGGGGTCATCAAACGCTCTCTGGGCCTTTGTTCCAGGTTATTTATCAAAATTATTGCACCCATGCTTAAAAATGGCTCTCCTTGTAAGGGTGAAAGTAAAAGTAATAATAGAAGAGATAAGAAAAGAAAGCAAAGTAGTTAAAATTATCTTGGTTTCGCTCTAGACATGTGTGACTTGGGCTGTGGCTAACCGCCCTGCTTGCTAATCCTCTGACAAAGTGAAATCTAATATTTTTAGGCAGCTAGAGGCACTCTGTTAACACTCTGGGTTACATACTGTGGGACAATGATTTCCCCTTTTAGTCTGTGTAGCTGTTAATAATAAGCAGATAAGCAGTGACTGAAAATAAAAGGAAAGCATTTCTTCTTTAAGTAAGAGAAGCGACAGCTGTCTAAGGCTTCATTTGTTTCCATTTGATTTCTAATTGACTTATGTTCACTGCCTTCACCACTTAATTTCACACTTGCCATGGCTAATCACACACTCACTCACTCTCACACGCACACACTAACTCACTGTAGCAGCTTTCGCAGGCTCTGCCCCCCCCTGCTGCGTGGTAGGCCCCGGGGCCCGCGCCGTTCACTGTCGCCATCTTGCCATTGGTCATCGAGATCTGGTTGGGGTTGGGTTTGTTACTGTCAGAGGACAGACAAAGTGATTTAGGAAGCAGAATGACAGCAGCTATACTGCATAAAATCATCACCTGTCCACCACAAGCAGAGTAACAGACAAAAGACATCCAATGTCATCTGCAAACACTGAAATATGAAATAAAGAAACTTACTATGTGGGGATATAAACCTGCTTCAGCTTGCTTTCTGCCTCTGCAGCCTTCAGTCTCTTCTGTTCAAAAAAAGGGGATTTCTTCATTAATCCACAAATAAAAACAACTGTTGCCTTTAACAAGCATTGCTTCAAATAAAACTCAGCCCTGCATCCTGAAAGTTGGAGTGTGGAATTATAGTGATAATGATTAAATCTGTCGTTGTAATTCAAAGGAGTTGTTTTCTTCCTCTATGCTTTTTAGGGGCACATAAACACTATTTATATCTGAGCACATGAAATCCTTGGAGAGCAAAGGCTATCCCTTTGTGCATGCTATACATTTGGTTGCTCTTCTCAAACAGAAGGACCTTTTTAACCCAACTTTTTGCTTCTTTGGTTGTAAACATGTTCTGCACCACCACGCCTATCTTAAGGGGCACTACCCTGTTTCTACACAGAGGGCAGTTTTATCATAAGACGTACCACTTAGTCTGTGAATGGCTATATAAAGTTTTCAATAACTCTGGGGGGAGGGGGGGGGGTGTTTAGTAGGCCATGCAGCAAACATTTTTCAAATTTATTAAGCAATGGAGGTCTAAGGAATGGTGCAATTGAAATAGAAGTAAAAGTATCCTACAGTTTTTAAGCTGCACTCATACAGACTGCCACTTCAGAATTAATCACTGCAAATACCTTTATATCGTTATAATAAAAACATAACGAGCACCATTTTGCTATGTCTGGCAGCTCAGAGAAAAAAAGTAACAAAAAAAAAAAAAAAAAAAGGACATTTCAAAAGTGGTCAGAGGTGTGGGTGAGAACTTTATTTCAATAAAAAGCCTGTTTCTAGCCACTTCTACTTATTTTGTATCCCTAGGGACAAGGTTATAATTTTAAAACTGAACAAGCATGAAAACGTCACTTTTTAAGAGGGTAAAAGCATTTTTGTCCCTTTTATTTTAAAATGTTGTGGGTTTTTGTGCATTTTTAAAAGGAAACAAAATCTTGTGCTTAAGCTATTTTTTGAAGATGTTGACTGCCTGATGCTGTTTTCCTTCTTTTTTTACTCTTGCAGCTTCAAATAAACATAAAAACTGGAGTATCCTTTTCAGATTAAAGTCCCTTGTAGTAGTCAATAAAAAAAACAAAAGTAAACAAACATAAAGCTAGGACAAAGTTGTCTTATTTATTTATGCAGGAGGAGTTTTTACCCACTAGAAGTGCAATGCAGTTGTTAGTGGTGGCATCGTTTAGTTTAATCTTGTGTAAATGTAAGAATACACACAAATTTCACAAAAAAGATGCATGTAAAGAGCAGCTACATGATTTTCTCACCTGTTGCACATATCTGTCTGTAGTCTTCCACATGTAGTAATACTCTATGATACTGGTCAGAGACTTCCACGGCAGCTTCACAAGAAGAAACGGTCGAGCACGGGGAGAGAAAGAGAGACAGACACAGAGCAAATTAATGATATTAATATCTCATGTTCTTGCCATCTGGGTGCGAAGCCTTCATGTATATTCATGAGCTAGAGGCATCGTGACCACAGAGGCTCAGAGTTACTGGCTTTGCTTGGTTCTGGGCCTCAGATGGAAACACAGAGAAATTCACACATTTAATAAGTATTCATGAGCACCTGGTGCCACCGCATACACCCATACCCTGGCTTTATTGTACAGTAGAGGTAGATGGTGGGAAGGAGAGTTCAAAAGAACCAAACAGTCATCCCTCACCCCCACAGGCTTGAAAGGCGAGTGCTAAAATTGGTAATTTTGTGCTTCACAGAACAGCAGCTTCAATTTATGCAGATTACAATGGATTTCCATTGTGACAGATTTTCACTGATGAGGAGGGACGACTCTTTGGAAACTTCTCAAAGCCCCAAAGTTGAACCTCTCAACTGTCCATCGGCATGCTGTGAATACATTTCACCACATGAAGACTAACTGCACAGTGAGCAGTCTCTCACAGTAATGGGTAACAACCAATCAAATGCTACATAAAAACAAAACATCTTAATAGCACCATAAATAATGTAATATTCTTTTGAACAACTTCTACGTTAACAGGATTACCAGGCAGAATGATTGCAAAACACTTACAAAGTCTTGTCGGATGTCATTGAAGTCTTTTCCATATTTCTCTAAAGCCTCTTCAAACATGGCAGCTTCCGAGGCGCTCCACTCCTCCATCTCATCCCTACAAAGCACCGGGCCCCCCGCTGGGACCAGCACGCTCAGCGCACTGGACAAATCGTAATTATGGCGGTGCAGTGTGTCCATCGCATGGAACTGTAATCAATGCATGCAGAAAAAAGGCTTACAAAACCATCAATTAAATCCCAGCGAGGTGCTGCAGGGTTCGACTGTGTGTGTCCCACTGACCAGTGTGATATCTCGAGAGGCTGCAGCTGCACTCATGTGTAAGCTTGGCTGTCTAACAGAGCTGCTGCAGTCCAGCGCTCGGGCAAAGGTCCCGACCGCCCTGAAAATTACCCACAGTCAGTCAATACATGATACATATATGCACAGCTTACTGCATGGTCTGACATATTAATGTGCAGGACTTGTCTGCAAAGTAAACACAAACAGCCTCGCAGCTCAAAATATGCACTGGGTGGTATGTAGCAAAAACAAATGGCAAACACAGATGAGTCGTTCATCAGAAACAGTAAACAGTCGTTTATTAACCAAAAAGCGATTTAAATCTCTGCACGATTCATTTTTAATTCATTTTCATTCTCCCTTATAAACAAAAACCCATGACAAATTCACATATTGAATGAATAAAAATGAAAATAATGAGCCAAACTTATGAGCCATGGCTCATAACAGTGTGCATTTATATTATCTCACACACTAAATATTTCAGCCAATCCTTCACAGCACCACGGGCTATTAAAGTGCCAAAACCCAGAATTATTACATCTGTGAAACTGCCTATCCAGTGCATGCGATCAAGAAGTTGTTGATGTCGATGTGAGGGCGACCTACCGTGCCACCACTAAGAATTGGTCTATCTGTTTGTTGGTGAGTGGGCACTCTGGATCCCACAGTTTCTCTTCTAGTTTGGCCTGATCTCTCTCATCTGCCTCACCTGCAAAACCCAGAGACAACAGCTCACACACAGCAGGATAACAATGGATTTGGCTTCCACGCTTATTTCCTTATTAGTGATGGTTTTAATTATAAACTAATTACATTTTGTTTATGCTTTAGAAAATGGGCTGAGAAACAAATATAAAAGGTGAAATCTGCAATTCACCTTCTTGTAGCATTTCAGGTACATCTGCCTGAAAACGCGGTCCCACTCTGATCTCTCCTTTGTCAGCCAACAGGGTTTTCTGTGTTGGGTCATACACCAGCGAATAGAAGAAGGTATCCTAAGGAAAACATCACATCCATTAATGTGGAGCTTCCCAGATTTTGGCAGGGCTGGGATTCCTGTGATCTCCAGGTGTTATAACAGATATAATGATACTTATGTGACAGACAACATGCCAAAATATAATAAAGAGTTTCAGTAAAAATATAATATAATCAGTCAACTGAGAAGGACCCTGTAGTTCCTAGAGAAAAATGTTTCTTTCCCAACCGGTTGTTGCTAGGTGAAATTGGGTGCAAAGAGTGTGACGGTTTGTGAAGTTTTTTTGGTGCAGCACTGTATACCTGTGTTACTAATTTCACCTACCAACTGCCAGCAACCTCCAGCAATCACTCAGCGAAAAAGTGGGGAATACACATTTCCTAGCAACTGGTGTTTGCTGACAGGTCAAGGCTTGCTTTACCTTAGCTTTTTGATAATATTGTCAAGTTTATGTCTATCCCAACAGCACCCTGTATTTTCCTGATGAAAGAAATTAAACAACATTTTCCTCTCTTGGTTAACAAAACCTATTTTATAGCAGTGTGAACCAATGCTGAGTCTGCCTCCATGCACCAGAGAAACTTGTGCACATGATGTTACAAATGCAGAAAGAGAGTGGGCCAAGGTGCGGGCACTAATTTGGATATTCATAGATTTGCTCATAGTAAATGATCGACAGTTGCATCTAAACCATTTAAGACACAAATGGATTATTTGTATTGAAGCAGATTTCTAATGTGCGAGTCTTTTTCAGGAGTTTAATAACTGGCAGGGAAACATCTGAAAAGCCTGAATACTTTCTGAAGCAACAGAATTTAAAAAAAAAAAAAAAAAAATGAAGAAAGAAAGAAAAAGCATGTAAATTATGACCGGACTTTCTATGATGCAGCTTGAGGTAACAAAAACCAGAAAGAGACATCAATTTGTCCCCCCCCCTCTCAGGCTTACCTCTTTGTCAAGGTATGAAAGAACGGCTTCAGTCTCATTCAATAATGCGACACTGCACTTCCCCCTAATGGAGAGAGAGAGGGGGGAGGAAGCACACACCATATAAAAACACAAACAAAGGAAGTGTGCACTGTGTGATGGATGCGTTCATGGCTGAACGAGTGACTATCCATGGGCACTGCCTTTAGTTGACAAGCTGTACGGTCCATTTTGTGTATGTATTTGTATGCCTCTGTGCACTGTACCTGATGTGTGTGGCAGGTAGACTCTCATACTGCCGGGAGAGGAAGAGCTCTCTGTGGCGGAGCTGGTGTTTCTGTTTTTCTGTTAGCTCTGTGTCTGTTGGGTTCTCCTTCTCCTCCTCGAGCTCCTCTGCAAAGGAAAACACAAAACAAACAAATCCATTTTATGAGACACTTTTGTCATCAATATATCCCAGAGACAAAAAAAAGACAGTGACTGATAAATGTAAAAAAACCCAAAAAAAAAACCATTAAAAAAAAACAAACAAACAAAAAAAAAAAAAAACACACACAGATTCTTCCATTTATCCCTCAGACTGTAATAAATCACTGTAAAACATTGCAGGCACTGCACACACTTTAAATAAATATAATTCCATAAGTGGACTTTCAATATACTAGACCTTATATAATGTCACATCTATATGAGGAAAATGCATGCATTTGTCAGTTTCAGAGAGAAATAGAATTATTTTGGACACAGTCAGTAAGGTAAGACAAGATCTTAATTAATATGTTTGACATTTACAGGGGAATGACTTCAGCAGCTTTCACACTGTATACAGTGAAAGATCCCAAGTAATGCTGAAAGAGGAAGCAGCAAAAAGTGGTGTTCAATTTGAAAGTGAAATTTCTCAACTGCCACAAACATTATTCCATTCACCTGCAATGTGCTAAGGAAACAGCAACAATTGTTTTGCTCGATTGATTAAAACCCAGACTGCCAATCACGCATCAATAGCTAAACTTTGAAAACATGACAGTATTGTTTGCTGAAGACAACATGTGGGTGGAACAGCAGCAGCAGGGGAAAAGAAAAATACACCAACATTAGAGTCTGTAAATTGTTGGCATTTCAGTTAATGTTACATTGAGAAATCGTGAAAATGTAATATCCTGTAGAGTTACTGTTACAATTTATAAACTGCAACAGCTAGCATTTGTTGCAGAAATTACTCTGCACAACATCTGCAAAGGCTCAGGTTTTTGTAAAATACTATTATATATAATCCCCCTCTCACCCTGTGGGCGGTCTTTATTTGTTCTTCCAGCTCAGGTCCTCTACCAGAGGCCTGGGAGCTTGAGGGTCCTGTGCAGTATCTTAGCTGTTCCTAGGACTGCGCTCTCCTGAGCACAGATCTCAGATGTCGTTGGTGGAATTTGCTGGAGCCGCTCTCCCAGATTCTTTTTTTTTTTTTTTTTGGGGGGGGGGGGGGGGGGGGGGGTCGTCACTGCTCCGAGTGTTACCATGGGGACCAAACTTGACTTCACTCTCCATCTTCTCTAGCTGCTGTCTCAGCCCTTGGTTTTTCTCCAGCTTTGTGTTTGTCTTTACTGATGGTGCCATCACTATGGCCTTTTTCCTCTGCTTTTCCACCACTACTCTGTCTAGTTGGTTAACCATCGTTATCCCACAGGATCTTAGCTCGGTCATCTTTGGAGTCGTCTCCCGTTTCGACCTCAAGGCCATACCTGTGTTCCTGTATACTATGCCAGGCACTTTGTTATGGTGTTGCCTGTATGCCCTGCCTGTTAGCATCTTGCACCCTGCTGTTATGTGCTGGATTTACTCAGGGCCATCTATACACAGCCTCTACCTGGGGTCTTAACCCCCCATTGATCTTGTGCTACCATGATTAGTGTCTCTGTACTGTCTTTCATTCCAGCCAATGGTAGGATTTTTTTTTTTTTTTTAAACCCAGAAACATCTCATTACGATGTCATAAGCTTAGTTAATATTAAAACAAATGTGTCTGATTGTACCCTATCCAGTACAAAAGAGTAGGAATGCCGTCTGCTGAGATGTTAAAGGATCTAAATACTGTGTGATTTCAGTGGTCCACAGGCTTAATAAAATATCAAGTTTGATACACGCAGACTGTACAGTGCCTGCTGAATTGAGGCCAAAATGTACAGCTGTTATTTCTCTTTCGCTTCTTTCAATTCAACATCCCCCTTGGCTCAGCCTTAACAGCTGTAGGACACTTCATACAAACCATTACTCAACTAGACTAAACACAATGTTTTTCTTCTATTTTGTCTGAGTTTGTTTTTGTCCCCCCACATGTTCTGGTGTCATGTTGATCAGAAGATCATTTCTACCTGCACTCCTGACTCCTGGCTGGTTAGTAGACAGTTATAACAGCAGGTACTGAGAAATGGACATCTTAAATTTATAAGAATCTTAGGTTGGAAGAGCATTTGAGACACCTCTAACCATCTCTCACTGTGTGATCACCGCTCTGGAGACCGAGTTCCTCCCTGTGTTGGTTATCTTTTATCTGGGGCAGCCCAAAATTACACAGCATACACCCGGCTTCAGACAAAAAGAGAGCCACACATCTGTATCTTTCTACCTTCAACCCACACACCGATAGTTAGGTAATAAGTAAAAAGTTTTCAGCTGTGACTCTTACATAAACTCTGCACAGTCAGTTTTCGTCCTGTAAATCAAATTTAGTTGGCGTTCTTTTGTTTTCCTTCTGAAATAATGTCAAACATAAATTAACTTTTTTTTTTTTTATATACACTGCACTAGGCTGCCATAAATTTTATTGTTGTTTCTCGATTTTCTTCTGACCAGCTGGCAGATGAAGGACACCAAACACCTTGCAGAACTGGCACAGCACTTTGATCAATGCTCTGTGCATACTGCAAGTTTTATCTTTTTGTTCTCGCTTTATGTTTATAAAGTCTACCTCAATCAGGATAACTGGTTTTTACCAGCAGTTCGATGACACATACACAGCGAACAGTATTTTTCCAGTCAGTGCTGAATGACGTGAATGCAGTAAACATGTTGTTCACTGGGTCTCCTGCTGCTCTTCATTGCAATCACCCACATCTAAACTGGAAATCTGCTTTGGTGGAAAGCATGTTTTTAACTTTGAGAAACTAACTATTAATGTGTTTTATTCTGGCCAATAGCCTTCTGGAATCAGGTACTCTCATTCCCACACTGAATAGGTGTTGCTGTGATGACACTTTCTTTTCCTTTTCACTTCACACATCCACACTCAAATTCTGTAAAATGCAGTAACAAGCAATTGAGAAATTACTGTGAAATACAAACATGAATCCTCCCAAGTTGCGCTGGAGTACAAATTTAAGTTTCAACTTCTCCCTCTCTGGCATTAAAAGCATCTTATTTTTAGGTAAATGCGCAATTTACAAAGTTGCCAAGAGGAGTCACCAATGGCGATGTCATTCTGAATGACCGAAAGCTTAATTACACGTCTCTCGTTTAAAGTCTTTCAAAAATTTTGATAATTATTAAGTCATCCTGATATCATCTGTCATGTCGAAATTAAAGAATTTGCCATCTCAGTGATTAGCAATGACTCCTCAAAACAAGAAGGTTCTGGGTTCAAATCAAGACTCAGGCCCTTTTCTGTGGTGCTTTCTTGTCCTTTCCCAGTACTCCAGCCTCCTCCCACCATCTAAAACCATGCGTGGGCTGGGTTGATTGGTAATACTAAACTGGCCCCAAGTGTGAATGGTTTCCTGTCTCTCTGTGTCAGCCCTGTGACAGACTGATGACCAATCCAGTCCAGGGTCTGCCTCTCAGCCTATGACAGCTGGAATCAGCTCCAGCCACTTGTGATCTTAAACTGTATAAGTGAAAGAAAATGGATGGATGTATGGATGGATTAATCTTCACCACTGTTTACACTTCTGCCAGATAACTGACTAGTCTAAAGTATCACAACTCTCTTTAAAGGAAAAAATACAATTTTTAATTCCTATAGACAGGTGACACATTCAAAACTGCTTGATTTGTCCAACCAGCTAAGACAGTCACTCTAAGTTTGGCAAAACAGAAAGAACCCATCCATCCATTTTCTTCTGCTTTTTTAGTTGATGGTCACAGTTGAGCTGGAGCCATCCCCACTGCCATAAAGCAAAAGGTGAGGTACACCCAGGACAGGTCGCCAGTCTGTCACCGGGCCAACACAGAGAGACAGAAACCATTCACACTTACCCAAAAGGTTTATTCTGTTCATCTGAACGTAGCATTTTCAGTGGGAGAAATGTTTCGTCACTAATCCAAGTGACTTCTTCAGTCTCCAACTTTTTTGGTTTTCCTTACCTGGATGACTGAGCATCCATCAAGACATTTACACTTACACTTACACTTACATTTTGACATACAGGCAGTTTAGACTCACAAATTAGCCTAACCCCACTAATTGCATGCCTTTGGGCTGTGGAAGGAAGCCGGAGTACCCGTAGAGAATATGCAAACTCCACATAGAACCAGATGATGAATTAGAACACAAAATGAACCCTCTAAATACAATAGTTTAATATGCATTAATGCAAAAACAATCTAAAGAAACTCTACTGTTTTACACAGATGTTTGAAGGGAATTATTCACATATGATGCGTCACAACTGCTACTCACTTGCATGTTTATCTGCGAGCTGGATGAGGCTGTGAGAGATGTCTCTCCTTCTGTAGAAACAAACTACCTTGGCCTCCACGTTCCCACTGGCAGTCTAAAAGAGAGGAGGAGAGACATCCAGGTTGACTCAAATAAGTGGCAACACGTACCTGTACAACCCTGTAATTTCCCAAGAGACCTGGCTCCTTTGTGTACCTATCAAGCTGTGCTCAAACTCAGCCAGTATTAAATGTCGTGACTGATGACTAGATGTGGGGGTAAAAGGTTTGAAGAAGAAGAAAAAGAAACAACTTATACTCCCCACCTACCTGCTTCCAAGTTTGTGCGCAAAAGCAAATGTATCTAAATAAAAAGGGATCTGGAGAAAATAACAGGAACGACGACATGCATATTGATGCACTAGCAAAAGCCACAAAAATGTCCATCGTGCTTGATCAAGCACTCCATTTCACCTTTACCAACATGATGAGCTTCATACAGCTTGTATTTGCAGAAGCACAGCTTTATTAAATGGTATCATGCTGCAGGGACTTCCTGTTACTTCATCATTTATGATAATTACGATGTCTCCTGTCTTTAGATTATAACATTGAGCCTCAGTACGCTCTTTCAGGATGATAATGATGTGATCTGGCATTATTCCACCCACACAATCTGATAATGACCTGCATTTATCAGAATATCTCAGTGCAAGCATGACACAGGAAAAGCTTTTACACACCTATTAACGATGCTTGTGAAGGATTTCGAACAAAATAAAATGGGAATTACGGTAAAATGCTGAGAGAAAAAAAGAGAGACCAACAACACTGCTGTTGAAGGTTGGTATCAGCTTATAATTAAAATAAATCTGCATCTTTAGCCCAAAGCTACATGAGCTTGTGAAATGTTGATAATAATCACTCCACCCACACACACACACACACACACACAGGTGTGTCAAGTCATACTAATGACAGTTGGTAGATCAGGGAACACCTGTCTTTTCAAGCCATATTACAAACAACGTCACAAAATCCACACAAACAATGGGAAAGCGATGGGGTGGGGACAGGAGCAGAGAGGAATTCAAGGAATTCTCTAACATAACCACACATGAAAATGAAAAACGCACACATCAGTACCTTATTGAGTTCTTCTATCCGACGGATCAGGTAAGGGTTACTGGAGGAGTTCTCAAAGAATACGTAATCTGCAACAGGAAACACGCACATCTTATATTTAAATATATACACCGCATGAACTAATACATTGGCACTACAGTAGGTCAAATCAATAGATATGCATATCCTTTAATCAATAAATGTGGAAACTTGTGACTTTCAGAAAGTGTTGCACAAGAAAAGTTAAAAGGAAAAATCTCTAGTCAACAACAACCAAGTTATAGACGAATAAAAGTGCAAAATTATTATAGTCTTTCAAACTGTAGCCATATGTTACCATACTGTTTCAGTTTGTATGAAAAAATAAATTAAAGACAATAAAAACTTCAATATAGCATTTTCTAAAAGAAAGATTCCCCATGCATATAAATAACATCACCAGATGCCAGTATAGCTTTCTGGGTTTGAGCAGATGACCTATATGCCGTAAGGCTAATGCAGAAGCACTGGTTTGAATCCCCCTGTCTCTCCTCCAGCTTATGCGTCTTCTCGACACTGCAAGGTTCCAACAAATGGGACAAATAAAATAAATGTAACAATATCCCTATTTTTTTTTTTTTTAAATTAGAAGCTTGCCCACCAACTTTGCACAACTTCAGTCCATGGCAAATGCTGCATTCACACAGAGTCTGTAATATTTCAATTCACATGTTCCAGACTTTTAAACGGTGCAGCAGCATATTTGTCAGGGTTGTCAAAATATATATGACTTCATGCATGTCATTAGAGTCTATGTATCATCATGCTAATGTGTATGACAGCCCTTAGCCTCTGGGACGGGAATGTGCTGCACCTCAGTCTTGCAATGCTGTTATAAAATAAATATATCAATTTTTAAGAAAATAAATTAATAAACTACATATCCCATCTATTTTGTTTGCAATGTAGCAGCAAAACAAGACTTGTTCCATCGCGGGAGAAAACTGTACTTGAATGCACCTGGAAGTTTGTGTGTCCTACCTACAAGTTCATGGAGTTTACAATGAGCACCTGAAAGCGGCAGGAGAAGTTGCACTAAAGGTGACGTGAGGGGACAATAAACTGATGCACCTCGAAAATACCGGTTATAAAGTGTTGCAAGACATGTC
This sequence comes from Oreochromis niloticus, assembly GCF_001858045.2. Classification (NCBI taxonomy): domain Eukaryota; kingdom Metazoa; phylum Chordata; class Actinopteri; order Cichliformes; family Cichlidae; genus Oreochromis; species Oreochromis niloticus. The sequence continues at coordinate 10,591,885 of NC_031973.2, forward strand.
ATTAGACGCCTATAGTTTGTGTGGCATGTCAAGCATTAATGCAATTAGGCTACGTGGCCGTCTGTGTATGGATTTAAAGCTCAAGTATGCGTGAATAAAGGTGTAAAAGCAGACACAGCGACGCCATGCGCGGAGACAATAATTTGATGTTGAATTCCAGTAGACTGCTAACGAGCTAGCTAGCAAATCAGCCAGCCTGCATCCCTATTTGATAATTAATTGCACTTGTGGTTACTGTAGGTGGTCACTTTGGCAAAACACTTTAGCACCTGATGTTACCGAGACGGTTAAATACGATCCTTAAATGCAGCAAACGAGCGCTGAGACGGCATTAATGGTAATCAGTGAAGCCATCGCTGGTGCTAACGTTAGCTAAATAAGGTCTCGTACTAATGGCTGCATGCCAGGAGTGGCAAATACAAAGGCAGCCTCAGACTGCCCGTGGTAGCATGTTAACAACCTTTGAAACACACGTCTAGTCGTGAGGTCTATCCGTGTAGAAGCCCCCTGTATCCCGTGGTCTAAGAATTCAGAAACCCGGAGAGCAGCAAACAAGTGAAAAATGTTTACATTGCCAGCTAACCATTTAGCAAGCTGTCTGCTAGCTGCTGTGGCCACGACAGACGCGAGGCCTGACCCATTTTGAATCTCAAATATACACCAACTCTCACCTTCCTGCTTCAACTTAACGCGTCCACGTTGCTGTACCACATCCGCATCTCCACCATTAAATGCAAACGGCTCAAAATACCACAAAATAACGCCCAGGAGCTGCAAAACTGTAACGGTTTCTCTTTGATAAAAAGATCCACATTGACATACATACCTCCGACCCGGTACATGTTGGCCGCCATTTCTGCCCTCCCAGTGTGCAAACCATAAACTAAGAGAAATGGAATAAATTAATAAAAACAATAAAAGTCACTCTCTTTGAAGGGAAAAGGAGCGACAAATTAAGATCGTCGGAACTCCGGATGTGTAACCTATCGGGAGAATTGTGGCAATTCAACCCCCCCCTCCTCCTTCGAGTCACAGCACCCTTTATGATACAGTTAACTCACGGCAGCCAAAAGAAGTCGGATCAACCCGAAAAACCACTGCTGACGCTGGAGGGGCCCGCGCACGCGCAGCACAGCCACACGCGGCCCACACGCGCAGACACTTACAGCCCACCTCAGAAAACACCCAAGAAAGCAGTTTGTACATTTTTTTTTTTTTTTAATTTTTATATCTGTAAAGCCAAAAGTTTAAACTTTAATCTAATCATTGAAACTGAGTCTCTCTAAAATTCCTAACAAATCAGAAAGGGCTCTAAAACTTAAGAGGAACATGAAGAAGTCTCAGTGTTATTATTATTATTATTATCATTATTATTATCATTATTATTATTTTCTTTTATGCATCGTTACATGATCCACCTTGACCAGAGAGGACAGAAGGCGTCATTTCTAATTCTAATAACTTTAAAGTAAGAGAAGCAAGGCTTAGATAGCTTGGAGGGATATACTGTGATATATTAGGAAAAGGATGTTAAAGATGTACCTGGCAGGCAGTAGTAAAAGAAAAAGAGTTCAGAGAAGATTTATGGCTGTAGTGAAGAAAGATATGCAGAGGGTTGGTGTAATAGTGACATAGTGAGATGATGGCAGATAATGCTGTGGCGATATCCGAAAGAAGAAGAAGATTCAGTATATGATTATGTTTTGTATACTTGATGTAGACATCCATCCATCCATCCATCCATCCATCCATCCATCCCCTTTCGCTTATCCTTATCAGGCAGGCAGAGGCAGGGTACACCCTGGTTCGTCAGTCTGTCGCACGGCTAACACATTGATGTAGATATTTTTTTTATATATATTTTGCTATCAAATGAGCTGGTATAGAATATTTGCATTGCTAAGTTAAAATAATTACTATGTTCTTTATGTTTGTTCGAAACAAATAGATAAATAAATAAAGCTGCACAAAAAATAAAAATAATACTAAAAAAGCTTTATTTATATAATGATAATACTAACAATAATAACATTAATAAATTATACGTGTGTGCATATATTTCTCTTGCTATTTATTTTTTTTTCCATTATACTTATCTTAACATAATGTACCTTTTGTTGCACAAGTCAGAGCTGGTGTATATAGGTATCTCTATCTAGCTTAATTAAATGATATAAAATGGTCTACATTTTAATAATGGTGCGGGCATATTAATCACAAGCTTCACATCTATTTTTTGTCAGTGTAACAGGGAATATTACAGTGAGACGTAATTAAGCTTTCTTAAACAAGACTTTTCCTCCCCGGTTTTCATCAAGTTTGACGATAATTTCTCATCAACCTGCTTCCAGAAGAATCTAAACAGTATTTTATAGGAAGAAGCAGTCTCCACTGTGGACTTAAATCACATATTACGTTCTATACTCCTGTTGCTTATGGATTTTTCTCTGCGTGCGTCCGCGCGCGCGCGCTTGTGACATCACTGATGGGATTGGCTGGAGCTGACTGGGGGGATGAGTCTCTTCTTCAGGCTACAGAGGGAGACGGAGAATAGAGTCAGGGACAGAGGGAAGAGTTTCCACTTAGCAGGCACGGACCTCAGCGCAGGGCCACCTTCACTCAAAGCGAACCACGCCCCGGGGCAGGGGAGACGAGTTCCCCAAGTGCCCAAACTCCTGCGATGGAAGGAAAAATGGACTGTGAAGAGGAGTTCTCTTAGGCTTTGAGGATTTAAGTTGTCAAAATGAAGTTCGGGAAGAGCATCTGCGTGCTTAACGTCGGGGGAACCCGGTACGCCTTCACCCGTGAGGTGATCAGGGATTTCCCTCTTCGACGCGTCAGCCGCCTGATTGCCTGCGCAACCGAGAAAGAGGTCCTCGAACTCTGCGATGACTACGATCGGGACCGGAATGAGTTTTTCTTCGACCGCCACGCTCAGGCTTTCGTGTTTATTATGTTGTACGTGCGCTCCGGCAAACTCCGATTTGTTCCCGGAGTGTGTGAGCTGTCCTTCTACACAGAGATGCTCTACTGGGGACTGGAGAGCGCGCACTTGGACTCCTGCTGCCAGAAACGCCTGGACGATAGGATGTCCGACATCGGACTGGACACACTCTCTGAGGGGGACATCGAGGATGAGCCCCAGAGCCCAGGGGAGTCAGTGCAAGAGGCTGAGCTCACATGTCGCGCTAGGTGGCTCGAGAAAATGCGCAAGGCTTTTGAGGAGCCCAACTCTTCCCTTGTAGCGCAGCTTTTGGCTTCAGTGTCCGTGATCTTTGTTATCGTTTCTATGATTATGCTGTGCGCTAGCACCCTGCCGGATTGGGATACAGCCAAGAGAACTACTGTGGAGGAGCACAGGTAGGCGATAGTCAAGGGTCAGTTAACTTGAAGGAATAGAAGCCCCCTCATGAAAATGCTGCCAAATGTTTAGGCGCAATGTGTGCGGATATCCTACAACTGAGACTGTCTTGCGTAAAAGTGAACTGAACAGATGGAATCGTGTCAAATATTTGATTCTGTCATCACAAGTAGCATAAATAAATAAATATACCTCTTAACATTTGATCATGCATGCGTTCAAGGCAACGGCCAAAGTCATTGCGCACTAATATTAATCAGGAGGTGGATGCATTGAGATGTTTTCTACCTCAGCTTTTTGAGTGTTTTCTAGGATGTTTGCTATAATAACATAAAAATAAGAATGACAGCAAAGCAAGATATTTAAAACATCCATGTATTACATTGGCTGCTGGGGATTTGTTCTTGTGCTTTCTTGAATTGATGCCCCTGAAGTCAGTATGCCCGCTGACAAGTTTCAGGCAGCACATTACACCTTAGCCGGACACATTACACCTGTGCCGGACAGGCCCCCAAGGAAGCAAATCAATAACCAATCCATAGCTTTCCCCTCTTATTTCTCCCACCCTCTTCACAGTTAGTCTGAATATGTTTACTGCCCTGCTTAGTTTACACTGCATTGCGCACATGAAGGGCAAACATAAGGTAATCATAGATTCATAATATTTGAGTGGGCAATGAGATAAAAGTAGAATGTGTACTGGGGGGGATTATATAATAGTGCAGGCAAACAAAGAAATTAGGCCACTTACAGGAATCATCATAAGTCAGAGTTTTGTTTTTTTTAACTTAAGCATGTAGGCGCAAGGTGAAAACGTGTATCTCTATGTCTGTGTGATTTTGCCCTGTACTTTCCTGGAAGCCTGAGCTGGCCATTCTCTATATAAGGTTAGGTTATGCTCCCTCAGGCTGGACATAGTTTTGAGTTTTGGATCAGCTACAGTGGTTAAGTAATCAACTACAAGTGGCTTGTATACTCTGAGGTCAAAAGGATTCCAATGTAGTTTCATGTCATTAGATGATGCAGTTCTCTCAGTTGCTACATAATTTGGGTTGGTGTAACTATTCTGATAGTTGCTTTGCAGGTATTTTAGTAATTTCTGGGCTTCTCTGCATTTATATCTAATGCAAGAATCATCATTCTCTAATTCATTTTGACTGGCCTTGCTCTGCTTGTCAATGGGGTAATTGCGTGACCGTCTTTGACACAGTCTTTCTTTGAAGGGTTTAAACCCTCCCTCTGTGCAGTTTCCCGGCAATTTACTAGCCCGTGTATCTGTCCTGCTGTCTTTGTTTACTTGTGCCAGGCCTGAACTGCGACAGCTTTGTTCCTTATTTCCCATCATTTAACTCCCCTTGCTTTGCTTCCTTCTTCCTCACATTTACTGACTGCCAGGCAGTATTTCATATTTCATGCCATCCATATCTCACTGTACCTCCTCTGTCATTTCCTGTTTACAGTGTGTGCAACTAATTTTTCTTCTATCTTCTCTGTAGGATAGTGGAGGCAGTGTGTATTGGCTGGTTCACGGCAGAGTGCATAGTGCGCTTTCTGGTGGCCAAAGACAAGTGGGACTTCCTCCGCAGGCCACTCAACATCATCGACGTGATTGCCATCACCCCCTACTATGTCACTATGGCAATGGCCCGGGCAGGGATGCCAGGTGCTGGGCTCGGGGTTGCTGGAGTCATACTGCGGGTCCTGAGGATGATGAGAGTGTTCTGGCTCATGAAGCTGGCCAGACACTTCCTGGGACTGCAGACTCTGGGGCTGACTCTCAGGCGCTGCTACCGAGAGATGGTCATGTTGATGGTGTTTGTCTGCGTTGCCATGGCTATATACAGTGCCCTGGCCCAGCTACTGGAACACGGCTTGGATCTGGAGACCCAGAACAGTGATTATGCCAGCATCCCTGCTGCTGCCTGGTGGGTTATTATTTCAATGACAACAGTGGGTTACGGGGATGTGTACCCGGTGACAATCGGAGGACGGGTGCTTGGGGGAATGTGTGTAGTGAGCGGCATTGTGCTCCTGGCACTGCCCATCACATTCATCTACCACAGTTTTGTTCAGTGCTACCATGAACTCAAACTGCGCTCTGCCAGATATGCACGCAACCTGTCGGCAGAAATGCTGCGGTGAACATGTCCTATCCTGCCTGCCATCCTGCCTACAACAAAAAGAAACTGTAATCACAAGAAGACCATCAAATGTTTGATGTGCCCCTTTTTCCTTCCAGAGTTTATTTGTCCTGTCTAGATCCAGGTACAATAAATTTCCTAGAAAAACCCTTTAAACATTCATATATCAAGCAGAAAACATAGAACAAGAAAACATAACATTTAACAATTGTGAAATTCTGCAGTATCGTCATGTGTTTCACTTTATTTTGTTTTGATTTTTTTTTATTTCCCCTTTGCATCAGGAAAACAAATTATCATTATAAAAACAACTGTCTGTGAAAATTTAGTTAGTGCAAAATATATAAATGTCAGTGAATGACATTGGTAAATGGCATCTTGTTTACCAGTATAACAACATCAGTCAACAAGGCTGATACAGACAGCAGGCAGATATGTTGGAGTATACCTACAAAAAAAAAAAGTAGAAAATAACATAAACCAGACATACAAAGCTGGACTATACAAATATATTAGCTTAATAGTAAAACAATAAATTAATATGTTTGCTTATGTTTTCAATAATTTATTCTATTCTGAGATGACAAAACAAGATATTTTCAAGTCAGTGAAAAAATAACACAGAGCTGATATTTAAAGGTACTAAGCTTATTTTAGTCAAACACAAAATGAAACATAAATGCTGTTGTTTTAATTCCTTAACACTATTAGAGTAGCTTTGCATGAATTATTGTTCAATAGGGCCTTGTGCAACCCCTCGGTTCACCCACTATCTGAAATAAGCTGTTATAGCTTTCTCCCTTTAAAGGCACCCTCCCTTTAATCCAACTTTCTTCTGATTCGCTGTCCCTTGCAGACAGAAGCTCTAAAAGGCTGATGGCTGGGGATTTTGCACTCATAGACAAACCTGTGTGGTTGAGATGATCATGTTAAGTATATCTGCTGTTTTTGATATCACACAGGTCTAAGTGTGAGCATCAGAGCAGACTGAAGGCTCAAATTTCAGACAAGGCTACTTGTACATATACACATACATATCATTATTTTTTAAACTTTTGCCTTGTTTAATATGAGATATCACCAGTGCAACATTATATATGACAGAACATAAGTAAAAGAATAAAATCTATTTTAAAACAGGTTTAGATTAAAAAAGTGTTTTGGACACGGACTATAATCACAAAGAATTTGATTTTTTTTTTAAATCAAATTAAAAATGCTACAAATGAAAATTATATCATGTATTTACTAAGTCACATTATGTTAAAAAAAAAAAAAGAAAAAGAAAGAGCAGCCAATTGTAAGTCATAGTATGTACCATTGAGATGAAGAAGATCAGGGTTAAAGCACTTCAATAAACATTGGTAGAATAGGTTGTAAAAAAAAAAAGTCTCTCATGTGGAACAATGCAGAGCACCAGCACCAAAGCTTACCTTCACGAAATGATCGATGTGTGGTTGGAAGGTAAGTTCAGAGTCAACCCACACACATAAATATTTCATTTTTTTTTCCTATTTTCTGAAGAGCTCCGGCATCATTATGGGTTAAAGGCAGCAAATTAGATTTAAGTTGATGTTCTGTCTCAGGCCAAAGAGCATAAAGCAGGTTTTTATTGAGCAGTAATTTGTTATCTGACAGCCAAGTTTGTAGGTTATTAAAGTCTGATCGCAGAGCCTTTTGTATGTGTAGAATAGAAGCTTTTGTTTTCATTGTCTTGAACCAACATGCTGTGCGACTCTCTTCTTAACTGCACAATTTAAACATAACAATAGGAATACACAGATATTTATTTATTAAACGCAGACAGGTGCAGTCAATCCAGATCTGACAGCGGCTGCTGTTTACTCATATTCCCCTGGTTACAACGCTGGCAGAGACGGCTGCGTCAAGTGCAACGTGTGTGTATGTTTGTGTTTGTTTGTCTGGCCATCAGCCTTTCACTTTGTCTAAGCTTTGCACACAGATGGTACAAGTTACACAAGATTGATGTGTGACCTAGATGCATCCTGTTAAACCTGTGAAATAAAGAGAAGGAGTGAACATGGGACTGCAAAGTGGGGATGGAGGAGTTACACAGAGGGCTTAGTTTGGGGGACTGTGGGGAGGGGGTTAAGCCGATGATAATGAAATATGGAGACAGGTCACCGAGGACTGCAAGGTGGCAGACAATAACACTGAGATAGATATGACAGGGCAGATGGAGTGTGAAAGTGAGCATAAAAGATTATGGGCAAAAATGTTGGAATGTGGTTCATGCCCGAGCACAAAGAATGAATAGATGCAGCGTGCATCGCTTCTCTGTTTCCCAGTGAATGTAAGGCATTTTGTATTTCTGCGTCTCCAAGGCAACATCATCCTCCAGCATGTCAATCATAATTGTGGTTGATTTGTGTGCACACAAATAGGCTACATCCACGCACACCTCCTGGCTGGCACGCAGCTTTTTTGTCCTACGATTATCTGGAATATCACAGCATCAGAGCGATTATTTAAAATTACCAAAAACAAACGTACAGGGGAAAAAAAATCAAGTGTAGAGGGAAAAAAATAAAAAGAACAATAGAGGCTGTCAATGTCATGGTTCTGACACTCATGATTCAGACATGTTTGCACGGTTTGCCAAGATGATACGATTTGTTGAAGAGACACATGATCCAAAGAAACAAGTCAACACCTCTCCCACACAACAGTCTTTCTCTGCATCTCCTCTCCTCTTCCTCCTGTTGCCATCAACAATCCTCTTTTTACACACACACATCAAAATCCTGCTCTTCTTCTTGCAAAGGCAATTTAAACAATGAGTCTGTTCACTGTGTCTTTGTACTGATAGTAGTCTACATATGTTAAATCCTCATAATCTGTGCAGCCCTGTATGTATTTAATGTATACTGTAGACACCTCCGTATCCTCGTAGCTGCTATTGATGTGCTTTTTAAGTAGTCGCACAATTGAATTAAACACAATCAATATTTTATTACCTACCTTCCAATGCATTATTCATGTAGCATAGCTTTTTACCAGTGAAGTTTGGCCAGGCCTGATTGAAACCATCAATCAAAACATTTTCATCAGTACACTCTGGAGTTGTAATTAATGTGATCAATGTACGAGCTTTTATAATAAAATTACTCTTTGCAAAATGCCTCTGAATGTCTAATAGCGTATTACAAATCAGGTTGAGCCAGAAAAATAGTCTGATCTCAGTGTCATGTTCTGAAAATTATCAGGCTCAATCATCAGCTCTGACAATATTCAAACTCATGATATTCTTAATTAAATTAGCAGAACTAAAAATTGCACTAAATGACCTCAGGATGTGATCAGTGAAGGTGCGATTTACAAATATTCATGCAATGACCGCAATACCATTTAAACCCTTCTCCCATTACTTTGTGGAGGCAGTGGGAATGTAACATTTAACCCGAGGAACACCTGAGCCTGTTGGCAAGGTCATTTAGTGCACTCATTGGATTGGCACTGGAGTGAGCATTGCACTGCAGTCTGGTTCACAAAGTACTGCCATGAGGGTAAATTGACACTAAACCAAAAAAAGCCGTGCTGACGCACTGTTCTCTGCTCTCAAGCCTTTTCAACATGTTGCACATCTGTCAATGAGCTCTGATAGTTGTGTGTTTACTCACTCAACTATTCTAGTGTCATAAGCACCTGAGGTTGAAAAAAATAAAACAAAATACATGTGGGCTCAAAAAAACAAGTATCCATTTTTCAGTGTGATAAATTGTTTGGACATTTTTTCTTCCAATAAATTGTCCAAACTGTTGTTTTTTCTAAAAATTCAGGGTGCTATAAAAAACAACATTCACATGTTCATACAGTGCTTTATTTATGTCACACCTGCAGCCAATTTAGAACCGACAATTAACCTAACACGCACGTGGGAGGAAGCCAGAGGACTTGGAAGAACAGGGAGAACATGCAAACTCAAAATCAATGCCCCTTTAGACCAGAGAATCTTGAATCCCTGAAATTTCTTGCCCTGAGGTGAAAGTGCTAACTAATGCACCATCACGCTGCCTGTTTTTACTGATAGAGTTGGTGTTTATTAATTTAATTGTACCCAAAATTTTGTTTCTCCTCATTTTGTTTTTATAACCCCTTATTCTTGCCATTAACTACCGAGATCGGTGAAGCAAGCAGCTCTGTGGTGCTGTATTAAAGCACAGCTGTTCATTTTGCTAAATTCTAATTGGCACACTCCAAGAAGCTCACAAGAGTGCTGCTGATGTTTAGTAGGCACACCTGTTCAACTGCTTGTTAACACAAATATCTAATCAGCCAATCACATGGCAGCAACCCAGTACATTTAGGCATGTAGATATGGTCAAGATGACCTGTTGGGGTTTAAACCGAGCATCAGAATTTAGAGGAAAGGTGATTTAAGTGAGTTTGAATGTGACACGGTTGTTGATGCCAGATAGGCTGGTCTGAGTGTTGCAGAAGACCATTGATCTACTGGGATTTACAGCCATCTCTAGGGTTTACAGAGAATTGTCTTTAAAAAAAAAAAAAAAGGAAAAATATCCAGTGAGCTCGGTTCTCTGGGTGTAAATTTCTTGTTGATGCCAGAGGTCAGGGGAGAATGGCTAGACTTCTTTGAGTTGACTGGAAGGAAACAGCAGCTCAGATAACTGCTTATTATTACCTGATAAATCTGTAGGAACTGTTTGATGCTATCATGTCTATACAGACCAAAATCTCTAAAGAATGTTTCCAACACTGTATTGAATCTATGCCACAAAAAAATTAAGGTAGTTGTGAAGGCAAAAGGTGGACTTACAATGATAAGTCACAACTGGTGCTAACAGGGTTAAAGGTCCACAGAGAATAAGACCCACATACAGACACCTGAGGCAGAGCTAATATAGCAGAAATAAAGGTTGAAGCAGGCTAGGGTCCAAAACCAGAAAGGGCAATCCAACCAGACAAACTAAAATGGAAATTCACAGGCAGGCATCCAATGTCCAATAAACAGACAAAAGGTCAAAATGCAAGCAGGCAGAACCTGGGAACCAAGCCGCACTCGGCAGCGTTTGGCTGCTTACACTGAAAAAAAAAAAAAAAGAAACTTTGAAGAGTAAAAAGAGAAATTCTGCTTTCAGTCAAAGTAAGACGGCAAACTCAGAAATCTTCTTCAGGGACAATTTTAATTGCAATCTCAGGAGAAACTGGCACAAATCATGAAAGGCTCGTGTTTCTTTTATTATTAATGTTGACTTGCAAACAAAAACCATAATGTTATGTGACCTTCATGCATGCAGGTGCTCTATACACCTCTGGAAACCATTAAAGAGGCCCCATGTGTCACTTTGTTATAATGGGCCTTTCTGTGTTTTAAGCTACAAAAACAACTCCTGGAAGAAGGAATTAAAACACATGACACAGAAGACAAAGCACACTTATCAATGTGTGGTTCTGATAGTTAGACATTTTAAAATACATCACATATCGAGCAGCCAGTTAAAAAGTCCACAGATCAGAGACACCCTGCCAACAGAAATTAAAAACAAAAAAATTATGACTTTAAAACTTTTAATGGCAAAGAAGAATTATCACTAAATAAAGGCACCACTGAAAGGAGTCTTTTGTTCCTACTCTTGTTCTCAGGCACTGCTGGCTATCCAGTTTACTTTAGTCACAGATTTTTCAATTTCTCTCTCTCTCTCTCTCTCTCTCTCTCACACACACACACACACACACACAATTTTTATTTGACTGCTATGTCCTAAAAACCCAAGGGACAAAGCCCTATATACTTTGGAGAAGTTGCATTACTTAAATGTAGCTTCTATAGTTTTTGGCTGTTTGTAATTTTTTATTTTGTAATTCCCAGGCTCTTTACCATTTTGACTTCCTTTTCTTGTTAGTTTTCAGTGTTTGTAATTATTTACCCGCCCTCATTACATTTGTTTAATCAGTCACACCCGTGTTCAGTCAGTTAATCTCAAACCCGTCCCGTTTTTCACTTTCCACACTGAATAATTTGAACCTAAATATAGGGTATATATAGCCAAATCCGTGACGTTAGCAATGTTTATGTATTGCCATTCCCATTTAACACTGTTCACTGTATTATTGTGATATTTGTCTCTATTAAATAAGATGTCTCACAAAACAAATTAACTCCAAAGAAGTTCACTGTTTGAGTAAATACTTTACGCAACTCAGATTAGCTTTTCAACAAACTCTTTAAATGTACGTTTATTTATGTGTGAGTCTGTGTAAATCTGATTCAGCTGATTTTTATTCTGTCATATTATTTTAGTTTACTTTGAAAAGCATGACAGAAGTTTAAAGAGGTTATTATCAGAAAAGGTACTTAATAACTTCATAATTTTGTTATTTCATGTGAAGTTTGAATCAGTAAGTCGAAATAGAAATTGAGATTGGCTCCCCCCTCTCCTTTCGTGTACTATTTTCCCATATTTATTTTTATTCTTTTTTTTTTCTCAGTTGTTTTGCGTGAACTCCCTGTGACATTTGTTGTCCACTCTTTGTATTTAACTGTCCGCGTACGCTTCCGGTCGCCCTCCGTTCGACTTTTAAACAGGCAGCGTTGGGTCCGCTAACTGTTGCGTCACTTTCCCTCGAAGGTCCCAACAGGAAGGTCCTTACCGGTTGATTTCTTTAGTTCATAACACCTCGTCCCGGTCCTCCTTCAGAAGAAAAATGTACTACAAGTTCAGTGGTTTCACCCAGAAACTAACGGGCTCTGCTCCCGCAACCGCCTACAACCCTCAGGTGAGTGCCGGAAGCGGGGTGGCTGTGAGAGAGCGCGTGGATAACCGCCGGGGTTGACCTTGATGTAGCACCGGACTGTAGTAACGAGGGCTTAAAGCCCAGCTGGAGAGGTTTAGAGTCGGTGAAGTCAAACATATGCCCGCTTTAAAGCCTAAACACCGGTTTCCTGTTTGATCACACGATAGTTAGACGCGTAGTCTTGATCTGGATTTTATTTTAAAGGTCTTGGAAGCGCTTTAGACAGACATTAAAAAGGTTGTGGCCTTTCTTTTTCATTTCTTTGCACAATGTAATTCGCTTTCCCCCCTCATCACGTCCTTATCACGGAACCTTTATTTAACCTTTAGCCTGAACGGTCATTTCCAATCTGTGGATCTGGCCTTGGTGTGACTCTACAGGCAATTTCGAAATTGAATGGCCTCGGTGGCAGGTGTGCTTGATGTGACCTTTATTATGGCTCCCCCGTGGGTCCCTTACACGGTTGTGGTGCTCTGATAGGGGGTTAAATTACCTCGAAGCTCCTTTGTGTCTCTGTTTAAAAGTCATGTGTTCGTTTGCATTTGTTAGGAGAAAATTGAGCTTTAATTTAAATATGTACTTACTGAAAAGCTTGTTTACCTCCAGTCCACCAGTGTGTTATTATCACTGTCACCATCACAGGTGCTTGTAAAACTTGGTGTAGTTTTATGTTCCGAAAAGAGCTTAAAATCTTATTTTACCACCTTCACTATATCCATGAATCATTTGTGGTCTTCCCCTCTGATAGCCTGACAGCTCCACCTTCAACATCCTTGGTCCAATATATTGTCTCTATATTGTCTCTACACATCTCCAAACCACTTCAGCCTTGCCTCTCCAACTTTCTTCAAACCTGAGCATTTCTAATCCCGTCCGTGCTGGTCACAACCAGTGAATACCTTAGTATTTCCAGCAGTGCCCCCTGTCTTTTTGTCAGTGCCACAGTCTCCAACCCCTACATCACAGAAGGTCACGCTACAATCTCGTAGACCTACCCTTTTCACTCTTGCTGCCTGTCTTTCTGTCCCGATACTCCTCTCCACCCACTCTTCCCTGCCTGCAGCCTCTTATTTAGCTCTCTTGTGCGCGGTCTGTTTCTTTGAATGGTTGACCCCATGTGTTTAAACTCATCTACCACCACCTCCTCTGCTTACATGTTTACTATTACTGGGGATTTATGCTTTAGTGGGAAGTTTAAGCCCTAACCTACGTCATACTCCAATGTGCACGTTTGCTACTTTTTTTTTTTCCTTTGGCTTCAGTTTTTTAATTTATCAATAGACAATAGCAATCATTATCTCACTATAGGGAGTAATAATTATAGCATCAATATAAGGACCCACAAATTTCAGCAAATTCCTGGTGGGAAATAACAAAGAGGCTGGGATCTGATATAAAACACTGGTACAGGACCACTTGGTAATTAACACATAATTAACCGGCACAAGCTTAAATGCTGGCAGTGACACTGACCACTCGTGTGGGCTATGTTTTACAAAGCAGAAGTCTAAATCGGGGTTACACTTACCTCCCTCTTATCACGCACACACGTCCTCCCTATAAATTCAGTTTTTGCATCCCAGTGACCATTCAAATGAATTTTAATTTAGATGATGCTTAAAAATAACCCAGCAATATAGGAAATAGTTAGTTTCAAAACAAATACCACACAGAGTTCGCTACATTACAACAAGAAAGTACATTCACGCAAAGCTCCATTTGGCCATCCCAGCATGCCACCTATTATGTGCCAGCAAGGGCACCGAACCCTGCAGAGCGCAGGCAGCATACGAGGCGTCAGATACAACACTCGCTTTCCATGAGCTGATAATCAACAGCAGCAGGTGGTAGAGATTTTCTGATGAACTTTAATTTCATCTTTTTACAGCTTAATTGTATTTGCAGACACCAAATATTACAGTGGGTTTTCCATTTTTCATACAGCCGAATGTGATATTAAAAAAAAAATATGTTTACCAGTGTTGTTTTTACACCCAGTATTCACACGCAGGCACAGTTGTGCTGCTGATGGGTGTTTCTATTATGTCCCACCGATTTGTGAGGCTAAATAATAAAAACACATCTGTTAAATAATGCACATCGTATCCTACGTCCAAAAATGACATTACAGCTGAATCAACACCTTTCAAGCACAGAGTATTACAGCCTTCAGTATGGAGTGTGCTCATAAAAGTGCTGTCACTTTCTATTGCATCAGTATTAATAAGCCTGTACATTTCTTGAGTTTACCTTAAATCACTTCTGTAATAAATTACTTCTGCTTTGTTCATATGGATCAAATGCACACTTACAACTAACAGTCATTTTCGTTCTAGGTTAATCTCAGGAGTTTTTCCTTTCTAAGAAAAGGAGTGACTGGGGTGCACCTGAAACGCAATTTATGGTTCAGCGGGGGTGGCACGTTCACAGTCTGTCTGCCTGCAGCAGACTCTGTTGTCAGATGGAGACGGTGTACAAAGTGTGTGGCACAAATAGTGTGTGTGAGCCACTGTTGTTATCAGTCAACCAGCCACAGAGAGAAGCAAAGTTAAAACCTACAAAGAGCTGAAGTGAAACGCTGTTAAAAACAATCAAATGTCCACAGCAGCCATTGTCTGTGTTCTTTATTCTGTATAATTTGAATCTTAGAAATTTTCTTTTTAGTGGTTCTCCTGTTCTGATTTTGGAAGAGCTGCAAATAAGCAGGTCTGTGGTGCGTTGAAACGCCCCTCTCCTGTGTGTACACAGTCTGATACATTTGCAGGATCATAAATTACACTCAAGGAAAACAAGCGCATGAAGATCTGGTTTTATTTTTCCTAAAGGAAAGTGTTTCTATAATTAATTTTTATTACTTCTCACTGAAAAGCTAGTTTAGCTTCACTCTTAGTGTACCATAAGTGTATTTGTATATGTTAAGAAAAGTGCATTTAGAATTGTCCAACATATTCATTAACCCTCTTCTGCACATATCCAGAATGTCAGAGAATATTGCACAAGTTTTCTTTTTTAAAATCCAAAAAAAGCCACATACAGCAGCATACACTGGCTTGTTCTTCAAATCTGGACCAAAAGTAAATTGTCTTGACTTTTAGCAAAAGCTTAGCTCCCTCTTTCATTTTTAAAATCAAATCAAAATGTTTTTTATTAGCTAATTTGAGCCAAATTGATTTCTGTTTTCAATTACAAATGAAAGAGGTGGTTACAACAATAACAATCCACTTAAAGCTCAAACAGCTCTTCACAGAACAACAAAAATCCATCTCATATTCTCTATATCTCTTTCTCTTGGCTAACCTGGGAACACGTCAATATCTCCTGGATGTGCTTTGAATTAGTTTAGCAGTGATGATTAAAATTTTAAAAGGCAACGAGTCAGTTTCGCTTTCAGTCTCATCCATTTTGTTTCCCTCAAACGACTGCAAACCGTAGTGAGCATAGGGTTGATTATCGTTTTATCAGATAGAAAGCCTTTCTAATCCCTTATCAAGCCTTTGTCAGTGTGTTGTTCGACCCGATGAAGCGAATCCACACATTTAATTGAAGGTGTTCTTCTATGTTCATTCTGTTTGTCTCATTAATGGTGTTGCTAGCATCATCATTTTTTTTTTTCTTCGTTATCCAGATACCTGTAGTGTCAAAAGATTGGTGAATACAAAATAGTTGGAGATTATTTAACGATTTTCTAAGGAGCTTATTGGTTGTTTCTTACTAAATCCAGGCGTTTTATATACTTTCTTTAATTGTACACTGGAGAATTTACAGCAGCACAAGCACAGGAAGCAGAAGTAAACTGGAGATCTATTAGAAAAATCACAAGAAAAATGGTGTTTAAAAAAAAAAAAAAAAAAAAAAAAAAGGTGCCACAGTACTATACAATGTCCTTTTTCTAGTCAAATCTTAGCCTTTACTAATGAGAAAACTCTAAACTAGAATAACTCAAACAGAAAAAGGTTTAGACTACTTAATGTTGTAATAAACAAGCCCTAAAAAGGTCATATAACATTAAAGTCCTTCAGCATAGCAGTGTAAAGGTTAGTCGACAGCATAAAAACGTAAATTGTGGAGTACAGATCCCTCTGTTAGAGATGTGTTGTGTTGTAGAGTTCGGTTGACAGCAGTATAAAAGTTTTTCCTCCACACAAATCGGAAGTAAACTAAATCGTGTTTAAACACAGCAACAAGTGTTCAAGAACATTTGGCTGCGTTTCCCTGCTTTTTATGTTTACCGAGTCTTAATTTCCCAGCCTCTTATGTTGGTTAGCAAATGTTAACATTTTAAATTTTAAATTCATGTGTCTTGCACAAATGTTTAGTAATATGTACTTTTACTAAAACAAAACTGATGACAAGTATTTGTACTCCTGTAAGTCCCTTAAATGTTGTAGTAAGGCATTGTGATATTACCAGCATATGAAGACTCTGTATTTCTGGTCTAATCCATAAACATGACTTCCTGCTGTGAACACATTTAGTAATGACCTCTGTCTAAAAGTTAAAGTAAAAATAATCATCTTTCACTGCCTCTGCATTTTTATATGTCAGATTTAATTTACCCACTCCCACACCATCTGCCTCCACACACTCTTAACAAGCTAATGGGTGTCCCACTAACTTTGAACAACCAAGAGAAGCTTCTTCCAAATGAGAGGATACTGAGGTGTATTTTAAAATGTATATGTGCACAGCAATGTTCCTGTGGTTTATTTATTTACAGTGTGTACTGTCTGGAAAAATGGGACAGCGTGAGGTTTGAGACTAAGAATTTTGAGATTTGTTTTGAAATGTAAGTGCGACTGGTTCTCTAGCTGTGAAACGCTCGACCTTTAAACTGCTCTAAACATTCTGTTTATAGCAGGTTTTTTTTTTTTTTTTCCTGCTCTAGGTCGGTGTGACAGTTGATAACAAAATATGGTCATCTGAGGTAAACGGCTCTGATTATTTCAGAGGGTAGCTGACTTAAAGATAAGGAGAAAAGAGTCAAACTGATTATTTTAGTTCAGGGCAGATAAACATGTGGGCTGGGGGTCAGAGCTGGACCACCAAAGTCCAAAGTGTCCCCTTTGACCCCCAGAATAGCTGGAAATTGATGACACGCACCATATTTCTAGGTTTTGTTTTCTTTCCACTGTGATCTGTTAATTATAGCAAACATGCAATGATAATTGAGGGACATCTCAGGTTATTCATATTCTTTTTTTTGCATATTGATTGCTCTTTAAATAAGCAAGATAATTGAATATTGACACTTTGTTTATAATAATGAGGTAAAAGGTGTGTTTCATCTGAGCTTCCAGGTTCAGTGTTTTTAAAATCTTGGCTAATCAAAAGTTTTTATGCATTGCTATAGCTTCCCTTTGTTTGTTTGTTTGTTTGTTTGTTTGTTGTTTTTAAACTCGGGGTTTAGATCAAGGATGGTTTTGAACTCTGAATGATCCAAAGCTACTTGAGTATAGTTGAAGACTTGGAAAAAATATGTATAAGAAAGTACAGTCTTGTTCTTTTATGAGACAGTTTATTATCTCTAGTTACAAAATGTCCATAAACGATAAGGCTGTTATTATTTGAAGCTGTAACAATGAACTGTTTTGTACAGAAATAAGCTTAAATGTCTTTTGTTTATAAAGCTGAACTGCTGCTGGAGATGATCTGTATTAATCTAAACGGGCACTTAAAGCGTCTCACATGAGGAGATACAATTTGCAGGATGAAATCAATCATGCACTCATTTAATCTGCTGTATTTATGCAGGAACACTCTGCTCAGTCAAGTGTCTACAAAAGACTGTGGACTATTTTTACTTAATATACAGAAGATCGATATGAAGAGGTGTCCTTGTTTATTGTTGTTAATATTAAAAGACATCCCAGTGTGTCATTACAGTCTTGTAGCTGTCCAGTCCCCTAATATTTAAACACAGTTCAGAAAACCTTCTGATTTATACTAAGTTAGTTTCTTCTACATTAAGCAGTGTTCAAATGCCATTTAACATTCATGCTACCTGGGCCAAACGTATAAAATAAAATATGTGTATGTGTGTATGTGCGTATGCACATGTAAAAAATAACAATAAATAAGCTTTTGCAGGATGCAAAGACACTAATGTCTTGAGACTGTAAGTTCAGAAATTGGATCGAAGAGTGCTGGACTGCATCAAACTGGAGGAAACAAGATTGTTCTCTCACATAAAAAATAAAATTGCCTCTGGTGCCTGATGATGCTGAGGTTGGCTGATTGCCTCTCATCCCTTTCTCTCCCTGGTGATTTCCTTTTAATTTATTTATTTGTAATTTTTTTTTTTTTTTTTTTTTTTACATTCCGTTCTTGTTTTTGTTTTTTTGTAGAAGTCTGTCAAGGTCTTGTACCCACAGGACTGGATTGGGTGGGCGGGGAAGTAGAGAGGGTTATGTAAGCGGTAAATGTTAAAAATGAAGTTTCTGTTTAAAATCTTAGTTGGTATGTGTGTGTATATATATATATACATACATACATACATACATACATACATACATACATACATACATACATATACATACCTATATCTGTCTGCCGTGAATACAAGTGTGGGTTTGCAAAATCGGAGGCAGAGAGGATGTTACATTCAGTCTGACACTGTCATTAGATTTTTATTTCGAGCATTATTGTGACCAGCGTGTTGTTTCTCTTCATCTTTTCAGGGACTGAGATCCGGTTTGCCAGCTGAGTCTCCAACCATGATCTTTGCTACACCCACAAAGGTGGTGTCAGAAGCAGGGGCCACAGCAGAGTACATGGGAGCAAACAAGGTTCCCGACCTCCAGAAAGTATTCCAGGTAATGCAGAGTAGGGCTGTTCGATATAATGATATATATCGGATGATGATAGAAAAACGTCTATCGTTTCATTTTACGCTATCGTTTGTTTCGTGGTGTCGCAAAATAAACTGTTTAAGGCAATATTTTTTCATTATTTTGATGGTCACTGTAGTGGCTATATTAATTTCCTAAAGTTCTCTCTTTCTCTTATGTTTAATACAACCACACTACAGACGGACAAGCGCTTGTTTGTATGCGTTGTCGTTAGCAACAACGACGGTAAAACCACCTTGTGTCCGCTTGTTTATTTTCCACATAAACCTTTCACAATAAAGCTCAAGATCCTGTTGAGACTTTTCAAAATAAACTGAATCACGTGAAAGATGCAGAGTATTTACGGATGAGAAGCAAAAAAGAGCCGTCAGGTGCTAAAAAATAAACCTTAGACTCAAACGTTAGAACAGGCTTTTCCCCGCAGCACGCTGTGTAATAAATACTCACAAAGAAAACGGCGGCTGTTACAACCTATGTCTAAAAATGTATCGTTTCATGCATCAGTTAAAACACTGGACTCCAGGTACGCGACGCCCAGCTGGAAACACTTCATGCAAGTCGAGCTGCCCGACATTCACAGAATTTACAGAAAATGTTACATTTTCGTGATTTATATCGTTATCGGACGATAGATGTCTTAATATCGGGATATGAGATTTTGGTCATATCGCACAGCCCTAATGCAGAGCTCAGACTGAATAAGGCGCCAAGGAGCAGTTAGGGTTCACGACCTGCTAGCTTCATCAGTCGAAGCAGTGAAGGCTGATTAGTAGAAGTTGATAAGTGATATTTATTTCACAGTTCTTAATGGCCCTCTGCCACTTCCAACCCCACCACCACCAGTAGCAACCACACAAGTTTCATTAATAGGAATAAGAGAGGCGAACTCTGAACAGAGCAATCACTCAAATAAGTGGAAATCACAGTATCAGCTGCTGAACATGTTTTGTCTTTTAAATTAATTAGCGAAATTGTTTAAGAGAGACACTAGTACAAAAGAGAAGAATAAAAAAATAAATCACCTTTCAAAGGAAGCTGATTAAAGATTGATTGGAACTAAAACAAGCATTTTAATTTAAGCTTTAAAAACATTACTTTTGCAGTCAAAAGTCTTCGGGGTGAATTTTCAAAGTTTATACAAAAATACATTCAGTTAACTTGATATTCTAAGCTAGGTTCAGACTGCACAGTGTATATATAATATATATTTGTTTGTATGTCATATTAGAGTCTCAAAAGAACCCGTTTCACAACAATCAAACATGAAAAATGTTATTGGGATGTAAACTCCCATAGTCTTCAGGAAAAGGCTGTAAACGGCTAATGGCAAAGGAAGCAACGGATCACAATGGCTGTCTTGTTACTTAGTTTATAAGCTCCACCTAACTACACCATCAGCATCAGGCCTTCTTTACAATCGTACATGGCTAAAATAGCTGGGCTCATTTTCATCAAGCTCACAGAGGCATTAAATCCAAGTCTAACAGGCTCATCTTTCAGATGCAGCTCCATTTTTCATCAATGGCACGCATGATAAAATCAAATGTCAGGCTGCGATGGTGGCTGTAGCTCAGGAGGAAGAGCAGGTCGATTGATATTCGATATACATCTCCTCTGTCCAAAGTGTCCTCAAATCCCAGATTGCAACTGTGTTACAGTAATGCATAGAATAAAGTGCTGTATGGATGATTGGTTTAAAGCGGCTTATAGTGTAAAGCGCTTTGAGTGCTCAACAAGCATAGAAAAGTGCTATTTAAATACCAGTCCATTTGCAGTTCACCATTCATTTCTGTTCCCAACCCAAAGCACCCAAACCCGATGCACTGCATTGTCTGGGCTAGAGATGGACCGATCCGATATTACCTATCGGTATCTGTCCGATACTGACCTAAATTATTGGATCGGATATCGGCGAGAAATAAAAAATGTAATCGATCCATTAAATATCAAAAAAGCAGCTCACAAAACTTGCGGCGCGGCGTAACTCGGCTCATAACTGTAGCACGTTGGAGCAGTACGCATCACGTGATAGAGCGGCTGTGTGTATTTGTAGCCTCGCTAGCAAACCAGCATTTCATCTCCGAGGAAGTTATCCCAGGGAGAAGTAAAGCAAGTGTGTAAGTTCATCTCTGAATGTTTGTAAAGCATTCCCATGTTAAGCTTAACAACCGATATATGGAGCGACTGCCTCTCTCTCTCCCCCTACCCCTCCTGCTGCTACTTCAATCGATGATCAGCTGATCGGCTTTTCTGTCGCGAGTCCGTCTCTCTTCTTTGTTTTTGGCCCACTTTCATATCGGTATCGGCAGATATCCAAATTTATGATATCGGTAAAAAAAGTGGTATCGTGCCATCTCTAGTCTGGGCTGGACCGTGATTGAGGTGATGTGCTTGCAGTTACATGCAATCTGTTTGTGATACTGCAGTGATGAACTGCAATCAATTTTCAATCTTCTGCTGTTTACATGCACAGACATTCACGTTAAGTATTTACATTTGGAGTCCAGACCGAATCTTATAGACTTAAACAGAAATTTCCTTCACAAGTGGTGTCAAGAGTTAAGTCCCCTATCGCTAAGAGACACATTAGACAAGCTGTGTTCCTCAGAGCAGGCCGATTCTGACGCGTTGGCAGCTCGTTGGCAGTCTATATAAATTAAATAGCAGTTTTGGGGGGTTTTTTGCAAACCTTTGCCAATCTGTCTGTGAGTAATTGCAGTCAGACTGCAATTATTTGGACAGGTTGCCTCTGCCCAGGTGACCTGTACCTTGCAATGGAGAGTGGTCCAAAATACAGTGCACCAAACCCCCCCCCCCGAACTACCCAAGTCATAGGGAGGTTATGTACTACTTTTACTCTGATGTAATTGAGTCATGTGACTGTGAAGATGCTGTCAATGCTCTGTATTTGCTGAGATTAATATCATAAATATTAATTTTGATTTTCTTCTTTTCTTGCCCCTCCCCTGTTTCCTCTTATTTCAGACGTCAGACGGTATCCCCGTTCATTTGAAGCGCGGTTATCCCGACAGGCTACTGTACCGCACCACTATGGCTCTCACTATAGGAGGTGTTGCGTACTGTCTGGTGGCGCTCTACATCGCAGCCCAGCCCAACAGAAAGTGACCAACACAACTGCCATCTTCCTGCCACTGCTCCATTTAACTACCATTCACAGCATTCATTTATCGGCCCTCGCTATACCACCTCTTGGGACTCTTTTTAGATGATCTTCATCAAGCCACTGAAAACTATTTTAATGTCTTTCTTCTTTGAAAGGAAAAAAAGATGTCTGATTTAATAAAATTTCAAGAAGAAAGAAGTTAAAAGATGCCTTACTTGAAGTCTTTGTTTTCATTAATCATATATCAGCTGCTGTCTCACTGGAACATAAAGCCATCTATAGGCTAAAAGGTCTGTCTTCTCTTTCAGAGAAAAAGCAAAGATCTTTCTCACAGCTTTCAAATGGCTTGCCGTAGTGCGGCGATGTATGTGCGAGAGCGAGTGAGCATGATGGAGACACCCCGTGTGGAGCATAGCTGCTGCTCACTTGGCTTAAGTTCTGTCTCATACAGAATTTGTATGTGTGGGCCCTGGTGTGATGTCAGATGCTCCTCGCCAGCTCATCTGACAATCATCTCAGTGTCTGCCTTTTCTCTCTTGTCTTGATGTGTAGCGTATGTCTGGTTTCTTTTACAGATACTTTTATTCACGTTTTCAGAATCAAAGAGAGGAAAAGGTCTGATTTTTGACAGCAATGTGACATGGCATCTTAGGGCCCACCTCCGTTTTATCGCGCTTTCTTTCTTGACTCTGGTTATCATATGTTGATCTGACAAAAAAACTATTTGCTGCTTGGGTACTGAAGTTATTTTCTTAGTATATCTCACATTACCAGCCTAAACACTGACCTAAGAATTGTTAAAGAATTTTAAAAAGAAAAGTCACCTGACTCAAGGAATGAAACATGTTTTGTTTACATATAACATGGCAAATAACCAATTTTAAATTGTCCTTAGATACTTTATTAGCATCCTCTTGCAAAAACACATTTATTCCCATGTTTTTAGTTGAATCCAGCATAAAATGGTATGCTTGAATCAATGAGTTAAAAGCGGTATGAGCTGAAAAGAAATATCCGATTATATCTCAGCCTGGTGTGCAATGTGTCATTAAAAAAAAAAAAAAACTGAAGAAGCTGAACAAGTGGAGGTGAAGACCTTAAAAAATTGAAGAACAAAAAATCCTGCAAAGAGGTGACACAGGACCTGAGAAATGTATCTGGCCCTTCAGTTTATCCATCTACTGTTCACGGAGTCCTTGTCTGAAATGGTCTTAAGGATGAGAAATGGGGAGAAAGGGCTGAGGCATGCTAAATTACACAAGAACTGAACTGAAACTCAGTGGAAGCAGCTCTTGTGGAGTGATAAATCCACTTGACATTTTTGGTTCAAATTATCAGTATGAATAGAGGCCAGAAAAGTTAAAACAGCAACTATTTCCCATTTTCCTAGCAAAAACTTGAATAAAACAACGGGTGGCTCAGGACTTTTGCACAGTACTGTATTTTAAAAATATTGGTGATTAAAAAAAAAAAAAAAAAAAAAAAAATGTGGAAAAAAACAGCAGAACTAGCATGGTCATTTCAGGCCATGGATGCCAGCATAGAAGCCCCACCCATCTGTTATTCAAACCTTGTGTTTACAAAGGACAGCCAATCAGAAGAAAGCTGCCTTATACAGAGAGAGAGAGGGTTTGTCTCAGACAGGCTGAACTGAAGGGCTGCATCAAGTATAAGAAAAATGAGGATTATTTTGTATTGTAACTCATGAAAAGCTATTCTACCAGAGTCTGCAAATTTGTTTCCTTTTAAACAATCAAAATTGTGTCTACTACAGTGCTTCAATAAATGTATTGGATTTCTGTACAGGTGTGCACACACAAGCTCGTACGCTTGTGTGTGCACAAGCTGGTTAATTATCCCAAACACCAGAATGAGAGGAAATGAGTTGTCACTGACGGTGAATGTGCTGGTAGTGCCAGATGGTTTGAGTTTCTCTGAAACTACCAATCTCCCAGGATTTTCTGGCATTGGTTTTACTTCTTTTTTTTGTTAAATGCTGTCCCTTGATGACCAATTGGAGCTGACAGAAAGTCAACGCTAACTTTGGTGAGCAGAAAAGCATCCCAGAATGAAAAATGTGTTCAGCGGCAGAAGGCCGTGCTGGGCTCCCCTCCTGTCGGCCACAAAGACAAATGTGAGGCTGCAGTGGGCACAGGCTCACCAAAACTGGCCAGCTGAAGACTGGGAAAATGTAGTCTGGTCCGATGAAGCTCAACTTTTGCTGAGGCACGCAGATGGTGAAGCCAGAATTTGGCACTGGCTGTATGAATCCACAGACCCAACCTGCCTCATGTCAACGGTTTAAACTAGCTGTGGGGTGGGGATAGTTTTCTTGGCACGGATTAAGCCTCCTAGTATGAATCGAACTGACTATTCCTCCTTACCGTCTGCACCCCTTTTTATGGCTAAAATTTTTCTAATGGCTGCTTGAAGTGTGGTAACCAAAGCATTAGACACCTCAGAGAAATGATGTGGTAAAGTGAAGCAATATCTCATCTTAATCCATGCCACCAAGAAGTGAAGCAGCTCGAAATGCAATGGAAGCCACGGTATGTTCCTAATAAGGTGCTCAGTTACTGTGCATATAAGATTTTATATACGGATCCTGTTTTGCTCTTGAGATGAATACAGTTTTTCCATTATATTCTTTTTTATAATTGAAGTTGCAGTTCAGTAGTTTTTAGGAGGGCTTGTCTGCAGCCATTTCCATGTGATGGCTTTTCCCGCTGGCAGACAAAAGCAATTTAAAGTTTATCGAAGCTTATTTCTCTAGCAGTCTTTGTCGTTGTGAATAAGATCAAGAAATAAAATCAAGCCAAAAATTTGGGAAAAAAATCTTCCATCCTTTTTGATTCCAGCAGACTTTTGTGTCTTGTTTCTGAAAACCAATATCATTTGGCATTATTAGCCTGTCTGTTTTTATATATTTTATACCAAACGAAAATTTCCATCAGAATTGTATTCCTTTCCAGTCTCAATGATGTAATCCCTGAGATATCAGAGGAGGTCTTTCTCTTCCAAGAATGTAAGTGCAGTAAAAGTGTTTAAAAACCACAAGCCATTATCATCCGCTATAGTGCAGTAAGCTGTTATGACCAAGAGCCTTTTTCCTCTGATGGTGTAGCAAGAGTTGGGGTTCACATTATGCTTGTGAGGCTGAACTCCCACAACTTGTAGCCTCCTCCAGATTTTTTTTCCCTGTGCTTTTAAAGAAAACGTGGCTATTTCAGCCCAGAGCAGCAGGATAACCAGGTCCTCACCAGACATCAACGAGCTGAGTGATCAAGGGCACCTGACCTCAGTCTGTTCAGTTTTTGTGGTTTGTCACTGCCGAAGAGAAAAGCAGAATCAGATTGAAGTGAATATATCTGATATCCAGACCATCGCCGAAGATAACGAGATACCAAGTGTAAGCTAATGTCTGATTGCAACTAGTGATTAAAGTCGACTTAATTGGCTCATTTCCAGCTTCAAATTTTTAATTTTTGGACCCAGCAGCTTTGCATAATTTACAGCATTAAATGTGCTTTAGTGAAGGTCCTCAGTTCATGCTCTGCTCTTTTCCTTTTAACGCCACCTTCACTTTAAGCCAAATTTCTTCTGGCAGGCAGCTCCTCACAAACAGAAGGTTTTAACAGTTCTCACTGACCTCATCAAGAGCCAAGGACTTAAAAAAACATTCTGAAACAGCATTTATAGCCATTGATAGTCTGACTTGTTAGCTCCCATGCACTTGTACATGAGCTCTTTTTTGTTTTTCTTTATACCTCACACATGTTTAATACGAGCACCCAGTATTGTAGCAGTATATATACAGTGCTTGACAAATTTATTAGACCAGCACTCAATGTAAGGTTGTGTAGTAGTCTAATATTGTGTAAATACGTCATCATCATGTGCACAGGAGCATTAATTTAATAGTAAATTAAACATTTTTATGTTTCTTTGAGGTTCAAGTTACCATAATGCACAAGCTCTTTAATCAGAATGATAGTTTTAATGTCAAATATAGTTATTGTTGTTTTCCATGAGTTTTCAAATTCACTGTTTGGTTAAAAAAAGAAGAAATAAAATTGTAAAGCATGTTATTATTTTAGTGATTAAGATGCCAAATTACAGTTATTTACTTGCAATCCTGGACAGAAAAATTGTTATAGCGGTTGAATGTTATGCTTGATTAATTTCTGGCTTCTCATGGAAGTCCAGTGTGCTGGCTCAAATTTGTGTATAAAAATGTGAATTCAATTTAAAAATTCCTCTCTCCTGTTCAAAATGGAACTCGCTAAAAAGGAAAGAATCCCTAAGACACAAAGTGTTCTCACAGTGTGATCAAGTATGCCTTGTAGTCATCCGCTGAGACGGGTAATTACAAAATGTGCCGAAGAAGAGGCAGAAAATAAAAGCTGACCGTAACAGATGTGAGGCATCTCAAGATTTTAGATACTAGAAACAGAAGGCTGCTGGTGATTGTCATGCAGAGATAACATGCTTCTAGATCTGTCTGAGAAGTTATCCAGAATGAAAACAAGGAGACGATCGAACGAGCAAGACTTAAAGGGAAACAAGCTGCTAAAAAGCCCTTATCGAGGACTGCAAAAATCCAGGGAGTGCAAACACTGAACTGGAAAAAGGTCAAATGAGTCCAAGATTGAACTCTTCACTCAGCATTGTTGCGCTTATGTCAGCAGAAAAGCTGGAGACCGATTTGATGCTACATCCATTACACCCACAACGCAACAAAGTGGAGATCCCATTATGGCATGGAGTTCCATTTGTGGAGATGGTGTGGGCAAGTGAAAATCAACAGTATGATGAACAGGAAGGCGTACCAGAACAATCAGGACTGACACTGACTGGTTATGTGCTCATATAACAATAAGTAAATTTATTTATATATCATTTTTCATAGATAAAAATCACAAAGTGCTTCACAATAAAACCAGAAATGTAAATAAAATAATAATATAAAACAATGAAAACATGTATTAAAAGGTCATTTGTATAGAAATGTCTTCAGCTGCTTTTAAAAAGAGTCGTAAAGATGATGGAAAAGAATTCCACAGCCTTGGTGCCAGTGCCTGAAAAGCCTGATCCCCACGTGTTTTGAACATAGTACATGGGACCAACAGTAACTTCTGACCTGAAGACCTAAGTGCTCGGGAAGAAGCCTGAGGTTTCAACAGGTCAGAGATATACTGGAAGCTTCACCATGTAGAGCTCTAAAAGTTAAAACTAAAATTTTAAAATGAAACCAATGAAGACAAGCCAAAACTGGAGTAATAAGTGACGTCTTGTTAGTGCCAGTTAAAAGTCTTGCCGCAGCATTCAGTCTGAAGGCAATCCAAAGCTGATTTGTTGAAACAAGTAAAAAGACCATTACAATCATCCAAACGAGAAGAAATAAAAGCTTGAATAATCATCTCAAGTTCTACTTTTAAAACCAGTAGTCTGAGTTTAGAAATGTTTCTTAGATGATAAAACCAGTTCCGAACCAGTTGACAATGATGCCGAACATCCTTCAGAGCTGTGCAGAGACTCTGACCAAGAAAAAGGATTCTGGAGTACTGGAACTAATGGAGCAGCCAAGTCAAAGTCCAGACTTGAATCCTATTCAATAGATTTGGCATTTCAACAATTTTAACAAAGGAGACTATTGAAAAGCAAAAAGCTAAATTCTCAAAAATACCAATAACAGTATAATTTTTATTCTCCTGTGTGAGATGTTCAGGGCATTTACCACCAGGAGGAGGCCCCGGGGCAGACCCAGGACACGCTGGAGAGATTATATCTCTCGGCTGGCCTGGGAACCCCTTGGTGTTCCTCCAAACAAGCTGGAAGAGGTGGCTGGGGAGTGGGAGGTCTGGGCTGCTTTGCTTAGGCTGCTGCCCCTGCGACCCAGCCCCGGATTAGTGGAAGAAGATGGATGGATGGATATAATTTTTAGTTCTAAAGTAGTTTTTGGCAGATTTCTAAAATATTTCTGTTAACACCCTGTATGTTAGAAAATAAGGAAAAGGATGATTTATCCCCCATTTAATTATACTACGCAATCTTCTGGATGGCTGGCTTCAGACTGGGTGATCTTTCACAGGAAGTCTCTCCAAAAACGACGCTGCCTATTTTTTTTGGCTTGCCACCATTTAAAGCAATTAGAGACCTGAAGTGGGTGTATGAGTGAGAGTCCCAATAAAAACAAATGAGAAAAAAAGTTTTTCACTGGTTATAAATGCCAAATTTAAACACTGAAATTAGATGAAAATTAGATGAGGTCATTAGGATACATCCTCGGGGTACCAAAAAGTATCTCAAACTAAATTTCATGGAAACGCATCGAATAGCTGTTGAGATCAAATCTAAACTGAAACAGTGGACTAACCATTAAGTCAGCAGAGAGCCCAGCATGGCTAACAAATCTAATAAAAATAAATCTCCTGCTCAGGCATCCTCTTTCCGGCCACTTTCTTTTAGTCACTATCATCCCCTTGTTTCTCTAAAAGCATATTCATCATGTGGAGCTCTTTTTAAGGGAGTCATCTAATGTCTTGTTTTGATTTGTACCTGCTTTTTATCAAGGAACCCTTCAGCATCCCCTTCACTGCTGCCTCACCCATCCCTCTTGCATCACGATAGCCCACTTGAACTCTCCTCAGTAACAACAGACCCTTTGTTGTCGCTCATGGAGCAGATAGAAGAGACACAAGAGCTCTGCAGTAACATATGTGCGACACACCGCTCTAACTGTTAATGAAGAGCACACCGGAGGGAGTGTGAATAGAGGAAATTGGGGCAAAATGAGAGACAAAACGCAGGAAGAAAGTGGGACGTGAGGAGCAGGAGGCTGAGTGTAAGAAGAAGGGTGTTAAATGATGGGTGGGTGTGACTCATCGGGAGAAAATTGAAATCTGAATCCGCCTTTGAAGGAGCTGTTTACATGTGGAACTTGACTATCATGTCATGCTATCTTTTTGTTTTTATCAGGAGTTAAGTAGGCATAAAATTCTCTGTGATTATTAAGCCTTTTTTTCTTCTGATTGGGTATATTTCAAAACATCAATCCGCCAGCCTACTCTAAACCAAGCCATCAATCACAGCACAGCATCCCTGCGGCCAATCCAGTCTAGAATTGATCCTTTATTATCTCTCAAGAGCTGCATAGCCAGGATGGATAAAATCCATTTTCTTTTAAATAAAGGTAAATAATTTCTACCGCATGAGAAAGAAAACACTAGCCTTTTTATTATTTAATTGCATTACTTGTCTTACTAACGTGTTAGTAAATCTGCTTCTAGTTTCAATGTGTTATGCATTCAGAGATGCTCTTCTGTGTACCTTATTTTGTAACAAGTGGTTGTTATTTGAGTTACTGTGGCCTTCCTGTCAGGTTGAAGTAGTCTGGGCATTCTCCTCTGATCTCTCAACAAGGCATTTTACCCAGATACCTGCCACTCGCTGGATATTTGCTCTTTTTGGACTATTTTCTGTAAAATCGAGAGATGGTTGTGTGGGAAAATCCTGGTAAACAGCCAGTAACATGTCACTAACAACCATACCACATTCAAACACTTAAATCACGTCTTGTCTAAATGCCTAAATGCAGTGAGTTTCTGTCATGCGACCAGTTTATTAAATATTTGTAATAATGAGAAGTTAATACAAATTCATAAATTTGGTATAATTTATGAATCCAATATTCACTCAGCTGTGAATACTGGTGTTTGAGTGGTATCCACCATCTCCAGAGAAAAATCTCCCTTTCATTAATAAGATGTTTGACTTTCTTGCTGAAGCAGGTGAAAAAGAGACAAATTGAGGGGCACTTTAAGAGCAATCTCCTCTTTAAAGGCCAATGGCTTACTTCACAATTTTAAACACGGTGATCCAGATCAGCACCCAAATTTAATGTATTCTTCCTTAGCCTGTGCTCTACCTCTGCAAGAGTCATCTCAGCTCCTAGCTTGGCAGAGAAGCAAGAGTTATGAGACACAAAGGCTGCACAGAACGGCATGTAGAGATGTGTTTTAATTCAGTGTGCTGTCAGCAGCATGAGGAATCTTAAAAATACTCATTCTGGCAGGCTGGATTTGGGGTAGCACTATCCACCAGAGAGAGAGCAGAGGACCCGACTTGTTTCAGTCTGCTACTCTCTTTCAACAAAGCAGAAACATAACAGTTCTGCAAATACATGCATACCACAGCTGCCCTGCAGAAAAAGGCTGAGGAGAGAGGACGGGCAGGGAGTGACAAATTACCTCTCCTCACAATGCCCCGCTACAATAGAGCTGCCTGAGAACAAATAATGAATAAATAAAGTTCTCTGAGATCGAATGTGGGGAACAATTTGTGAAGCAGCAGCTTTTGTGTGTGTGCGCGTGAATGAAGGGCCTTGTGCGTGTCTCACAGATTGAAAAAACCACAGGTGACTGAGCGCACAAGCAAACCAACTTCAACCAGATTTCAGTCATCAGAGTAAATAGACTACACCTGCAAAAGAACCCTTAAAGGACTCAAAAACATATCTAATCTTAGCTTTTTTTAAGACTTAGCTTTTTAATACAAAGCACAAGGTCAGTGTAATACCTGTTTGATCATACCTTATGCTCTTCCCGAGCCCTCCTCTCCAGCTCCCCTGCTCTCCACATGTAATGACGCATCAGAAGTGAAGTGTAAAATTAAAAAAAAAAAAAGACAAGAAAAAGAAAAGCATGGAGCACAAGGGTAATAGAGTTAACAGCATGAGGTCGGATTGGGTTTCATCAAAGAGAAGAAGGGAAAGATTAGGCCATTGATTGATGCTGTAAGCATATGTAGACTTTCAAAGACTTTCCTCTGCTCCATCTTTCATCTGTTTCCTTCAGGCTGTTTTTTCCCTGGCAACAAGGAAGGAGTTCAAGCACAGGGCGATTGGGCAGCTTTGCCTCTGATTTTGTACTGAAACTTTCCAGCACAAAATGCTCAAACAGCAAAGATAACCGACAATTTCTTCCTCTTTTTTTTTTTTTTTAAATCATAGCCATGATTATTTATGTATACCAAGCGTTCAGACGATCTGCAAGCAACATCACTCATTTACTTTTCAATTTGACATTCCGGTCTGGAAAATGTAAGTTTCATTGCGGTGACTGGGTGCAAGGGAGGACTAAGAGATGTGGTGCGGCGTGAAAGGAGGAAAATTAATGTCCTCGAAATGAAAGTGAATCAATATGATTGCCCAAGGATGTGAAAAAGGTGGAATGGGAGCTGGGGCGGCGGGGAGGGTGTTGAAATAGAGTTGGAGCGAGATTAATGGTCGTTTAAAAAGGAACAGTATTCATCAGCAGTCGGCTTCAGGTGCAGAATAGCGTCAGTGTGTGTGTGTGAGAATGGAAGCCAACTCTGCAGCAGGTTTACATTTTCTCTTTAATTTTCTAACTTCCTCTCATGACTCAATAAATGGCCGCCCAACCACAATACTGATTACTTTGTATTTCACTGCAAATGAGCCTCAGTCTCTTGTTTTCATTAAAACTCTACTCACCTTCACATAAACACACACAGGTGGCGAACCAACAGCACCACCTGCAGGTTTTTCAGCGACACATCACTGACGTCGAATAGCTTTAATCGCCCAATTTCACAAGTAAATACACATCGTTACCGAAGAAAATATTTTATTACATTTAAAAATATTCAGTTTCAGCCATCACGTGTACAAAATAATACCTCTGAGCTGTTACAAAACTGCCAACCCTACAGGCTGCAAAGGGGGTGAATGCTCCCAAATAAATAATAAAAAGTGAGAGAAATTCAGCAGGATGAGGAGTCACACCATCGTGGATACATTCGCACAAGCACAGGCATAATACACGTGTGTCTGACTATCACTTGCACTTGTATGTGAGCTGTTTGCGGTGATAATGGATCCACGCTGGAGCTGCAACAAGCCCGGTCAAGTAGCCGAACAAAGAGCCAAAACTGCAGGAAACAGGCCAGACCTACAAAAACACAGAAGTAGTAGAAAAGTGAGCATGATTGTTCACTAAAAGCCTGACACTGGTCCGATACATCAAAGAGAAGCTGAACTATTAGTCTGTCAATTTGAGTTACACCCCAATTACCTCTGCATTTTCCTTCAGTCATTTTACACAGAATTCCCTGTGCAATTATAACTTTAATGTGTTCCATTTTCCATTAAAAAAACAATCTAATTCATTATTCATTGGCTGATTACTCTGTCCAGTGCTTAAAAAAAAAAAATCATCGTGATGGAGAATTTGGAAGTTAACAACTTAAATCAACTACAAAAAAAAAATGTGTAATTTACACCAGCTTTTTCACTCTGACAGCTACCACACCGGCTTCATGCAGGTTAGTGCCCAGTATCATCCTCTGGCACACTTGTGTTATATATCACCATAGCAACCTATCATTTCATTCCTGCTTTTGAAAGACAATCTTTACTTCTGTCACTACAGCACATCAGCCTGATGTTGCTGCTATTAATACACGTGTATTCCAATTTTTTTACTGTTTTCTCTTCCTTTTCTCCCCTTCTACAACACTTTTGCTACTCACCAACTAACAAAGCAGAAAAGTACCCATTTAAGGTCATTTTAAAGGTATTTTTAACGGAATAATGAAAACACAAGGACATCCACCTCCTCCATTCATCAAAATGAAACCAGTAATTTACAAGTCCATGCAGTTAAGAGGCCTTTGTGAATCCAGCAGTCATTTGAGAAAACCTCAGAAAAATCTAAGAGAGGCTTCGCGGGTAATATGGTTTAAATGGTCGTGTTAGTTCCCTGTCTTAAGAGCAAAAACTCCACTGTGGATAGAGAACATTTCTACATACAGTGGATTAGAGATTTAGTCAGACTCTCTCTTCCAAAGCAAGAAATATTCATTTTATTTGCAAAAAAAATTTAAAATTGACATTTGATTCTCCGTGCTTTAGTGGTTAACAAATTAAACCAGGGATGGAAAAGATCCCTGGTTTCAGACCAGAAGACACAAACCCAGCCTCGGGGTCACAAGCTCAGATAAATGTGAAGGTTGTGTCAGGAAGGGCATCTGGCACAAACTCTGTGCCAAATTAAACACGTAGATCCATCTGCTGCGTCGACACTTGGGGAAAGAAAAAGTACTGAATGTACCTTCATTGCCAGCTAATTTGCTTACAAAGTGCCACAGCCAGACTACTGACTGAGCCAGTTCTTGGGTTATTTTTATCTAAATGAAATGAATGTGTGTAGAGGAAATATCAGGAACCCGTTTATTAAACTGCAGCATGTAATTTAATGAAAAAGGAGCCTAAACATAAAAAAGTCACATGCTAGACTGTATAAGACCTAATGTGAGGATACAAATCCAAGAGTATACGCTTTGTCCATGCATAGAATTACCTGCCAGGGCCTATCCCAGTCCAGAGGTATGGGGAATGCTCCGACCCAGGCTCCAACAAGTGTGCAGGCCACAGTGATCTGCAGACAGGTGTCCCACACAGACATAGCTCTGGAGCCAGAGACAAAGAAAAAGCAAGAACAGTTACTATCTTCAACACAGAGTCATGTGAAAAGCCAGGAGGAAAGAAAAAGAAGGAAAATGATTTCAGCCTTACCCGTGGCGACTGAAGACTCGTATCCAGGCCTGGACGTTGGGGCCGAGGACACAGAGACACCTCAGCGTGGTTAACGAAGTCAGCAGCACAGCAAGGGAGAATGTTTCTAAGGCAGATCTGTAAGAAATGATAGGTTCACGGTATCAACGACAACTACAATAAGAGCGTTATTGACAGTTTTGTTTTTTGTTTAAAAAAAAAAAAGCACATAAAAAAGCAAGCAGAGACAAAGTAAAACACTTTAGATTAGATTAGATGAAACTTTATTAATCCCTCGGGTGGGTTCCTCTGGGAAATTCAGTTCACTTGACTTTTTATAAGTGACAGAATCATTTCAGGGTTTGAAGATTTCTGTAGTTGCCTGCTGTTTTCATTCATTTATGTGTGATCCTTCCATGGATCCTTAGTTTATTGTGTATTACTGTGGCGATCTCTGCTCTCTGCGTCTCTCTTTATCAACCTCTGTTAAACACATACATGTAAACACGAGCAAAAACAACAACTCACTCGATCAGTGGAGCTCCGTATAAGACAACAACAGTGTGGAAGAACAGGCACGACAGGAAGAAGTACAGGCAGGAGCGAAGCAACCTCGACAGCTGCAGAAAAAAAACAGCGAGAAAACAGTCAAACCTTTAAGATCCAGATATAAAAAGATCACTTCCTGGGAAAAAAGATCTTGGTTTGATGAACATGCAAGAGTCAAGTATTCACATTAATTTATATACAAATAAGTCAAGATGTTTTTCTTTTTTTGGAAAGGCAACTTTAATTTTACTTGCCATACCCTGGCCTGATTACTGCCAGACGTGTTGAATTAAAATATCACTTGAACAGAGTCTGTCTGACAAAGTGGAGTAGTCTAAGAGCAACACATTACACCACAATCCACAAACCACACACAAAGACTGGGCAAAAATGGCATCCATGGAAGAGTTCCAAGGACAAAACCACTGCTGACCAAATTTAAAACAAAAGCTTGTCTCATATTTGCCAAACAGCATCTTATTGATCCCCTTAGAATTTTGGGAAAATATTCTGTGGACTAGCAAGACAAAATTTGAATGGGGCAATTAGTGTTTCACATAGGGCCAGGTCGGTTTGGATCGCTTTCCCCCCTTAACAAATGAAACCCTCTTTTAAAAACTGCATTGATTGCACTTTTAAAAAAAATAAAACAGCCCATGTGGCACTGCACACATCACTCCATCATTATTAAAGCGTTATCAGCACCTTGTATCCCAGCGTGTGCTTCTTGGCGGGCGGTGTGATCCCGAGCAGCCAGAACACGGCCACGCTGACCGCGGTGACCGCAGCGGACACCGAGTAGAGCCACAGCAGGTGTGTGCCGTACACCGAGAAGCCCGGTACGAGCACAGCAGGTAGCACCGTCGCCATGAACACCGAAGCGGCGATGATAGCGTGAGTGGACGCCATGGCTCTGATTTCATGGTCCCACATTGTGAAGGCTGTAGCGAACTACAACAGGACACCGACAAATTGAACACAAAACACTTTAAACCTCAACGTAACGCTGGATTTGTAGCACAGGTAACATCCATAGATGAATCGCTTGACCTTGTTTCCGTAAACATGGAACCATGCTCACTTCCGCTTTCACTTCAAAATAAAAGTACAATACTTATTCCTTGTAGATGAGGCAAGACAAAGTTCAATAAAAGTACATTATAGTTTTAACAACTTTAAATATATTACAGACAGCCATGCATTTAGTATACATTTGTTGCTGCCACAGTGAAACGAAAAAGCTTTCATCCAAGACCATGGTGCTACATATAACAGTAAATCAACACAGGACTAATTAAAGTGCAAGTGTGCAAAAATGGCAAAAAACAGTGCGACACCAGATAGAGCAGAACCATACAGACACAAGATGGTGCAATAGTTTTACAAAAAGACTTTAGCATTGTGCAATAAGTACTTGAGGTAATGGAATGTATAAAGGTGTGTGGGTGTGTCAGTCTTGTCTCTGAGTATTCAGGAGTCTGACAGCTTGGAGGAAGAAACTGTTTTGTAGTCTGGCACTGAGGGCGTGAGTGCTTCGGTATGTCTTACCAGAAAGCAGGAGGGTGAAGAGTGTGTGTGAGGGGTGTGTGGGGTCCTCCACAATGCTGGTGGGTTTGTGGATGCAGTTGATTCAATAAGTGTCTGTGTTGGAGGGAAGACAGGCTCCAGTGATCTTCTCAGCTGTTCTCACTTTACGCTGTATGGTCTTGCGATCTAACACGGTGCAGTTTCCATACCAGACAGTCATGCAGCTGCTCAGGATGCTCTCGATACTCCCTCTGTAGTAGGTGGTGAGAATGGTTGGTGGGAGATGGGCTTTTCTCATCTTTCACATGTGAGACCTGGGCCAATGCAATTGGTCCAGTGTAATTCAATCCAAAGTGACAAAGGAGTCATTGAGACTTTTGTGTTTTTATATTTGTGTAGAACATTTTCTAATCCATTTTCAGATCTCTCAGCTGCTCCCTTTATGGGTCTGTGGATCATCTGCCTCCATCTCATCCTACCACTACCCTGCTCATCTGTCACACCAACCCTCTCCACCCTATCCTCCTTTACTACATCCATAAACCACCGTTCATTTTATTATTATTGTGGATTTTGTTTTAAGCCACTTTTACCACAGATTTTTTTTTTGTTGAAAACAAATTGTATGTTTGTGGTATACTTGTTTGAACATAATCCTTTATTTAATCAGTTTCCCTATTTAATCAGAACATGTGAACACTGTCACATGTAGCTAGATGTGAACCACTATTTATCAGTGAGGGCCATTCTTTTTCTACTTTCACTGCTATAACGTTATTCTGACGGGAAATAGAAAAATGAGATTCTTCAGTGTTCTTTAAACTATCTCTGCCTGACTGCTATAGTCGCCTACTGTTTGTAAGCTTTAAAAGTTTTTTATTATTATTTATTGGATTTAATTATTTCACACGTATTTCATACGTTATATTTCACACGTTATATTCACACGTGTGAAATAATGCAGCAGCAAACTTTTAATTTTTAAAGAAAACTTACAGGTTTTCGTCCACTTTACAGATGAACAGGGGAAACTGCAACCAATCACAGAACGGGTTACTTGGACCCTCGCCGAAGCGCAGTAAAGCTAACCAATGGCATCTGAGATTTGAAATCTAGGCTTTAACCAATCAATCGTTTGCGAGCTGCAAGGAAACGGAAGTAACGACCGGAAGTTTACATTAACAGAGAAAGCTAAACGCAGCTAACGCTTCTGCTTCTATTTTAACAAACAAAGAAGGACAATGGTTTGTGAAAAGTGTAGGTATCTCGCCATTCTCCTATCACTTAATTTATTTTAGATCTTCAATTCTAATGTCTTTTTTCCCGTTAAGAGAAGCTCGATGATCCTTAGAAAGCTGGCTAACGCTATGTGATGCTAACTGTTGTTATTACTGTCCTCACTGTTGTTTTGGTTCAGGAAAACATACCTTCACCTTCTAGGCTTATTTCCTTTAAATCCACTGCGTTGCTTTTGTTACATATGCTGCGTTGCTTTTTATCTCCAGGTGAGAAGAAGCTCGGTAAGGTCATCACTCCTGACACCTGGAAGGATGGAGCCCGGAATACAACAGGTGA
This sequence comes from Oreochromis niloticus, assembly GCF_001858045.2. Taxonomy (NCBI): domain Eukaryota; kingdom Metazoa; phylum Chordata; class Actinopteri; order Cichliformes; family Cichlidae; genus Oreochromis; species Oreochromis niloticus. The sequence goes on from NC_031973.2 coordinate 10,629,362, forward strand.
ACAGAGTAAAATCTGGATTTGTTTCAGTTCAATGGCATAATGTCACCAGTGTGCAAGGGCTGCTTGAATGACTTAAAACAAACAAAAGAAAAATAAGAATATGGTTTGTGGCATAGTTCTGGCTCCTTATTTGATTCCATCCACCTTATGCAGTCTACCAGTATCACTGGCAGCATTATGCTACCACCAGTCCTTTGCAGTATAAAAGTCACTTCAAATGAACGATGGTGTTCGAAAAGTTTCTAGTTCATGACCAATCTTGTGCCTTGGTGATTCCTCGTTTCCGTCCTCATTCAAACCTTGGCAAAGTGGTAGCACATGTAAGTAGTTTGTATTTACATACAGTTGTTTGAACTGACGATTTTGGAGTCCACAGTTGTTTAAAATTGCTCCAAGAAAAGTACCTAATTTTGTAAATCTACAGTTCTGCTTTTTAGATCTTCACCGAGTTCTTTTGACTTTCCTATTGTTCTGAGTATTGATGACTCCAATGAGTGTTGTAAAACAAATTATTTTTGTGTTAGCAAAGCGAAACTACCAGTTGTAGTCAATCATGATCACTGAGGAGGAGTTAAGAAGTTTTGGCCTTGTCAGGTTAAAATACATTGTAGAACATTCAGCACCATTTAATGAAAAACTTATGATAGTGTGTGTATATTTTTGATCCTGTATGTATACTTTTGACCCTGTGTGGATTATAGAAAATCCAAACCTGTGCACCCAATTCTTGTTTTTGTTTTTTTGTTTGTTTTTTTAAAGTCATTCAAGATGTGTTCTGTACAATTATTCCCTTGGAAAAGGAACAGTTGAAAGAAATAATTTAAAGTCCAAAATTACTATTACTATTATTCACAATGTACATACATGTACTTTGGAGATGACCTGATATCCAATTTTCTTTTCTTTTCTTTTCTTTTCTTTTCTTTTCTTTTCTTTAAAACCAGTGATAGTAACTCAAGAATATAAGCCTACAATCATCTCTGACTTGCATATCTAAAGGGCTTTTATCTGCAGTTTATGGAGGGCATGGAGTACAACATAACATACCAGCAGACCAAATCACAAACATTCATACAAGATTGTCGAACAAACAAGGCATTTATTTACAATCAATTTACAATAATAAAGTAAACAGAAAAAAAACTACTTATTTTTATTGCTAAAAAAGAAAAGAAGCACCAAGTTACATGTCAAAGCACAAATACAAAGCCTACGCTCCCTGCCTGGCCACAAAAGCTTCTGCTAACATACAGACAAGTTTAACCAAACACAACAGAACAGAGCAGGTCCCACAGGTTTGCCACAGTTCAACTCCCAAGATCACTATAAGTAATCCTGAATCAACATGCATCTCTTAGCTTGGTGACTAAATGCAAAGGGGCACTTGCTGCTGGAGCTAATTACATGGATTTTACAAACAAGCATAATCCCGTACGGCTCTGGCAGTCAGGTGTGGGAGAACTGCAACAAAGACAGGCGAGAGCAGCTGTCTTTCATGAAGTGGCCAAACAATCGGAGGGCATAGCAGACATATAAAGAACTGCACTGATGTATCATGAGATTAGCAAGTAAACTTTTTTAAATGGTTGAATATGTTTTAAACATTTATACATGTTATAATGTGACTCTATGAACTTTAAAAGTTCTCATTTTAGTCCAATTTTTAGAATTTAACTCTTAAAGTAAACTTCAACTAAATTCTTACCACTAGATGACACTCTTTAACCATTAATTGTTTATATAAGTGCTGCTGAAGTGAGAAACAAGGAAATACCGGGTTTGCCCTGAGATTAGTGTGGTACAGTGGTTAGCACTGTCACCACACTACAAGAAGGTTCTGGGTTCAAACTTCTTCTGGGAGCTGATGTGTCTTCCACAGTATGATAACATGCTTGTTAGGTTGACTATAAATCAGTTGTAGATGTGGATTTGAGAGTGAAAAGTTGTCTCTCTGTGTTGGCTGTGTTTGCTGTACCGTGTCTCTCACGCTATGACAGTTGGATAAGTGGTTAGGAAAACACTGATAGATGGCCTGAGATCTGCAGCTATGATGTGCTAATCACACAGAGCAAATGTGTTGTTATTGTAAGGTGAACTCCACTGAGCCTAAGCACTGAGGACTTGATGAAGGCTATAACTATAAGGCTATAACTTTTAATGTAAAGCTACTCTCAAGAAAGCATCTTATTAGCATCCGTTACTAGTAATTACAGAAAAAAACATGAAAGGAAAGAATAAAGATTTTTACCCACTTAGCTGATATCAATCATTGCTCTATGAGAACGGTTAACTGAGATCCAGTGCTTCCTGGCTTGTATAACCTTTCTCTTCATATTGGAAGTGGGAAATAAACTCCCCAAACAGCTACCTAAACAGGATCTGAGAGTGGATCACAGTACATTAATCAATCACTGTCCCTGTTGCACGGGCTAAACAACTTTTTTTTGGCCAAACACCGTGCAGTATAAGTAAAATTAGACAGTTAGCACATGGCTGACATTACCAATAACCTCGCTCATCTTTCCTGTGCAAAAGCACAGAAGCACAAAGAAAAATGTCAGTTCTGCATAATTTATTCCTTTACTACAATCCTGCAATCCTGTAAAAAACTAGGGAATTAAGAGGGTAGGTAGCATTCAGGTACTGATAATCAAATCCATTTAGTTTTGGTTTGATCATCAACAAGTGTGAGCATCTCTATAAAAGCATAGGTTTTAGCAGTTTGCCTGTCTGGAGCATTCAGGTGTATTTTAACATGATGCCAAGGAAGAAAGACGTCAGCAATGACCTTAGAGAAGCATTTGTTGATGTTCATCAGTCTGTTTATGGTTTGATCATTCTACAGTGATTAAAAATTATTATAAAGTGGAAAACATTCAATCTTCCCAGGAATGAATGTGCCTGCAAATTCACACAAGACCAGAAGAAAGCCTCTTTTCTCTAACACAAACATGGCAGCACAGCTTAGGTTTGCCAAGTTGCATCTGAACAAACCAAAAGACTTCTGGAGCAAGGTCCTTTGCATAGAAGAGATCAGAATAGCCATAAAGGGTCTGGGTGCCGTTTGCCCCTCTGGGGGCGAGGGTACCTGGACCCGGGGTATAGAGTATGTTTGGGGAGTATGATTGTGTGTACATGTCCATGTATGTCTATCCCTACGTTGGGTGAGTGCTGAGTGTTTGTATATGTGTGCATGAGGGTGGGAAAGCATGTTTGTGTCTGTGTTTGCCTGTTTGTCTGTGTCTATATGTCAGGTCAGGTCTTAGACTCCACCTCCCTGGGAACTCCCAGGCCCTCCAAAGTGTGGAGGCCTATCTCCCCTCACCACACTCCCTGCCGGTAACTGATGCCCTCAGGGGTTGGTGCATTGGTGGTTCTTGGTGTCCGGGGCTGGGCGCTCAGGTATGCACCAGCTCACTCCCGGTGGCTACTTGGCGGGGCCTGGTGCCTGTCGCTCGGTCAGGCCTCTTCCGGGGCAAAGGGGGCCCTCGGGCCTCCGGCCTCGGGGCCTGCAACTGGGTTCACTCTGGCACAGCTGGCTGCCGGCAGAGCCGGCGGGCACGCTGGTGCAGCCCCCTCTGGCTTCTGCTCCGTGGCTTCTGCTCCGTGGCTACTGGGTGACCCCTCGTCTGGGGATCTCCTCAGCCCTTCCCAGGAGGGTGGCACGGATGCCCCTCCGGTGGTCCTCTTTGGGCTCTCGCACTCTGGGGCCTCTGGATGTCTGGAGCCTGGATCTCCTCCATGCCTGCTTCATGCCCTGGGGGATGGGGCTATGGCCCTCCACACCCTCTAGCAGACCGTTACATGGGGAAACCTTTTGTATACAAGCGCGCTGATCCACACAGGTGTGCACACGGGTGTTCACTGTTCGTAGACATAAACTACACCTTTCTTAGCTGCTACTTCAAAGCACATTGTGCGCTGTCTGTCCTGCGTGCTGCACAACAACATTCAATATTTAATATTTACTGCTGTTCACACTTAGCTAGATTAACGTGATGGTGTTGTTTAGTATGTTGCTTTGTTTTTTTGTTTTTTTTGCTTGTTTTCTCTTCTTTTTCTCTCAACAGGTGATCCAGGAGATTTTTTTTTTCTCTTTGTCTTTGTAAGTGCCCTTTCTCACTGTCCCTTTTCCCTTCTGTTTTTCTTTTCCTTCCTCTCTTTCTTTCTCCCTTTCCTATCCCCCAGTCATGTCTGTCCCATCTGTAACAACTGAAAATAAAGTAAATAATAACAACAAAGTTTGATCAAATGGACCAATACGGCAATGCCATGATGATCCATTTGGCAAAATAAATCCATTTGGTATCCTTGTTGGTCTTCAGACAACAATTCTGACGGCTAAAGAACCAAATGGGACAGGCAAAAAAAAAAAAAAAAAAAAAAAAGAATAGCCATAATGCATAACACTGTGCATGGAGAAAACCAAACACAACATATCAGCACAAACACGATGGGGAAGGAGTGATGATCTGGGGTTGTTTTGCAGCCACAGGACCTGGTCACCTTGCAGTCATTGAGTTGATCATAGACTTATCTGTGAGGCCCTCTGTCCAACAGCTAAAATCTGGCTGATGCAACAGGACAATGATCCCAAGTGCAGCAGTGAATCTACAGCTGAATGTCTGAAAAGTAAAACAATCAAGGTTTTGCAATGGCCCAGTCAAAGTCCAGACCTCTACCTAATGGGAATGTCGCTATGCATAAACGCATGCCTGAATCATGTTGTTTTTACACACCATTTATGCATTTTTGCTTAGTTTTTGTTCAAGGAAACAATCACACGGTGTAAGATGTGTTGTTGTTCATCTAATGTTGTGTTTGAAGTTTTTATTTATGTCCTGATCTGAAAAAGCTTAGAACTGACAGAAGGGGCACTTTCTTTTCACAAGTGTAGGCTGAGTGGTGATACAGGACCACCGGCCTGCACAGAAGCTTTGTGGTTTTAATGTGATGTTACTTTAATGATGATGCTTAATTGGATCCTTTCTGCTTTTTCCAATCAGAGAGTGGTGGGCGCAAACTAAATGAGAATAAGATGTTGACTTCTAAGAAAGCCAGGTGAGCGCCATCAGGGTCTCTATTTTCACATACAAGAGCTACATACTTTCTTGCATGAAAATCACAATTTTAACTTGCTTATTCATTACAGCCATGCCACTAACATGGCTAATCAACTTTACTGCATCTGTAGTTATGCGTCTATAATTCTTTCCCATCACAGGTTCGACCCTTACAGCAAGTCCGGCTTTGCTATCTGCAGGATCTGCAAGAGCTCAGTTCATCAGGCTGGATCACACTACTGCCAGGGCTGTGCATACAAGAAAGGTACAAAGTCGCACTGCTTATCATGCAGGAATCCTACTGCGGGTCCAAAACTTTGATTGTTGGGATGCATTTATTGCTTTCAGCAGATTCTAACAAAACTGCCTCTCTGCATGATACACAGATCAATACACAGATCTTCTTTGTAAACATTATACTTGTAGTCCTGCTTTTCTTCACAGCTTTAAGCTGTGAAGAAAAGCACAGATTAGATTAGGATGTGGCAAAAGCTGGGAATGTTAGAGGACTCTGACCTGCCGGTGGGCTTTTCCCCCTCTTTAATCTATTTTATATCTACTAAAGGTCTTAGACTAGATCTTTGTTGTTGAGTCAGTCAGATCCATGAACTGTCCCTCTTCCGTAGTGCTGAAGTCAGCATTTGCCATTACACTGAGTGGTCTAAGATTTAATCTTTCAAGAAGATTAGTTAAAGGTAGCATGGCTGACAGTGCTAGCTGTTTACAGTAGATAATACAAAAGACATAACGTCTCAAAAGGTATAGATATGTCGATCTTCATGTTACTTACATGGTCCTGTGTGGCTACAGGTTATCAGGCCAGATAAAGAAGCAAGGAGCAAATATAATAACAAATACAAAGGATGAGTAGGGCAAAGTACAGTGGATGACAGCCTCATTCCCACGTGGTTCGGCAAATACGAATTCAACAACAGGGTTACAAAAGAACAGCCTGCTTGAGACTTGGATGTTTTTGGAAACTTTAACATGAAAGTGAGGTCAAATCAGCTATGTATTCTTATAATGCATGGTTATTTAACTAAGAAGTTAGTTGGGCCAGATTTTCAAACCGAGGAATTTATCTGGGCCAGATATTTTTTTGCAGCCAGTAAGCAGCAGATCATGATCAATTTCAAACCTACACAACTGTATTGAAAAACAAGTAATTTTTTATTCCTTTTTCCCCTGTAAATCTGGTGACCTCTCACAAATGCACACCAAAAGGTCCATTAAAAAAAAAAGGGAGCTATAACTAAAACTATTTTTTTGCACATTTGAAATAATAAAAAACATTTTGATAATTCCCTTTCAAATTAAAATAAATATTTTACTGACCACTCACTTTTCCTGCCATGGATAGAGCCCTATCCGTCACAAGTATACAGACACGCTTCATATCCAGACCATTTTCCTCAAAAAGAGCTGAAATCTTCTCAAACATTATTTCGCCAGCTGTGTGGCCCTCTAACGGCAGTAAGCCGAGCAATTTTGCATCCAAAAAACGGGCATATATGCCCAACTGTGCATTATCAGTTCTGTCTGTGAACCCATCTCCTGCTATAGACATTACATCAGTTTTCTTCAGGTCATCTAACAGCATTTCAAACTTGTCTGACACCAGAACTTCAACTCTACGAATATTTGAACTGTCTGACAGGGGTACGTTTTTAATAGCAGATGTCACACTTTAATTTTTTCGTCACTTATCACCGCATCCACCACGGCCAGCATGCAGTATTTCACTGTTTCAGAATCTGTGAAAGACCTTTTCTTCTTTTCCAAGAAGCAAACACAAAGGGAAGCTGCTGCAGCTCTCTCTTGGGCTGTACAGGACCCTCACCATGGTAGTACAACTCCGGTTGTAAGATTATTAAACTCGCAATTAAACTGTACTTTTGCAGCCCTCTCCTGAGATCGCTCTGGAAAGTTTGTGTAGAAAGTCTGGTGTTTGTCATTGTGGTGCCTTCGTAAGTACCGCAACACACTCACTGCAAATTAAACACATAGGTTTGGCATTTGGATTTGGCGGTAAAATGAATAAGTATTTGTCAGGCCAGGCAGGGTTAAACCGACGGTTTTCATTGTCAATTTTACGCTTGTGGACTGAGAAAGACATGCTGTTGTCGCATCAGATATTACGATGATAGTTTAATATGGTTACATCACGGTGCATTGTGGGTTAAATATTGCTAGGCTACTAGGAGTGTTGCATTCACAGTCTACACTACGCTGTAGGAATTTTTTATTTTTTCTATTTTTTTAAATTAATTAATTAATTAATTAATTGATTTTTTGCATTTTCTCTGTGTTTCTACCAGGACTACAGGCAGGGCCACTCGCAGGTTGCTTCTGGGCCGCATGTGGCCCGCGGGCCGCCATTTGAATAGGCTCGTTATAATGCCTTGGAGAAGTTGTGCTTTTGACCTTCTGTTTTGGCTATCGGTCATTTCATCAGATGCCTCACATTTTCCTGGGGAAAAAACTTTAAGGAAATATGCACTTCTTCATCAGAATTATGCAAAATTTTAGGTCTCTACTGTCATTTCTTATTTGCCTGCCCTTTGTGCTTTTTCTGTCATTGAACAGGGAAAATTAGAGAAAAACATGCTTTCAGCAGGACAGTAAGAACTCGCTGGAGAAACAATAATGTCCCCAGATTTTCCACCAGATTCTTTTTGGAGTCTGGAACCCTGAGCTGGGGCATATTGCAGATAAAAGGACCTCTGGTCTTCCTCAGGAATTGATGTGATCAAAAAGCACAGTTACAGGAGAGTTAATATTTAACTTACACTCATCAGTTTGATAGACAGAGCTGATGCTGCTGTTTTCTGTTCACAGTTCAGTTCTGCTGCCCCAAAGAAGCCAAAAACCTCTGATAAAATAATAATGCTTGCTTACACCATTTTTGCGTTGTTCTTTTCTCTCTCTGTTGTGTCCAGGAATCTGTGCAATGTGTGGAAAGAAGGTTTTGGACACCAAGAACTACAAACAGACGTCTGTGTAACTGCATGCTGATCAGAGAGAGGCTCCACACGTGAAAAACGGACCGAAAAAAAGATGGCTTTGTTTGCTGGAGCTGTTACAGTGGCCATGCGCAGGCCATCTCTAAATACACCACCTGTTATTGCCTGTTTCTGCGGTCAACACTCTCAGACCTTTCCTGTATTTTAAATTCAGTCGTTTCCTTTTCAAAATGTTAATTTCTGTATGTAATTTATGGCGTGCTGCTTTTGTTATGTGAAATAAAACTTCCACTATGAGGACATCTGACCGGGTCGTTTTGTCTCCTTGCCTTCAGACATACAGAGTTTAAATTTAGCCTGTGACGCACATTTGTCTCATATGCCTGAAATAATCAGTTTATTCTGACATAATCATATTTGGAAACGGTCAGGTGTGACCCCTCTGCCACCCCCCCATCCCCTCAATTGCTTTCAGAAAAAGAGTTTAGAGTTCACAAGCTCATCAGTTGATATTTAAAGGGCTCGCTCTCCCCCAGGCCTTCAGCAACATGTGCGCACTTTTTTTAACGTGTCCTTATTGATTTATACTGCCGGTCAAAAAGATACAAACGGCCTTAGTTTCTGGGTAATCTACAGCAGGTAACTCTTAGATATGACTGATGTAAATGAGTCAGCTGTTCATGGCTCTGTTTAGCAGAGCTTTAAAATACAAAAAACATTATCAAGAGACAGTTATATAATTCTGGACAAGGGAAATGTTCTAACAAATCCATGTTATTCATTGAACTAAACCCAGGCTAAATGTATATGTTAATAAGATGTAAGTTAAATAAGACATTAATATTAGTAAATCATGCCCATGACAAAAGAAATATTTAAAAATGGAAAACTGAACCTAATAACTAAACCTAAATATTGAAAACTGAAATAAAATGACCCTAAACTAAATTGAGCTGAAAAACAATCAGTCATGAAATAAAATACAAACTAATTAAAACTACAAAACTATATTATCTCTGTTCCCATTATTCCCACTAACAGGAAATCTGAGTCACATACTCGTACCTGGGTGATTTCGTGTGCCACTTTATGTCTCCATACTGAGACATAAAGTGGCTCTAGCTTTAAAAAGTCTGGATGCATTCGTATTGTAGCCCAGAGGTGATTACCAGAAAAAAAAAATGCTAAAAAGGAGAATATGTGAATGAGCAAGACTGCTGCTCCTCCTGGCACAACGTTCCCATTTATCTGGGCTTGTGACACCCTGAGGGTGGATTTGTATCCAATCCTACTCTCAAACCAGGGAGCTTTCAATGTGTAAGATGAATCCATTAACCACTACACAAAGGACCCACATACAGTACATGCTATTTACTACTCCAAAATGAAAAAACAGTGTCCTGTCCATGCACATATTTTTAAAATATATGAACAAACTGGAACTGCCAATTACACTTTAAAAAGAGAAGATTTCCCTTGTTTTATTGTGTTCGAGGCCTTGCTGGATGGATATCACTTATCATATGTTGATATTCAAAGAGAAAACAAGAGAGAATATGGAAACATACCAACTGTTAGGGACTTTAGCAGCATGGCTGTAGTGGCAGAGCATCAGTCAGTGGGTCACCGTCACAGCAGAACCGAGGACATCTGGTTCACCTCACTTTACTGTCTCAGGGAGAGTAGCACAATCACAAAGTCACTTATGTGCACCGATTCACTTACACTAGTACATACGATGTCCACAAAACAGAGATTATGAACTAGGATCCGCAGTCAGAAACCTGTTAAACTATATAATATATATCAGCCATACCTATAAACAGGCCCAAGTTTAGAGTCTATACAATACAATCGAAGCCAAAAAGCCTGCTTTAAACTACATCAGGAACCAGCGTGGGGAATGGCAATGATCACAGACAAGCCTATGAGCTATGAGTTTGAGGCAGACTGTGGTTAAGACCATGGCTAATGAACTCTCTTCCACAGGTGCTACTGTGTATTTAAGAAAGGGAAAAAAGCTTCATAACACAGTAATAATTGATTATTGGTTATAAGTCCAAATCAGCTGAGTTGCTCACAAATATATCTCATTCATATATTAATAAGAAAATATGTTCATACTAGATGATAATTTATTTAACTTTGGCAACTTATAGCACAACTAAAAATATTTTCAGTGTTTCTCGGCTACTTATTGCCATTTCTTTACTTGGGAACATGCAAATAAATATGGTATATGCTGCAAATACTGCATTTAATATATACCAACCTTAAAGCCGCCTATGTTATCCTGGCAATATTGTTTCATGCTAATAAAAAACTTTAACTTTAACTACTAATGATGACATAGGCCATGATAATTAACATCCATCTACAATAATATTGATAAAAAATACAATAAATGTGCTGACTTTAAATTCAGTGTTAGCTTTAGCTTAGCAACAGGATCAAATTCTGACAAGCCACCTATCTAAGGTTAGAAAAAAACAAATAAAACTGAGATATAGGCCCTGACCAATCCTCTCTACATATTAATGAAGCAGCCAATGTTCTACCTTGTGCGTAATTACGCACCCTTTTCCTGTTGGAGACTCACCCACTATTGATCCTGAAGCTGCAGCTATTTAATATGGGCGAGCAGCTGGAAGCAACTGACACGACTTGGGCTCCTGTTGAAGGCCGGATTCACTGGTGAGTCTACCTGTACTTCTTCTTATAGACAGATTTCTGGGCACTTAAAACTTTCTTTTTCTTTCTCTGGTGTTTAGACCTGTGTTGGTGCAGAAACAGGGTCAAGGCTATTGTTAAGACTAAATAAGTACTAGCTTCTATTTTGTCCCTGAGATTTATTTCCCCAGCATAAAGTAGTGTTAGTGTTAGCAGTGGTAGCTTAGAGATGGCAAACCTACAATAAAAAGTAGAGGACAAACGGTGGATTAACAACTCTGTGCACTGGGATGGTGTAGATTGTGAGCACAGAATCTCCTTGCCAGGGTTCTTTTTGTTTTTGTAGTTTTCCAGTGAGAGCCAGTGCTAAAGCTAGCTGTGCACCACTTCTTAGTTACATCTTTTAGTTCTACAGAAATTTTTTTCTTTGTCCCATCTGCTCCAAGTAGCCCTGTTAGAGGTGCGCTTTGCCCCCTGTGGGTCCGAGTCTTCCCCGGTCAGCTGTTAAACTCTGTTCCTGCTACTGTTAGCGAAGCTTGGCTGCTACTGCAAAGACTTACTGCTGATGTAGCTATTTAAATCTTTCATTACTAAATCACTTGACTTAATTTTACTTCTAACTGTGAAAGAATGTGAGGAGAATCCAGCTAAAGTCGCACAGTGACCATTACAGATGTGTCTGAAGCCACGAGGCCCGCCCATAATGCCAAGGCTGCCGCCAATGCTGAAAATTCCCACCACAGTACCCACGAAGAGTCCCTCCAAACGCGCAATCGAGAACAGAGTAACCCCAAATTTTTTATTTTAATTTGATAGATATTTGTAAAGATATAGATATAGTGCACTGAAGGATTACACATGGAGTGATATATCTAAACAAATGAAATGTAGGGAGGATTATATGTGTGGGACAGTGCAGCAAAGTGCTCACATGCATTTAGCATGTGAACAATAAATTAATTTTTTTTATAATCTGACATTCTTAGCTCTCTCCCTAAACAAAAACAGTGAGTGCAACGTTAAAATGGCTACATTTTAGCTCTGTACAATCATCTCCTCAGTCCTATAAGTTATTATTTTTTCCACAGTAACTTTAAGAATATTTGAGGATACATCTGTTAGCTGGTGCAACTCGTTCTGATCCACAGGTTTCTTATATGACTCACAAGCTGATGAATAAAGGAAAACTGTCTTCCCAAAGTTTTACCCATTTAGTAGGAGTTTCTCTATCTTTACTGCACTGCTATTTTCTTTTAGTTCTTTTAGTTTTCCTTACAATACACAAGCTTGTTGCATAGCTTGTAGCTTTTTGGGTGAATATGACTGTATATAAAAATATCTGCAGTAAAACTAGACCCTTGAAAATAATAAAAATAACTGAAACAGTTTTGTGAACTTGGAAAAATAAAATATAGTAAAAAAAAATGTAGAGAAAGTTTTAGAATTTGTTAGTTTGGTAAAATTTTACCACAACTTCCCTGATGAAGTTTTGAGGGATATGTTTATTGAGAATCTGGATATCTACAAAACTGTGAGACAACTGCTTTCAAAAAGGTGTGTTTTTATTGAAAAACCAGTATTTTAATAAATCCTATTTCTGACTTGCACCCTCCATATAGTAATAATTTCAAAAGATTAAATCAAAAGAGACTAATCAAACAAAATGTGAAACTAAAAGTTAATATTTTCAAACAATAAAAACTAAATTGGAACAAAAAACCTGCTCTGCACTTAAAAAAAAGCCAAACTAAATAAAAATAAAAATGAATTAGTAAAAAAAAACCCCTAAATATAATATCTCTGACTCTAGCTATACAGGCTAATTTTGTACTTTTTGCTTTTATTAGACAGATTCAGAATGATATGTGCACACATAACCAGTCATGCAGGTTGTGAAGATGCTCTCTGTTATGTATCTGTAGAAGGTGATGAGCAGCATTTGGGGAGTTTGGCTCTCTTTATCCTCTTTAGGAAGTAAAGGTGCTGTTGTTCCTTACCCACAGCTGCTGAAGTGTTATCATCCCAGGAAGAGACTCTTTCTACAATCTCTTTATTAATGTGTATTAGAGTGTGTGGTTTTTCTTTGTGGTCCTGAAGTCAATAATGATCTCTTTGGTATTTGTGATATTTAAGAACTGGTTATTGATGTCAAGTTGTGAACCTCCTGTATACATCAGACATATATACATTGTCAGTTATGAATCCAATCAGTGTCAAACAATGGTCTGAGTTGTGGATGGGTTTACAGTTGTGTAAACAGAGCACGGAGAAAAGGGCTCAACAGAGAGCTTTAGAGGACTTGAGTACTTAGAGTGAGGGTGGAGGATGTGTGCTTGCCCGGCCTGACAGGCTGTTGTTAGGTGGTTGTTAACAAAATCTAATATCCAGTGACATATGTAGGGGATCAGCTGTAGTGTGAGAAGTTTGACCACCAGCTTATTTGGAATGATAGCGCTGGATGCTGAGCTGTAGTCAACAAAGAGCATCCTGACATAAGTGTTGTGTTTGTCTAGGTAAGTAAGGGCTGTGTTGAAAGCCACACAGACGGGATCTTACTGTGTATTTTTTGGGCAGAGGCAAAGTGGTGGTGGATTTGAGAGGAGAGTGGGGGAAGACATGCGCACATGCAGCAACTAGCCTCTAATTAGAGTCAAACCTGATAGAGTCAAAAGAAATGTGTTTGCAGATACTGTATAAGTTATTTATTCATATTATAATGGGGTTTGTTGCATTATTGAGGGGCTTTTAGTTTTCCTTATATGATGTAGGTGGCTGGATTGAAATGGTCTTTGGGATGTATTTTGCCATATGTGGGTTAGAGCCATGGTCCCCAGAGTTTTCACTTGAGAATGCTACAATTGTTATGGCTGTTTCATCTCTTATTTTATTGGATATCTTGAGGTTAAAGTTCTACTTTGATGGTTACTTTTCATTTTCCGGTTGGGTTGCAGGGAATGGGGGGAAAAATGAGCTATTGTTTGAAGCATACAACACAATGTCAGGATGTCAGGTATCAGTTGAAACCTTTGCACTGTGACTAGTAAAATGTTTGTGTAAAAAAAATACATTGTGTATTATTTAAATTGTGTAAATTGCCCAGATATAGGAAGTGGATCAATTTACTCACTGCCTTGGCATATCAAAGTCTCTGTTACAGTGCTCTTTACAATGATTTAGAATGAGTCTGCATTCATACAGTCAGTCAAAATAGAAAGTTATTCACAGGACAGTGTGCAGCCCTGTGAAAAACTTAAGTAAACCCACAAGTAACATTAACTTGAAATAATTGTTTTTTCTGTGTGACTTTTTGATTTTTTGCCTCAATTTAGAGACATAAAACAGGCTTGACCGTTAAAATAAGTAGCTGTCACAGACTCGGGTGCTTAACTGTTTTTAAAAGCTCTGCAGCACAAAGCGAGCTCGCAGCATTGCTGAAAGACTGCAAGGCTACAACTATAATGCTTGCAAAGAAAATCTGTGTAGAATCTTGTGTAGAAACACATTTTTGTGAAGATCTGCATTCAGACAAAAGTTTTGGACCCCCAGTAGAATTTATGTACAATGTATGCACAGCCTTGGATGTAGTGTGATCCGGCCTAATGAACTAAGTGCTTGCAGATCCTGCAGATAGCACAGAACTTGGTGTAAGGGTCAAATCTGTGATGGAAATAAATTGTAGAAACAGAACTACAGATAAAGTTCTTTAGCCACAAAGTTGTTTAACTACATTGCTCTAATGAATGAATGAATTGTTACTTAGTTCATTGAGGTTTGCCTGTTTATGAACTCTTGTTTTAATGTCCTACCTCAACATTTCAATCAAGTTGAGGTCTGGACTTTGACTGGGCCATTGCAACAGCTTTCATATTCATATTTCTTTCATATTTCAGCACTTCACAGTTGTGCTTAAGATAATTGTCCAGTTTCAGCCAAGCTTTGGCTGTCAGACACTAGAATACTTTGGTATGTAGAGTTCATGGCTGATTCAGTGACTCCAAGATGCCCAGATCCTCTTGACTGCAAAAGAAGCCCAAATTATCAGCCCTCCATAAACGTGCGTTGGGTTGTGGTGTTTGTACTCAGTGCTGTGTTCAGGTTTCATAAAATATGTTGCTGTTGATGCTGGAAAGCCTTCCAGTGTGGCTGAATTAAAGCAATTCACAAAGAAGAGTGGTCAAAAATTCCCCCACAGTCTTATAAAGGACTTTTTGCAAGGACCTGCAAATATTTTTCCATTCTCTAGCAGATATAACTCATTTGGCTTCATTTTCCCATTTGTCTAGTGTGTTGGGTGTTTGCTTCTGAAGATTCTTGAAACATCTTGTGATTTGTGGGTATTATTTCATATCATATCTTATTTGTTCCATAGTATGAACACTCTACATACTTACAATCCTATATAACGTAAATAAAATAGTTCAAACACACAACAGTAGTTGCCCTTGAGGTTTTATTTCTTTCGACATGAACAAAATTGGACTGAAAACTTTCAGAATGCTGCTTTTGACCCTCACAGTGGCCACTGATCAAACAAACATCTACTCAGTACTGCTATCAGCTCTACTCATTTGAATCATTTTATAGCTATAACTGTTGGATTTGCATCTTAAAATACCACATAATGCAAAGACTTTATAAATGTATTTATAAAGGACACAAGTTTTGTTAAATTAGTAAAACCAGTGAATAACAAATGCAATAACTTTGCAAGAGCACCTGTGAATGTCCCATCAGAAAAAAAAAGATTAAAATCTTAAGTATTGTCACATTACAATATTGCACTGAAGTTGTATACTTGGCAATAATAATATACTATACTGCCATTAAAGACTATACAATATCTTCTAAAGGCACCATGAAAGTAAGTATGTTGTGTTCACAGTGATTCCAACAATAGATGATCAGCAGTAAGACTGAAATCTTCACGGCTTCAGTGTATTGAGGTTAGATTGAGAGGTGAAGGTCTTGGATCTGCAGCAGTCAGATGCAGATCCCCTGTAACTCTAGAGCTTTCCACGTGCAACTGTAGACAGAGGCTCGGGAGTGGATGGCACGTGATGTCTGTTAAGTGCGCCGTGAAAGATACAGGAACTCCTCCCGGGTTTTGGGGTCCTCGAGGTAGACTCCCAGCATGGCACTTGTCACTGTGCGGCTGTTCATCTTCTGGACACCACGCATCACCATGCACATGTGCCTGCAAAACACACAAGTGAGCTTATCAAACCTCTGCAGCTCCTAAGCTTACTCGCTCCTAAGCTCTGCTTAAGGCCAGTATTTTGTGTCATATAATGCTATATGTTTATCTGTGCAATATAACAGCAGTTTTAAGCTGTACAGATAATAATGCTGACGGTAGCTTGTGTGTGTATGTTTGTACTTACGCCGCTTCAATAACCACAGCTACACCTTTTGGCTGCAGAGCCTCAGATATTCCAGTGGCAATCTGCTTAGTCAGTCGCTCTTGAACTGAAAAAAAAACAAAACAAAGAAATTCAGCTTATACGGTACACTAGATGATGCCAGTTTCATGCTGTTACTGTGTGCACACGTTTCCCGGTTGCTTACCTTGAAGCCTACGGCTGAAGATCTCCACAATCCTGCAGAAATCAGAACACAAGCAAAGCAAAGGAGATTCATTAATAATGACTCCATTTTTGATAAACACAGCCTGGCATCAGTCCCTGACTGCCGGCCTCTTCTCCGGCCAGCAGACTGTATAACTTGTCATCTGGGAATCAGTCACGTTCTGTGAATTTGTCATTCACAGTTCAACGTTAGTGACACTGTCTCAAGTTCATCTGCAGCTACTGTAACTCTGCATCACTATATTCAGATTTAAAGGTATATTTTAGGACAGGAGGAGAAGGAGACAGGCAGAGAGGCTGTGATAATAATCTGGGATTCCCACAGGTCCAAAAGGATTTTCTCATGGCTCGAGAGCGAGCAGAGTTTAGACTTGTGTCTGATGAGAGGCCTAGATGATGGCCAGTGTGTTTAGGCTCTAAGCCTCCAGGTCAATGCACTGGAATAACAGAAGAACGCAGTCAGCTGACACTAACACGAGAAACATACAGACACAGTGGCAGCTGGAGGGTACAGCGCATGTGTGTGTGTGTGGGCGCATGCGTACTCTGTTACCTTGCCAGCTTGCTCAGTCCCACCACTTTTTTGTTGGGAATATACCCGATGTGAACCTGGAGAGGGACGACAGCCAGCGAGAGCACATAATCAGAGAAATACAGGAGGTCAATATTAGCGGTTGAATGCTGAAATTAATTTACTGAACAATGCTTTATGGGTAAAAAAGCTTTTTTTAAATGTAACATTTCT
The DNA here is from genome assembly GCF_001858045.2 of Oreochromis niloticus. Classification (NCBI taxonomy): domain Eukaryota; kingdom Metazoa; phylum Chordata; class Actinopteri; order Cichliformes; family Cichlidae; genus Oreochromis; species Oreochromis niloticus. The sequence goes on from NC_031973.2 coordinate 10,646,388, forward strand.
TTCAGTCCACACACACATAGACCCACATAGACCTACCTTGCCAAAAAAGGGCACCATGTGGTGTTCACATAGTGAAAACATGTCTATGTCTTTCACAATCACCATCTCATCGTGGTCTTCATCAAATATGGCATTGTTTAAGATGTCTGGTGATACAAAGGCAAACATATGCATTTAAATTATTCCATTATCTTTACTTCACTTCAGTTAAGGAAACATTCATCTGAAATCTTTTCAATATCCTGGAATCATAATAATAATGCTTAATACTAATAATACTTGATCTACCCGTTATTTTGTGCCTTGATCTTTTAATTTTAACGTCTATGAAGATTTGAAATATCATGATTTGACCAACCAAACGTCCATAAGTAAAAAGAAGCTGAATCCTGAGTTAAGTCATTTTGCTAACTCAGTCTCTCATCCTCTCTCAACTTTTTCCCAGGTGACTCACCATCGATGGTCTCGTGGTAGCCCTTGGTGAGGAACTGGATGGCTTTGGCTGCGCGTAACGGGGTGCGCAACAGTCCCTCCCGGTCGGTGTCCTCCCCGAGATGCCTCAGGATGTCGGTGTAGGCGGCTTCCAGCGCCGGTAACCGGGACTCGTCCTCGGACTCTTTGCGGGATGTCTCGTGGTGGCGGTGGACCGTGGACATCTTGTCTGTGATGCGGTCGCCGTTGTTGCTGTGAAACTCCTCCACGATGTCGCCGACTTTTGTGCTCATGGTGAAGGCGCGCTTGGACTCTGCTGAGGACCGAGAATTAAACGAGGATGAAGTTCCGTTGCCCTGCGGGTCTGGCTGGCTGATTCGGGTGCCGGTAGTTATCCTGTTTATAGAGCCTGCCTGGGATGCGCATCAGGCTTCTATTCGTCGGAGTCGTGCGTACGTCAAAAAAGGAAGCATCGTCAGAGGGGTTAAACACTGACCACCCTCGCCCCCTGCAAAGAAGAAAAAAAAAAAAACCGACGCAAGATATCTTACATCACTTGAGACCTTTTTAAGCTAATTTTTAAGTCATCTGAGTTAATTTGTTCCAGTTATGTTGCTCTGATACAAAAAAGCTTAGTAAGCTCGTGAGGCTCATGACGTCACATGCTTTTTTTTTTAAGTTTATGGAAATCAAATTGCTCAAAAAGTTGTGTAATCACGTGAACTGTCTTGATAAGCCACAATCAAAAGCACAATTTTTTTTTCTGCTGGGAATACACAGCCCAAAATGTCAGAGGGCTTCAAAGGTGCATATCTGCATTAAAGATTCATACAACCAGTCTGTTTAACTTTATGTCTTAATTATGAAAAATGTGCATGGTTTGACATTAATTTTGTAATATTATTTTCATGAATACAATTTTTCATACAAACAAGCCATGTGGAATCCGACATCTGATTAAATGTTGTTTGCATGGTGATATAGTATTTTAATCATAATGATAACTGTCAAAGGAAAAAACCTTAGAGAAGCAAGAAACACAAACTCAATTTATGGCATGTACATGGGCGAGGCTTACTGCGTGGCAAGACACAGGCAAGTCGCGCAGAGCCTCAGTCCGTTCTTTATTTTATAGCAGAGAATAGATTACACAGCATCTCTAGGTGGAGCATACATAATAGAAAAACATCTCTAGATATGGTTATCGCATGAGTGGCTGTTATCCATAAGACAAGAGGAACTAGTATCTTTTGTCATATCAGCTTCAGGTTGGAACTGTCTCTGCCTGAGAGTGTGTTACTTTGTAACTCGCATGCTTCTGTTCCTTAATCTGTAGGTTGCAGGCACATCATGTTCTCACAAGAAATTATACTTAAGCAAAATAAAAGTTATCAAAGTAAGTAAATGTAAAAATCTCTTAACAATAACAATAATAACTTTATTTTTAAAGCACTTTCAAAGTGCTGTACAGCTATTTGAAACTAAAAAAAAGAATAAATAAAAGCGATAAATAGCAGTACAAGTAAAAACACAATAAAAGTTAAAAACAGTAAGAATTTAAAAACTAAAAGGCATAGAATTAAGACATGTAAGATAATCATCAGATAACAGTTATTACATTTATTTACTTTTTCTTGCTGTAGGTCAAAGGTCACTTTAGGTCAGTGTGCAGATTGTGATAAGTTTGTATAGTTTGGGTGTGAGACAGAGAGAATGGAACAATCAGCAGTGCAAATTGGTTTATTTATCACTGAATTGTTCTGTTCACTATAAGCAATATGACAGCAAGAAACAGCGACACATTAGGTAAGTATTGGGTATTTATTCATCGACAGCACATATCACAGAAAAAAAATTGCTGCCATGTTCCCTAAAGCAAGTTAAGCATGGAATTAATATATAATTCATAAATATTTCTGGTTTGTCAAGCTCATTTCCAAAGGACTGAGGAAAAGTGGAAAACTTCTTTTATCTGATGAATCACATTTAGACATTTTTCATGGAAATACACATGCTTCAGGCTAAAGAGCATCTGGCTTGTTATGCCTCTGTGATTACATGGATGTGGAAAAGGGCACATGCCATGGGTAACTTGTACATGTGTGAAGGCACCACTTGATATATAAAGTATTAAAGCGACGTAGCCATCCATCCAGATGGGCTTATCGTTTTAAGAAAAGGCGTTGCTTGTTTCTGCTTACTGTTTCGTCTCAGCTGCAGTCATTCACAAAACTCATTCACTGCAGCTACTAAATAATGATATTGGCATGCAAACATTCAGATATCCATACATTTCATTTTTTGTTTGGTAGATGTGTATTCCATTTATACAAGGTTCAAAAGTTACAAACATCAGTATAACTTTCTTTAACTTCTAAAATTATTTTAGATAAGTTTAAAAATGTTAGTTCCAGTTAAGTTCACGCTAGTAAGTTCAGTAAGTTCAGTCTACACTTCAGGGTCTAATATAAAGTATAGAGAGCATGTGCTGTTAGGTCGATAAGGATTTAATTCAATGGGGCTATTTTTTGTTTTTGTTTTAATTGCATTAACTGTTTCTGGGTTTACACAGGGCTCCATAGTGTTGTGTTTTACACATTTGCCTAGCACATCACAGATCCCTGGCTCAAGACCAAAATCCATACAAATCTATCAAATCAACTGTGCAGAGCTATCTGCTGTGTTGACCCCTTGTAAGGTAGCAGCTGAAAGAAGCTTCAGATGCTCAAAATCAATTAGACAAACTAGCATAAGTTTAAATGAAAGGATTGCTTCATTTTCTTGGATGAAATCCTTTGCATTTAATGACTGCCTGAAGTATAGAACCCATGGATGTGGTCATGAGGCGGTTTCTCCTTTGAGATGCTCAGCTGCCTTCACTGCAGCTACTTTCGGCTGCTGCTTATTTGTGGGTCCCTCTGAAATTTGTTTCCAGTAACTGAAAAGCATCTACTGATCTATAAACTCCATGTTGAGTTTGTTTGATGAAAATCTGGCAACTCTGATCTATAAGAGGTTAATTATAATTATATATATATATATAGGGTGTACCTTGCCTCTCGCTCTATGCTAGCTGGGATAGGCCCCAGCACCACCCAGGCGACCCTGATAAGGATAAGCGGAAGAGAATGGATGGATGGAAGTCGAAAATTTGGGTTATCATTTCAGAATTTCGACTAATAACTTTTAATTTTAATACATTTTAAACGATTTCATCAGTTTTGAGTTATTTACTGAGAAATGTGAGTTAGAAAGTCGATATTTTTTATGTTCCGGTGATTATTGAAGTTTTAAGTCAGGTTAGAAAATGTTTACATAACATTAGTGTTCCGAGCTACTGAAGAAGTAGAAGAAGAAGCGAGCGGGGTTCTTGTCATTTACATGTTTCAGCGACTTACTCAAGAGTTTAAGATCATTCAACCATCTGTTTATACATGGTTTAGCTTTGAAATGTCTGCATTTGTGAATAAAAAATGTTCCCAGTAAGCGGCCCCGGTTGCGTTCTTGTTTATGGGAACATCTCGTCAACGTAACTTCCTGTTTGGTCCTGCTGAGTGGCGGGAGATTCCAGCATGGCGGTGCAGCCGAAACAGAACCTGTCCATGGACAGCGCAGCCGAGCACGGCTTTCTTAACTTCATTTTCTCCATGCCGGAGAAGCCGGACACCACATTCCGGATATTTGACCGTAACGATTACTATACGGTTCACGGGAAGGACGCCATATTCGCGGCGAAGGAGGTTTTCAAGACGAACGGGGTCATCAAGTATTTGGGTTCAGGTAACTAGCTTAGCTGTGCACCGTGCACTGCTTTTAAACAAGTAAGGGGACGAGGGGTGCCTCGGTGTCTTTACTATTAAGCTAACCTAGTTTGTGTGAACAACGTGTAGTCAGAGGTAGGGTTTCACAGGTTGTAGCTAAGGTGGCTACTATTAGCTGCAGCCCTAGCAGGTCCTGTACGTTCAGAAGCATTGCCATGGCTAATTCAATGTTGGACAGAGTATGTTTTTGTGAGGGGTCCTCTTACAGTTAAGTGTTTTCATTTATTGTCTCAGGGACTTTTAAGCTGTTAACTGCTTCTTTTTATTTGTTTTAATTGAGATAACTCCTTGAGCTACAAATTTCCTGTGAGGTCACTGACAAAAAAACATGGAGAACAAAAACTGCTTCACCCAGATATTAGATGTTTTAGTCTTTATAGCTAGCTGCATTTCCTTTCTTCTGTGGTAGTTTTCAGCACACAACACAAAAACCTGCATGACTTGCAACTTTGTGTTGACTCTAAATTTAACACTAGGACAATTGATGGAGTTTAAATACCTTGGGTCAACCATGGAGAGCAGTGGATAGTGCACAACAGAAGTGAAGAAGAGAGTACCGGGAGGGTGGAGCAGGTGGGGATGAGTTTCAGGGGTAATTTGTGACAGGAGGGTAGCAGCAAGAGTGAAAGGGAAGGTGAAACCTGTTGTGATGTATGGTTTAGAGACAGTGGCATTGAGAAAAAGGCAAGAGGGAGAACTGAAGATGAAGGAGGATGGACAGGATTAGAAATGGTTATATTAGAGCGACAGCTCAGGTTGAGCATTTTGGATACAAAGTTGGAGGGGCAAGGATTTGGACATCTACAGAGGAGGAATAGTGGATGTATTAGACAGAAGATCCCTAATTGGAACTGCCAGGGAGAAGGAAAAGGGGAAGCCCACACAGGAGGTTGGTATGGACATAGTGAAGGAGGACATACAAAGCAGGATGCTGGGGACAGGCTGAGATGGAGACAGATGATCTGCTGAATAAAAAATGCCACCTGGTCACATGAGATACTTGTGCACTGAAACCACCAGCACTCTGTGCCATCAGAAGGACACATTACAAAGAATTTGACATGTTCTTGTTGGTCAACAGGGAGTCGCAAGCTGGAGAGTGTGGTCCTGAGCAAGCTGAACTTTGAGGCCTTTGCAAAAGATTTGCTGTTGGTGAGGCAGTACAGAGTGGAGGTGTACAGGAACCACAGCAAGAGCAGCAAGGAGCACGACTGGAAGATTGAGTACAAGGTACTGTGCTGGCTATTGAGACATATCAGGGTGGTTTCTGCTTGTTTAAAAAAACGACTCTGGATCTTACCTACTGTGTCTAAATGCAGGCCTCTCCAGGAAACTTGACTCAGTTTGAGGAGATCCTTTTTGGTGGGGGAAGCGGCGCAGAGGGCTGTGCAGGTGTCGTAGCCGTGCGGCTTGCAACTGGAGCTGATGGACAGCGTGTTGTCGGGGTCGGGTATGTGGATGCAGCCCAGAGGACGATGGGAGTGTGCGAGTTTCCAGACAATGAGATATTCTCCAACTTGGAATCCCTGCTTGTCCAAATCAGTCCCAAAGAGTGTCTCTTAGCCCACGGGGAAGCCAACGCTGATGGAAGTAAACTGCGTGAGGTACGTGGGCACGGTAATTACTAAACTTATGTTAAATAAATCAGTATAAACATCAGTCTTGCCTAATGGGAAATCTTTAAACGAGTCTTTCTGTTCTTTAAACCAGGCTGGACTTCTTTTTTTTTTTAATAATCTGGCAGCATAAGCAGAGATTTTGATGCGAGTATGTTGTTGTTTCTGTATGTCTGTGTAGGTGGTGCAGCGTGGCGGCATGCTAGTCTCTGATAGGAAGAGAGCTGAGTTCAACAGCAAGGACATGGTCCAGGATCTCAACCGGCTGCTGAGAGCAAAGAGAGGGGAGACTGTGGCGAGCAACACCCTACCTGAGCTGGACAAACAGGTGAACAGGAAAAAACAAACATTTTGATAAAAGGTGGTGGTTTGAAAAAACTTTTGTCTTTATTTTACAACAACATTTAGAACTAAGCATTATTGGGATAATTTATGTATTGATAAAATCCCAGTCATAACAGCTCCTCCTAACTAAACAACACACTCAGGCTGAAGGCCGTGTATATGAAGAGGTCATTATGTGGGAAGTTTGACCATGGCGTCCCTTGTGTGGTGTCACTTTCAGGTGGCAATGTCATGTCTGGCTGCAGTGGTGCGTTTCCTTGAACTGCTCTCTGATGAGTCGAACTTCAACTCCTTCAGCCTGACCACTCTGGACCTGGGTCAGTACATGAGGCTGGACAACGCCGCCGTCAGGGCTCTTAATCTCTTCCAGGTCAGTGACCCGTGTCAACACCTCACCTTGATAAAAGCACCAGAATAACAGAAGTGTTCTTTTCTTGGCTCTTTGTGGTTGCAGGCTCTGTAGGAACTGTGGTTCTTGAGATTTTCAGATGTCTCTTGTTGTGCTAGAAAAACAAAAAGATGTGATTTGGAGAATTCAAAAGCACACATTTGGGAATAACCAGCAAGAAATTTAGAAAACCAGCAACCCTTTAGAGTTCTAGTAGCTGTGACATGTTGAATTTTATTGACTGAGCCTGTTTTTTTTCTGTTATGTAGAAAATACGTATGACTATGATAAAAATATTCCCAATATGTCCGTGCATCACTGTTATTCTCAGGACTAACATGCAAATTGTATACTTCAGGGTTCACCTGACGACACCACCGGAGCTCACTCGTTGGCCGGTTTGTTGAACAAGTGCCGTACGCCGCAGGGTCAGCGGTTGGTCAACCAGTGGATCAAACAGCCCCTCATGGACAAAACTAAAATAGAGGAGAGGTAATACAGTGATGAGGGATGGAGGGTTTCTGTACCTTCAACAAATCAAACTTAGCAATATGCCAGATCTGTAGGCGATAAGACCTCCTAGTCCCAGTTCAGCATAAGTCATTATACATTTAAAGGAGGCATTTAAGGGAATAGAAGTATGGTATTATGAATCAGCCCTCGTGTTTTTATAATTTGACAGGAAAAGTCGAAATAGATGCAGAAATTTACTGATATGTCCACATACATGGAAATTCTGTAGTGAACTTTTTTAGGCAAGTTTTCTTGTAATTTCTTTGAGTAGTCTTCAGGAATATTTCTCCAGACCTCCTCGAGGACATTCAGAGGTTTTCTTTGGATGTTGGCTGCCTTTTGTTCTGTTCTCAGTCAAAGATGATCTCATACTGCTTCAATAATGCTGAGGTCCGGGCTCTGGGGGAGGCCAGTCTACAGGACTTACAATTACTGAGGATCTTGACATTTTTGTGCAGGCTTGACCTGGTGGAAAGCTTTGTGTGCGACTCTGTGCTGAGGCAGACCTGTCAGGACGATTTGCTGAGGCGGTTTCCCGATCTTCATCGACTGGCCAAGAAGTTTCACCGTCATACGGCAACGCTGCAGGACTGTTATCGCGTCTATCAGGCTGTGAGCCAAATACCGACTCTTATCACTGCTCTGGAGAGATACTCAGGTAGGCTGCAGCTGATACACTGTTTACCTCACTCTACAATCTGTTTTGCAGGCTGCAGGAATGCTGTCTTGTTTGCTTCATACAGCTGATTTGACAGTTTCTTAATTGTTGTTATTTGGAGTCCAAAGATCGTTGTTGCTTTATCGTGCTGACTGTGTGTAAACAAAGGATGCTGTTTTTCATGGAACTATTTATGTATTGAATCAGATGAATTCAAAACTGAGATGTGGTCTGCTTCAAATCATTTTTAGCTAAAATTTAGGCTAATACTTTGTTTGTGTTGCAGGTAGCTACAAGGTTCTGCTGAATGCAGTGTTCCTCTCGCCTCTCAGAGACCTGCAGACTGACTTCACCAAGTACCAAGAGATGATTGAAACCACACTGGACATGAACCAGGTCTTTTTATTTGCTTCAAAGTATTTTGTCCTCAGTTTGCACACAGTCTGTTGTGCATTTGACTTATTTCTTGATTCGTGTAGATTGACCACCACGAGTACCTGGTGAAGGCGTCATTTGATCCGGTGCTGAGTGAGCTGAGAGAAAAGATGGATGTGCTGGAAAAAAGCATGCAGGCCGTGCTGAACAGTGCAGCAAGACAACTAGGTGATTACAGTATAAACAGTATATACATAACATGAAACAATAACCTGGACATTATTAATTAGTATATACAAAGAATCTGTTCTTAGAGGAATAACTTGTGACAGATTATAATATAATTCTTCACTATGTGGATCGCTGCAATGAAAGTATCGCATGAATATAGTGATAAATAACTTAATAATAATTTTTTACTTTTAATTGTAATTTAAACTGTGTGTTGGCCTACAAGAAAACAAAAACAGGTAGTTTACTAAAAAGGTTCTCTGGTGATTAATGTTAATGAGCTCTTGAACAGGTGTACCTAATATAGTGGCTAATGACTGTGTGTCCTAACTAACCTGGTGCCGCAGCAATCCATGTGAAAGGCAGATGACGGCCGTATAAAGGAAGGTTTTCCACTTTGGCTTTTATGCTTGAACAGATCGGCGAAACTTTGTGTTTCAGGTCTGGAGGCGGGTAAAACCGTGAAGCTGGAGTCAAACGCCGTGCTGGGATTTTACCTGAGAGTCACATGCAAGGAGGAAAAGAGTCTGAGGAACAACAAGAATTTCACCACGCTGGATGTGCAGAAGAACGGCGTGCGCTTTACCAACAGGTGTGCCTCACCGCGCCTCTAATGTCAGCAGACCCACATCACATAACGCTGCTCTTTTTTTTTTTTTGTTGCCATCTGATGATTCACGCCGATGAATGTTCGCTTGCAGTAAGCTGAGCTCTCTGAACGAGCAGTACACCAAAAGCAGGGAGGAGTATGAGGAAGCCCAGAACGCCATCGTCAAAGAGATCATCAACATTGCCTCAGGTGAGGAATCTCATCACATGCTGCTCACTGTCTTCTCAGCATGGCATCGATTTGAACAGCAGAGGAAACGATTGTATCCGGGTTACGTGAAAACTGGAAATTTCTTTATTGCATGAAAGTTGCTTTGTGAGACCTTCTGTTTAATTGATTTCGTTCACATTTTCTGTAAAGGTCAGTAAAATCTACAGCGCTTTGAATTTTTGCATAGATGTTGAAGAACTGGTGATGTTGCGGTCTTTCTTTTATCAAATACAAAATCATTTTGGAGCCTGCACATGATGCGGTCTCCTGCCTGCGACTGTTCATTCAAGGCTCTAAATGTTTTAAACCGTCAGGTTACGTGGATCCCCTCCAGACGCTCAGTGATGTGATAGCGCAGCTGGACGCCATGGCGAGTTTTGCCGTCGCATCGGTGTCTGCTCCTGTGCCGTTCGTTCGGCCTCGATTCCGGCTCTTAGACCATGGCTGCAGGCGCATGGAGCTGCTGCAGGCCAGACATCCCTGCATGGAGATGGATGCAGACACTGCATTCATACCTAATGACATCAGCTTTGTCCAGGAAGACAAGAGCTTCTATATCATAACAGGTGAAAAATAAGCACAGATTAAGTCAAGGGTGGAATTAAAGGCAAATTCTCCCATGTGGGCTATCTGGCTCTCATTGATCTGTCAGTGCGCCCCAGGGTGGCTGTGGCTACAACGTAGCTTGCCATCACCAGTGTGTGAATGTGTGTGTGAATGGGTGAATGACTGGATATGTAAAGCGCTTTGGGGTCCTTAGGGACCAGAAAAGCGCTATATAAATACAGGCCATTTACCATTTACCATTGATGATGAGACCCATCACTGTAAAAATCAGCCCTATGTTGTAATAAATGCAGCTTTTATTAAGTGTTGGAAGTACCTCGATAATCATTATACATTTTCCAAACCTTTGCAGGACCAAATATGGGTGGCAAGTCCACCTTTATCCGGCAGGTGGGTGTGATCGCCCTGATGGCTCAGATTGGTTGCTTTGTGCCATGCGAGAAGGCGGAGCTTAGCGTGATTGACAGCATCCTGGCAAGGGTGGGTGCAGGAGACAGCCAGGTGAAAGGGGTTTCCACCTTTATGTCCGAGATGCTAGAGACGGCCGCCATTCTGCGGTAAGAACAGACAATCTTTGTTAATAGTTGTACAAATAACTGATGAGCGGATTTTCTCATCGTCTGTGTTGTCGTTACAGTTCGGCCACAGAGAAGTCGCTCATCATAATCGACGAGCTCGGCAGAGGCACGTCCACCTACGACGGCTTTGGTCTGGCCTGGGCCATCAGCGAGCACATCTCCTCCAAAATCGGCTGCTTCTGCCTGTTCGCCACCCACTTCCACGAGCTGACGGCGCTGGCAGCTCAGCAGCCCACCGTCCACAACCTGCACGTCACAGCCCTGACGTCGCACAACACGCTCACAATGCTGTACAGAGTCAAGCCAGGTCAGCACGCAGCACGTGGTTTCGCTTGGGGTTAACGCAGCTTTGTGCTTTTAAAAATATTAATCTCAACAAATGATAAAAATCAGCCATAGCGGCTTCAGAGTGATCCGTCTCTGTCTTCAGGCGTGTGTGACCAGAGTTTTGGAATCCACGTGGCCGAGTTGGCTTGCTTCCCGCCGTCAGTGCTGGCCGCTGCGAAGGAGAAGGCGGAGGAGCTGGAGGAATTCCAAGAACCTGCAGGAGATATGTCGGAACAGGAGGAGGAGCCCGAGGCTAAGAGGCGAAGGACAGACAAGCAGGTAAGGCTCAGATTTCCACTAATATACCATCACCATAATCTAGACAGGGCGGTGTCCATAGTGACATTTATTTAGCATTTAATAAACACGCTACATTGTTGTTACAATTGATGTATTTGTCAACAAATTGTTGTCTTTACTACTGGACCAGAAGCAGGCATTCGTGATTTAGATGCGATGCTAGGCAATATAGGGATGTTTTTTCACTGAACCATAAATGGTGATTTTGAATTTTGTGAAGGAGATACTCTCATGGCTGGTTGAGTGACGCAGCTGACCGGTCAATTGGTGGAGTCTGTTGATGTCGGTTGATACCCCTGCCGAGCATTCGCTTAAAAAAAGTACCTGGTAACAGGGTCTGCCGCCTAATGGAAAAACCATAAAAACACAGTTGAGCCGAGCTGAGTTGGTACTAATGGAAAGGAGGCATAAGTGTGCGTTTGTGCTGCAAACAGAAACTAGTATAAGTAAGTAAGTAAAATATTTTTATATAGCACTTTTTAAGACAAAAAGCTGTTACAAAGTGCTTCACATGGGAATGAAGGCATGTCAAACAAACAATATAGCAGTATAGAAGCATATCAAACAAAGCAATAGTACAGTATAAATATAGAATAAAACAACATATTTCACACGAACATTACCCAAATGCCTGTCTAAACAGATGTGTTTTAAGCTGTTTTTTCAAAAGAAGCCACAGTGTCGATGGTGCGTAGCGGGGGGGCGTGGTAAACAGTTCCACAGTATGGGAACCAGGGTTTGAAAAGCGAGATCCCCCTTCGTTTTCAAATGGGTCCGTGGAATAGATGGATCCACTGATAGTGGTCTTCTAAGAGTCCGCTTTGGAGAGTAGGGTTGTCTCTCTTCCACAGCATGTCTTTCATCCTGTTTTCCTTCTTTCACCCCAACCGGTCGCAGCAGATGGCCGCCCCTCCCTGAGCCTGGTTCTGCCGGAGGTTTCTTTCTGTTAAAAGGGAGTTTTTCTTTCCCACTGTCGCCAAAGTGCTTGCTCATAGGGGGTCATATGATTGTTGGGTTTTTCTCTGTATTTATTATTGTGCTATCTACTGTACAATATAAAGCGCCTTGAGGCGACTTTTGTTGTGATTTGGCGCTATATAAATATAAATAAAATTGAAAATTGAGAAGCTCATTGATAGGGGGGCCTCACCTTGTAGAGACATAAACGTAAAGGTGAGGATTTTAAACTTATATCTATACCCAACCGGAAGCCAATGCAAGGATTTTAGTATAGGAGTGATATGGGAGAATTTTTTACTATGGGTTAACAGCCTTGATGCAGCATTTTGAACCGCTTGGAGCCGATTTAGTGAAGCCTTAGATACACAGGAGAAGAGTGCATTACAATAGTCTAGCCGGGAGGAAATGAAAGTGTGGACAAGCATCTCGAGTTCAGTTTTGGAGACAATAGTCCTGAGTTTGGCAATATTTCTTAGGTGAAAAAAGCAGGAGCGGGTCACAGATTTAATATGAGCGTCAAAAGACAGAGATTGATCGAAAATTATCCCAAGATTCCGAGCAGTAGCTTTTATCGAGGATGAAAAGGCACCCAGATGTTGACTAATTTGGGGCTTGATATTCTCTGGAACAAGGATTAAGCACTCGGTCTTGTCTGCGTTCAGCTGCAAAAAATTGTTTGTCATCCAAACATTAATTTCCTTAAGACAGTCCATAAGAGTGGATAGCTTGTCTAATTCCCAAGGTTTAAAGGAGATGTATAATTGGATATCGTCTGCATACAAATGGTAGGAAATACTTTTGAAGCCGCTAATGATCCGGCCTAAAGGAAGAATATATAGTGAAAATAACAGGGGGCTTAAAACCGAACCTTGTGGGACTCCACATAGAAACTTAGCCGCATCTGATCGAAAGTTTCCCACTGAAACTAAAAGTGTTCTATCCTCCAGAAATGAGGTGAACCACTTTAGGACAGATCCAGATATCCCTACCATAAGATTTAAGCGATGGATTAAGATCTGATGGTCAACGGTATCAAAGGCTGAGCTAAGGTCTAGAACAGGGGTCCCCAATCCCAGTCCACGAGGGCCGGTGTCCCTGCAGGTTTTAAATCTCACCCTGGGTCAACACACCTGAATCACATGATTACTTCATTACCAGGCCTCTGGAGAACTTCAAGATATGTTGAGAAGGTAATTTATCCATTTAAATCAGCTGTGATGGATCAAGGACACATCTAAAACCTGCAGGGACACCGGCCCTCGTGGACTGGGATTGGGGACCCCTGGTCTAGAAGAACTAGGACTGAGCAATCACCCCTGTCTGCAGCCATCAAAAGATCATTTGTGACTTTCAGGAGAGCTGTTTCTGTAGAGTGTAGCTTTCTAAAACCCGACTGAAATTTATCAAGAATATTATGCTTCTCCCGCGCTTTCTTTACTTGTAGCCAAACGACTTTTTCTAAGATTTTAGAGATAAAAGGAAGTTTTGAGATGGGCCTGAAGCTTGACTGAAGTGTTGGATCCAGGTTAGGCTTTTTCAGCAAAGGTTGAATAACCCCCTGTTTAAAGCACCTGGGGACAGAGCCAGATAGCAAGGAACAGTTTATTAGCGTGACCACAGAGGGCCCAATGGTATCAAAAACTTTACAAAATAAATGAGTAGGTAAGACATCAGCTGAGCTCATTGAGGGTTTCAATTGGGTCAGTATTTCTGATAGACCTTTTAAAGAAATTGGGAGAAAAGATTCCATAATTATAGGGTGTGGAAGATCATGATTGGTGGGGTTACCTAAGGGAGTTTAGTTGCCTAAGAGGTAACATAACTTATCTTGAAAAAATTTTAAAAATTCACTACAGTCCTTATCTGAAAAGACAGGTGTACATGGCGTTGGGGGAGAGACGATGCTACTCACTGTATCAAAGACAACTTTAGGATTTCTTTTTCCTACTGCAAGTAGTTGAGAGAAATAAGTGGCTCTTGAGTCTTTCACCATGTCATTAAAGGTTGGTAATAGTTCTTTTAAGTGGAGCTTGTGAACCTCAAGTTTTGTGATTTTCCACAGGTGCTCAGTTTTACGGCACATTCGCCTAAAGCTGCGGATAGTTTCTGTGAACCAGGGCGGGCATTTAACAATGCTGCCTTTCCTGATTTTAAGAGGAGCCATTTTATCTAGAATTTTTTGACATTGCGAGTTGAAGGAGGCCACCTGCTGATCTATATCATCTGTTTCAGATAAATTGTTATCAAACAATTCCATAAGAGTCGTTAATTAATCGTGAACGCTTCACATAAGCAGAGGGTAGAGTGTCACAGGTAAAAGAGAGATCAAATAAAATATATTTATGATCACTAATAAAAATGTCTCTGCAATGAACTGGGCCGATATCCAGACCCAATGATAAAATCAGGTCCAGAGTGTGGCCACCACTGTGTGTTGGCCCAGTCACATGTTGGGCAAGGTTAAAAGAGTCTAAGAGAGTAAGAAAATCAGAAGCAGCGTGACATGAACCGTCATCAACATGAAAATTAAAATCCCCCAGCAGAAGGATTCTTTCCAGCTTGATCGTGGAGGATGGAAAATCCCCAAACTCCACTAAGAAACTCCTGGCTGGTCCCGGTGGCCTATAGATTAAAATCACATAGAAGGGATGAGTCCTATTGATCTTCATCATCTGAATCTCAAAGGAGTTAAAGGAAGGGGTCTTCACCGGCCGACAGAAAAAGGAGTTTCTAGCAATAACTGCCAACCCACCGCCACGTCCTGAAAGACGCGGTGTGGTTAGGCACTTAGTCTGCTGGGCACAGTTCATTAAAATGAACAAATTCCATATTCCGCTGCCAAGTTTCGGTTAGGAACATAAAGTCCAAGTTATTCCTAATAAAAAGGTCATTGAGAACAAATGCCTTATTTGAGATCGAACGGCAATTTAATAGGGCCATGTTAATCGGCGGTGCTGGAGCATCACTATTTACATCCTGAGGGGCTTGGCGCAGGTTCGTACTGCACACTCCTCGGGATTTCTTACCGTTTAGTATAATCCGTGGGACAATGAGATGGTCACTCACATGGTCCGGGAAAACTGTTCTCAGACACGGCGTCCTGACGAAGCCCGTACGGGGAAGCCGTGCATTTAGCTGGAGGTCCGTCTTAGCAAAAACATCCAACGTTGAGAACTCCAAGCAGGACGTTAAATCTGCGGTACTCCTATATTTCCGTAATCTCACTTGGATGCCCGCTCTCCTTCCTCGTCTTCTCTGACGATGATTTGTCTGGGAACGGCGGCTCTGGTTTTTCCCTGACACAGGCAAGCAAGGGACGTAATGGGCAACAGCTGATCGCCCAAAAGGTGGAGGGAAGCCTTGAAAGTGTTTCCAGGTTTCATCCATAGACTCCATAGTTGATTTAATCCGAAGTAAAGTGTGGCGATCGTAAACATAGGTAGCTGTAATCTCATCCACAGACAGCAGCAGAATAGGTAATGCAACAAAAAACAGAAGAACACAGAGTTTGACAGCGGCATTGCCGATCACAGGCGCCATCTTGTCAGAGCTTGTGTCAAAAAGAGTACCTAAACTACTGGTCTTCCTGATAATAGCTGATTTTTATAAAAAGAAGTGTAGAGACAAAAGTCAGAGCAGGGGGCAAAAATAAGAACACAATTGAAGCCGTTAAGGGAGTGAGAGTCTGTTGTAGGGCTAATACAGAGGCAGTCACACCACTAACTACATGTCTTTAGACTGTGGGAGGAAGCTGAAGACCCCAGAGAGAACCCCTGAGGACAAGCGGTAAACTCCACAATGAAAGGCCCTGGCCAGATGGCGGAGTTGAACCCATGACCTTCTTGCTGTGAGAGTAATCACAGCATCACCATGTTGCCCCATTTCTGTTGAGCTTAGTCTCTGGATGCATTAAAGAAGTCTTGACCTGGATATCCACTGGCTCTGAAAGTCTGAAATACTGGCCTTTGCCCCCAGAGGAAAAGTCATCAGACTTCAGCCTATTGATTCCTGCATTGATTAACATTCTTTTTTGCACCAGTTTGCCTGACTGCAAGCAAAATGATTGCTCAGTGGCACTGAAACAACCGTAATTTCTGACAATTTAGTTACTCAAAAGACTTTATGTGCAGTTCAGTTTTATCTCAGCTGTTTCACTGCAGAGCCAGATGTGATGAGAAATTTTCCTAAGCAAGATCCAGTAGCACAAACTTGAATTCCCCCGTAACAGGGGAAATATTAGTCGGATTTTAGAGGAGCAGAAGCTCTGGATCTTTTAAAAAGCTGAAGACGAAAACAGGATGGTGTCCACAGCAGGATAATGAACAACACAAGTCAAAATCCACATCGGACTTCCTCAGAAGGTGCGAGCTCAGGTGCTCAGTCCTTCAGTAAATAAAACTTCTATTGAAAGTCTGCGGTTAGACATAAAAGTTAACTTGATGCAAGAATCTCAGAACTAGAAATCCTTTTCTAGGAAAAGTCACCACCCCAAAAGACTCCTCGCTGCTACAAACAGCTCTGATAGTTCCCAGTGTTAGTACTTACTGACCGTGAAGGATAACAGAACTGTTGCTTTGAGCCCTTTTTTCTCTTTTGATATTTTAACACTGTAAAAAGATGGGTATTTTATTCTCCACGGTAAAGGAATGTAACAAGCATTGCAGTATAAAGAAAAAGTAAAAAGAAAGAGTAAAAAAAATACACTTGTTGCTGTGTTCTTATAGATGAGCTCATTGCGGCAGCCAATCAGATGAAAGCTGACTTAAAGGCAGCAAAAGCGCCTGGTTTAAGAGAGTAGAGCTGAGGTCCATTCAGAAACCAGATGAGGGAGTATGTCTGTGAAGGTTCTCGTAGTCTAAGGAGCATGGAAAGAAAAGCGTCGTCTTTAAGTTGCTTCAAGCAACCAGATGTGGGAGTTTGAATATCTTGTAACACCCCATGCCCTGCTTATTTTTCAGGTGGGGGAAAACCTGATCCAGAAATTTCTGCAGAAGGTGAAGTCACTTCCTCTTGCCACCATGGCTGAGGAGGAAGTGAAGGCAGAGCTCAGGAAAATGAAGCGGAAGCTGGTCACCAAAAATAACACGTACATCAGCGAGATCCTTGCGCACTGCGTTCCTGTTAAAACTGCTTGATTTTTAAACCCCTACCCGCTGTCTGCTCTGCAAAGTTAAAGTTCATCACTGTAGCGAAGAACACTAGACCGCTTATACTGTACGTTTCCAATAAAGAATTTTTTGCCAATATGCAGACACGTTTTTGTCCCAGTTATTTCATGAGATTGCTCTGTCGCTTAGCCTTTAAGAAGTTCATGTTATTGGCCTTAATGCAGATCGGTGACACCAGTAATTTCTACAGTGTTTCTACTGTTGGTCAGGAGGTTAGAAAGCTCACCTCGGGTAATACTGTGTGTATAATTGAGACTAATTGCTTAAAGAGCTCTGATGACTCGATGCAGTATGGATAATGAAGTTAGTTCTGCTGGTAAATCACATTGAGAACCCGTCTCATTGCAGAAATGTTCACATGGAGGTCTAAATACATTACCATATGATAGCTGACTAACAGTACTCGTCAATTTCCTTATCTGCTTATCCAGGTTAGAGTTGTAGGATTGATACTGATGATTTGTCCAAGTCTTGGCACATCATTGTAAAACTTGTATAGTATCACATCTGCTTTATTTTGGATCAGATTTCTTTAAAAAAACAAAAACAAAACTACAATTACGTCTTTTTTTCCTTGTTGGAATAATTTAAAATTGCTGAACTTGGCTGGACGCACAACTTCAGGAGTCCTAGTAGTGCCAAAATCTTCTTTCAATTTTGAGGGCACTGAAAAAAAATAGATTTCATTTGTTATTCACTTAGCACGTGAAAGGTCACTGGTCAGGAAGGGCATCTGGCATAAAACTGTCAAATGTAGCACTAATGCTGTGGCAAGGAAGTAGCTGAAAAGTAGTTCTCACCTTATTTAACAACCTTATTGTGGACAGTGGACTCCTTTGCACTTATATTAACTTGTCCCGACTGAGTGTACACCTTTCCATATGTGGGACAATCCTTTAAGTTCAGGTACACGGGTCTTATACACCTCTTTTCCTTCAAACTAATCCTGGTGTAATTCCAGGTTTGGAAATAATTGCTCTTCAGATCGCCAACATACTGCAGTCAGGCTGCCAATGAGTACTACTCACCTATGACACATTTGTGCCAAAGAGAATTGGTCTCAGCTGGTAGCAAACTGGTTGTAGTCTTGTTATATTCCTACATAAAAGCATTGTTACCAAGTATCTCATCTATCTTAGTTAAATTGTCTATCCTGCAGCAAATACATCACTATTTGTGGAGTTTCAGTTTCAGATCTGAGGTTGTGAGTAAATATGTATTTGTATGTAAGCGGGAGCAGCAATTTTCACTAGTTTATCACATTGAATAAGCATATCGCAAACAGATATCATGCAGTTGACTACTTAACCCTATTCAGTCCCAACTGATTGCAGACTTTGTCAATCTATTGGTTTACACATTTTCCAAACAAGTGACAACATTTCACCAGAATTCAGTCATGCTCCTTAAATTTGGAAGCTTGTAAGCTAAAGTAAGTAATCCTTCTCTGCTCCAATTACGTTTATAGTAAATGCTGAAAATGCTGTTAAATTGTGAGAAACCCCAAATTCTTTAAATGTCTTAAGCTCGTAATGTGAATACCAATGCGCCCACGTTGCAAAAGCATCATAGCACAAGTACCACCTCAGCCTAGAGGGAACCCACAGCTATTTTGTACACCAAATGATTAATATAGCCATAATTTTGATAACAAAATTGTGCAATCCTCAATCTTTGAACGCACACAGCCTTTAGACAGAAAACCTGATTCAGTCGTTCACAGAAACTCGTCTCTTTCTTCCTTCTGGCTTTCAGGCTTTGATCTGCGTACAGCTGCAATATTAAGTCCATCAGTCATTGTAGGCAAGTGCACCACGTCTCCAAACGGCCACTGGAAACAATCCAGCCATAAATCTTCCATTTACATGAATTACACATAGCAAACATCAATCTGAAATATCAGCAGCCGTTTCTGATGATTGACGCAGTTGTTCCATGACAATCCGAAACCCCTGACGGGCAACAGAAGACTCGGAGCGGCTGCGAGCAGTCAAATTATATCAGGGCAGTTTTTCACCATCATAACACAATCTCCTCGGGTTCTCGAGTTGCATTTTGTTTTTATAAAAACAGACATTTATTGCGAGTGAATTTAAAGACAGACACCTCTGATCTAATAAAGTTTTATTTTCTTAGAAATGGCCAGTTTCCTGTTTTCTTTTTTTGTCTTTCTAAGAAAGTATACCCTTTTTGGATTCCAACTAGCATCTACATAATGGTTATTGAATACTTCACAATATATTAAGTCTAGATGTTATGGTACATGCATACGATTCAGGCTGCATGAGGAGCCACAGTCACCACGATACACAGGGGTGGGGGTGAGACAGGGGAGGATTTTTTTGGGGGGGTGGGGTGGGGTGTGACTGCAGATTGTCTCTTTAGTTCCAGTTTTAGAGGAGTTTTGACACCTCCTATTGAAACCCTCTCCACAAAAAACACTGACTGCATCAATTTATAAACATATAATCACGCGCACACAACTTTCACTGTACACGACACACATTTACACTCATACTTTTTATACAACTGTGGAGCTGCTCCACATGCCATTGAGTCTAATATACTAGAGAGGGGTTTCTTTTTTTCCTTTTTCCTTTTTTTTAGTGTTTAAACAAGTTTCTCTTTCACAGAAAGAACTTCACAACTGGAACGTCTGAGTTTCTGCAGCCTGACAGGCTGTTTGGGCGGGAGAAGGGACGCTAACCAAAGAAAAATAATAATTATAATAATATATAATAAAATAAAAGACATTCAAATACAGTCAGCTTTTTGCTCAAAAATACAAAACTACATGAGAAAGCATTGAAATAAAATCCACTGATCTGAACATATATTAAAAAAAGAAAAGAAAAAAAAAAGCTTAAGTGCTCCATCACACGCGCACACACACGCACCATCTTGCTTTTACCCACACACACGCACACAACAGCAACATCCACCCATCCGTTGCCTAGGTACAACTGCCTGGGCAGCCAATAGAGATGGCAGCTACGAGGAAGCAGGAAGTCTTTGACAGCAGTTCTTATGATGACGACGATGGTGATGATGGTGGTGTTGGTGAAGAGGGGTAGGAGCTGAGGTTAAAGAACTGTGAGATCGTCAATACTCGAACCTCTCTGCATAACTTTTCTCTTCCTCCCGTGTTTGTTTATAGACTGCAATAGGAAACGCTCCAATAAGGAATCTCTTGTGGCCTTTCGGAGTCTTCCCTCAGCTCCACGGCTCCCTCTAGTGAAGTCTGCCTCCACTGCAGCTCATCTCCCTGCAGGCAGCAGAAAGCCGCTTCCTCTGCAGCCTCTTTTACCTCGATCCCGTCCGAGAGCGCCGCAATCAGAGTCTCTCTGGGTCCTTATGGCTGCGAGTGGATGCGTGTGTGTAACTGTGTGCGTTTATGTGTGTATGGCCGTGTGTAATGTCATGTGTCTGTACGCTTATGGGAGAAAATAACTCGACCAGAGGCTTTCAGTTATGTTGCAGCGTGTTGGACTCGATGGGCGGTGCCGAGTCATACAGAGTGTCCGTGTCGTGTGTTGGCTCTCCCGCCAGCGTGCACGGGTTGGACAACGTCCCCGCTCCACAGTCACAGAAAAACCTGAAGACAACATAACCAGGGATTTAAGCATAAACCTCAGAGACATTCAGGTACAAGAACTACTTGCTTTGCCTGAAACAGATGCATTTTTTGTCAATATTTAATAAAAGTTATTAAATATTAAAACAGTGAAAAAAGAAAATCCTCACCGATCGTGCCGTATAAACTCTACATCATGTCCTTGGTGGCATTTTTTGATACAGTTAACACAGATGGCATTCCTATCTGTTGTATTACAGGTGTGACATCTGGAGAGACAAAGGGGAAAAACTCAAATCAGATTCATTTTCATAACAGTAAGGTCAAATAAAGTAATCTCAAACCCCTGCACTAATTATTATTATTATTGTTTAGCGACCTGCTTATTAATTTCTAGCTCAACCATTTGATCTTTAAATTCAAGACACTTCTGGCAATCCTCACAGCTGGAGGATCATTTCTGCCTCAGCTTCACTGTACAATTCCATCTTTGCACCAGGCATAAAAATCAGTCAGTAACAAAATTGGCAAACATATCAGTCAAATACAGGAGCGTGCTTTAAGGAGAAATCTGGGGACTAGAACAGCAGCTCAAGAGGAATCCGTCTATAGTCAAATTAAATGGACTAATCAGCTTTCAATCAAGTGCCCAATCATTTCAGCTCTAAATAAAGCAGGCCTATTATACTCATTTATTCTTTGCATGATTCACATGCTCAAAGCACTTTCTCTCTGCTTAAAATAAGGCATTTTAGCTCCTCTCCTTTTAAGCCAACTTTCTTCTAATTGGCTGTCCCTACCACAGCAGCAGGTGGGTGGGGCTAGTGTGCTCACGGCTACATCTCTATGCCTTAATGGCACTTTATTGGCATCACACCGATTCAAAAATTGAAAGGAAAAAAAAAAAAAGGAGTAGTTCAATCTGAAGCCTGAGCGTTTGGCTTAGTAGGTTACTCGCACATGTACGCAAGTAGTAACTACAGAAAATGACAAGCAGGGTAATGAGAGGGTCAATGAAAGGTCTGGGGAGGAATTAAAGGTATCCACACCGGCAAAGACCATCAGCGACCAGAGAGCATGAAATAACGTGCCTTCAAATGGGCATGACAGGATGCCAAACAGTACTGTTCAAAAGCCTTGAGCCACTCATTTCTTGCCACTGTTAGGAAAATGAGTGCAGTGATTCATTAAAGCACTGACATAGCTAAAGAAAGGTGGACAAATGTATTTTTGTGCCTAAAATACAATTTAAAAGTGGTTCTTTGCCAAGTTATCGGTTACATTTAGAGAACACTGGTTCATCCCTTTAGCTAAGTGCCCTTTTATGATTGAATGAGTCATAAGTCAGTGTTAAGTGTCTTAGCAAAAAAAGACTATAGATGGACAAGTATACATAAGGCAAACATTAACAGAAAGTTTGGCTCCTTGGAAGAAGAATAAATGAGAAGCAGCTCAAAACTTCTGCAGAGTATTACACATTAGAGGGTTGCCCAAGTAACCAGGGTCTGGAATGTCAACTAGCATTCAGCTACCAGCTAAAAAGCCATTTTCTTGGAGTCAACCGTTTTGTGTGTGGATGGTCCTTAAGCCTTCACTAAAGGATGCAAAGTTGTTGGGTCCCATTATTTGAGCATCCTCATTGTATGGGTTTGTGTATATACACATGACAGAAAACATACTGGCGTGTCTCTGACGTGCTTTACCTGTAGAAATCGTGCATGGGGTAACTGGTGTAGCTGGAAATCTTGTAGAGACACTGTCCTCTGCTTACCGCCTTCTCAATGGCATCCTGATTATTCAGAATTTTATTATCTGGAGGAGGAAAAGGTGGTTACTGACCAGGTCATGACCTGACCGAGGTACTCTTTAATGCACATAGAGCAGCCTGTTACCTTTCATGGTGACATTGACCCCTGAGGCCAGAAAGAGGCCTCCAAAACGATTGTTGAAAATCTGGTTGCCCTCCAGTGTCGCGGTGGCATGGTTGGTGATTTCAATACCTGGAAATGAGAAATCTTTCATGAGCTAAAGGAAGGGTACAAATAAAGATGATATCTGCGCCCATAAATCTAACCTGCTGCGAAGCCATCAAAAATGCGGTTCTTGCGTAGTATTGGATGACTGTTTGTGCTGATCAACACACCGGCCTGAGCGTTCCTGAAGATGTCGTTCTCTTCCAGCAGACCTAAAAGTGGTTAGATTTCACAATAAGCTAAATATACACAGGAGCAAAAATCACATAGTAACAGAGGCGATGGATTTGTTCTGGGAGGCTCTGAAACATAAATAGCAGCTAAATAAGAAAACAGGAAAAACATGTCAGAAGCTACCCTGTGGCCACCCGCATCATGCTGTATTACCTCTGCCTCCGTTAAAGATGCAGATGCCTCCATCTCTGCCATCGTGGATCTTATTTCTTCTCAGTGTGGGGTTGCTGTCTGTCTTGATCCACACTCCTGCCATGGCATTATCAAAGATCTCGTTGTCCTCAATGAAGCCCAGACCTGTTGAATTTAACAGCACGATTACAGTAAAAAGTATTTGCACATTATTTGGCAGACCTAGTGCAATGAATGAGTGACATACAGACCTGAGTTGTAGACTAAAATCCCTCCATTCTGGCCTCCCCAGATTTTGTTGCGCCTGATCTTTGGGTTGCTCCCCGTCCTTTAAAGATGTAATAATGATTGTAACTCATTTACCATATCAACAAAGCTGTAAATATCAAACTATTAATATAAACAAAGTGTCTTATATTCAGTGTTTGGTGAATACAGGAAATGTTCCTGGCAACTGATTAAACATTCAAGTTTTTACCCATCATTTTTTTAAGTAATTCTTTACTTCCTCCAATTAGAAAAATGTGTAGCCTGCAGAGCTTTTTCCTTTTCTCCTGCTACATCAGTCACCTGCCACATCATCCGCTTAATTTTGCAGTGGCTAGTACAGATATAAACATTAATGCCTAGTTCCAAGTCTCCCTAGTTATGAACTATATAACTTCTGTTTTAAGTAACAAATTTAACAGTGAGACAAATTTGTTCCCTTTCACCAACAATGTCTTAACCTGCCAAAATTACACTGGAACCTCCATCTATAATTTCAAATGTAACAAAAATGTGGTGTTACTGTGAATGAGAATGCAAAAGTACTTAGTACTAAGAATACTATGCAACACCCACTGCAGTGAAGTCGCATCTTAACGCCTCAAATACATTTTGCGGCTTCATATAGATGTGTTTGGTCAAACATTGCTCCTTTATTGGGAAATGATGTTCTAATGTTGGTGAAAGATAAGTATTAATGAGTATTTCTGCTCCTGATTAGAAAACTTTTCAGTCAAATAAAAAGAAAATATACATTAATTAAAAAAAAAAAAAAAAGAAAAGGGGGGGATATGCTTTACCGTATTTGGACACCAGAGTACATGTGATTGTAGATGTCGTTATCTTCCAACACACCGTGCCCATTGTCGTAGAAATACACACCAACCTGAAGCAAAAGGATGAAAAAAATAAATAAAAACAATAAGTTACAGGTAAAAATAACCTAGATTATAGATTGGATACAGGAGCAGAACACACCAAAAGGTGTCGTTTCGGATTACTGGCAACAACACTGCAGTCATTTGAAAACAAACATGAAACACAAACACTCTAGAAACTAAGGAGCAGTGGCCGTATCTTGGTAGCTTTAGGGTTAAACTTGGATTTTCTGTAATACGAAGGTAGTTCACTTCCTAGCAGAGGTCATGTTTGAGATTCGGACTGCGGCTGAAAGAATAAAAACTAAAACTATGCACATCAATTATATTCCATCAAATCCTCCCATGTCATAATGACCGAGCTTTTAACTGATAAAGCTACAGCTTCTTCAGATTTTTCCTCACTCGTACCTTTATCGTTTGTTCTTTTATAAAATTATCTGCTCTGCTGCCTGTACACATTTTAATGCCTGTGATTGGTCAGATGGTAACAGTGTAACCCCTTCCATTTAACATGCTTGTAGCTAAATTTGGGAAACTGAGTTGACATATCTAGTTGATAACCACCTCTGTGTGCCTACTTAGCTTGATTGCTGATGTTAGGGTAAGAGAAGGCAAATACAGAAAAGATATCCTGGGTAAGCTGAACTCGATTCATAGTACAAGGCCTAGAAGTTAATGATAATCACCATCTAGTCTCAGTTCCCAAAAATAAGTCCTTTAACAAGAATATTCCTGTTCACACAAAACTCCTCAGAAGAATTTCTTCAAAATATCAAGCATCAAATCATTGATAATAAAACAAAGACCAAAAATACATTGTTTTATCTTCTCCAATGTGATCCCTTTCTTTGTTTTACATGTTTACAAACAAATGTTTATATTCTCAGTTGAGAAGAATAAGACATCATTGCTTTGGACGTCTACAGATAGGTAGGAAAGCAGAAAATGTCAACGACTTTTCCCTGAACAGTTTAATACAAAAATGAAATGTACAGACTCATAAATACTCAGATACTGCAAGCTTAAATAAGACCCACTTTAGTTGAACTTTTACAATGCAGCATTTTAATATTAAATGTATTGCTAACATTTAAATTAAGACGTTTGTTTTTAACATGCTGATGCTTAGCTGATATTTAAACAAATAAGCCGAGAGAGAATCAGATAATTAAGGTCAGCTCTCAGTTTTACCTGTTTGCCACTGTGAATGCGGTTCTTGCGGAGGACCGGAGTGCTGCCTGTCGTCACCCACACTCCTGCAAGTGTGTTGCTATAGACCTCGTTCTCCTCAATCACCCCCTGGCCTTTCTCATGCTAAAACAAAAACAGGTTGTTACAAACTTGTGGCTGTGGATTCTAAATGCTGGGGATTCTAAACGCTGGGGAAATGATCTCAATCAACCAGATATCAGATATCATATCTACCACGTAAATGCCTCCATGCTGTCCATCATGGATCTTGTTATGCCGTACAATGGGGCAGCTGTTGGTTCGAATCTGGATCCCCGCCAAGGCGTTACCGTAGATGTCGTTACTTTCTATCAAACCCCGCCCATCTCCAAATATGTACACCCCTCCTTGGTTACCATTGAATATAGCATTTCCCCTGAAATGAATAAATCACATTATATTAAACAGTCTTGAACTAAACAGATTCAGCATCTTCCACTGCGTTTTTTGAAGTTTGTTATCTTACCGTATCGTCGGGTCACTGTTGGACGTGATCCACACACCGGCAAAGTTATTCGCATAGATTTTGTTCTCTATAAACTGGCCCCGCCCCTTCTCATGGACATAGATGCCTCCCGTCTGGCCGTGGTGGATCTCACAACGGACCACTGTGGGGTTGGCGTAAGCTTTCACCTCAAAGCCTGCTATGCGATTTCTATGGATGTTACAGTTCTCAAAGTAGCCCTGAAAGCCAGAAAAGACGACAAGTGAGTTCATCTGTGATGTTTCCACAGAAAAATGTAAGAAAACGTAATTCACAGTAGTTACCATGCCATGGTCAAAAGTGAACACCCCAACATCTCTTCCGTGGTGGATGTGGTTACGTCTAATGATGGGATTACCGTGGTTTTTCACCCAAATTCCTGCTAGCGCATTGTTACTGATTTCATTGTCTTCATAAATGCCCTGGAACAAAAAAATAGTACATGTAAGTCAGAAGCATAATCTTGTCAAACATTTGTACGCACGTGTGTGTATTTTTGTGTATATATAGAGAGATTTATTTTTGTTTTACCTGTGCATGGTCTGTAATATACAGGCCTACATTCTCACAGTCACTGATGTTGCAGTGTTTGATGGTTGGACACGCTCCCTGTCCACTCACACACACAGCTGAACCCACTAAACACAAGAGGAAAAGAGAAAGGTCACATGACCGTTATTCTTTAAAGAATGATCAGTTTTAAAATAGACTGACAGTAATCAATTCAATTTTATTTATAAGAAATCCAGAAAAGACTTGATCTTTGGAACTACACAAGTGTTTACAGCACACCAGTACCTTGATAGGCAATAATACATGCAACTAAAATACAACTATGCAGAACCATTTCATATGGAGTTCATATGCACAACTAGTGTCTATGAACCAGTAAATGGAACAAATGCAATTTTAACCAGGATTTTAATGCTGTAGTGTTACTTTCAAATTCCTGACTCTGCTTTGAACTGACTGGTAGACAGCTCCTTTAATTGAGAATGCAGTTTGTGCCAGAAAAAAAAAAAAAAGTCTTTGCATTCACATCAACACAGACTGAAGTATCACACCTCACGTTACTCTCACAAACACAGTAGCTGGAGTGTCTTTGGAAACCCAAATATTTGCCCCCAATAGTCAACTAGAGAAAGAAGTACAACAGAAACTGGAATCAAGTAAGAGAAACATTTTCAGAGATTTCTGAGAAGCCTGATAATTTCACTCTCTTATCTCCAAGCCCTCCAATGCCAAATCTAGGCTAACCCGGGGACTGATCAGTTAAGTGAAATACAAAAAAAATAAAAAAAATAAAATAAAAAAAATAATTTAGGGATACATCTGTGGTTTCAAATCAAAGAAAATCTCGGCTCAGACCAGAACGTACACAAAAACAACAGGTTCTACAACATCATGTAAAAATAGTTCAGTCCTGCAGCAAACACTACATTTGTGAAGCTGAATATTCACATGCCAACAAGGTGCCCGCTGAGTCCTGCTTTCACTAGGTTGTCCAGGGTCAGGAGGACGTCCCTATAACCTGTAACAAGGAGGTTTAATTGTGTGAAATACCTGTACACGTGGAGCGGATAACGCAGTGGTCGATGTTGGGGCTGCAGTTCACCGTGATCTCCAGACAGTGGTGGGCGTTATGGTGCTGCGCTGACTTGTCATCAGGATTAAACTGAGGAGAGAAAAGCAGCAGAATTTAGAACGAAGCCACGATTACTGACAACACATTGAGCTTCTGTCCTCCCACAACATCGACACTGGACTCCTCCTACTGGAGGGATTAGTGCAAGTAATACTTGAAGCTCATAACAGGATATTTCAAGGCACCTTAAAACATCCTGTTATGACACAATATTTGTGCTCTTTTAACGTAAAATGACAAAATACATCTCCCATATTTGTCTCAAGATTTACAATTTCTTGTAGTCAATTTAACCTTTAATACTAAATCACCAAATACACAAAGATGCTGTGCCTCAAATTACACACTTCCACCATCTCAGGTGCATAAGTCAGGGTTATAGAAACTAGAGAAGTAGAGAGGGCCTCAGGAAATCATATTGTTCTCCCACCATCTTTCTAAAAAAACATCAGTTAATTAGCTAATCAACGAAAAGATATCAGTCACACACACAAGGCCATAACTTTCCACATTGTAAAGCATTTCTCATGATCTCTTTCCCAATTCACCAAGCTGTAGATGACTGTGAGGCTCTCATAATTATCATTACAAGGTCCATGTTGTTTGTTATTAAACTAATGTGATTTTTGCTCAAGTACATGTTCTATCTGAGCCACAGAGACTCCCAAGAGTTTCAACTAAGGACGTAATTTTGTCCTTAAGTATGAATGAACAGATCAGAGACTAAGCAGGACTCTCAAGCACTGAGACTACATAACCTAACAACAGAGCATTGTGATGGCACTAAAGGACAGTCTTGGATACCCAATCACTCTTTAAGTGTAAAAGCTGAGACATACAGTTACCTTGATGGTCATGTATCCCACATACGCATCCTCTGAGCCCTCCATGAAGACGAACGTTGAGTCTCTTGTGTTCTCTATTATCACCTTGTCCGCTACTTTATTAGGAGCTGAGGGGAAAGCATAGAACAATGATTAACACCCTCATTCAGCCAGGTCCAGTTCATGCACAGCAAGTCGTTTACAATTGAAGCGTAGATTTTGAAGTTCATTTAAGCAATTACATTTTGTTTTTCTCCCCACAGCCTCAAAAGCAACTCTAACTACTACAAATACATGCATTATTTTTAATACTTGGAAGTGAAATCAATGGCTGCCTAAAGTCTGTAAACCAAACGTCACCAAATGTTGAAATATTTTGCCACTCCTTTCCTGCAGCCACCTTTAAATGATAGCACTGTGAGGATCCTTGTGCCATTAACAGGTGAAAAGCATGCTCAGTTGAGCTGAGGTCATGTGACTGACTGACATTTAAGAACATTACATTTCTTTGCTTTATGCCGATCACGGATTGCTTTCACAGTATTGTTGGCTCACCTTATCAGTTTTACAGCACTGAGTGAACATGAGCAGAAAATACTACTCTGCACACATCAGCATGCATTCTGCTATTTCTGTCAGTAGTAACATAATAAACACCAGTGACCTGGTTCTATAGGAAGTCACACAGATCAATGCTGTAACATTGCCTTCTTTATGTTTAAAAGATTAAATGACATTTGCTTTGGAGCATTAGCAATTCCTTCTCCATCCCATCTCAAATTTTTGGCAAGTAATTTTGGTTCAAAGAATGATTTGATTCAACAACTCTTCTATAGAAACAGAACCAATAAAAAGAAAAAGATGGGTTAGGGAAGACTGAGTGAAAACATAGCATGTATAGGTTCTGAAAATATCTAATTTTTGCTCGAGTTAGCAGCTGTACTCCTCCGACTAGCACTCCAAGCAGCCGTATTCACACAGGTAACAAGGCAAAGCTTTGCTCTGGCATTTTAGTCTGAACACTGCTTTAAAGCAGCAAAATATTTACATCTTCAGTTAAATCTTGTGGTTTTCCATTCACAGGAAGATGTTGCTTGATTAAAAGCTAACTACTTCCTCAATAGTGTTACTGATATAGCGCCAAAACTCAACAATAGTCATCTCAAGGCTCTTAAAATTGCAAGTTAAAAGACGCTACAGTATTTTGAAGAAAATGGCAACAATCAAACAACTGCTGATGAGCAAGCACCCTCTGATTGTGCGTTGGAAAAACTCCCTTTTAACGAGAAGAAACCTCCAGCAGAACCAGCTTCAGAGAAGGGCAACCATCTGCTACACTCAGTTGGAGGTTTGAGGATAAGAGAAGAGAAACAAGATGGGACAAAACAGACTATGATGTGTGTCTTCTGGCTTTATGGATAGATGAAGCTGTGTATTGTTTGCACAGCAATGAAAATGAATGCTCTGCATTCTAATATTACTGCATAAGGGTTCTGTGAACCAGGAACTCCATATTTAACTGTAATGTGTGAGAAACACTCCCCATCTATAAAAAAACAAAACAACAACAAAAACTCTCGGATGCGATTCAAATCGTTCTATTCCTTTAATAACAATATAGTGCATAGTCTTTGTAGCAAAATATACTTATCAGTGGTATTTGAGGTCTAACAAGACATGCACGGAGACCCATCCACTGTCAGAGACCACAACATACTTAGCTTTCACTAGCACCGTTTCTTTACTATAATGAATTCTGAAACCTGACTGAGACAATTCTGTTTCATGTTTCTATCATCCACTTAAGTGGTTGTTTTGGCCCCTGTTGTATTGCTGAGTTCAGCAGTGTAATTCTTATTTGTATGAAGGTACTTAAAAAACAAATCAAAATACAAAACCCCAACAAGTCAGCAGTTACTCGATAATCAAATGAGTTATTAGCCATCTAGATCTTTGCAATTGGACTAATGTACTTTCATCTTTAGGTGAGAGCTTTCTAATCTTTGTTTAATGTCACATGGTTTCTTTGTCTTATCACTCAGATGCATCTGGCTATGATCAGTGCATAGATGCATGTGTTTGTTTTTGTTTTTTTTAATTTAGTCTATAGAAATGAAGCTGCTAGGAATTGCAGATTTAAAAAAAAAAAAAAAAAAAAAAGCACCTATAAAGCAAAGTCTGGCACATTTCACATGGTGCATCTGAGTGCTAATGTTA
Organism: Oreochromis niloticus; assembly: GCF_001858045.2. Taxonomy (NCBI): domain Eukaryota; kingdom Metazoa; phylum Chordata; class Actinopteri; order Cichliformes; family Cichlidae; genus Oreochromis; species Oreochromis niloticus. Next base: position 10,676,948 of record NC_031973.2, read on the forward strand.
ATTAATGTACATTGTTTCTTTTTAACTAAAAACCACCCTGGTTGTATGGCCCAAACAGTGATGTCACCAAAGCCTGTCGCCATTTATACTGACCCCTCAGACAGAACCTCCCCATCAGTGCTGGGATACAAGTAGAAGTCCAAATAAAAACCAAAGTGATTGGGGAAGGGTTTTTCTCCTCCTCTTTTAAAAGTCTTCTTCAGAAAGTCTCATCCTTTCAAGTGGTTGCAACATCTCTCCCTGTTTAATCTGGAAATCTGAGTTTCTGTGCTGATATTGAAATGGCGGTAAAAACTGACATGATCGTACATTTGTGTCTTCGACTGGCCAGCTAAGCCCGGTTACAAAAATAGAAAGATAACCCGACCAGCCGAAACAACACCAAAGAGTGGCTCGCACCAGTGGATGTAGTGTCACTTTTAGTGTGAGATGCTGTTTCAGAGGGTGACAGCAGTGGGTATAATGAGCTCTGTAGTCTTCTTTCTCTCCCTCACAGCAGCCTAATGATGGCCTCCTTTACTTTTACTGACACCACTTTGAAATGCATACTGCTACAAAATGCATCAAGCAACATAATAAAAAAAAAACAAACAGGCTACATCTGCCCACAAAAGTATCACTCAAATATCAGTCCACTGTCCATTTTTATTTTTTCAGCATGCAAAAAAAAATTAGGTTCTGTGTAAAAAAGAAAAATGTTGTAAATTCTAAGTGCTTCGACTCCTCTTGCAAATGCAAAATTACAGAAGCAATGTAGACAGTTTACACAACTGAAGTGTATCATCTTCTTCAGAGAGTTACTGAGTGCATGCAGCAGAGGCATCAAGATAATGTTTTAACTATCTTTCAGTGAGGGCAACTTGCTCACCTGCACCAATCATGGTGATCGGGGACTCGATGTAAATCCACTCATCAGTATAGATTCCAGAGTGAACAAAGATGAGACCATCGAAATGGGCCTCTTGTACCCCACCCAGTGCATCCTCAATGGTGTCATAATACTGCAGGAGAAAGACACAAAGAATTCATTCATTACAGGTCAGTTTGGAAACACATGCAGATGTTTAAATTAGCTGTGCAACTCAGAAATATTTGTGCTGTACACTCCATCTACAGTTTTAACTTACCAACATATTCTCTCTGCCTTTGTATCTGCCAGGGTTACTGTAGAAATGTTCAGCAAAGCCTGGTTTTACATGTGCGCCTTTGTACTGTAGCACAGAATAAGAACAAGGTCAGTACATATTGCTCTTGATCCTTGGACCTCAGCATCAAACGGCAGAGCAAAAAAACAAACTTTCTAGGTGTCAAACAATAACGGCGCTACTCAGTGTTTTCCTGACGTTTTTGGTTAGCAATCCTTGTTTAATTGTAAGAGGCATAATCATCTTATTAATAACGAGAAAAAGTGAGAGGGGATGCTTTTATTTCTTGATCCCTGTTCTGTAAATCATCATGTACTCAAATTAATCTGAATACCCCATGCAACCAAAAAACCAACCACAAGAGAATGACAACATAGGCGGTGTCAAAACAAAGAGTTATTTGCAATAGATGCAACAACAAGATACTGTAGTGGTTAATGTTATAACAAGCAGCTCACTGCAAGGACTAAGGCATTTGCAAAAACCTGAGTGACTATATAAAGCAAACTAAATTCAACGCAACTTAAAAACCAAATCATACATTTGATAGGCATTTCTTTTTACAGGTAAACTGCAAGAATTCACTGCACAGAAGTTCTGACAGGCCGTGTATAAGCAGCGAAAAAGCTATCTATCATTAAGTTTGACCAGTTTCCTGTTGATAAAAGGCACTAGGCAATCACTTCTGTGAAATTCTGACAGTGCAGCTTGTTTCCAGAAAGTAATGACACCAGATTAAACCTTTAACAACTCAATCTTACTTGACTTTAAAAGTAAAGATACTGCACAAAAGGGATTCAGTGGTCACAGGGCAGACCACCACATATGACAAAAATCTGATTAATTATCTACGACCCATTTCTGTGCTTGCAAGGAACATTTGTCACTGCTCATTGTTGTTATGAGTCAAATGATATTTATGCTTCTATAGCTCCATATACAAATTATAACACTTCTAAAATACAGAGATATTGATTTGATTCTTAAATGTGTTTTACTATATGTGCAACATGAAGCTGCACTATTCTCACAGAGTGACACAGTTTTTAACTACACCGAGTCACAAAATTGTACTGCAAATCCATACACAATGTACAAAACTCTACAGTGTTTACTTTGATGTGTAAAAAGAAAAACAAAGAAGGACAACAGTCACTACTACTACTACTGATCACAGTGATGATGATGAATAACTCACCAGCTGCTGGAAGCTCTCCTTCCAGGGGTTTGGGTGTTCATGCTCTTCTGGGCTAACTTGATAGAACCTTCCTGGCTCAGGATGCATCATTGGACGCGTGTACTCAAACACCTCCATGTACAGGCGCTTCCTAGATAATTAAATTCCACATTCAAAACATACTTTGGATGTCTGTTTGTTTAATGACTACAATATGCAAAATGGGAACACACTGACCATAAGATTGGATCGTTTGCTAGCTGGCTGAATCGTTTGCAGACGCAAGCTGCCTGACAAAGGTCCTGTTCCAGTAAGTAGGAGAAAATCTTCAAAACGACCTCATCTGGAAGCTTCTGCTGCAGATATTGCTCTGCTGGTGCTGCTAAAAATATACAGAACACACACACACACACACACGCGCAATCATAAGGTAAGATTTATGAGAATCGCTTCACTACAAGAACATTAAGTCATGCCATTTAATAGATTGGAAAAAAAAAAAAAAGGAATCACTGTCCTTGCCCAGCTGCAGACATTTAACACACACCTGGCAGGTCGTGGCTCTTACCGGACACACGTGCCCGCTTGGCTCGATGGCCAAAGGCCTCTGTTGATGAAGTTGAAGCTCCCTGTAAAAGGGGATGAGTAGGATATAAACTTCAATGCCAAGATCCAAGTACTGAGCAATCAACGGGGAAATTTACTGCTGTGTCACAAAATTATTGCTTCTTTAGTGGAGGACAACTAATCAGCCATTCTCTCCCACTCACAGTCATACACAACATTGCAGTGAATTACTCAAAAAGCGCTTCTGTCTAACCTCCATTGGGCCCTTGCTAGGGCAGGCTGAGGCGGTGGCAGCGGCGGCGGCGGTTCTCTTGGGAAGCAGGGTCTTGCGTCGAAGCTGGTAGGGACTGTTCTGGGCACCTGGACCGGACTCCTCAATAGCCATTTCTGCTGCAGCTGCTGCAGGCGCCTCCTCATCTAAGTAGAAAAGCAGAAACATATTCTTCATATACACACCACTTTCAAGAAAGGCACCTCGGTGAACAAAGCTGGTTTATAAAGCAGGGTGAGTCATGTATTTAAAAAAAAAAAAAAAAAAAAAAAAAAAATTACATTAGAAAAAAAAAAAAAGGAAGATTAAAAAAAAAAAAAATCAACATTTTCTAAAGAAGTCTCATCTCTTTTTACCAATTTTACACACCTATAATATTTCCAGAAATGGCAACACTTTTATTATCCAGATCATTATTGACACAATGGTGCACATTTAAATCCCATACTGTATGCCAACTGCGCAGGCTAACAGGCTGGGTAATAGCTGGCAAGGCAGACAAAGGTTGGTGATTGATAATGACAGATGCACCCGCTGCAGCCACATTACCAGTCTTATATGTTTAGTTATTCCCAACAGATATAAGTCGGCGTGCATTGGTCTGTAAGGCGGTCCTATGTGTGCAGAATCAGACACATCTTTTATGGTGCTGTCAAATTAAGGGCCGCCTATGATGTCGATCAGACGTGCGGCTAATGGCTAAAAACTGAACTGCGTAGCTGGTAAATCCGCCGTGTAAACAAATCATACCACGGCTAGCAGTCACCGAGAGTAGGGAAGAGGAATAGTGCTTAAATCTGCTGCCTGCATTAGCTTCAAACTGCAGCGCAAAGAGCACAAAATGGACTCGGTGAATTTATCCAATTTCCACCGTATCATCTATCACAGCTGATCTGTGTGGCCTCTTCGAGCTGCAGGGGAGGGGAGGGGGGGCAGCTAGTTAGCTTTGCCCTCATTCGCTGCTAATGTTTTTGTTAACGTTACACCCCAAAAATGGCAGTCCAAAGACGCCGCAGATTTACACCGTCAGAAACGGTAGTGACAGCTGGGAATGCACCGCTCGAGCAGACGCGGAGACTGTGGTGTGAGCGACTAGAGTCGATCCCTTTGCCTCCCGCTGAGGTTACCTGAATCTGAGCTATTAATGTTGTAGCTACATACGCATTACGTTAAGCGAAGACAACCCCCTCAACCACCACCTAACCTGGTGAGCTAGCTAGCGGCGTTAGCTAGCCCCAATCACTCAAGCCAAACAAAGCGAGGCCTGGCCTGAGCCATAGAGCGAGAAGCCTCGGTGTTTCCTGCCGAATCCGACGCCTGTAGGAGCGCTAAACGTACCATTAGCCAAAAAAGGAGGGGTTATGTAAAGGCTGTTACGCCTGACATTACTTCGTGTGAAACCTTTAGCTTGACCGTGGAGCAGCGTACCTCTGTCCCCGTTGTTCCGCTCGGGCTGCACCGGGCGCGGCCTCGACACTCGCCTGGGTCTCCTGTTGGTGGCTCTGACGGAGTTCATCTGGGGAGTTGGTTGTTGGAAAAAATACACTGCTATCCTCGACCGCCCGCTACCAAATTTAGCCCGCAACCCAAACAGCCACCCGGACAGCAGTTATTCCCGGTTACACCCAAACAACTGCGATCAAAAACCCGCTAGTATTTGGGGTGTAATCGCGTTTTTCTCTTCCTCCGTCGGTGTCACAGCTCCCCCCGTTTCACCGCTCGGTGCCAGCTCCGTCTCAGTCTGTAGCAGGAGGAGCCATTAACCCACACGGGAAACAATCGCGAGAAAAAAAAAAAAGAACACAAGGTCCGATGGACCAATAATATTTGCCATCTCATAATCTCACCCTGCAGCGACCAATCAGAAGCACCATATCAAACGACTTGCCAAAACCTTTCTGTTGGGGTTCGGAGTCGGTCAAGCGGCGATTTGATCATTGCAGGACACATCAAGGGGGCTGTACAAGCGTCGCGTAAGTGTATTTTACGGGTTAATTGTAAACCAAACACACAATACAAAAAGAAAAGCTATTAAAAAGGAATTTGTGTAACAATATCTGATAAGGGCTGGTGTTCTGGTGGAAAATATGAGTCAGCTGAGAGATGTGTTTGTATTTACATGGAACTTATGATCAATTAGGAGTTTTTCTAAATAAAAGTCGAACTTTAGGAATTCATTATTTTTTTAATGTCACTACACACAAAAAAACATTAGTAAATTAGCTTTTTTGAAAAATTGGTTATGAATTAAAAGTTTTAAACCAATGCGTCGTTAGTTTTATTTACTTATTTATTGGCGCATTCTTATGGTGTAAATTTAAAGGCAGACTGATTGACTGCACTTTTTTCTTTTGCATCCATAAATTCAAGTACATTTACAGTCAATTTACATTGCAGCCACATTTCTAAGCCCACTGGAATTGAGTGAATGGACACTGACCCCAAACCAAATTACAGATTTTGAGTGGAATACAACTTTAACACTTTAACTTGTATATTTATTATGCACGACGACCACCAGAGGGCATTGTTTAGCTGCCAACGATTAGTCATGAACTTGAAGGCTTTATACTGAGGGTGTTTTGTTATACCATCTCCAGTGCTGTCTAGAGAAGATGTCAGAGAGCATAACGGCATGTCTTTCTGTATTGCAACACTCACTTTTTTTTGTGCACATAAATTTGAGTGCAAATGCATTAGAGTGATTTATCTTTTACTTGGAAAACTATATGATATGATATAAAAATGAAGAAGAAATACAGTGTATGTAGGGGACAGGTAACTGTCTGATGAGCATTAATCCTCATGCAGGAATTGATATAATCTTTTATGAAAATTATGTAGAAATAAAAAGTTATTTTAAAAAAAAGCAAATTTAGGAAAAAAATATTTATTTATTTATTTTTCTCATAAGACAACATCGAGCAAAATTTGTAGGATCTACTGAGACTGGTGAATTTGTTTGGACTTTTGTGCAAACAGATGGAGGTAAACTCACCAGAAATCTAGCCCCAGTAGCATCACCTGGTGGTGAAAGTATATAATTGCACCCTAACTTTGAATGTTGGCATGTAGGAGGCAGTGTATCCATATCAATGAGATGGTCTTGGATTCCTTCTTGCAGCTGCAGCCTTGAGAGTGTGGGTTGCTATTGTGTGTGTGTGTGTGTGTGTGTGTGCGCGCACACACACAGCTTATCTAGCTGCCATATCCATCCCCCCGTAATAAGCAGAAAGAGCAGCTGCGTACCTCTCCTCCTACGCCCACCCACCCACTTTGCTGCACAGAGCAGAGGTTGGGAGGGTCACTTTGTCCTTGAAAGCTTTGGATGCTCTGAAGGACAGCATTGCTAGATAAAGACAGCTCAATTATTGCATATGTGTGTGTGTGAGAGAGTTTTTCTGTTTGTCACGCCTCTTCAAACGCTCACATTCATCATACAAAATCTATTCAAGCTGAGAGGATATAATAAAACACTTTATAAAATAGTGTAAAAAACAGCACATTGAAATATTCTTCAGGAAAACAGATTCAAAAGTGACACTTAATTGGATGTTTGTTTGAAAACGTAAACATAATTACATTTCAAAGATAATTACAGGTCTGTGGCTTACAAAATAGACGGAGTTGGTGGCAAATTGTAGACATTGAGAGGTTCAGCAGACTGGGTGTATGAGGAGATTGTTAATCAGCAGGTCCCTGCAGTGTTCTTCTTAATGAATATCATTCAATCACAGCACTGAATGTTGAATGAATATGTTTCTTTTGCAGTGTGCATATGCTGAAATCCCAAGCATCCAACCTGCTTAAAAACCATTCTGAGGCATTTTAGTTTGTTAGATTATCTTGGGATGCCAGACGGATGGTGTTTGTTACATAGTAGATGAAGTCATTAGTTTTCTCCCCCCTCCATTCTTTTCTTCTTTTACCTCTAAATTATGTTGCTGAGAACTCCACCCATCTGGCACTTCACTTGAGTTAAAAGAAACCCATGGGTATCTAAAAGAGCTGTCTGACCCAGATTTAGTCAAACTACACTCACTAGCTACTTTATTGGGTACATTTTGCTAGGTTAAACACCCCTTTGTCTTCACACTGTCTTAATTTTTAAAATATATTCAACTGGAATTGAGTGGAGGAAACATTCCTCAGAGATTGTGGTCCATATTGATGTGATAGCATCACACAGGTGCTGCAAGTTTGTCAGCTGCACATCTGTGATGGCAATCTCCCATTTGACTAAATCCCAAATGTGCTCTGCTGGATTGAAATGTGGTGACTGTGGTGAACTCCTTTTCATTTTCAAGAAATCAGTTTTAGATGATCTGAGCTTTGTGACTCAGTTTGCTCAGTTAAATCAAACTCTGAACCTACTATAAGAATGTCAGAATAGAAATCAAGAGTTATCAGACTAAGTGATGCCCAGTTTTCTTATGTAACTTGTACACCTTGATTGTATAGAAGTTATTTAAGTTACTGTTGCTTTCCTATCAGTTTGCAGTCCGGCCAGCAGATTGTGGCGACATGTGGGACCATCTGGCACCAACAACAATTAAACTTTCAAAGTCACTTCAGTCACCTTTTTCCCATTCTGATGCTCATTTTGAACTTTAGCAAGTTGTCTTGATTATGTCTACATAGAGGCATGTTTGGAGGGGGAGGAGCTTGGAGTGGCATTAGCCCACCCCAAATTATTTTAGCTTCTTCTTATTTTGTACATTAATTGTATTTTTTATAAATGAATCTATTGAACAATATATCAGGAATCAAACTCATCAACAGCTGCCTCATTAAAGAGACGAGAAAAAAAGGGCCATTCTATATAAAGAGTGTGTTTACTTTAGGCACTTTGAATACATTTTGATTATATAACTTGTGAACTATTAAGCTATTTAAGTGCAATTACAACTTTTACTTAGGTTAAGTCTAAATACTTCTTTTTCCACGTTGCAAAACAATTGTCCAACACAAAATTCTATGTAGAGCATTCTGCAGCACCACTTTTCACACAATAAACTTGTAATAAAACATAAGGTTGCACACCAAAAATCATGCCCAATAATTTCTGTCAGTTTTCTGATCTTTTTGCTAATCAAATATTTAAATGTCCCCCTCTACTGTGTTCTTGGTCTCTGCCGTGCCACCACATTTAAAAAATCTTAAAAATGCCCCAGATTACATGTCTAAATGCACTGAGCTGCTACCATGCGATTGGCTCATTAAGTATTTGCATTACCAAGCAGCCAAACAAGTATACCTAATAAAGTGGCCAGTGAGTGTATAATTAGTTCTTTTGTGGTCATGTTTGCATGGATTGCTGCAGAGCATAGCTCAGGTAACCAGGTTTAGACATGCCACTGAACGCTGTGTGTACTTTGTGCTGAATAGTCAACTGATACTATTGTGATTGAAACATGTTGATTTATGTGTAACCTTAAAAGACAGGTGGGAACATGTATGCATGCTTTCTCTTGGGTCAGTGATCAGTCTGGAATCATCAGTGTCTGAACTGCTCAGATTGTGGCGACATAGATATATATAATTTTATAAAAAGCTTTAAAAGGTTTTGTGACTTGTAGACCTCTGGTCTCATGGCCTGGAAGTCCAATCTTGACCACTTGTACATGTACATCCCTAACAGAGATCTCAGACTTGCACAGAGACAAGCATCAACTTCTTTGTTGAACTGACCAACATCTTTATATAGAGGATCATCACCTCTGTTGAGAGCTGGGTCTCTGGATGCTATTTATTGACTGAAGAGCAGTCTTCAGTGGAAGCCTTCACTGGCTCAAGCCCAAAAAACACAGCATCAGATTAGGAGCACAAACAGAAGCAAGAGCAAGAGCATTGTTTATTTTAACAATCACTGTGTTTTGCAGACTCCTGGGTCAAATTGTCAAAAAAGAGTTCTCAGCTCTTTTGCCTTCCACTTGGTTGCCTTTTGTGTTTTTTTTCTTTCTAGTCTAAGTAGATAGAAAAATTTTCCCAGGTAGTGATCAAAAGACATGATCTGAGGCATCATTTTAAGGAATTAGCAGCCTGTTTGTATGGATATAATATGCAATCAAGGCAAACAGTCCGTACCTGTAAATGTGCGTAAAAGTCAGCACTCTTGTTTTCCATCTAGACTTAACGTATTGACCAAGGAATACAAGATAACACGGCTGTTCTTTGGAGAGGTCCATGTTGGCTGCTGACACGAGGAACCCTCTGTCCGGTAAATCTGTGCTCGAGTCTTAAACAGCCCGAAGCGAGCTGCGAGGAGAAAGAAATCCCTTCTGAAGTTACGGGTGAAAAAGGCATATAAGAAGGGGTTGGAGCACGAGTTGATGGGGTAGAATAGCACCAACAGTAGCTTGGAGTCTGAGACGGTGATGAGAGGGAGCTTGAGGGCAGCTGAGATGGCGAAGAAGGAGATCGGAGCCATGCAGATGAAGTCTGTGAAGATGAGGACGGCCATGCGTTGAGCCACACGGGTGTCGGCGTGGGCTGCCGCTGATGAAGGCTTGCGAAAGGTGAGGTAGATGCTGAGGTAGCAGCCGCACACACAGAAGAACGCCAAGATGTTGAGGAGGAGAAGACAGACCACGTAGAACTGGGAGACTAGGGACTCAACATCCATGGGGAGGCAGATGCTCACCTGGATGGAGAAATAAAAAAAAAAAAAACAGTATTCGGGGTCTTGACACATCAACAATATAAACTATGGACTGGCAGGCTAAATTAGCAGACACCTACAGTATTAGGAGTAGTAGTAAAAGTAGTAGAGCAATAAAAGTAGAGTGATGGTTGGTTTAAGAAAGGGATTCCTAACAAGGAGTGAAGTACCCCCCTGTAGTAATTGTATCAGCGTGTAGTGGCTAAATTTAGCACTCACTTTGCCATAGCTGCTGATCCCAACTGTGGGCAGCAGTGCAGCCAGCAAGGAGAAGATCCAACCTATTGTCATGATGATGCAGGCGTGTCTCAGGCGAAGTTTGCGGTCAAGTCGCAGAGCATGCGTGATGGTGTGCCAGCGCTCCACGGTGATTGCTGTCAAGGTAAACACTGACAGCTCACTGGCGAACACCTATAAATGTCACACAGACACGCTACTTTAAAATTCAAACACATGCTTGAATGACCGTTGTCACTATGTGATGTGATGTGATGAATACACACCGTGAAGAAGCCTGCAGCATTGCAGCCCAAGCCCATCTGCCAGTCTATAGCATAGTTGTAGTACCGTCCACGTGTGAGCATATCCACGGTTGCTATGACTACCAGGTAGATGCCCATGCAGAGGTCAGCAAAGGCCAGGTGGCACATGAGGAATCGAGGAACAGTCAGCTTATAGCGGCTGCCTGATCACAGATAAAGAAAACAAATAAATAAATATGAGCAATAAAATCCACTTAGCAGATCCAAAGTACCAATGAGCCATAACAATAAATATTAAATGGGTGAATAACATGGTAGCAATGGCATTAGCACCTCTAACGGGGTTGTAGGATATGTTAAGCAGGAAATGGGCAGTCACTTCTTTATTTCGCTGCTTTGGAAATGTGAAATGTGGGCAAGTGAAAGGAAGTTTCCAGACAATTTGGAGTAAACGGTGATGGCTAAACAGCTGGGTTAGAGCATTTCTGAAACTGCATGTCTTGTGAGGTGCGCCTGAGGCTTTTCGAAGCCCATGGCAAAGGATGGTTATTCCATGTGTCTAATCCCTCAGAATGGCTACAGTTTCCCCAAAACCTATGTGCTGCACATGAAAGAAAAGGTTTCAGAACCCACAGGGCATCCAAGCTTATTTCACACAGATATGTGTAACTGCAGACTGATCAGAGCAGCAGAGCCACAGCTTGGGTTCCACCTGCCTTCTCTGCTGACAGTACCCAAATTCAAAATATCTCAAAATGTAAGGTTATTGTCTCAAATATTTAAAGTAGGCATCTCAAGGTTTTGACTTACTAACTAAAACTTCTGGGTAAGTCGAACTTTTGAGATACCTAACTCAAAAAATTGAGTTAACAACCAAAAATGGTAAATTATAGCCAAAAACAGTTGTTTTTTAGTGGCAGAAACAAGCTTTTATACATTTTGGTTAAGTTTAGGGGGAAAAGTCCTCGGTCAGGTTTCGGGAAATGGTCTCTGATAAAATAGATTAACTGACAATGTAAACAATGTGTTAAAAAGTTTTACTGGGTTTACTTTAAACCAGAAAGGCCTAAAGATCTGTCAGTTCCAGTGATCTGTTCCAGATATAAGCATCCAAATACTTTTTAAAATTACATAACATACCTAACAATACAAGGAGAACTACTGCGTTGCCCAGCAGGGCGAGGACAGAGATGATCCAGATGAGGATGCGTAAGGGGGTAGCAGACATGATATCTTCACAGGGGTTAAAGTCATCAGGGGCCGGGCTGCAAGTGATGTTGGTGGAGTTGGAGCAGTATTCCCTGAAGAAGTGCAGGTTATTTTTAGCCTCGGGGTTGTCACACAGTGAGTGCCATCTCGATCTAGTACACAACAATACACACAAAGTGGACAACACAGGGGGTGAACAAAGTAAATGGGTTTTGTTTCAGCAACTGTTGACTCAGTGGCATTTAACCAGCAATGGACAGATAGGATATTGAAAAGACCATAAAACAAATCAACCTCCACATTTGTGTACGTCCATGTAAGGGTTCATCCCAGTGTCTCCCAACATTTTCCTGGCATGCCTCACTTCAAAAGGGAAAAATACTTCACGCCTAACAGCCCACATTATTATTTAGGATCCAAAACAGCATCAGAAATCTTGTTTGTTATATTTTCGCTTACAAAAGAAAATCAAATTCATTCAATTTAGTTTCACTCCATAGTTTTCTCCAAGCCTTTTTGCAGAGTCTCTATACCCCACAGTGAGCGAGCCACTGGATTGAAGTGACTGAATATAAGCTTCACAGACAGTTCACACTGTAGTGCCACATTTAATAAACAGTAAGAGTGGTTTCAATCCTACCAGGTGACTCTTTGCAACAAAGTGAAGAAGCACCTTCCCCCAAATCTCATACAATTTCCAAAAAAACGTCTTCAGGTGTCTTTCGACTGGTAGAGCCCGTGTACCTGTTTCTGTGCATGTTCAGGAAAGCGCAGCAGTGTGATGGGTATGTCAGCTTTGCCTGGTGCAGTTTGGTAAAGAGCTGAATAGGAGGAAGTTCTTTCAGGTTGAAGGCTGACTCGGCAATCAGCCTCTTGAGGCCATCAAGGATCGAGTCTGGCAAAGAGGTGAGGGCTGTTTCGGAGACGTCTCTGCAGAAGCAAGCGGAGAAAAAAAAGTGAGTTTAAATTTTAATTTCAGAATCAATATTATGCTTAAATGGAGAGTTCACCTCCACGAAGCAAACAGACATACTTTTCCTCTGGGCTCTAGTGGTATTTATTGATGTAATTCTTTTGGTGAGCGCTGTTCGGTTTTGAGGACATTTCTGGTCAAAATTTCTGTCATTTTTCGAAAGTAATAAAGTCTTTCTTTGAGATAGTGTCTAAAAACAAAATTTAAAAAAACTCAACAAACCTTGTTTTCTTTCTACTCAACTTTACTCATCGACCACATCTCAAAAACCAGAGCTCAACTGAAAGAAAAGGGCAATATTTTACTATGAAAATGTTAAAATGAGATATTTTTCATGGCGAGAGTGGAGTGAGAAACAGAATCCAAACCAAGAGGAACATAGAAAATAGTGACCCCCCCCCTCCCCAAGAGTTCAAAGGTTGGTGGTGGACGAGATGGAGCTCCCTAGATAACCTACACAAGGTTGACATGGCCTGAAAGGGAAACTAACATATCACAAGGACTTTAAAGACTAGGTACTGGCACAAATAACCAAGAAGAAATAAGACAGATAACATAAGAGAGTGGGCCTTCTTTTGGGAACTTACATAAAGGCCTTATCACCTGGTGGAAGATGGGATTTCCCTGTAATGAGGGGCATGTTCTCATTATAAGACATAATGATAAACCTTAATGGCCTCCATTCACAATTGAGCTGTAATGGAAGCAGCAGAAAGAAAACAGTTCCTCCTGCTCACAGGAAGCTTTGTCAATATGTTTTTGTTGTTCAGTAATCTGGCCACGTTTTGGGAAAGAGACATTTTTCCTTGGTATTTTTTAAGCTTTTTTGCCTTTATTGGACACCAAAGCTAGGAGAGAGAGTAGGAGAAAACATGCGACAAAGGGCCTTGAGTTGGATTTGAACTCGTGCTGCTGCATTTACAATTTCATTCCTGGTGCCCTGCTTTATAATTTTTAAAAAGTGGTCATCAGCAATGAGTTTCCAGGCTTTCAGAAGGACTTTCTTTGGACCTTGGCTGCTTTTTCACTCAGTTTCCAATCCTCCATCCCTAAAAGTTACCATTTTCACAGGAAAGTTGTTTTTCTTTGTTTAACTACTGAACACTCAGCGATGAATCATTCAAGCATAAAAATGGCACCTAACTCAAGCGATGAACCAGTGCTGTGTCTATACATAACAAACATCTTGGCAAAGAACCAATTCTAAATTGTATCTTTAGGCACTTTGTTACGAGCAGCCTGTCACAGAAACACATCATTTGTTCCAATTTCTTCAACTGAATATACCAGAAATACTAAATTGATACCACAGTTTGACAGGCATAAAATACCATTTTTTAGCCAAGGTGATTCCCTAGCCGAAAACTTGGCAAATCATGTTATTGTGTTCAATGTGTTGAAAAAGGAGGGAAACTGGATAAGTGGAGGAGAAAAGAAGAAGTAGCAGCCCTAAAAACTATCTACAGCAGATGAACAACAACATTTGAACGGCCTGTCCATAAGAAATGGGAGGAAAAAAAATCTAGCAAAGGTGTGACACAGGGCCTGAGAGACGCATCAGGCCCTTCAGCTCATCCATCTGCTGTTCACTGAAGGCTCATGAGAAATGTTCTCAGTGAAAGGATGGCTGTCAAGAAGCCATTCTTAAGGAAGGGAAACCTGAAGAAAAGGCTGAGGTATGCCAAATTACACAAGAACTGGACTGAAAATCAGTGTGGATGGGTCTTATGGAGTGATGAATCTAAAGGTGAAATTTCTGGTGCAAATCGACTCTCTCTCTCTTGCTTTCTACACTGTTTTAAAGAATTGCTGCATCCATTTACAATTTTCACTCTAAAATATAAGATTTCTGCACAGTACTATAATATTTTTTTATTGTTTAAGCACCTCAAGGCAAGTGTCTTTCAGTTCTGTCATATGTAAGCGAAGGCAATACAGCTAATATCTCCAAAGCGGGGAAACTCACACCAAAACAATCTAGATGGATAAATGTCACCACAGCCCAGAGGAAAAATGCATTAATTTAATTTCGGGGTGAACTGCCTTTTTAACAGATTCTTCTCCTCCCCTCAGTGTGCTGTCTGTAATAGAGATTTGATCAGTTCATAAAATATAAATTTTCATGAAATGCACTTGGATTTAAGAGAAGTGCCAGCTGAATAAAAAAAAAGAAAGACGCTGAAGAGAAGCTACTGTTTGATTGCCAAGTGACTGCCAGGGAGTGAAGGAAAAAAAAACATCACAGTGATGACAGTCCAAAAGAAAAACAAATAATTTGTCTGATTCTTACTTCAGTAGACATCGGTGTCCCTTTGCTAGGGGAATAAACAGAAATCTCTATTTCCAGGTAGAGTCCATCAGGTTCACCTGACCCTAAACTATTTTTAACCTTAGATCTGTAAAGTTTTTCCAAGTCCGTGCAGATATCATCCCCCACCCCCTGTTTTCTCCAACATTCTGACTTTAATAAGCAATGATAAGCAGGGTGAATCATTTAGGCATGAGTTACTGTTGGATGTCATGCTTACAGTACCACCAACTCACTGGAACCCACAAAGGCATTGGGACTGATGTGAGTAAGCTGTCGGTTGCCTCCTAGGAACCTGAGAGCAAGGGAGAAAGAGAGAGTGGAGTTAAATATGTATGGTTTTTTTTTAAAAAAAATCTTCTGTTTGTAATTGTGTCTCTGCCTGTGACTCACAGTCTGTGCATCTTTGTTCCGTTGAAGGCGTCACTTGCCACCTCCTTGATGCCATTTCTGGTGAGCCGTCTGTCATTAGAAAGGGAAGCCAAATTACAGTCATGTGGCTCCAACACAGAACATTTCCAACAGTAAACTTACTTAACTATCAATGCCAATTTTAGTGTTTGCACTTCTTTTGTTCTCACTGACTAAAGCTGTACAAATACAAAGGGTTTTAGTGCAACACTGAGTAAAGCGTTGATTTGATTGTGTCGCCTTCTACTGCCTCTTCTGCTTCCTACTTTTCTGCTGTTTAACAGTATGGATCTCAGACGCTGCCATCAAAATGTTTTGTTGGAAGGATCCTGTATTTATGGAAAAAACATCCAGCTTCTTCTTGCTGAGTGTTGATTGCATCCTTTTATCCATCTCTATTAATTTACAGCCAGCAGCCTTCTGGATTACTATAGCACAAAGTCTGGTAGGAAAAAAAAGATAATAATAACAACTAGCCCGGCACTGCTGACTGAACTGGAGAACATCGAGTTCTGTAGATAAAAGCTGCACAAACAAAGACGGTTTTGTTCGATTTTTTACCACGCAGTCACAGAATAATAAACTCGCTTTGAAGTCTGGGTGCAGAGAGTCACAGTCTACCAATGATGGCCCTGAAGCTTTGAATTTGAACGAATATTTATTTATCAGACACAGAATTTAAAGTAGACTTTTTGCTCTTCATAAGCTGAAGACTATGCAGTTTGATTCCCAGTTATCAGAGTTCATAAGAGGTAATTGGGACTGCAGAGTGCATTTCTTGCTGCAGGAATGATGAGTGAGTGGCATTTAGTGATACATACTTACATATTTTACGTGTAAAAGCAAATTTGACATTTATTTCCTTCAACTGGTACCACCCCTTCTGAATTAGCTTAGTACAAAGCCTGGAAGGAAATAGTAATAATAATGAAAACTAGCCTGGCACAATTCAAAGGTTTAAAAAATCCACCTACTCCCTCCTGTAAAACTCATTAGTTAACACATTATATTGTTTTTTTGAAAGTGTAAAAACAAAAAAACAAATCAAAACAGTTTTACACGAGGTTATGTGCCAGACTATTTGTTGGATAGGTGCAGTAACTTCCTGACTGCCTGATAAGCAACTTAAAGCCAAGAAATAGTCAGACATATCATCCCTGTAAAACCACAAGAGCTGAACAAATACAATTTTTATTAGTAGATAAATTATAAATTAAGTTATACAGTAAATTATACAGAAATGTGGCTCTACTGCTGGCTCCTATGTTAAGCTAACTTTTAAGCTAACCTATTGCTGGCTAAAGCTCCTGGTTATCTAGGCACATTAAACAAACAGCTAAAAGAATAGAATAGAATAGCTTTTATTGTCATTGTACAGGGTACACCGAAATTGGAGTGCCACTCCCTTGGTGCAAAATACAATAATAAATATAAATGTAAAATATAAAAGGTACAATAAAACAAACAATAGTAAGTACGATATATACAGGATAGCAGCATTAATATAATGACAGTATGAATAGCAGCATAATATAATGACAGTGACAGTATGGTATAGCTAAGCAGGTTCAATTGTTTTTGTGCTTATTTACTACGGTGATAGCTCTGGGAAAGAAGCTATCCCTGAATCTGTTTGTCCTGGTTTTATGTGACCTGTACCGTCGGCCTGACGGTAATAGTTCAAACAGATGATTGCTGGGGTGAGAGTAGTCCTTGATGATATTGCCAGCTCTGCTGAGGTACCGAGAGTTTGCAATGACCTCCAGGCTGGGCAGAGAGCAGCCAGTGATCTTCTGGGCTGTGTTGATGACCCTCTGCAGAACTTTCCTGTCTGCAGCTGAGCACCCTGCATACCATGTTGTTATGCCGTACGTTAGGATGCTCTCTATGGTGGCTCTGTAGAATGTCACCAGCAGCCTCTCCTCCAGGTTGTTCCTCCTGAGCACTCTCAGAAAGTGGAGACGCTGCTGGGCCTTTTTTACCACCACTGTGGTATTTGCAGTCCAGGAGAGATCATCAGAGATCTGCACGCCCAGAAACCTCATGGAGTGTACCCTCTCCACACAGTTCCCGTGAATGTAAAGTGGGGCCGGGTCTGCTCTGCTCTTCCTGAAGTCCAAGATGAGTTCTTTAGTTTTCGTGGTGTTCAGTTGGAGGTTGTTAACTGAACACCACTCAGTCAGTCTGTTGACCTCATCTCTGTAGTCCGACTCATCCCCCCTTGAGATGAGTCCAACCACTGTGGTGTCATCCGCGAACTTTATGATGGTGTTTGAGAGATGGGTAGGGGAGCAGTCGGATGTGTAGAGCATAAACAGGAGGGGACTCAGAACACATCCTTGTGGAGACCCGGTGCTGAGTGTGATGGTGCTGGACAGGTGGGGGCCGAGTCTGACAGACTGTGGTCTATTTGTCAGGAAGTCCTTGATCCAGAGGGAGATGGGGGTGGAGAGTCCCAGGTGAGACAGTTTCTGGACCAGGATCTCTGGGATGATATGATTGAATGCTGAGCTGAAGTCCAGAAAGAGCATTCTCACATAGCTTCCTCGGTGCTCCAGGTGACTCAGCGCAGTGTGGAGCGCTATGGTGATAGCGTCCTCGGTGGATCGATTTGTCCTGTAGGCAAATTGGTGGGGGTCCAAAGTGGGAGGCAGACCGGCCCTGATGTGCTGACAGACCAGTCTCTCAAAGCACTTCATCACTACAGGCGTAAGTGCAACAGGCCTGTAGTCATTTGGGCTGACCACAGCTGTCTTCTTGGCGATGGGGATGATGGTGGAGGTTTTGAGGCAGGGCGGGACGGTGTTTAATGACAAAGAAAGGTTGAAGATTTTAGTGAAGACTCCGGTCAGTTCGTCAGCACATGCTCTGAGAACCTTTCCATGTATTCCATCAGGACCTGCCGCCTTCCTGGGATTCACTGACCTTAGAACACACCTCACTTGATGCTCCCTAAGTGTTAGTGTGCCGGTGCTGGGGGCGGGTGGAAGTGGTGTGACAGCTGAGGGCCTGGTCGTCTCAAAGCGGGCGAAGAAACGATTTAGATCCTCAGCCAGCCAAACTACTGCTACAAGTAAAGTAGTGCTGTCAACAAAAGTTTTCAAAATCAAAAAGGTCACATTGGCTTTAGTAATATGGGATTGATATCAATAATTCATTAGCAGTTAAGCTGCATCTTCACTACTGGAACCTGTCATGGTTGAACTAATGCTAACTCCAATTTTCCATCTCTACCTACCAAATGACTGCTAACAAAGTTTTTGTAGCACTCTGAAGTCCCGTTAAAAACTAAACACTAAAACTAAACATCCCAGAATTTAATGGCTTGTAGAATCACCTTGAGTAGCAATAACTTTCGTTACTTGTTTCTGTATGACTTTATAGGTCTCTTACATCATTGTGGAGAACTTTTGGCTCACTCTTCTGCACAACATTACTCTATTTCATTGAGGTTTTGGGGCATTTTGTTATGCCCAGCTCTTGTAAAGCACCACCACCGCATTTCAATCAGGATGACATCTGGACTTTGACTGGGCTGTCGCAGTACCTTGATTCTTTTCCTTTTTCATCCAGTCGGTTGCAGATTTGCTGCTGTGCCAAGCATTAGCGGCAGGACAGATGGCCTCACGTTTGACTCTAGAATACTTTGGTATATAGTAGAATTCATGGTTGTCTCAGTGACTACAAGGTGCTCAGGTTCTAACAAGCTCAAATCATCACCTCTAAACAAAATTGTCTGATAGCTACATTGAGGTTTTTGTGCTTTTATGCTGTGTTTGGTTTTACCAAAAACCAAAAACCAAAATGTTCTTTTTTGGTTTTACCAAACACAGCGCTGTGCATTTTGGCTAAGAGTCCTGAACACCACCACCTATACATCACGTCTGTGTATTCAGCACTATTGCTATTTGGTACAAATGAAGTAGAGGTAAATAATGAGAAGATGGACAGTACCGGTAGTATCAGCTGCAGTTACTGTCATTAATTTTTTACAGAAACATTACCAATATCTAATTTTTGCTCACACTTTGTTGTCTCAATAACACAATGT
This sequence comes from Oreochromis niloticus, assembly GCF_001858045.2. Classification (NCBI taxonomy): domain Eukaryota; kingdom Metazoa; phylum Chordata; class Actinopteri; order Cichliformes; family Cichlidae; genus Oreochromis; species Oreochromis niloticus. The sequence goes on from NC_031973.2 coordinate 10,696,203, forward strand.
TAAAACACACAAAAGTTGAGGTAAGTCTTATTTAGCTAAAACATAGGAGGACCCCTGTGTTGCTATATAAATACATTATTAAATTGTTTTACTGAAGTAGGGTTTGAACTCCTTTAATGCATTTACTTTGTCTGGTGTTTCCCATCATAAGGATTGATTCCCTGCAAAGTGTCATAAAATAACTCTGAGTAGTCAATCATTGATAGTGGAGAGACAAGACAAAACATGTTTTGGTACCTATTTATATTAATCAGACAAAGCTTTCATTGTAAGTGTTCAGAGGCCAATTGGCTTGAAACTGCATGTTTAGTTTGTAATAAGACATGTTTTTACATCTAGTAGGGAAGTATGTGGTTTGATTTAAAATCTTTTTTAAACTAGCAGCAGTTTTTTTTACAGATGAAAATGATTGAGTGAAAGCATCAAGAAGCCTAAAATAGAGGTAGTTAGGTACCGCTACCTCAAAATTACACTTATGCTTTCATTTTTTTTCAAAGAAAACAATCTGTGACATATGCAAAAAGCAAAACAATTTTAATTTTTTGTTAGATTAATGATCTGCAGCTGAAAAGGAAAGCACAAAAAATGTATAAAAGGCAATACATAAAAGTATGAGTATGAAACATAGAAAAAAGGAGAAACTCAGTGAAGAGGGCAAAGAGCATTTCGTGGAACATTCATCACTGTGCATGTAATGCCCACTCGGATCTGTGAGGGTGATGTGTTTCTAAAAAAGAAAGATGAATCGCTTACATCTCTGCGAAGGTTTGAGTGCAGAGGCCTCTGAAGGCATTGGCAGGGACTCTCTTTATGTGGCTGTTGTCCTGAAGATCCCTAAGCAGTGCAAAGACCAAAAACTTTAAGATAAATGACCACTATTGCTAAGTAAGTGGTAGAAATACATTTTTGAGTGGAAAAACCCCCAAAACAGCAGAAGGTGTAAAACATTCAGCAGTGCCTGTCTAATCCACTCTCTTTTTGAAGATGACGGATGTCAGATGGGAGACACTTTGAATATGGATTTTTAAAGGATGACGGCTAGGGACAGATGGTGTGTGTTCCTGATAGTCTGTTTGGTAAGAACTGCTGAATTCTGACTGCAGTATTATATGATTAGTGGTGTGATTTCTTATGGGAGTATTTAATTCTCTATGCATATAATAGCCTATAAATTCACATGTGGAGGCGTGTATATGAGATTGTTTTTTGTAATTGTACTGAGACCTACAGCAGAAAGCAGGCGGTGGAATGGATCTTGGAGAAGTCTGGAAAAATCCTCAGCCCGGTGTTGGAGATAGTCCTGTGATGTAAAAGTAAAGGTTTAACCACAACATGTTGCTAAATTGTAACCTCTGAAAAGCAGACACTAAGCAGGGAGTAGCAGTGATAAAATCACATACACTGTCTCATTCATTGTAATAAATTAGTTTACAAAATAACAAACACATGCTGATGTTCAGTAGGCGTCTGCCATCCTAACATAACTTAAAGACGCTTCTTGGGAATCACATTGTTGGTGCAAAAATGCCATTTTATGTTCATTGCTCTGTGTGCTATCTTTGGCATTTTTTTTTTAGATTGAGTTATAAAAATGGGGACAAATTATGTGTTGTTGTGACAGGCAGCTAGTAACAAACTGCCTAAGAATAGAACTCTAGTTTATCCCCTGAGTTAGGTGAATTTTTAATGCTTATCATTCATAGTTTAGCATCAAGTGACTTACAAAACAAACAAACAAAAGAACCCCCATTCTTCTGAAAATGGTCAGTTGGAATAAAAAAACTAAAAAATGCAAACAGTGTCTAAAGAAAAACTTCAGAAAGCCTGGAGAACTATTGCTCAAGACAACTTTAAAGAATTACAATAAAGTCTGGCTCCTTGAAAGCAACATGTATACTAACGGAGAAACTTTCTACTAATAACAAAAGTGTAATGTTTGCTTCCTCCCACATTTTCACTCAGTCTGCAGAAACTCTGATATAATTGTGACACTTCATATCAGACTGTCATGAAAACATTTGCATCTATCAGGGTGCGCTGAGCTACTACTGCTGAGTAGCTTGGCTTATTAGCCAGCCAGGTAGCTAATTATACTAAATATATCTTTTGATTCACTCCATGTTGATAAGTGATTTTAAGTCTGAAGCAGCTGATGTCAACATTATGAAGGCCCTTAAAAGTTTGAGAACTCCTGGATTAAAGGTTAGGGTTCGGGCTACGATGAATCACAGATTTGTGCATGAAATATTTATATTCATGGTTTATGCACAGATTGGTGCATAGGCTTCGTTTACGAATGAGGTCCAACGTGTTTTTGTAATGTAGCCCATTTGTTGTGTTTCGGTCCCTGCTATATTTTTGGATTTTATTATGTTTCTTTGTGCGTGTAGTTTCCCCTGCTTTCCGTGTTCTCCTGTTGCTGTTATCACGTTTAGTCGTAGCCCTCATGTCTAATTGTCTCTTGGTTACGTCCTGTTTTATGTTTGGTTTTACTTCTTACTTTTCCTCCTTATTGTGATTGTTTCCCATTCCATCATCAGACTGCCTGATTGTTTTCAACTGTGTTTCATAACCAACCGGAAACCAGCTGTTACCCCTGTCTGTGTATATATGTAGTCTTGAGTTTCCTCCGGACTTTGATTGTCAGTAAGATCACATTTGATTTCTCGTGTTTCCTTTAGTGGATCAGGAAACAGGATCAGCCGTTTAAAAGATTCTAAATCAGGTGTAGGTGCCAATACAGCCTATTTAAAATGTTTTAAATTCACCCATTAACCGGTGTACAATTTCAGTCCCAGGACCTTCTCGCTGTGAGGCAAGAATTACTTTCATATGGTCAACTAATACCTGTGAGCCAAAAGCTCAGGCCTCAGGCTGCTCAGACAGTTTTTTTTTTTCTACTTTTGGCTCTGTGTGATGTTAAAGAGGGCCGGAATTCCTATTATGATCCTCATACACAGGTCTGGCTCGAAGTCTAAAGCCTCACCCACCTGCTGATAGAAGATAAAATGGCTTGATTTCCAGGGGCTGCATAAAGGCCCAGCATAAGATGAATAAGGAGTATTTTGAACTACAAATTTTGCAAAGCTGGAATAACAATATGGAGCTGGAAACAAGCATAATAACTGCCCCCACCCCACCTCCATGACCCCCAAGTAAACTTTTTGAAAACAAACTAAACTTGCGCTAAGGTGCTCCTCTTTAAAAAAGTAATCGCTTTATTTTTTTCCATCACAGATTTTTGTTTATGTGTCCCAGTTTTCACAAATTGGGACAAACAGTAACAGTTAAGAATGTCTGTAAGGGATTTGAGCGCTGCAGTGTTCTTTATAAACTGCTACTCTGAGATTGTTTCAAAAGACATAAAATAATACTTTTTTTGTTTGCAACAAATTAAAGTAGCATGCATGAAATGGCCTTTAAGTCATTTTGTGGAAAAAAGACATTTTTTTCCATTTGGGGGATGAAGGGTGACACCGGGGAGCCAAGCTCATTAAAAAATAATGTCTTTGATCGTGCGGGCCATCAGAAGTAGGGCTGTCACCCGTGACCTATTTTGGACTCACAATCAGTTTGAGAGACAAACTGTGGTAGAAATCTGAACTCTCACTGAGTACTCACAAGAACCGTAGTCTTGCCATGTTCCTGAATGCATCGGGGTGGATGAAACTCAGGTGTTTTGATTTTGTTATGATTCTGAAAGAAACACGTTTAGTCAGATTCTCATTAATATAAATGACTGGTTTGTAATTACGGGGTTTCACAGGTGCCATTATCCTGCCAGTTATACTTACATCTCACTGAGTTCAGGGAGGTTGGAGAAAACAAAAGCCCCGATATTCCTCAGAGCAGCATTTTTAGATATTAAGCTGAAGGAAACACAAGAATATTAAATATATTTTAAAAAAATCATGCGGCCTATTATTCATTCACGTTCATTCTTTGGAGTCTTTTTTAGTCTCCGCCACCCTCGGATGCTTAACTTCTCAACTATTTGGGTGATCTTCCTCAGAGGCCGGAGCTCTTCATGTTCCATTACAAAGACTAAACACACAAACATGTTGGATAAAAACTGCTTTATGCAGTCAGTGGCTTTTAGAAATCAGCATACTCACATTTTGGTGAGGTGAGGGAGGCCAGAAAAGGCAAAAGCACCGATACTCTCCAGCAGGTCGTTCTCAGAAATGGTCCTATAGTTGGCAGTAATGACGAGTAAAAGAAAAAGTAAAGATTATAAAAGTTATTATAGGAGGGTTTTATGTAATCGATGTCTAAAATCAGACAGAATCCTCTGATTTTTCCTGTAAAGTTATTAAAAAATAAAAACAAACTTTGGGTGTAGGATAAGATAAGATAAGATAACCTTTATTAGTCCCACACGTGGGAAATTTGTTTTGTCACAGCAGGAAGTGGACAGTGCAAAAGTTATGAAGCAAAAATTAGAATAAAATAAAATAAGAATAAATACAGTACACAACTGTACAGAATAGAATAAAATAAAATACTATATACAGTAGAATAAAATATACAATAAGATAAAAATAGAATACAAATGCTATATACAACTGAGTAAAAATACAACGATGCCAGAAAAGATTATTGCACATTAGTGTTATTGCACATTTGTGGATGTGTGTGTTTGATCAGTTAAAGTCTTTGTTGTAGAGTCTGACAGCAGTGGGGAGGAAAGACCTGCGAAATCTCTCCGTCCCACACCGTGGGTGCCGCAGCCTGCCACTGAAGGAGCTGCTCAGTGCTGTCAGAGTGTCCTGCATGGGGTGGGAGATGTTGTCCAACAGGGATGAAAGCTTAGCCGCCATTCTCCTGTCACTCACCACCTCCACTGGGTCCAGAGGGCATCCTAGAACAGAGCTGGCCCTTCTGATCAGCCTGTTCAGTCTTTTCCTGTCCCCAGCAGAGATGCTGCCGCCCCAGCAGACCACACCATAAAAGATGGCTGAGGCCACCACAGAGTCATAGAAGGTCTTCAGGAGTGGGCCCTCCACTCCAAACGACCTGAGTCTCTGCAGCAGGTACAGCCTGCTCTGCCCTTTCCTGTAGAGGGCGTCTGAGTTATGAGTCCAGTCCAGTTTGTTGTTCAGATGAACACCAAGGACACACCCTGGTTACATATATGTGTAAAACACAGTTTTTATTTGCAATTCCAATGGTTTAAAAATTAGAGATGGACAGATCCGATATTACGTATCGGTATCAGTCCGATACTGACCTAAATTACTGAATCGGATATCGGCGAGAAATAAAAAATGTAATCCGATCCATTAAATATCAAAAAAGCACCTCACAAAACTCGGCTCATAACCGTAGCACGTTGGAGCAGTATGCATCACGTGATAGAGCGGCTGTGTGTATTTGTAGCCTCTACCAAACCAGCATTTCATCTCCGAGAAAGTTATCCCAGAGAGAAGTAAAGCAAGTGTGTAAGTTCATCTCTGAATGTTTGTAAAGCATTCCCACGTTAAGCTTAACAACCGATATATGGAGCAACTGCCTCTCTCTCTCCCTCTGCTGCTGCTACTTCAATCATGAAACTGATTAATGATCAGCTGATCGGCTTTTCTGTTGCGAGTCCGTCTCTCTTCTTTGTTTTTGGCCCACTTTGCAACAGAAAGAGGAAACCAGCGGCTGAACAACAGCAGCACGTTTAAGCTTGATAAGCTGTTGTTAGAATTTATATAATATTACTTTCTAGACCAGGATCCTTTAGCTGACGGCTGGTAACTGTGCAGGGGCGGATCTAGCAAAGTTTAGCCAGGGGGGCCGATAGGGCATGAACAGGGAAAAGGGGGCACAAAGACATACTTTTCTTTCTTATTCTCATTTAAAATATCTAGCTTTTAATAAATAATTATCTGAATCTTACACCCAAAGTTTTAATCTGATGTAAAATGTATAGAAGTCCATTACTGTATATAGTAACTGTTAAGTCTAATATACCCTAGTAAGCTATAGTACTTTTTCCTTTGGGAAGGTACCATCTGTGCAGTCTGCAATTCTGTTGAAGAAAGATGTTGAATCTATTTAATTATTCTTGAAAAATAATTTATTTCTGTGCATTTTTTTTTTCACCCTGCATCAAATTAAAGTTGATTACATCGATTAAGCATCATGAGGTGGAGGGTGGGGGTGGTTCCCTATTTTCTTTTGCTGGGAGTTTGCAACCCTATTAGTTAGGTTGCTTAATATTTCTGCTAAGTACTCTTTAAAATACCAGAATAGGAAGGATGGAGCAGGTTTAAGTTTATTAGATTGATCAGTGTTGCTGAACTATGACATATTTTGGGTGCAGTGTATTTTTTACATACAGGTATAACAGAATAGCTTTAGTGTTGTTGTTTATTTAAACTTGAGTATGAACTTATACAAAATGCAGCAAGATATTAAAAAACAGTTTTATTGATTAAAAAACACACTATATCGGATTCATATCGGTATCGGCAGATATCCAAATTTCTGATATCGGTATCGGTATCGGACATAAAAAAGTGGTATCGTGCCATCTCTATTAAAAATCAGTAAGTCTCTTAAACAAACACTGCAGATGAATCATGAGAATCACCACAAAAGCAACTAAAAAGTTCAATCTATTATCAAAGATTTGTTTATTTTTAGCCTGTGATTGCTTCCTTTTACACTTAAACATGTAAGAGTCAGCACCTGCAACTATTTTCACTTTTGAAGCTGAACAACTGATCCTTGCTTGATCAATATTTTAATCACTACTAATTAAAATGATTCATAGCAGTAGAAAAAAGACCAATTTAATTTGACATCATTGTTTGCTAATTATAAAAGTTTATTGTAGAAATATATTTATGTAGAAACCAAGCCGATAACCTAATTGGCCCCGTGTACAAATTGGCACATGAGTACAAAATCAATATCTATAACTCGAGCTCTTGTTAAATATGAATGTAGACCAAGATGATTGTATTCATTCAATAAAAAAAATTGATCCCCAATATGGGGATCAATTGTTTTATTGAATGAATACAGTGGCATTCCTGGCTGTGTTACCAGGAATGCCACTGAATTATTCCCTGTCTGTTTGGATGATCCATATCTCGTGTGTTTTGACCTCCTCAGCACATTATGCTCCGCATCAAAGAACAAACATAATCGACAGGCGCACACTTACAGTTCCATTAGATGCTGGAGGCTGGAGAGGGCGCCCTGCTGAATCTCTCTGATCTGCGTCTGCTTAACTTCCCTGTTGATGCAGAAATAGTCACTCACATCAGGTTTCAGCACTTCACACTGATCACAAGGCTCACAGGGGCTTTGTGTGCACACTGACCACTGAAGGTCAGTTACTCAGTCGCGATGAGATTTTTTTCCTTTTCATGCGTGAAACAAAATATACGTGACGAAAGTCTACACGAGTTTCCAAGCTCTGTGCATGTGGTCTTGCGTCCTTGCAGCATACTTACTGCATACTTGTAAATATCCCCACTGTTCCCAAGCCTTGACCTTCGAGCAAAATATAGAGCAGAAGAGAACACACACATCGCCACCTGGGAGATCGCGGCGCATCTCTAGGGATGTTTGCTTCTTCTGCCACAAGTGTGTCCTTGTCTTGAGTGTGTGTCAGCTGTATTTACTCATAGGCTATGTTTTTTTGTTCTGTTTTTTGGTAAGTTAGATTGTGTAAGGCGAAACTGCTCGTGTGTACGTTTAGATAGAAGTTTGCCTAAATGCTTAGGGTGATTCTAATCTTCACCTCACAAGCTAATAACCCAGACTGTCCTGGTGGGAAACTCTGACTTTAAACCCTTCATTTTGTTTGTTTACAAGAAAACCCCACAGGGGGTCTTTAACCTGTGGCTACCTGCTCAGTGGCCAACAATAGTAAGTAGCTGCTGCTGCGCTGCAAGGTGCCGAGGATGAGCAGAAAAGCTTTGCATGCATTTCCCCGAATCAGTAAATGTTTAATGAAACCAACCGAGTCAAGTTGAGAGCAAAACTGAACCACTCGTCCAGGCAGATGAGCGAGGATTAGACAGGAACGTCCGGATGATTATGCACGTTCACGGATGGGATTCAAATATGTAAACATTTCAAAGCTACTGTATAGCTTTAATATGGCGAATGGGTGGTGGGATTTATAGACACATTTGCTGCTCCACTCGCATGTCAGTTTGAGGGATGTCGCCAATTATACAAATTAAAGTTGCTCCACATAAAGAAATCTGCTCAGACTACAAAACAGCAGAAGCTATAATTTATGTATTTTGTGGATGTTCAGGTTTAAAGTTTCAGGCTTTCTTGAAAGCAAACTTTCAAGCTACAGAAAGAAAAAAGTTGAATTACATCACTGGGTCTATTTTAAACTTAATGTATGGAGTGTGAGAGATGTGGGTATTCAAAAAGGAATGAAAAACTGTTAAGCTGCATTATTGAATATCTGGGATCATGTATCTTGTAAAGCTCGGTCCATGATAAAGGCAAAAAGGTTTCTTTTTGGCTCTGTTGCTTTGGACTTGATCATTCCTTAGGTTTTCTAGCTCTTGTGAGTCTCAAAGAAAGAAAAGTGTAAGCATGCTATCAAATACTGCCTTCAAACAATTACCAGAAAAGAATGGTGATGGAACGGTGACAGGTAGACTTCATTTAGAGGGGAAGGGGAATAATGTAATCCGAGGAAAACTGGTACAAACATCTTCTTATAAACTTTTCTTGACAGAAAACAGAATAAGAAATAATTAGGACATTAGCAGAAGCATCACTGGCTTCCCTTCCTTCAAATTCCTGCATAGTTGTTTCCAGGTACTGCCAGTCCTGTATACACAGATGCTCCCCGAGGAACAAAATATTGACTACAAGTTAAAGCTCCTTAGATTATGGTCCAATCTTACACTGAAAAAAACAAACAATTTTTTTATTTCAATAAAATCCAATTTGAGTTACATAATTGTCAGAAAAGTTGGATTTAATTTAGACCGAAAAAAAATTACAAATCTATCAACGTGTGTGACACTGGATTGAAAGCTTTCTATGGTCTGAACAATCTTATTTTTCACCACTCCAGCGGTGTTACACTTTAAAGATTTCATCACATTAATTGAATGCATTTTAATGAATAGTCTGCTTCTTGAAAATACAAAGAAAAATAACAGCAAACAAACAGCTGACAGTATCATACATTAAAGTTTCATTCCCCACAGCGCTGTATTAAAATGTTACAATGATGACGATTAGGCGTGGTAGTTTAATATAATCTAACACTGATGGCAAAAAAGTAAACATCTGCAACACAACCAGTACGTCCTTTTTGTTTGTGAGTCTGTGTGTGCTTGTGTGTTTGTGTGTACTCACAGGCACTGGGCGTTGGAGATGTTGGAGGGAAACGCCGTGACTCCAAACATCACCTGGTAAGACAGGCACGAGGTTTGTTTAGCCAAACTGGGATGAAATCCAGGTCTAATGTCCATTTCAGAGCCGCGCGCCGAGGCTGCTGCCATCTTTATCGTAACGATCAGCAGCATCATTAGTGTCATTACCAGCATCATTTCAGTCTGCCTGGGTCCACAGAGTGGTTTCACTTTTCTAGTTTGTCTTCTTTTGTGTATTTTACTCTGATATTGTCTCTGGTCCACACTCCACATTTGATATGAACGCCTTTGCCTGTCTGTCCGCTCGAGGGTTCGGCGCCAGGTCAGCTAGAGAGAAATGTGAGGTGTTTTGGTGTTTTCTGTCATGCAGTAGTGAATGCTGGGGGCGTGTGAAAAGCTCAAGGGAGTATGAGGATGTAGGAGGTCTCTGCTGGGTGGAGTTATGCATGTTTTTCTACTGTGTACGTCTTGATAAGATATAAATGACTGGTGTTCTATGAGCTGAGACTTTAATGCAAGAGAAGAATAAAAGTGTAGTGATGCACTGTGAAAAACTGTGCAGTCCTCTTCCTTTTGTGAATGTGTATTTTCTTTTTCCTATCCTATTATATCAAATGTAGGTAAAGAACCCTTTATTAAGATCACAAAATAATATTTAACCTCACTGTTGGCTGTCGTGCATCTGCAAGCCTCTGTGCAACCCAACTCCACACCACTTCATTGTATATTTTCTACATCTGACTTAATCAGTCTCCTTATTATCCCCGTTTCCCTGTGTGCCTGCGCTCAACCTTGTTGAGCTATTGCTGCTTGCTGCTCCTGGCTTTTCATGTATGCGCATGGAAAAGCGTTCAGGTTCCTGAACAGAAGAGTGCTACAAATATTAATGACTGCAGATGGAAATATCAGTCTTCTTTTGACTAGACTGGTCCTGCCTAAAAAACTTCAGTGCACGTTATGACAGCTTTTCTTAAAAGCACTGTTGCTGCCAAATATGCAGTACCTTATACACCCGTCAGACACTCACTTGTTGTTATATAGTGCAGTAAAGAAGAGACAGTAAAGTAGTGAGAAATAGAAAGAGTGGTGAAAGACATGCAGCAAAGAGCCTTCGGTTGGAGTCTAATCTCAGGTTGCTTGATTTTGCCTTTCGGCATTTGATCATTAGTGGCCACTTTATTATGTATACCTGCTTGAAGGTTTGTGTAAAGCAGATATGTAATCATGCAATCACATAGAAGCAACTCGTTGTTGAATCTATGCAACAAAGAACTGAGGCATGTCACGAGTTCAAAATATTGGGGATGGATACAGGAGGAAAACCAAAATAACAACACTGGTCCGGCCGGGTCAAGTCAAATGATGATTTTAATGCACACGTGTGGGAGATGGGACACTGTACGCAGACAGCACCAGATCTCTCACCGAAAACCACACAACAATAGTTTTTATGAAAATCAGGGTATTGGAACGCCCCGTCATGCGTAAAGTAGGTACAATACAATCAATGTTGACAACTTTTAACACATTAAAAGAACATCTTCTTCTTCCCGTGGCCAGATCCTTCCCAGTAATCTTCTAACTCTGCTTATCCCCTGGAACAAACAGTCTCTCCTGCAAGCATAATCAAACAGCTACAAGGCCTTGCAAACTATTATTTAAATATTTGAACTCTCCCCTACACATGAGTTTAACTACTGCTTGTGTGTGTGCGTGTGTGCCTCGACCTCAGTCTTCACTCTGTCTATAAGGACAGAGGCCAACTCTGCATGTGTGCAATAACCTAACTGAAACCATGCATGTAATATGGTGAATAAATGTTCTAATCAAATGCCACTACTCAAAGCTTAATAAAAGAATATAAATGAATAAAGGATAATGATGAATAACATGATATCTGTGTTTTGTAAGCGTGTTCTTTCTATAGCTCAAGATCCTTAACACAATAGATTGTTCAGTCCTCGCGCCGAACAAAGTTTCCGACCCTCCACTAGTTGACCGAGCCCCCCTCATTGGCAAGCACAAAAATACAATGCATGTGTATACAAAAGGATTATCACTGCACCTGTAATAGAAAATGTTAATATGGAATCATGACCATACCTGTAATACAAGTTGTAACATAAGGCCGACACCCTAAAGAAATTCTCTAATGAAGTAACAATTAATGATGATACATAAATGAACTAATGAGTAATTATTGCCAATACACACTACTTAAAGGTTAACAAAAGATATGTCTAAATAAAGGATCATAAAATAACATGATGTAAGTGTCTTGTAAGCATGTGCGGCCTTCTACGCTCTGCGTCACTTCCCTCAATAGATCAGCCAGACATCCCACTGACTCTAACTTTTAACCCTTACTGACATGAGCACAACTCCATAATAAGCACCAAGCGGCAATATGTATAAAGATGATCATGGTTACACCTGTAATGAAAGATTATATGATTATACCAACACCTGTAAATAGAAGATTAACATGAGGTTATAACAATCACTGTAATACAAACGTTAATGTAATGTCAATAGCTTCAATAAATGCTTTAATGCAATGCTTATTATATGATTCTGATGCAATGATAAAATAACAGTAAAATATCCCTTCTCAGGCAGTACCAGCCAGTTGTATCTAATAAAGTGTCTGTTAGTGTATGAATATCATTACTGTTACAAGTAGGCTTAAAAGCTTCTTTAGTTGGTTTGAGCTGCATAGTCCTCTTGGTCGTTCTTCTTCTTCTTATTTCAGCTGCTCCCTTTAGGGGTTGCCACAGCAGGTCATCTGCCTCCATCTCATCCTATTCCTAGCATCCTCCTCTGTCACACCAACTCTGCAATTCTTCCCTCACTACATGAATGAATCTTCTCCATGGTCTTCTTCATCTCCTCCGTACTGGCAGGTGCCAACACCAAAAGATAGATACACATAAAAATCAAAAACAAAGCAGGACAGTCAGCTGATATGCGGCAAAGATAAAGCTTGTAGCTGATGCTTGGAGGTTACCTTCATATTCCTTTCTCTCTGTGGTATCTAGATATCTACATATGCCTTTATTTTTTGTTTTTGACTTTAGTTTCACATCCAAGTAAGGAACTGTTTTAGACCTTAGGGAGTACATGTACATATCTTTTTTTTTTTTAAAGCATTTAAGCATCAAGTCGTGCCAGAAAACTAACAGTAAAAATTAGAACAGGCACCAGGTGTAAATCTGTTTTGTCTCTTGTCTCATATTTGTGTTAAATGATGAGCACACTTCGATAATAGTGGACATAATATTCTTTTCTACCACGCTCTCCTCACACGTCAGCAGGACATGCAGCCAGCTTTCAAGGACACTCTGCATTCAGGATTCAGGTACACACACATACACACACAGTTAATTTTTTTTAAAATACCATACAGTTTTTTCCCTTTGACATTTTCTTCTTTTTAATGTTTGGCTTTTGCTCTCCATTCATGTCATCTTTTGCATTTATACATTTTTGTGTGTGTGTGTGCATACAGGCGCGCGTGTGTGTGCTTGTGTGGACTGTGGGAACTTGATGTGGTCGAGGAAAAGAGCTCCTTGTAATTTATTCCAAAGCAGGAAGAAAAATGCAGCCTTGAGCTCCTGACACGACCACGCACACTCTCTCACACAAGGATACACTCTCCCACAGTTGCGTGCTTATACACAAGGCAAAAAAAAAGAGAAGGAAAAAGAAAGGATAGGCAGAGTCTAAGTCTAACAAGCACAGCTGGAGGGAGTGGAGATGAAGGACTAAGCAGGGAGAAGCTGTACAGCACCTGTGTGCATGTGTGCGCTCCAGCTGATATGAATTTGTGGATCAATCTGTTGCTGATTGCTCGACACCTTTGTAAGGGAGGTGGAAAATATTAGACAGTGCCTGCTCTTTTTCTTGTGTGTTTTTTCAATTAAAAATTCTTTTTTTGAGACACATATTTTGCAGTCCATTTAGGCAATCTCGTTTCTGTGGTCTGCTACAGATTCAGTGGGACAGCAAGCCATGGTAATTGTGTCTATGTGCTCTTTTGATTGTGACTGTGAGAAGCCAAAATGAAAAGGTAGACTAATGATGATGCTGAACAAACTGCTTTAGAAAAGAGCCTTTCTTAACAGTGTATGTGTCTGAAAAATCAATCAGTGCCTCCCACCAGACGCCCTCAGAATCAGATAGTTTTCTTTGTACAACAACTGTAACTGTGAAAGGGGTTTTTATATCTCCTTTTATTTCTCTTCTTTTTACATTTTTATACCAGGCTAATCTTCTAACCGGGAATCTTTCTCTGTCAAAATCATTTTGTAATGGAGTCATATTGATGAAACACTTTTATATCCTGAAGATTTTTTTCAACATCCTTACAATTCCAGCGTATTGCACACTGTATTTCCTTTCATATGCTGTCATTACTTTTTTATCCTACATGGTTACATGCACCATGAAATCTAACACAAATTGCACTTTTTAAGCATTTTCTATGCATGTGTACATTGGTGAAGATGACCTCCTGTAGTTCAAACGGAGCACCAGAATTGCAAAGAAAGTTGATTTTGAAGGTCGTGGATGTTGGTGCCAAACAAGCTGGTCTGAGTATTTCAGAAACTGCTGATCTACTTGGATTTTCCCCACACAACCTCTGTAGAGTTTACAGAGAATGGTTCAAAAGAGAAAATATCCAGTGAGCAGCAGTTTTCTGGGTAAAAAGGCCTTAGGAAAATGGTCAGACTGGTCTTAGCTGATAGGAGAACAGCAGTATCTCAAACAACCACTTGTAAAACCAAGGTATCCAGAAGAGCACCTCTGAATGCACAGAATGTCAAAACTAGAACTAAAAACTGAGGCTAAAATTCTTACAGGCTCATCAAAAATCAGCAATATAAGACTGAAAAACTGTTGCCTGAGCTGATTAATCTCAATCTCTGCAGCGATATTCAGACACTAGGGTCAGAATTCGGTGTAAACAACATAAAAGCCTAGATTTATGCTCCCTTGATGGCAGTGATGTAATGCTATGGGGGATGTTTTCTCTGCACTTTGGAGCCCTTAGTATCAACTGAGCATCATTTAAATGCCACAGCCTGTCTAAGTATTGTTGCTATCATATCTACGCTACAGTGAACTTTCTGATGACTTCTTCCAGCAGGATGAAAGACCAAGTCACAAAGCTCATATCATCTTAAATAGGTTTCTTGGACATGACAATGGCCTCCACAGTAACCAATCTCAATCCAGAAGCGCATCTTTGGGATGTCGCGGAAGGGGAGATTCATATCATGGATGTGCAGCCGACAAATGTGCAGTCATCATGTCAATGTTTCCAACACTTTTTTAGAAGAATGAAGTTCCTGAAGGGGTCCAACACAGTACTAGTGTGTACAAATTCAAGTATGAATTCATGAAGTGAATACTAATGAAAAGCGTCCAGATTGGTGCAGCTTTGTTATTAAAACTATGATTATATTCCATCATACTGATGCTCAAAGATGTTATTCAAAAAATTATGTGGTTAACAAAACAAGGATTCTGGCTTTTTGGCGGTTGGAGTCTGTAAAATTGATTTGGTTGCAGCTAAAATGGATTCGGCTCTAAAAATTTCATGCGTCCATCTCTTGTAGATATGAGGGCTCAAATGTGCCTTGAAAATGATAAATTAAAAAGCACACCTTAGGTACTTTGATTGCCTGTAACTTGTATAATTCCACAGTATGAGTGCAAAAGTCTAAGGACGACTCTGAGGGTATCAGAATTGGATTATCTTTGGTTTTGTTAATCTAATACAGAATGTATATGTCAGTGTGTTGCAGCAAATAAAATCCCCCGTTGTCCCACAAAGAATTTTCCCCATAGACCACAATTATAAACTGGACAGCTCTGATGTTGTCAGCAGGATACCTCTGTCTGCAAACAAGGCCTTACCACTGTTTTTGTAATGACATGTGTCATGGTCTGGCTCCAAGGCCACAACAAAAATAGAAGGGACACATCAGTGGGCGGTGAATTTGAACAGTTGTCATGATGAAGCAAACAAGAAGAGAATTTCAAATCTGCAATGTGTTTATCAGAGAAGTCAGTCAGATAAATGTGGGTGTATGAGGATGGTGAGGTGGAGGATGTTGTGGAGCACGAGCTGGACAATACCAACACAGGTGTGTGCAGACATTGATGAGGATGAGCTAGGATGAAAGCGAGAGAAAGAAATAACTAAGCTGGAATGGCATTTTCCCTTCTGATTCCACAGACTACATGTGTGCCTAGCATTATCCTGTTACATTCAGGGGCATCTAGGAAAACAGAGATATTAGCTATATTTCATCACAAACTCTATACTTTAAGTACTGTGCAAAAGTCTCTGACCACATTTGCTCTTCAACAGAGCCTGAAGTCTCTTAGGTATGCTAAAGTAAAGTGTTGGTGTGTCTGTTTTCCTCCCTCCATGTCAGGTTTTCAGGTATCTTATGTTCATGCACCACAAACACACCAGCCCGCCTGGTTGTGACAAATGGTTCTTTTCAGCACTCATAATTCTATTAATTTTAACAAGACCTCCAACCCCACTGGGTGAAATGCAGCCCCAAACAGTGACAGAGCCTTCACAATGTTTTACAGATGACTGTAGACATTAAATGCTGTATGTCTCTCCTGACCTCCTCCGCACATACTGATAACAAGTTGATTCATCTCTCCAGCATCCCTGTTACCCCTGATTTTCAGTCCATTTCTTGTGTAGTTTAGCAACCACCTTTCCACTGAGACCATTTCTGATGAGGTTTTGATGCCGAAGATGGATCAGCTGAAGTGCCAGATGCATCTCTCTCAGGTCTGTCGTATTTCTTAATGACATGAATGTTCGTCTGCTGTAGATAGTTTTATAGACCTGCAACTTCTTCTTTAGCCCTTCACTTGTTCAGCTTCTTCACATTTTTAAGGACCCACTTGCACACCTGAGATATACTGAGACAAACTGCTGAGATATAAGTTTTCAAGTTTTCAACCAGTAGATCTTTGGGAATCACTTTCTTGGTGCAAAAATCCTGTTTTATGCTTGTCAAACTGGACGCTATCTTTGGCATTTTTCACAGATTCAGCTAAAAACTGTGAACATGTGTTTGTGACAGGCTGCTAGTAGCGAAGTGCTTAAAATTGATTTTTTTGCTAAGTTGTCTGTTATGTGTAGACACAACACTGGTTCATACCTTGAATCAAGTGTCCTTTTTTATGCTTGAATGATTCATAGGTCAGTGTGAAGTGGCTTAACAAACACAAAACATTCCTCTGAAAATAGCCAGGTGCAAGGACTGGACTGAAAATGAATGAAAACACCGTCAATGTCCCCTAAAAATATTTGAAACACCCTCGGAAAACCAGACGAACTTGAGCAGACCACTTAAAAATACAAGAAAGTCTGGCTCTTGGAAAAAAAATACAAAGAAATAAGAGGTGAAAAGACTTTTGCACAATACTGTATAGGTACAAGTTACTTCAAACATACAAACACAGACATTTTATTAAAAAAAATGTGTTAAGGAAGCAAACTTCTGATCTTTTTTTGCAAATAAGACTCAAATGGCACAAAATTATATACTCGAGTATATACAATCATATACTCATTTTTCATGTTTTTATTTTTTTCCATATAATAAGTCCCCAGATTCGCACATTTAGAAAAATATTCAGCAAAAACAATAAACATCAAAAATATTTAGCTGGAGTCACATAAATAAAATTTAACCTTAAATAAATAAATGCAACTTTTTCCTAGTGAAGTAGTGAGTATTTTTTTTTACACTGTATTGTTTGTACTTTTACTGACAGGGTTGCACTACTGCAAGATTGCCTGTATTTTTTTTTGTTGCTTAAATGTAATACTTGTCATTAACTGTGCTTCTTATTCACACTGAACCTGAAAAAAAATAAATTGGATTCTAATACTGTCATAATAATAAGCTACAAACAATGCAAAGTTACATTTTCCTATTTCACTGCAACATTTGTTAAAAGGTTATATTTATGAATTTCCAATCACTCTTGCACATGCTTTTTTTGCATTTCTGAACATGTACAATCTGTCTGCGTGTCATCTTACTTGAAAAACAGATCTCTGTCTCAATGACACAACCTGTTTAAAGAATTCAGATTTTCTGCTGCTAATACTAATAATCTGATTGTGTGTTGTGCAATCAGATTACTAATACTGAGACGTTTTTGACTGATTGACCACTGTCAAGAAACAGAGTTATTTTGTATTCACTCCATAAATATAGCAGGGCTCTGTCTTTATCTTTGTCCTAGCTGTCTGTGGCCAAGGACAGCAAAGCAGCAGATGGCTACAGCTAACACAAGCCTTTTGTTGAGCACAGACTGTTCTGCAAAGACAAAAAGAAAGCAAGAGAAACAGCAAGAGAACAAGATAATGCAACTGGGGAGGTGTTTATTGAAATAGCAGCTCTTTGTATGTTTCACCTGAGGATGCAAGCTCAGCTCTGCAGTCTCAGGGATCTTTCATCCGGCAAACAGCAACTCTGCCGAGACTTTGCGTTTACAGCACAGAGTTGTACTTCAAAGCCCTGTTTAGTATGTGCAGTGGGGTATTTTTGTGCGTTTGCCGTCCCAGTAAAATGGCGTGGGACCTGGAATGAAAGAGCTGCTTTCTTTTCTTAATTTGACAAAACAAAAGTTGAAAGGATAAAACAGAATGTGGATAGATGTGCAACTTATGGTCTCTGAATTTACAGAAATGCTCTTAAATTCTGTACTTGTTACATGAGAAGACAGATGACAGTCTCTTATGTCCATTAAATAAGGTTTGCTGGAACTAAAAGACATGCCTGACATCAATCTTCTTTTTATTGGGAACTATTCCTCTAAGATCTGCCCTCTGATTCCCTGCTACTTTTTGACTTGTGTTAATTAGACAGTCATCCGATATCATCATAGCTGAGGGGAGTGCGATAATAGGCGCTTTAATGATGTCCGCAGGCAGATGGGAAGTGAAAAACAAACACGCAAAAAGCTCACTTGGGTAATATTTTATTTACTCATTAATCTTCAAAACTATTTTTCATAATAAATTTCCACTTTATGTTCATCAAAGAACCGTAACAATAAAAATAAAAGTAAATACTGTAGAAAAATTGTACATATAGAAAATAAACATGGTTAATGAACACCTAGATGTAGAATAATCCCACTGAGAGACGCCTCCTATGTTTTCAGATGGCAACACAACAGAGATAGAGGTAAAGGAAAGCAACAGACATGGAGGAGAGGGAGACGTAGTAAACGAGAGGAAAACACGAAAGAGGCAGGTCAAAAAGGCCAGTTAAGGATGGCGAGAATAAGGGGAGATGTTAAGTTAATTTTGACATTTATACTTTGAAATCTCACACACAGTCTGTTTCATGTCCTTCCTTGCCCTGGTCTGTTTTGCATGCATCCGACTGGTTAGTTACATTGCTTGGAAGAACTGGAGGGGCTTGTTCATGTCATGGCACTGTTTGTATCTCGTGGGGCTACACTTATTGAGCTGCAGAGGGCTCAGACACTGCAAAAAGTCCATAAACAGATAATTCGCCATTGCCCATGGGAAACCCATCTGTCTGTCCCGTGTTGGGACATGTCACGAGTATTGATTAATCCGTCAACCAACAGCAATGAATACATGAGGACGCAAAGAGAAAGAGAGAAAAGGGAGAGCCAATGAAATCAAAGCAACTCAAGTTGTCGTATAGCCAATGGCATCAAGAACTGGACTTTTCTATCTATTAGCAACACATGGTAACATTTACTTTGTTCTGTTTTTCTTTTCCTCAGCTGGTTTTTGCTATAAAAGGTGGTTGGTTAGCGCAGGTATAATGGGCGTGGCCTGTAAGACATCAGGCTAGGAAACAGGACGTGGCCTGTCGTGGGGCGCACGCGTCCGACAGCAAACCCACGACACCCTCCTCCTCCTTTCCCACCTGCAGACAAACCTACCACCTTTGGACTTAGTGGGACACGCCACCACTCCACAGCACAGCTCGGGCATGCAGCACACTCGAGATGGTCACGCTTTGCCGATGAAGATTTGATCTGAGAGTCAATTTGGCGACTGAAATCATTGTTGTATCCCACAGACTGAAAAACCATTTGAAGTGCGTACTCAGAAATACTTCAAGCCGAGGTGGTGAGTTTATGATGGTGGTGCGTCACGATGTAACCTCTGGAGTTTCAACGCGGTATAAATCACACGGAGTAAGATAATTCACGTGCAATAAGATCCCCCCCCCTCCCTTCCCCAGAGTCTATACTGCCCAAATGTTCCTCATATTCATCATTATCGTTGCCATAACAGTTATCATTATGAGCGTTGTCTTTTTCACCAATGTCTTCTTGTATAGTCTTCAGTGTCAGTTATGAAGATATGGTGCGCTTTTAGCATTGCAGGTAAGTGTATGTCTGCATGTGTAGATCCTTTTTAATTTTACCATGTGTGTGTTTGTATGTAGTCTATGTACGTATGTGTGCGTGTGCGAGACACCACAGTCACGCATGACTGGTGTCTGTAGGTAGCATCTGAAGTCTCCTGTCCAGGAAAACATCTTTCAGTTTTTCACTGATTACACTGTTTTGTGATTTTCAGGGTGCCGTAAAACAGCAGCGCTGCAGCGTAACAACCACAGCCCATCCGTTATATTAACGGTGCACCAGCCCTGCCGCTGCCTATCCACTCGTAACTCACTGTCTCTCTTTGGCTACACCCTGAATTCCTGCCGTGCTGTCTGGGGGTAGACTTGGACCATTGGTGTGCTTGTTTCCTCAGCATCCTCATTGCTTCTTCTAGCCCCGTCTGCTAACAGGGAGGAAGGCCAAGAAGCTTGGAAGAGAGACACTTGGTGCTTGTCTTGGTGCTTTTACATCTTTGTTCTGGTGCTCTGCCTCTCACGCAAACACTCTGTCTGCCATGTGCTTCACTTAAAGTCTTCCTTGACCTCTCTGAGTCCAACTGAAGAGGTCCAACTGTGGCAGGGGAGTCTCTTTTTTTTTTTTCTTATCAGGCTGACCCAAAATGGTTCTTAACTGGGAGTTGAACTGGTGCTTTCTAAATCATTTGGAATGGTGTTAATGTTCATAAAAGAAGCCTCTCGCAGAGGCTCTGCTCATTGGTAAATACTGTACAGTAAGGGCTCATGCCCTCAGGCCAGTCTGTGTGTGTATGTTTGTGCTTGAGTGTGTGTGTGTGTGTGCCTGGGCTCGTTTGTGTGCATGTTTGTGCTTGCCAGCATGTGTGCAGGTGTGATTATTGGGGAGTAAACATTAAGATCAGCATGTCTATGTCATGTGTGTTTGTGTGTATTTTTTTCTTTTTGAGAATATATCTATTTATGTACATATACCGTTATATATAAAGGTGTATGCGTATATGTCTGTGTGTCAGAAGTCATCCGCCTCAGACATAGTACTCCTTGTCTTTGTTCTTCTTGTTTTTAGAGATCTTGGCGATGCCCAGCGGCTTGTCCTTAGCGCTGCCGTTGGGCTGTGTGGCTGAGTTGCTGATGTAGTTGCGGCTCTCGTCCACGTGGTAGGAGCCTTCGTCGCGGTTGCGATACTTGTACATGGCGTAGAGAAGGATGAGGATGCAGAGGGCAGCGGCTGCTACAATGCCCACCACCATGCCCGTAGTGCTGCTGCTCTCCCGCACCACCTCAGACGGACCTGGGAACATCTTCACCTCTGGCAGGGGAGGGCGGGCTGTGAGGGGAGAGAGGAGGAAATTGATGTTATATGATGGTTTAGTTTATACATTATTAATTTGGATTGCCTGCGATGATGGTGGGAGGAGAACTGGAAGACACAATGCATCATGGTGATGAATTATTTGACAAGCGTTTTGCATAATGCTACACGCTGGCAAGGGAAAGCTACAGCTTAGAGCCAAAGCTGTTTACATATCATCACATAATGCGTAAACAGATTACAGTACACATCGCTTAGAGGAGGATCCAGAGCACAGGTGCACGTTATATCAGGTTTTATTACATACTTCTGACACTTTACAACAGCCAGAGAAGGCTGCAGTATGGTGAGATTTCACACCATATTAAATGATTTATAATGCAAGAATTTAAATATCAAATTTTGTGGCAGTCCAGAGATAAGGGGATGGAAAAGAAAGAGGTGAAGGAGGGGGAGGTAAATAAAATGGGATATATAAAAATGAAATTTTAATGACAAAGAGCAGGATACAGATGGGAAGATAGGAAGAGATGGAGAGTGTTAGGTAATGCCCGAGGGTGGAAACCTGAGCGCAAATAAAAAATTAACTGGAGAGCATAAAAATGGGTAGCAGTGCGAGTGGAGGACGTAAAACAGGTAGGAAGCATTGTTTTCTTCTCTCCAAGGGCCACACACTTAGCATGTATATTGATAACTAATCTTTTTTTTAAAAACTTATTGGATGTTGGCGGCCAGACTTAGAGGGCCTGGGGGATGTATTTTGCCCATGAGTGACATAAAAGCTGCATAAAGGCAGTTTCGCATGTATATTCGTTAAAGTTTTCTCACCTGAACTGGGGTCACAAGGGTCAATGTCTTCATCATCGCTTGGGCACTCAGCTGATGCCACCAGCAGGTCATCTGACGACTGAGAAGAGAAGATAGAGAAAAATCGGCAAACGTGTCCACACACACACACACACACACACACACACACACACACACAGATTCATATACATATAAACTCATGATCGCCATCATTTCTAAGACAGAAACAGTCAGTTCCCCACACCCCTTCTGTTTATTTCCTGTATGTGTGAGCACACAGCACCAATCTTTCGCCCACCCGTTTTCAGTTGACCATAAACACTTCTGCCTGTTACAGCCCCCAGCAATGGCAGGCGGCCAAAACCTGAGTGCCAAGGAGAGAAGAAGAAAGAAGAGGGAGAAGAGAAACACTGAATCCCTTTAAAACCACAAGGAGACTGCTTAGTTATCATCTAGTACTCTCTCAACCCTCCCCATCCTTTGTTCTCTTCTGGCCTTTCTATCTGCATTCTGCCATCTCCATCTGATACTGGCAAATGCTCATACGTGAGGCTGAGGACAAAAATAAAACCAGCCTTTATTAGATATCTGCTAAGCGTTTGATAGTTCATTTAAATCTCTTTTATTCGAAACCTCTCCACGAGCACCATGTTGATTTTCTACTTATAGCCCACCTCTAACCTACACCAATCCACTAATACACCCAACGACCGCTCCTTTTCCGTGCCTTGCTCCCTCTCAATGGAAAAGGCGCCCTTTTTCCTCTCAGTCCCTGCTCCTCTTGTTGCCATGGCAACTCTAAGTTCAGGCTGTTAGAAATGATGGGGAATAAAAAAAGAGGAAAAAAAAGGGAGTGTGCACCCTCAGCGGGGACCTGTGCGTTGATTTGCAGTTCCAGCCAGAGTGCGAGGAGAAAGGAGAGAAAAGAGGGAGGGAGTTGAAGATAGATGGATGGATAAAAGGAATTTCAGGTGGAGGCTATTGGGGAGAAAGAAAGAGAAAAGAAGACAGGAGAGGAGGAGGACTTCAAAGTGCTGCGGTCTTTACTTAACACGGTGCTAATGTGCTCCGCATATTCATGAACTACTGTTAAACATTGCCCGCCTTGACGCTTCGGCATGAGAGATATTAAATGTGTGAGCGTGTGTGTGCATGCGTGTGTGTGCTTTAACCACACTGGGTGCTCAGTGCCAGCATTAAATTAAAATTGGATTGTGATGCATTGCAGTGGATGTTAGTAACCCACGGAATAAAAGAGAAGCGAGAGAGCAGCGGAGCTAAAAAAGAGAGAAGAGCACCAGAGGTGGAAACTAAAGTGGAGGAGAAATCTAAACCAAATCAAAGCGCTGAGATGTCTAAGTTAGGACAAGAATAGCAAACGGAAACTCATTAAACTGCCATTAAACCTCGCAGTCTCTTCTTCTTGTAGGAGCACAGTTGGTGTGAGTAGCGGAGATGTGAGCCCTCTGAAAAAGCCTGCACTGGCCTTGTATGTTGTTAGTCCTTACAAGTCTGCTGTAGTCAAGTTTGGCCTAAAAGTTACATTAGGTTACTGATGCTTGACTCGTTCTCTTTCCTCAGCTGCCTTTCCAATCAGTTCTGCCCACTGGACTGTCAAATGCTGCTAGGGTGAGCTTAGCCTCTGGAATCCAGCCAGTCAATAAACCCTCTGTGCCTTTGCCGGGATTCAAATAGCACATGAACCAATCAGGCCGCAGGAAACACACCACCCCTGACACCTGTCGCCGATCAATTTTGAGCCACGGTGCTTGATGATTGATTCAAAGACACCAATGTGCCCTCCGCAGGCACCTGATTTGAATCCTGACTTCAGCTAAAACAAAAGCCGAGGAGCACATTTTTACAATGTCCCTCCTCTGATCTGTGACATCACCTTGTCAGCTGACCACCCCATTCAAAGGGAGGGTGTCAATTGGAGTATTGATCCACTTATCGCATGGGAGGCAGTGAACACAAGAGAAAAATGGGGACATGCCAAACACAACTTAAATCGCATTGATCACCCACAGAAGTTCATAGAAAATCTGCCAAAGCAAGTGTATGCCCGAGGATCCTCCGCCCCTCTGCCTCACCCTCCTTCTTTGTTCCCATCTTTTCACAGTCTATCAATAGAGCATGCTGACATAATGGACACAGATGAACACTGATAGGGAGGAAAAAATAGATACAGGTGGACAAAGCGAGCGTGACAAGAAGAATATCTGCATGCTTAAAGAGTAAAATCTCTACCTGAGCCGCCGAACAGTGCCAACGACCATCCATGCCTCCCTGACTGCCTAGTTCACACATAGTAGCTGCACTCAGTCCTCACACTCTCTTGCAGAAGATTCAACAGCTTGTCTGCTACTTTCACAACTGGAAATCACACACACATGTACTCACACAAACTCTATGACAGCCAAACATGCTCCATTGGTCTAGTTCTATTTAAACACATCTACACAGCCACGCGAGCATACACCAGATCAGGCTGAAGTTGGCAGGCTGATGAAGAGATCCTGACGAGAGAGGAGAAGAGCTAGCTCCACTACTGCAGATGGTGAGATAGACTCATACACCGCCTGCATTAACAGCCTATCACTGGAGCTCAACCACAGACAGGGAGGGAGGGGGAGGGAGAAGAGGAGGGGGGGTGGGTGACGAGTAAATATGGAAAGATATGAAGGGAGAGAAAGAGCAAAGGGAAAGCGAAAATAACCGAGGGAAGAGGGAGAAAGTATCACCAGAAGATCGATAACAAGTAGAAGAAAGGCAAGATGGAGACGAAGATGTGAAAGATGTGAAAGATGTAAAGATAGCGATGCAGGCAGAGAGAAAAAAAAAACAGACGGGGAAAGACGAGAGGAGCGAGCGAGGCATGAGACGTGGAAGTGCCTGGGTCAGCTGATTCCTGTAGCCAATTGGGCAGAGCTCCGAGCCTCGAGTTTCTTCCATCAGTCTTCCCATCAAACACAGGTACACACAAACACATGAATGCGCGCAAACACACATCCACCGACAGACAGGGAACATCAAAACCAAACTCGAGCTCTGTGACTCAGCGCAGCCTCTAGCATAAACACTCACACAAACTCTCCCTCTCTCCTCCTCGCTGGTGCTCAGTTGTCATGCATTATTAATCCCTTCCACTTTTCAACACGCAAAAAAAAAAAAAAAAAAACGCAAAAAAAGCCTCGACACAGTGAGGATGTCAGGAGGAAGCATATAACATATTCTTACTGCACAAAGCACTGACGGCAGGAGCAAACCCATGGGGTAACTTAGGCAGATCCACTCAGAGACACACGCAAACTTGAGGCGTGTGCGAGAAACCGGCAAATTGCTCGGACCCGTTGCACCTTTGTAAGACATCTCTCACTGCCCCTCCTCTGATGCAACGTGCTGCAATACAACTTATTGTTCCCGTTCCACCTGAGTGTTTGCGCGCGCGTGTGTGTGGATTCAATGTTTTATGTGTGTCTCGGTTAAGGCCAGATTGGTTGCCAGGCAACACTAGGCAGCCTCAATAGGGAAGCTGTAGATTCTTCTTAAACAAGACAAACACACATACGCACAAAAATAGAGTTTGGGGGGCAACTGGAGTGATTTGACTTGCACAGACGAGCAAACGCACGCGATGCGGTATATCGAGCATATAGTGGGTCTGACCCACTTCTCATGCTGACTGCACTGCATAGCTCCACATCCCAGATTCAGCACTCACATCAGTAAATCACAGGCGCAGGAACAGTTCGCTTAAATCACATACACGTTGAGAGATTGAGCAGTGAAGAGTGTGAAAAGAAAGGCCCTGTGACAGCACTGTCACTCTGCAGCACTATCCCTCCAGCTCTCATATCCATTATTGATGCCTGAGGCTTAGCTCACAGCTCTCTGCGTTCTATTATTTATGTCTGAAACAGCTGGCGGTTTATACACAGAGGAGCTAGTCTCTGTGGGAGACTGGCTGGGAGAGAAAGAAAGCAAGCAGTGGGTAGTGGGGCTCACTATCTCCATGGCAACTTGTATCACTTAGAAAAAAAAAATAAAATCTTTTTTTTCAGTGCTGCTGGCGCACAGTTTTATAACACAGGAGAACTGCAGCACACAGACGCCCACTAAGAGCCTGATAACATCTCCGTAGTGATCTGAACAATAGAGGCGTCTGCGGTGTACCTGCTCACAATGTATCCTCTGACATTAGCGTCGACTCTTCAGCTGCTGCCGCTATAAAAATGCCCCAATAACAATTATGTGTTTTTATTGTACCATTTGCATCAGTTTACATATTATGGGAAAGCTATTACATCCTCCACTGGCACAAACAATTCTCCTGCAGTAATTTAGAAGGGAGGGACCACTTAGCGGTGAATTTGCCATCTAGTCTATTTCTGTGATTGTGCTGGAGCAAAAAGTGAGCCTTCTGTCCATTAAAGACAAACAAACAGTGCTGCAGGGCAAATAAAAACCTATTAATCACCCAATATAATTAGGAAAAGTGCCTATGGTATTTCCTGGAGCCAAAACTATGTTTTTTTTTTAAAGATATTATTTCCTCTATTTGCAGATAAATAACTCTAAATAAATTTTGTATATATCCTATGAGCCGCAATCATAGACCCCACAGAAAGATGCACATAGCCTGCAGGTCTGAAAACTACATTCTTTGTAATGAACAGCAGGTGGCGACTAACCTGGTTGCAATGATTTAAATTAATTTATGGCCTCAGTGAACATTTGATGAATTTATGAATTTATTTACTGCTTGTCAAAAGTTTTATTTAATACAACATGTTTATTTTTTTTTTTTAATTGGCTCATATTTAGAGTAAAAAAGACAATAACACAGACTAATTTAAATAGACAATTCTTCAATCTCCTCCTTTCACAAGAAGATGGCCGTGTCTTCCTGAGCCTGTTTCTGCATGAGGTCTCTTCCTGTTGAAAGGGAGTTCTTCCTTCCTGCTATTGCCAAGTGCTGCTCATAGGGTATCGACTGGGTTTTGGTGTTTTATGTCTAATTTACCTTGCAATTGTTGCTGTTAAATAGCACTACAAATATCATATCCTGCAGTGCCAAGGATAGCCAACATGCTCAAATCAAAGTTTTAAAATGGGAAACTCCAGGGTGATATCACAGTGCAACTTTTATACACAGTCTGTGGCTGCAGCAGACTTATAGATGATAAGACTTGTTCTGACTTTGATTCCCTTTAAAGTCAGGTGAAAGACTTTGATGCTGGAGTATCCTAATGCCCAAGGGGCCCAAGGAGCTGACGCTGTAATTATAATATTTACCATCTGAGTTTTATCTGGAAACTTTTTTGTGCTATACACCCTGTCAGATTACTGCTATGCATGAGAAAAATATCTATTTTTTTCAGTTCTCATCTGCCTTCGAGTAGCCCTTGAGGAGTCATCATTGTCCACCTTGTGCTTCTAGTTAATTTTAGTTTTAATCTACAATGGGTAATGCACGCCCTAACAGGACAATATATAGCAGGCAAAAGGGAAGTAATGAAGCACAAATACTTTAATATTTTCAGGTATTTATACTTTACTAGTCTATTTTTTTTTTAAATAGGCTCATTACTTTATATTTAACACACTTGAAAGAAGATATCACCTCACATCAGCGCACACCTTCAAACACCAAAATGATATGAGTCACATAGGAGGGAATAACCCAAAAAAGACAACCCTATGGGTGTATCCATCATCAGGGCTTACTGCATACAAATAGATGAAATTTATAATAATTTATGCATCATTTATAGTCTATACTCACTAATCTGGTAAGACTAGTCTGTAAGTTGTGATTGTAGTACTTCTAGCTAGCACTACGGAAACGGAGGATAAAGGAAGTAACTTTTGTTTTTTTGTTTTTTTTAAGTGGCAATTCATTTCAAGCACAACATTTCTATCAGCTCAACAAATATCAGCCAACACACAAAATGTTTGTGTGCAGTTTGTCACACAGCGTGTCTGCTAGCTAACAGTACAGCTACAGTATTTCACTCAGAGATGGAGAAAGATGTGAGAAAGACAGGATGGGAGAGGAAGAACAGAGGTTATATTTGAAGGTAAGGACAGATCAGTGATATCTGACAACCTGAAAGGCTTGAAGCTTCAGCGTCCTGCAAAACAAACTGAGGTATACTAACTTTGTATTATTCAAAGGTTGTATGAAAACACTCAGCTGTTAGGTGTAGGATAAAAAGTTAAGCTTACTGTAATGTGGTGAATGTAAAGCACTGTGCTGGACTGGAGCACAGTGGCTTGGTGTTCTTGGTCAGTGTTAGCTGACATAAAGGGTAGCAGAGATTAATTTGAATTTTAGCTGATGATGCTTAGAATTATTCACTAGGTTCAATCTTCATCTAACTGTATACCGTGTTGTATAAAGACAGCACAAACAGTATACTGTCAGTGTATGGGATGGAAATCAGTCAAGATAGCTTGTTGAATATATCTGCTTACATCGTGTTGAATTAATTTGTGAAAACCCACAAAGAGCAGTCAACCTCAGCACAACAGCAGCAGCAGCACAGGTCAGCTGATGAAAGCCTGTACATT
This sequence comes from Oreochromis niloticus, assembly GCF_001858045.2. Taxonomy (NCBI): domain Eukaryota; kingdom Metazoa; phylum Chordata; class Actinopteri; order Cichliformes; family Cichlidae; genus Oreochromis; species Oreochromis niloticus. The sequence continues at coordinate 10,724,657 of NC_031973.2, forward strand.
AAGAAAGTCTCCTGGAGCTCCAATTTAAACCGTGACGGTACACATTTTTCTTTTTGGGTATGGAGGCAAAGTCAAAAAAGTCTGCATTCCTATGTACTAATATTATTTTATTATTATATTAATATAGCACTTAGCTTTGCACAAAAATAGCTTATAGAAACGTCGTCCAAAGAGCTACTTTTCAGAGCCTCTACCTTTTACAGACATTAAAGAACGTCTGTATTTTTGCCATCTCTGATAATAGTACGCTAAATATGGAACTGAAAGGCAGGAGGAAAAGAGGATGACCACAGAGAAGATTAATGGATGCAGTGAGGAGGAGGACATACTGAGGGTTGGTGTGAAAGGGGGTGATGCTAGGGATAGGGTGAGATGAAATGAGCAGTCAAAAGGAGAAGAAATCTGACGTATTATCCAGTGCTTCTTATTATTATGTGAAACACTGCATATGAAACTTGCTCCATGAATAAACTGAGCGGAGTGGAGTATAAAACAATTCCACTTTTCCTGTTATATCTTTCCATCCTTGATTAGTGGGCTGCGGCATGCTAATCCTCTTACTGAGTGCAAAAAGAAAGTTATCAAAGCAAATTACCACTTTTTAATTACCTATTGCCACACGAAAGGAAGATATCTGAGGAATTACATTCGAACAGGAGATCTTTATGTGACCACACATATTGGATTTAATAGGTTTTCCTCACATGAGGTGTCAAAGAAAAGCTTGATGGTGCTCTGACCTTCGTTGTTCCACCCTGCTTCCTGTTAGTGGCTGTGGTGGTTGTGATGTCACTGATGGACGGGGCGGAGTCTGAACGGTTGCCTCCGGCCGCAGCGCTGGACTGCGGGGTGATCGAGGAGGATGGCATATCGCCGACAAGACGCGCGCTCCCCTCCACTTTGATGTGGGGGTGCCCCTCAGCGGCCATGTTGAGGATGCGGAGGCCGTTATAGTAAAGGCCAGCCAGCTGTCCCTGGAACATGGCTGCACCTCGCTCGCCTCCACCAACGCGCACTGTTGTCTGGCTGTTGAAGATGGTCAACTGGCGGCCTACGCAGACGCACACAAACACCCGCAACCAAACACACATAGAAAAAAGGTGGACAGGCGCACGCAAATACAGCCACACGCACACACACACACATTCCAGTGGTCACATACGTGCGTACATACACACAAAAGAGTGTTACACAATCCACCACCCCAAAGCCATGGTGAGAGGATGGGATAGATTATGCATGGCAGAGCAAATCGAAGCCGTGGAGAACCGTGGAGAAGGCTGAGGCTGAGAGAGATAAGAGTGAGAACGGAGAACCAGAGAAGGAGAAGGGGGTGAAGAGACTGAGAAGTTGACGAGGAGGATGAAGAGGCAAAGAACAGAAGGAGGAGGAAGAGTGAGCAGATGAGAGGAGTCAGAGGGCCCGGAGAAGACGGGGCTGACAGATGGTTGCTATGGTGATGGCTGTGCGGCACGACATTGTATTTGAAGGAGCGACAGACAGGCAGACAGAGAGACAGAGATCTAGAGAACTGTTGTCACAGCCCTATGAAGCATGCACAGGTTATAAGCTCTAGCACTGCTCACTGTTAAAGGGACTAGAGTCTAATTTAAGGAGCTCTGCTGAAGTTTAGGAGGAAAACTTTTACATTTTTTCAAAAAGAATTGCTCTATTAGTCATTTCAAATTTACATAATTCTTACATGGCACAATACTTTGCATGTACTTTAATTTGATTACAAATTTTTTTTCAACATATAATCTTTAGTAAAATGCTTTATTGTTTACAATTTGATAGGAAACAAAATTATTTAATAAAGCATCTTTTATCAGTACTTCTTTTCTATTTTCTGATTTATTCACATTTAAATCTCTCCATCGTCCCTTTAACCTGATATTATCAGATACACACTAACAAGATACGTTCACAGGCACTACAGTTTACACAGTATTACACACTACAGCTGCCCAACTTTTAAATACTTAGTTATGGATTTAGATTTTTAGATGTTAGTTGATGGTGCACAATAAGTCAACTGTCTTCAAATTGTATTTTTTAAGCTGAAAGTTTTAAGGAATTTTAATCAGGGTTTTTACCTTTGTCGAGTAGCCAATCGTCAACTACTCGACCGAGCCGATAGGGGATTCGCTGTCTGGCGATGGCCAGGCGCTCGTTATCAATGTTGCCTTTAATTTAGAGATGAAAACACAGTAGTAATTACGCACATCCAAACTTGGTACAGGAGCTGGATACAAAAAGAACAGCAATGAAAAGAAAGTAATGGTCTGCTCATTGTTGGCATGTCACTGTGTTAAGGTCAGCTTGAAGAGAAGAGGAGCTGAATTCACTACGTTTCCACCGAGCGGACTCTTACTCTCTGTTCATTGGGTTTAATTTAAAGAGACATTTCAGGGGTTAACATCTGCAAGAGCACAGGGAAATAATGTTACAGCTGTCACATACTGCCTATATGACTGACTGAGTTTAGTGTTACATACTCACACACACCTCACAACAACTAGCATTTTGCATTTTGCCTATGAGCTACCTAAAGCCTCATTGTGTTAAAGACTACTAACTAAGATTACCACTTTAAATATAAAACCCAACAAATATAAAAACAAATACTATACTCAACAAAATACACTTTTTTCTTTTTCTTATTTTTTACTCTAGTTAAACATTTATCTCCAAATATGACATGTTTTTAAATTATTATTTGACCAAAAATGCACCAGCTGTTATTATTTTCTTTTATGGTGAGAAAAAACAACTGTATTGAATATTTTCATAAATTACCTTTAACACTATTTAACAGGCCTAACATAACATAGCTGGCTAGTATACAAGCTATTGTAAAAACTACCTCATTTTATGGTTTAAAAAGTCATGTTTCATGTCAGATCACACATATTTCATTTCAAACACAATAACATAAAACAAAGCTGCAATTATGTGTCTCAACCTCAGTGTTTGAATATAAACATTGAAAGAAAACACTGATTAGAAAGTGGGTTGAATTGGACTAAAGTATAGCTGGCGCTGCCCCCAGGACAGGCAGTGCTGTGATGAGTCAGAGGGTTGGGCCTATACGTGCGGGGCAGGGCCTACCTGAGGGATAACGCTCTATGACCGGCAGGTCGTCCAGCTGGAGGGTCGCATTGCCACCACTGCGGGTGAACCGAATTACGTGGTACTTCCCGTCGTTGACAAACTTGGAGCTCTCCTCGATGTTGATATCGTCAGTGCCGACATTAAACACTACTCTAATGTTGCCTTTGTCCTGAAGAGGAGGAGAGGTATGACAACATTTTATCAGATGTGTAAAGGTCAGGATATTACCAGTTTCATGTCTTTTGGGTATGCACAGCAGAGTGTGTGTGACCAAGTTCTTTGTGTATTTAATGGTGTAAAAGGACCTGATAAATTTGACCAAAAACCAAAAGTTGAAAGCAGACAAACAAAGGGCTGGACAATGAAAACCAACACTGTCTTAAGTATGGTGAATTTAAGTACTTGGCCCATGCCTGCTTAACCAGCAGCTGCAAGTGATTCAAATAACTTTAAATGTCTCGGTTTACTCAGAATGATAAAACTATTTAATCAATGCTGAGATAGAGCTGGGCTTTGGGTAGATGACCTTTGAACCTGGATCAAAATCTGCTCAGTTATGCTGTTTTCCAACTTCATCTTGGATCAGTAAAGGAATCAGTCTTTCGCATTCCAGTCATAGTCTAGACAGAAGTGTCACACATAATGGCCTGGGAAAAACTCCAATCCGGCCCAGTGGACAGTTTTGGAGGAGGATATACATTTTAGGCTTTTAACTGTATTTTCAGAAGTTTCACAGTTTTTCCTAATGATTAAGACCACGGACATTTATACTATGTCAAAGTAATTAAGTAACAGATTAACAATTAAATGACAGAAAATTTCCTGTTTTTTCACTATTGACTATAATGATTTATGTGTTGTTTTTTTGTTTGTTTTTACAATGAGTCAAGTAACAAAATCTTTCCAACTTTTCTGTAATTCAACCTTCCATTTACTACAGACGAATTTCTTTACCCTGTAGAAAGATTGAGACATACTGTTACACTTTTTATATTAAGATATCTCAGGGATTAAATATGTAATTAACACTAACATAAAGCCTAGTTAAAATCGACATGAGCCATACGTGGTCCTCAACGTAAAATGACTTTGAGATCCTTGGTCTCGAGGATGACATCAGTTTTCCTGCCAAAATAAGGTTGTTTTATATTCCAAAATATACCAATGACAGCTATAGCAATCATGGTTGGCTTATTTTAATGATTGTAATAGTGCTATTTTCATGGTCCTATTTGAGCAAACAAATGCTTCTAACTGAAACTGCTCAGTGATATTTCATGATTTTCTGATATTTTACGGAGCAACAAATAAAAGCTCGATTGTGAGGACGTGAAATCTTGTGAAGGTGTTATCAACCATCGTAGAGATAAATGTGAGAATTTATTTTAGGAGGTATTGCTCACCACTTGTCAAGTACCCACTGCTGGGATGTTTAATAATGTCCATGTGCCTGTTATGACTGTACACGTGAAAGTTTATGAGAGCTTGCTGGGACAAGGTTGATCACTGAGGGCACCAAGACCCTCAGTAAAATACACAGCTGAATGTAGTTTTGTTGGCCTTAATTTATACTTAATTATCATTTTAAGAGAACATGTTGTGCTTTTTCTTATTTTCTGTCCTATACATACAGCTACAATAGTTCACGGTCATAAACGTGGCCTAAGTTTCAAATAATGAAGTCAGGCTATGAACAAGGAATCCTCATGATCCCAAAGCTAAAGCTTCAAACTGCTCTCAACACTCAGCTAAAGACAGTTATTTCTACTTTTATGGGAGATATCCCTGATATAGTCATCTCAGACAGGTGGCTCTCCAAACCTTCTGTTTTGTGAGAGACAGCCAATCAGAAGAAAGTTGACTTAAAGAGAGAACATTACCAGATTGTTGGTTGAACTGAGGTACTTCATAGAAGCCTTCTATAATATAAATAAGGAGCTGGGAATTAGTATATTAGGTCCATTTTATGCATGATCACTAATTTTTACACTAAAAATCAATTAATGTAATTATGCAGCCAGGAATCAATAAACAAATAGCTTCTGTTACTGGAAGGGAGGAATAAACGTTTCCAGTTCTTTCATAATGGGATATAATTTCCTTATGAGAATTCATAAAAAGTCTTTTTGGTTTAACTAAATAAAATACACAATCTGTAAAGGTTTTGCCATAATTACATGTGTCATTTGGAGTGGTGGACCATCCTATTATGATGAAGAGTGAATACTGTTAATAGATATTGAATGCACACACTTCTAATTACAAGTGTGGTCACTGTAGCAATAGCTGACTAAATGAATACAAACAAGAAATATTACACGAGAATGATAAATCACATAACCCTTGACAAATTGTTGTACTTACTATCTGCAGCTGAAGGTAGTCTCCCAGGCCGGATGCGCTGTCCACCCGAAGCAGAATGGCATGTTTCTGTTGAGTGCTGAACCCGAGGGAAAGCCGGTCAGCCCTGGTGCTGGGACGCTCATTAGGGGGCCATGTGTAAATCACCAAGCCTCCATCACGGCCAAAGATATAAGTGGTTCCAGCTGGTTGATGCAGATAAAAAAAATGTAATTACAGGTAAATCTGTATGTTGTGATGGTGCTATCTGCCATCACAGGTTGACCACTCCAGCTGGTAAATCTATGTTTTGCTAAATCTTTTAAACACAAGGAGCATATTGGAAAATAATAACAAAAAACTTAAAATGTCAGAGCTGACTGGCCTTTTCTATTCTGACAAGTTCTTCTGCAGGCTGTTTCCCAAATTACTTATCACCATTACTGCAGGAGGCTGACTGTATAAGTGACTCAACCAAATAACAAATCATATAATTGTCTGACTCATAGGGTGACTTAAAAACCAACATATATCTCTCTTCTAAGGTTCTGGAGGATGAATTAATGTTTAAAGCTAGAGAGCGTGGAGACATTTTTAATCTAATGTTACACATACACAGGCTATAGAATAGCCAGTTGAGGGATTGGTATTTTTGTACAATATCAAAATCAACAGTTGACAGTGCCCTCCTGTGGAGGCTGAGAAAAAAGGCACAAGATGATGCTGTGATTTGGTGTTTCAAAGCAAATCATCTGACTGCAGCATTTTCACATCTGCAGTTCTGCACCACAGTGAAGATTTGATTAGGTTTATTTCTTGCAGTTTAGAGAGTCAGCCACTGTGATTCACCTAACTCGGTTAAATCAGATAACAAACCTGCTAACAAAAGGCAAATGCATGATTAAACCAGCATGATCCAAACGCTGGTAGATAACGTTTCTCAAGTTGGTATTTACTTTGAATACAGCAGATATCAAAGTCTACACTTGAGTTGTCTGCACCACTAAAAAACTGTAATCCCCTGGGCCTGCGGAAGACCATAAAAGCAAAGACTCACCATCGTTGCACAGTGGCCCGGCGTATGAAGTCATGCTGCAGTCACAGGTGAAGCCCTCCCACTGCTGCAAACAAACTCCCTGATTTGAGCAGGAGTCTTCTTGGCAGGTAGTGCTGGGACCTGCAGTGACAGATGTGGTTGGGTGGAAGGGTGCAAAAGTTAGGAAAATAGAAAAAGACACATGGATTTTGTTTTGTGTGGAGCCCAATGTGTTTACAACATTATTAGAGTACAGTGTGGTTATTTTTAAACTGCATTTCCTTGAAAAACTTTGCAGTTTCAAATGGTTGAATAGGCTTTTGTGCTGTGATGACGTTATTATTAGTAGTATTAGTCAGACTAGGATGTTGTGGAAAGGCTCCCATTCTTTAGCTTTACACTAACAGGATCCAGTATGAACACGAATGAACCTAAAGTGTGTTATTCAGTGAAAAGAGCCAAATGTGGAGAGCATGCAGGTGGTGAGGTTAAATGAATGGGGCGAGGACAGGAGGGGGAATTAAACATAAGAGAGCAGAGTTATGTTTAAAGGCCTTCATCTCAATACTCTTCCTTGAGCAGTCGGTCACCATTCTCTCCCTGCTTCATGCTAAACGATTCAGGAGGAGGAGAATGTCAAAGTGCTAAACTTAGCTCTCCTTCGTTGCCCTCAACACAAGGCAAGGAGGAAAGAGTGTGAAATGATTCACAAATGGAGTATTGAAGTTGAGGTTAGGAGTCAGTAAGAGGGGTTGGAGAGCATGCTGCAAGGTGGTGGAGCTGTGGTCAACTCAAGTCAAGCAGTGGTAATGTTGCTACTGTGATGAAATCACTACGGTGGCTAGGAGAGGATAGGTCTCCTCTGACCTTTGACTCTGGATCACTGGGATCCACACAACACTGGACACCACTGGGTAGTTTTAAACACACGCACACACACACACACACACGCGCGCGCGCACACACACACTCGCACACACATTTCCTCAGCATCACACACACGTGTCTCTTACATGCTCGCACAAAGCGATATACCTTGCAAGTCAGCTTTCATCAATGTAACTTTTGTCAGCCAAACAAAAAAGCAAACAAGCAAATTAAGTTAGATGGTTAGTCAATGCACACAGATGCCTGTGAACTACTGAAAGAGTGGATCAGAGAGAGAAAACACAATGTGCAGAAAGACCGAGGAGGAGATGAAAAGAAAGAGAGTAAAGTTTACATCTAACAGGCCAGGAGCTGGGTTAGTGGGTTATGCTAATAACAGAGAGCATGATTTAAATGAAAACTGAAAGAAAAAGCAGTTGGGACACGGGGCTGGAGCAGATCTGCCGTTGTGTCTGCACCTCACCTTCACAGCCCCTCTCCACTTGTCCCATGGTTGCCAAGGCATCAGCCAAAAGGTCCGGGAGCCGTCCGTTTAGATCGACTGTTGCTAAGCAACCCTGAAATCCCTCACGGGAGTGGACGAGCTTAGGCAGGTCTCGGTACATCTCTTTGGAAACGCCCCCGATGTACAGATCACCTGTCGAGGAGCAATACAGTGAATGGCAGCTTCACAAAGCAAACATGAACTGTCTAGTTTTGCATGACTGCATCAATAATTTAATTGCAATAAATTATAAATTACTTTATCAACTAATTGATCTAATCACATAGCAGTTTTATCACAAGTTCAGTGAGCCCAGCCAAATATCTTCAGTTAGTCAGTTAGTTATATATAGTACCAATTTAATTTAGCTTGATAAATTACACTAGATTAATTGTTTATGCATGTTTTTACTCTTTAATTTTTTTTGATAAAAGTGTTTAATTGCTTTCTTAATTAGAGTTAGAATAATAAAAGACACTACTCTCATATCTGTATGGTAATAAGTAGCTACCTCCAGAAGCTGGTTCGGGCAGACTACTGGATCTGCGCTGCCTCATGTTCACGAAACATAACTCTCCTCACATCATATACCAAACACACCCTCCCAATTTGGCAGTCTATTTAAGCTACAAAATTTCTTACCTCTCCCTCTGACATGTCAGTGCCACTACTGCCCTACATCACTGTCTGCTGTTTGCAATCCCTTCACCATCCCAGCATCCACCTGTAGACTCCGGGGGGATGTTTACTCATCACTTCCCAATTTTATATTTAACATATTCAAGGAGAGTGATGAGCTCAGAGAGTGTCTGCCAAGCTACATTCTGCTGCTGTAACAAATCAGTTTAAACGTGAGCTGTCTGACTGAACTTTGTTTACTACAAAGGCTGGAAACAGGGAGATACGGCTAGCCTGGTTCTGCTCAAGGTAACAACACCTCCAACTTCATTGACTCAGAAGTAGTCTGGCACACAACCTCCACAAAAAACAGCTAGTTTGTGTTTAAAACAAAAAGAGGTGCACGTATTACGGTATATGCTCTCATTAATAATGCAAAGAATTTTATCTGATAAAGGTCAGATTAAGATAATTAAGATTTATCTCGTGTCAGCTTCTGTATCTAACTTTGAATGCCTTTATTTTTGCGTACCCTTTAGGTCAAGGTTCTTGGCACCCATGGTGGTCTGCGTGGTGACTTTGGTGTCAATCTTGACTGTGTGGAGATTGTTAGTGTCTCTGGATATGTGCACATTGTGCCAGTGGTTGTCATTAAGAGGACTGTTAGAGTTGCCCTTAATCAGGTGTGCTCCGTTGCCCAAGTCGGAGATGTAGTGAAGATAGCTAGAGAAGGAAAAAGAAAAAGAGGGGGGAGGGGATTAAATAACTGAGAAGTGAAAAGGGAAATTAATCGTACTTGTGATGAAGAACAACACAGGGTCATCCGCTCCGGGGCATTATTATCTGTCTTTTAGAAGCTTAATTACAAGAATAAAAAAAGAGCTGCGTGACTTGTGCATTTTTCATATCGTACACTTAACAGCCCATTTCAACCTTAAAGTCAAGAAATTTTCTTTTTTTATTCATCAAGGACAATCTTAATACTAAATTATAAATTTCTGCAGGACAAACATTAACATGAACAAGCAAAACTGCCTTTTATGAGAAATATTTTATATTTTATTTGACGATGACTGACTTAAGGTAAATCACACACAACTTATTGTCCAGCTCACCCTTTAACCAGCTCTACCACTATGAAGTCATTGCCGTCTCCTCTGTTGAACAGGATAAGACCGTCTGGGGACGTCGTCTTGAACTGCATGAAGAGATGCATGGAGTAATAGGCCTGCAGCGTGGGCAGGGTGACAAAACTGGAGCGGGATCGGAAGGTGACGGGGTCGGCCACAATGCTCTTATAACCGATAACAGCATTGAGCTCGCAGTAGTCAATGTCGCCGTTCTTGCACAGGTCAATGTAGGGCATGCCATTCAGCGTCAAGCCCTGAAGGTGGCCGATGAAATTGGAGGGCACAGCAGGCATGAAGCGTTTCTCGGTCACAATGCCCGTCTCCACATTATGGAACTCCAGCTGGGTGTGGTCACCCGCCATCTGACCTGGTGGCGGGGTAAACTTAAGAGGTGAGGGCTTTGGAAAGGTGGGTTTCAGGTGGAACTGTTCAACACTAAAACTAAAAATATTATTTATTCAACATCCTCACTAAGAATAAAAGACAGACTAATACTAAAGTAGACACTATCATGACCACAATCACAATTCAGTATGATTGCTTTCACTTACACAGGTACAGATGCTCTCTAAAAAAAGAAATAAACCCCTTAATGTTCAACACAGAATTCAAGTGGATGTCTACACTCCAACTTAAGACCTGGAAAGAGTGTCATTTTATGGGGAGAAAAAAATATAAGTCAGGCTGCTGTGGTTACCTTCAACAGGCTGCAGGTCGTCCACGGTGAGTTTGAGGCTCTTGCCACGCCGGACTACCCTCACCGTGTGCCACTCATTATCATTGAGGCTTGACCCAGCAAAGATGGTCTCTGGGCCTTTACCTACACATAGCCCAGAGCACCATTAACATATTGCACAGAGATGAGGAGAGAGACAGAAAGAGTAACAGATACAGAGAAAGAACCAGAAGAAGGAGAAGAAGAGAGCCAGGTAGTTTGAGTAAAAAATTAAGGACAGAAACTGAGAAAATGGAAGCTAATAGTAGCAGGGGGAGGACCCATTCATACCCTGGGGAGACAAACACCTCAGTGTTAACACACTCTTTCCAGACAAACAGACATATAGACAGACAGGCTTCTTTGCAGATTTACAAGAGAGACAGATGACGTGACACAGACAGACAGAAGGATTAACATAAATGGATGTTGGGGGTGTCTAAGACTGGAGACTGTGAGTCACAACAGGCCCACGCTGAGACAATCCATCTGTGGACAGATCGCACCGCCATGACGTTCTCCTACAACCCACACATGCACAGACAGCACATTCAGACCCCCTTGACCGCCCAACAGCCCTCTCGCCTCCACACTTATACTTGTTCAGGTGCCCGAATGTAAGAGATTTGCTTATGCAATGCTGCAGTCAGCCTCATGGTGGCACTAGACACACAGTGGAACATCAGAGTGCTCTCCAAGGTGCTGATGTGCTGCAGAATGAAAGAAGCTGAGCTGTCCTCTCGTGATGTCTCTCTCTCTCTTTGCTCATCTACCAGCTCATATCTTCACATAGTTGACTGCACACATTTGACAGGCTGACTGTTCCCCAATCCTCAGTGTCCCCTTGCTTCTACTCTTTACAAGCACCCCACCAACCTTGAGCGCAACTCCCACTACCTCCCAACACACACATGCATACACTTACACATACTCCCCTTCCCTCTACTTGCTTTGAGAGTCTGCTTACAGTGACCTATAGGCGGTAATGACGGGGGAGGTGAGAAGTAAACTGACCCGAACGAATTCTGCTGCAGAAAATGTCAAGCATGCCGACATCAATCACGGAGGCACACAGGCAGACACATACGCTCCCACACAGTCACACACACACACATAAACACAGGTAGAGAGGTAAAGAAATGTGGATGTACAGGCTGCCGACACGCAAACATAATTAAGTCAATCAAAATGGATGTGGTGTGAAATGTGTGCGTGTGCAATTGTGACGCTAAAAGAGTGTGTTGGTGCGCTCGGAGAGCACAGAGGGTTCCCCTGAGGAGACTCAGCTGTGCTCTGGGCATGAGCATCTCATCCTGTTACCATGGATCATTGCCTTGCACTGAGTGAGGGAAAGAGTATGTGCATGTATGTGCGAGTTTATCATGTGTGTATGCGTGGCTTTTTTTGAGTAGTAACTGAATACTCAAAAAACGAGCAGACTGATGTGACAGTGAAGCAGTGATCTGTGTTAACCTGGGAGGGAGAGACAAATGCATCCACACACACACACACACACACACACACACACACACACAGAAACACACACGCACCTATTCTGGGTCAGCGTTAAAAGGCCATTCAGTGAGTTACTAGTGAAGTCTGTGGCGGTCAGCAAACAGCCTGTGAGGTTAAAGCAAAAGATGAGAAATGACTCAAACAAAAAAAGGGAGGCTGATTGTTGCTTGGGAAATACAATTTAAGCCAAATGACATGCGAGAGATTAGAAAAGCAAGACAATGAAAACAAAACGAAAAAAAAAAAAGTGTTTCATATTTCATTAGCTCCAAATAACAAATGGCTTTTCTGAAGGATAAGCCTCAAATCTCTCCCATGCCGAGGCTTTTATTTGACTGCTGAGTGGACTATTTCAGTGGCGCCTGCCTGTTAAATAAATTTTTTCCCCCTTCCCCCTTGAATATCATATGTATAATTTATTGTATGCACACGGTGCACCAGAAAAGTGGCTGCCTACTGAAATGTTCATTGAGACAACCGGTCTAAAATTGGCCAGCAGACATGCGGAATAGCAACAGTGCTGTGTGGCTAGTAGGGTTTCTATGGCAACAGCAGTCGTCCATTTCACCACCTCTTTGCCGTCACAGAGCATCCGCTTCTTTCGTTCTCTCTCACTCTCCTGCTTTCTCTGTGGTCGTGACAGAGAGAAACTCCACGTGAGGGAATTAAACTTCATCAGGGATTCAGCTCCACTCACAGCAGCATGAACAGGAACACACACTAAAGAAAACACACACACACAGACACACAGATGGGCAATGAAAAGACTACAGAATGCAAAGGCACTCACACAAGCACGCACGCCAAAACACACTATCCAAAAATCCCTCATGTACAGTTTAGAGAGAAACAACAAGCAAACAAAGAAAACAACCCGACAGACGTCGGGATGAAGGTGCGACAGAGAGAAACAGAGGGATAACGCGTCTTTTGTCTCCGCCATGAAGGAGAAGTAATTAGCCTGAAGCTCTGAGTTGTATTCATCCACCAGCTTCCACTCTCTACTTCCGTACCTCTTATTTATCAGCACACCTAATTTTACTTAAACACCTCATGCCCCGGTTTCTTCTTCTCCTCTTTCTTTTATTTTCTCCTTCCTTCAACCCCCACCATCCTCTCTCATTCACTCTCTCTGCCATCGATCCCTCTTTGCTAAAATGGCCGACCTGGAAAACCCTGGCCCTCAGCAAAAATCGCACCTCTCCTGCAGTGTAGCTGAACATCGCACGCATATGTGCACCTCCCCCGTCAAACACATACACACATGCACACACACACACATATCTGCACATAGACAAATGGTACAAAAATATGTTGAAAGAAGATTAAATGAACTGACATGATACACAGCGTGAAAAACAGCCACACACATTTATAAAAGCACATACACACAACGGCGCGCACACGTTCTGAGGAGGTAGAGGAAAGGGGGGGGAGTTAGGTGAGATGGAGGATCACTTACTGGCTGTACAGTTTATCCTGATACAGTCTGGAGGGAGAGCAGAGCAGAGGGTTAATGCTGCACACATACACATACTCTCCACGCCCTGGGGATGCACACATCGACACACCCTGCATGCATATACAAACACGCACACAATGCTGAGAAAACACACGCCCCTCGTTCGTCACAGGACCATAATCTGGACCTGGACAATGTGCAGCAAATGCAGTTTCTTCGACTTTTAATTTTTAGCCAATAAAAGGAAAAATCTGGATACAGACTGATGGATTTTTACCTTGAACACAATAAGGAGAGCGGTGTGTCACAGCATGAGTGGTGTGCTCATTGGCTGCTCTGGCCTGAGCGACAGCTTCAGTCACCAATAAAAGCGTGGGTAGACTGTGATGGGTTATGTGTGTCAGTTTTGTCTAACGACTCTGAACACATCCCATAATTTTTGTCGCCTATCCAGAGCGCGAATCTCCGCAAATGGTTGGAAGATTCAGCCCCTGTACCTTTTTTAAAAAAAAACCCATGATGCCTTGGTGTGTCGAGTGGCGTCAACCACAGAAAAGACGTGGCTGCAGACAACCAGAGACCAACACATGCACCCCTCTGTAAGGATGTGTGTGTTAGCATGTGAATGAATTCACGTAAAAGTGTGTGACTGTGGAAAAAATGAGGCTGAAAAAGTGCTTAGCAGTTATCTCAGGCTGCGAAATGTGCAAAGTATTCATGTGCGTGTGCGTTTGTGTTGTTTGTTGAAGGTGTTGGGGATGCACAGGTCTGCTGGGAGTGAGCAGAGAATGCAGCTTGAGGCTTGACCCTCTGTTCAACACAAAACCAATAACCTTTAGCTGTTTATATTTGCATGTGTGCATGTAATCTGTGCAACGTATCTGCTGAAGCAGTGAAATCCATGTCTTGGATGCTTTAGATTGTGCATACTTACAGCAAAATTAGCTGAAATATTTATTGGAATTACTGAGAATTTTAATTTAAAAGGGACCTCTCATGCTCATTTCCAGCTATATATTTTTAGCCTCGGACTCTGGTGCTCTACTTTTCCATTACTCTAGGTAGTGAATGAGTTTTGCATGATTCACATTTCAAATTTGTGTTCCTTTATCTAATACTCAACTTTTGCACAGTCCCCCAGTTTATCCATTTCCCGAAACAATCCATTTTAACTCTCTTCTCCTTCTCTTCAAAAAAAACTTTCTTTTGATTGGCTGCCCCTCACAAACAGAGGCAGTCGGGTAGGGCTTCTGTGCTCACACTAGAGTGGTGTGCCATAACGGTGAGCACCAAATTCTGGCCATCGCAACAGCATATATGTATATATGACAGAAAATAAGAAAAGCATAATAGGTCTCCTTTGAGTTTACAGGGACAAAAAGCTATTAATCAACAGTTAATGACATTTCTATGCAAGAAATTGCCAAGAGGTCAGTATCAGCTGCATTCCCATGACAGGTAATTAAAGTAATGCTTGAGATTCTATGTGTTTGTGAGCATCTGTGTACCTAGGTTGACAGTGAGTCGGACACGGGCCCCATCCAGCTCCAGACGAAGGGTATCTGCGGAGTTACGGGAAGTGGTTGCCATGAGAACGCCATAGGCCCGCTGGGAGCGAAAGCGTAGCGAGACGTCCTCCGCCTCGGTGTGCATCACCACAGGCAACTGCACCTTCATAAACTTACTGCCGTCGTACGACAGGATAGTTGCATCTGCACATGATGCACAGAGAGAGAGAGAAAGAGAGAGATGGAGAAGGAAGAGAGAGATGATGACAGAGGAGGGTGAGGTGGGTAGAAAGAGAAAAAAGGAGGATGATTGACAAGGAAAAAACACATGAGGTGGGTGGAGGGAAAGGCAATCTGACGCTGAATGAATCAGATTTAAACATGACAAAGTATGTTACTGCGTGGTTACACTTTCGCTGGTTCCCCCGCCAATACATGTTGAAAACCTTCTTTCTACAAAATGATCCCATCGCTTTCCACTCTTAATTCATCATCACTCCCTCCGCCTTTGAGAGGAGTATGTAAAAATAGCCGCAGCTGGTTGGCTGGCCCTATTATCCGGTTCAATCAGAATGCATGGTGTTGAATGTGTTAGCCACCGTCACTGACATCTCAGACCCTGGAGTCATAATGTAACAAGCTCAGGTGAACCTGCTTTAATGTCTTTTGCATACTCATTTACATATTCATAATCTTCTCTCCCTGCTTCCTGCTGGGGCCAATCCCCGACTGCTAAACTGTTTACCTCTGAGGACCCTATTTTTTATTGGCCAATTACATACACAGCTAAACACACTCTCCATGCCTCTGTGTCTTTATCTCTCCTCCTTCTTCCCCCCTTCTTATATATTTCTCCACTCCATTCCTCCTTTGCCTTCTCTCCCCTTTTCACTCTCCCTGTTTCTGTGGGAGACGGTTTGAGCCAAGGCAAAAACAAGAGAACAGGAAGAGAGGAAGGCGTCATGAATACTGATGAGCCGAGAAGGAGGGAAAGAGAGAGATAGTGTGCGTGTGTGTGCGTGCATGTCAGAATAAGTGAGTGAATTTAAGTGTGAACAGAGAGGGGTTTAGTAAAGTGAGAGTGGGGGTGGGGGGGGTGGGGGGAGCAAGAAAGAGAGAAAGGAGGATGGGGAAAGGGAGAGAAGCTCCTGGCTAAAATGCAAATGAACCCTCATTAACTTGAGGAAAAAAAGAAAGTGGTTGGCCTGTTATATCACACATAACATAACTAACAGCCACACATACACCCGCCCCTGCGCACGCACACACATGAACACGTTTCTGATAAGGGAGACAGCTGACTAAATTTTCCTCATCACAGCACCTGACTCACTACCAGGCAAACAGAGGATAGAGGGTTGGTGAGAAGAAAAGTATGGAAGCCCGTTCATGCTGGGGAAAGAAAAAGACTGACGATACAATGCACGCTGGCTGTGTCACATACCGTTGCATCATTTGACGCCTGTAGCACGCACCAGATGGACCATACAAACAGAATAAGTAAAGGATAAGACCAGCCACATTCTGCATTGTTTCTTCTCATGTCAACGATCCCCCGAAAATCCCAAAATCAGATCTCAGCTTATCTCTCAATGCTTTCTAACTTTCTTACCCTCATTTCCAACCTGATTTGTTCTTGCAAAGTAAAAAAAAGTCAGGCTACTTTAAGTCGCTTTGTCAACACATCCAACATAAGGTATTGGGACCAGGATATCTACATCACTGGGATTCAAGAACTTGTACTGTAATACTAATATGAACTAAACAATCTGCAACTGAGCTGAAAAAAAAACAAACCATTTCAATTAAAAAAAACAGGCTAAACATCTGCTAACATTTGCACAGTGGTCACAATAAAAATATAATAGCCACTATTTCACACAGGGTTCACACACACTCACGCACACCGCCCTAGCAGCAGGGTGATGTGAGTATCAACCCCTGTGAACATTTTAAAAAGCACAATTTATCCTAGAAAATCTTGACATGTCATCTTTTTGACTGAAAAGTAATAATTCTTAGCCATAAATTCAAATTCGTCGTTTTACTACTCCCATTATACTCGCCATTAAAATGTGTCATTAAAAAATAAAAGTCATCTCGGAGCCAGAGCGTGGCGAGCATCTTCGTTCATTAATGAAGAGAGAGGGGGAACAAAGGAGTGAGAGAGAGAGAGAGAACGAGGGAGGGGAAAAAAGGGAGGGAGACACCGCAGGTAGAAGGCATAAACATGGCCAATCACTCTCTCCATCTGCTTCTCCATCTGGGCTTCCTTTAATCCACTGAACCACCAGTTAGTGACCCCTCAGTGCACACAGAGTGGGATGAAGTAAGATATACACAGAGCTAAGGAAAAGAGAGCGATAGATGCTGCATTGCTATGATAAACATACACACTGTGGATGTTTGTCCTATGAAATAAAACATTTTCATATCAACTCTTTTCAGAAAGCCTGTGTGTGAGTCTGCATGTGCATATCTCCTGCTAGATGATAGTACAATCATCACTTGAGACGCATCAGCGGTTATGGCACAAACAACATTTCTTCTCTTCTTCTTGTCTGACTCCCATCTCGCTTCTTCAAACAGGCCTGTATCAGTCCCTCTGCCAATCTTTCCTGCTTTCCATTTCTCCCCCGCCCTGGTCTCATACCATTTCTCATAACTCTCTCTCTCTCTGTCAGATTTTCTTCTCCCATCTCCCATTCCTCCTCATCTCCTCACCCGCTGTCATATGGCGGTTCCAGCCTGGTGAGTCCACCTTCCTCTGTCACAGCTCCTGCTCCCTGCTTTCTGCACACTTCCTCTCCCATCGATTCCCAGTCACTGCATCCATAGCACTCCAATAGTCCTGTCTGCAGCCCTGCTTCTTCCCACCTCTTCTCCTCGACCTCTGTCCCCTCTCTCCTTTCCCACTACTCTTTCTTTGGTACAGAAAACGTGTATTCTTAAATAAACAAAAAATACAGCCAAAGATAGAAAACCTGCACAGTTATTATTTCTGTTGGTGAGCTAGCAGACTAATTTTTTTCATTTTTTATCTTCACCTATCCATACAGTATCTACTCTTTTTATTTTCAGCTTCCTACACTCCATCACCAGGGATTTAGTGCAAGGTAAACACATCGGGACATCTGATTTCAGCATAAAAAAAAATTGCTTTAGTCACATTTTTATCTACCATTTTATTTTACGAGTGCACCTTTTTTAATGCACCTATCACACTAATTTAATCTGCTATGAGTGAAAAAGCATAATTCAAATTGACAAATAACCAAAATTTTTACAACCAAATGATCATAACATATTTTCAGCGGCTGATTTATTTCTGATCTTAAGACTTCTGTGCTTCCACCCCACATCATCTGTCACTCATGCCTTTGGCATTACTCAGTGTTCTCAGGCAAAAAAGCAAATGACAAAGCTGTCATTATGACTACAATTTGCATCATGATGTATTATTAAGTTTTCACCCAACGTGGCTATGCAGTGACTTTAATTAACCCTCTTACTCATCTCCATTGTGAAAAGAAGACATTAGCATTTCTCTTTCTCCTCGTCCCCAGCCTCCTACCCTGTTATTCTCACCTCTCTCACAGGAGCGTCCCAGGTAGCCCGTCCCAGAGCAGTCACACACATAGCGATTCCAGCCCTCCCTGCAGATACCGTTGTGCTGGCAGGGGTTGGACAGGCACTGTTTGGGCGGCTCTCTGGAGCATGAGGGCTTCACTCCCACCGCCCTCTGGGCCTCAGCCAGCCGCCGGATGTCTTTGCTCTGCCCGTCCACAAATAGATCTCTGATGCAGCCTACATACCCGTAGTTCAACAGCGCCGTCCACACCTGAAGAAGAGGATGCCAGTGTTGAGTCATGACTACTGGATATTTGTCAAAACTCTTGCAGTGCGTGCTGCAAAACTAAATACAAACAAATAATGTTTGTATCATCACTGTACAGCTTTTATTTATAATTTCTTAATGACGTATTTTTATTTTTTACACCTTGCATAAATCAGGTATTGGGGTAATCTTTTTTTTTTTTTTTTTTTTTTTTTACAAAGCACTACATCACATTAAAAGGTATTAATCTAAAAACCAAAATTGGTTCAAACTTGGTTGTTTCATCTATAATTACTAAAACCTTTTGCTGAAAATCATTCTCTAAACACTGATTACATATCTGTGCTCCAAGACTGCAAAATGCATATGCTGCATTTTTTTAAAGTTTCGTTTAATCATTTTTTATATACCTATTATTATTGTTAACATAAAAAGTCCCCCAAATATAATTTTTTAAAAACAATTTCAATTATAGGCACGCCAGTTATTTTCTCAATTAACTGATAAAACATCAGGAAAAACAAATGAAAATTCCATGTCCATGCCAAAAGGAGAAAAAAGTATAAACAACAAAAACAAGAACATAACAATCAAATAATCTGTATATTTGGTAACATGTTTTAAACAGTAATTTTACAAGCCAAATTCACCCATTCATGCAGCTCTTTAGTCTATGCCTTACGTGTTTCTAACTTTCACATACATGCTCATACTCTGCTGGGTGCAATTTGGAGTTCAGTGTCTTTGGTAAATACACAATGTGGGCAGGAAGAGCTGGGGATCAAACCGCCGACCTTTCGATTAGCAGACACAAGTGCTCAGTAAGTTGTTGCTCAGTAAATTCACTCAGTAAGTTGTGGTCAGTAAATTAAATCACTATTGATTAAGTACTGGAGACTTACGGTCAGTTTTACCCTGGAGTTAAAATACTACCAAATTACTAACAATAAGAGGTGAAAGACAGCAAAAGAAATAAAAAAGGATATGTTAAGTCACTCTGTGCTTGACAAGGCTAGATGTTGCCAAGAACAGAGAGCACATGCTGCAAGCTAAAGAAAATTCTCCAATTGTGTTAATTTATTTGAATGCCAGAAGAAGTAAAGACATGCTGATTGCCATGGCAAATTATTTTGTAATCTGCTGGAGGAAATCAAAAACGACCTGAAACCTTGAACTATAAGAAAGCATTCAATGCAGGTGGAACCAAAATGTTTCTTTCAAACTTTTATTTTTTGCCCTCTGGTTCTTGATTTAAAATTCAAAAGATTAATTTTTCACAAGTTTTTTAAAGGCTTTGTGCCACCCCAAAATCAGCTTCATGACATTCAAACTCCCTGCTGTTTTTCACATTTCAGGACCATGGACAGCACACAGTTTTCTCCCCCAGATCACTGCCAACCATACAAGCACTATAAACAATGACTTCTTTTTAGTGCACCTCTTTAGGTCATAGCATCTATTTTAAACTTCCTCTCTGCATGGCACTTTTTTACTGTGCCCACAATGGTGTTAAAGTTGCTTCTTTGTTAGAAGTGGGACCTTGCTGTTTTGATGTATTTTAATGAACTTGTGAAACACCTCCTCCGACGCCTCCGATTCTACTGCACAAAACTTCCACTGCTTCTCGTTGGTCTGTGATGTCATGCTGTTTCCTGGGAGAAACATGTGCGTAAAACCTACACGTTTTTCAGGTTACAAGTAACAGGCTGCACACGCGTTGTTAGCAGTTCTCTCACACATTCTCATCCAGCTTTGGAATGCTGGACTTTATTGAAATTAACTTTGTCAATGTTACCAAAAAAATAAGAAAAAAATCTGTGTATTGTAAGTAGATTGCCGGCAGAATCAGACATTCTGTTAATGTAGGTAAAAAGTTTTAATATGGAGGGTTTAGGTTACTCAATATTGTCTGCAACTGCAGCACTTTACTAGAGCTGAAGTTGACATCATCTGCCAGTCCTAAACACCCACACTAACTATATTAAAACACAGGAAAAAGTGAGGAATCAAAGGTTTGATGTTTGCTGGAAATTATTTGAGCTAGAATGCTTATCATAGCACATGATAAGCACACAAACCTCTGTTGGGAAGATGAGTCCAGCGCGATCCTCAGGTAAACCTCCGAGGTACAAGGTGTCATCCAGGTCCAGGATTTCACTGTCTCCCGGGGCCGTGTATGCTGTTCTTACGCTGTTCACCGAAATGGTTCCTGAACACACCGCCAGACATCAAAACAACTTCAGTAATCGTTATGACCTTCAGCGTGAACATCCTCATCACAATCACCACTGTCATCACCAGCACCATCACTACCACCAGCACCACTATTATGAGTGCCATCATTATCATCTTTATCATCATCATCCTTGCGCCTCTCTTTGTACTCCTCCTCCTCATCACCACCACCACCACAAATCACAGCTACAATCAGAAGTAATTGAAATTCTACACAGTCCTCAGGTAGTCCCTGTGAGCTAAAAAATGCCACATTTAACATTTTTTCGCTAATAATATATTTCCTTTTGGAACAGTAACGCATGGTTGGAGCAAACAAATAGGATTCCCACTGAGAGGAAAGGCAGCTTCTACAGACCTCTGTAATTAACACAGTTTCAAGCAATAACTATATGCTCATAACAGGCTGACATATGTAAAACATCCCCATCTGTAATAGAACTGTACAGTACTGTGCAAAAGTATAAAGTCACCCCTCATTTCTTTATATTTTGCTAGGAAAATGGAAAAATAGGAGCACCAATTCATTAAAACACCTGCAAAAATGCATGGAAATAGAGTGTGTATAAGGCAAAAACAGAGCTTGTACAATTCTAATGAGTTTAAAAGTGAATTTTTGATATGACAACCTTTATTCTTCAACACAGCCTGAACTCAAAGGCAAGCTTTCTTTTAATTTCTTTAAGCAGTCTTCAGGAATAGTTCTCTGGGCTTCTTAAAGGACACTCCAAACCTCTACCATGAATGTTGGCTGCCTTTTGTAATGTTCTCAGTCAAAATGATCCCACACTGCTTCAATAAAGTTGAGGTCCAGGCTCTGGGGAGTGTTTGTTTTTGTGATCATTGTCATGCTGAAAAATGAAGCCACTGGCAATCAGGTGCTTTCCAGATGGTATTGTATGGTGGATCAAAATCTGATGGTACTTTTCAGTGTTCATAATTCCATCAATTTTAACAAAATTCCCAACATCACTGGATGAAATGCAGTCACTAACCATGACAGAGCCTCCATCAGTTACAGACACTCACTACTGTAACTCTCTCTTTTGTCAGATTACAAGTAAGAAGAGTAGAAAAGCAGATGGATCTGGCAGAAAGGCCAGATCTCTCAGGTCCTGTATCTGGATTTGTTTCCTTTTCTTTTGACATAACTGTCAGATGCTGTTCAGATGCTGTAGATGATTTGGGAATCACCTTGTTGGTGCAAAAATACTATCTTATGCCTCCCAAATTGTATTATCTTTGATATTTTTAGTTGATTACATTTAAAAACATTTGGAACAAATTATGTGTTTTTGCAACAGGCAGCTAATAATCCTAAATATCCCTAAAGATACAATTTAAAATGGGTTCTTTGCTAATTTTTCACTAAAATCTAGTGATTCATAGGCCAGTCTTAAATTGCTTAACAAAAAAACAATTCCTCTGACAGTGGTCAAGTACAATTACAAGAACTGGACTAAAAATAAATTAACAAGCAATGAATGTTCAATGAAAAACTTCGAAAAACCTTCAGAAAGCCTGGGGAAGTGTTGTTCAAATTTTGCACAGCACTCGATAGACTTACCAGAGAATCTGGGTCCTTAGCAGCAAAGTATAAAGAAATGATGGGCGGCTCAAGACTTTTGCACATAACTGTAACTGTAAAATGATTTTAAGACATTATGCAAGTATGTTTTACATACCTACTGACAGTAATTGTGACAGGAAGGAAAGCTTTAGAGCAAATGTGATTATGATGTCAAGTAACGTTAATGGGTCTACCAGTTGGATACGAAACAGACCACCAAAAGCTTTAATTTTAGTCTGAGTGTAATTATACCAGCACATGAACAATAAACTTGACAGACCTGCTGTATATGAATTGGGTTAAAATAGTCAAAATAAAACCCCTTAAAGTCAGATTCAGTAGAAACAGGTGAATTAAATATATACAGAAGGCAGATGGTTGCAAAATTGGTCATGTTAATCTGCTGCTTGCTTCAAAATGTGCACAGCTACTTATTATCTGTCAGTTCAACTTTTGCTATTAGCTTCAGACTTAAAAGAGCTGTGATTGTACCTGAGCGTCCGTCTCTCTGGAAGTCAACATGGTACCATTCTCCGTCATTGACCTTTCTGTCGATGGCCTTGGTCTTGGTGGTTCCCGAGCCCATGTCCAGCAGTAAGTACAGGTGTCCATCAAGCATCTCAATAGCAAAAAAGTCCACCTGTAGATTAACCAGAGACAGGTGTAAAAAACCCCAAACAGGAACATTTGTGCAAGCTGTGAAAATGCAAATTACAGTTGCAGGTGTGACATGAGTGCAATTCGTTCAATTTACTTCTTTTTGAATTCTCATTAATAAACTATCGAACCAATTTCTAGAAGTGCGGACTTTCGTTTGCTTAAAATCGTAATTCTGCAGCCAAAGCTCAGAATATCAGTCACGATTACAAAGTCACTGTCCTGTTAGAGAGGATGATTAAAGGTAGCCGTTTTAATGAACTGAATTTTCAGATGCAAAATCTTTGTACACATTAATGAGCGACAGGTGCGTTGGAGGAATAAACTTCATTAAAACAGCTCAATTGAACGCCCGCACGCTGTTCCACTTACTGCTCGTATACTTACTAGTGGACCATTCCACCTTCTTCATAAGTAACATCCCTTCATATCTATCTAGATAATCATTCCAACATCCAGCAGACTAAAAAGATAATAATAATATTCTACAAAAAATATTTTAAAGTTATTTAAATTCATTTATGTTCTTCATAAATGGATTTTATAGATGGCTAGATGGATTTTGTATTATTTCATCTGAATTTTGAAAAATGTATACTTTGATAATACACGCCTTCAAAACTAAAGTAACTCACATGAGCCTCTGCTGTTTGTACTTTAGTAACCCAAAATATATCTACTAAACAGCAACACTGTCATTAAAATTTATTTTAACTTTACTTACAGCCTGACAGGCCAATATACGGTTAGCCTAGAATGTTTCTTTTACCTTGACGGTTGGAGGTGTGCGCGGATCCTTGCGCTGCTGCTGCCGGGGTTTGCCGTGGCTGAAAAGCATCAGCCCATTGGGCTCTGTCGTCCTGAAGTCAAACGAGATGGATCCCGCCTTCTTCGCTGTCCACTTGCTCAGTGCCACGTAAGACTCTGGGGTGTCAAAGGTCACGGGGTCTAGCGTTGCTACACTCTCACACTTAAAGGACACCACCCCACTTACCTGGTACAGAAAACAGTCGAGTTGTTAAATTGCTGTAGTGACTATCTGGACCAGTATGGTTCCTTTGTAGTCTGAGACTGAAATAAAGCCAGATTCCAGCTGTGAAATGGCTAAAAGATAAAAGCTTGTGGCCTCTCAAATATATAATCCCATTTACATCGCTTCAGTGTGAGTCTCACGGGGCGAGACATGAGGTTGAGCTACAAAAAGGTATCTGTGTTTGAGAGGATCCAGCATTGTCTGGCTTGTTGGGACGTGCTGATTAAAGCTCATACCTTCATCTTGGGGTCTCCCTGTTTAGCCAGTCTAGACAGCTCCAACCGTACATCATTGTTCTTGTACACCACCTTGAGGGGAGAGGATTGAAAGAAAATAATGATATCTGAATGCTGCTTCACTTTTAACCAACACACATAACATTTCTGATAGAGAAATTATTAAAGTAATTCTAAATTCTTATTAGTGAGCTGGGGGAATGTATCTCTCTCGCCGTGTCTCTGTCTCACTATCCCTCCATCTGCTATCTGTTATCCAAACATTATGTACTAGCACACACAATGATGCTAGACTGTTTCCCTGTAAGTGGACACACACGTGTCAGTTCCCAGGATAACATTGGGGAAAAATGTATAAAAAGGCTCAGCAACAGTAAGATTGATTAACTTTTGAGCACACATCGATTAATGTTTAACCTATTCAAACACATTTTCTATTCAAATGTTCTGATGGTTTTTTTATATGAAAGCAAGAACCTTAAGACCAGCATCCACTCCAGGCTTCATCTTTTGAAAACTCCCATTTGTCCCTGCCACCTGCATGATTGCGTTTACATTTTCTATTTTCTGTGCTTTACTGTTTCTCTCTTTGCTTTCCCTGACACAGTCCGCTCTCTGACTCAGTGTATAGAGTGTGCTTGTGCTGAGCATTCTGATGTTGAGAGATGAGCACACACAGGCTCCGCTTTATTAATCCAGATCTCCTTCTATGACCTGTGAGCAACCAAATGCTCCTCTGCATTGGCTCTGTGTTTTAATTTTCTGCATGTCAGGTGCTATTGTGTGTGTGTGTGTTTAGGGCAAGGGGGTGACTCTTGAACACAATAAGTGCTTCAAACGGTCTTACGGTGTGGGTGTTTATGGGGAGGATTGTGCCTGTGCTGCATCCAATGCACAAAACTGTTACAGCCGTGATTGCTCATGCATATGATGATTCGCAGCATACATCTTAATTTGCTCACATGGATTATCATATCATCGTATTAAATATGTAAATGTGCCAGTGGAGGGTTCACTTTGACAGCGGCAGCCTCATTTAAACATCATCACTCTTAATGAAGCAACACAGAGTGCATTCACTACTGATACAGATAGCTCTCTGTTTGGCACATCATCTGTTGGCTTGTTTGGTTGTTTGTTTATGCCTCTGTGTGAATCTGCGTGAATGAAAGGGAGACTCAGGCAGGGTGTGTATCCGATGGGCATGAGGATGTCTTTGGGAGTTTCGTTGTATCAAGCGCTGCGTATACATACGTATGTTTATTTGCGTGCAGCAACTGTTTCAGCGGAAATATTTGGGCATATAATATTACACTACGACTGTGTTTTCTGTGCATGCATGCATGCATGTGTGCAGTGTGAGTTTTTGTTTCTGTGGTGTTGTGGCCCATTTCAAGCACAGTGGATGGATGGAGCATCTCTGTGGCGTACCTAATTAGCATGTTAGTGCTTAGTGCTGTATCTACTCCCTCAACGACACTCATCACTGATTCTCTCTGATCCTGGGGAGGGTGTGTGCGTGTGTGTGTCTGGGACTACTTGTGTGAGTCTGCCAAATGGAAGCATGTCGGTGTATGTGTGCTTTATATGATATTGTGTGTAAAAATGTTTGTGTGATGCGTGGCAGAAGAAAGAAAGGATGAGAAAAAGGAAAATCAAGGTTTCTTAAAAACTAGGGGTGCACAGAAATATGTGCAGCATGAGTTTATGAACTAGGCTGTGCAATAATTAAATGTTATCATTCATCCACTCAGAGTGTAAGAAATGATCACGTGGACTATAACAGTAGATTAATTTTAGTTTAATAATAAACTTTTTTTTTAAATGAATATTTCTTAAACCGTAGGTCAAATCGGACAAAATTAAGCACTTAGAAAGAGGTTTTACACGTACAAAGTTTTATCCTATGCAAATAATTAGTTTTTTTTTTTTTTTTAGCTTTCAAGCATGCGCCCCACCTCTTTCAGACATCCCATGAAGTTATTGCTGACTGGAGAACCAGGCAGGTCAGCGGTGCTGGGGCTTCCTCCCACGTAGAAGAAGTCATCAGAGCCCAGCATGGTGTAGTCCTCCTGTGTGTAGCCCGTGGTGGTCAGGATGCCGTCCACAGAGATGGTCACCTACACAACAAAGCACAGGGAAAGGACACGCTATATACTCACACCAAAGGCAGCGCTAAGCGCTAGCTAGGCGCTGACCAGCCAAATTAGCCCCCGTTGCTCTGGTAACCAATCTATATGCATTGTGGCAGGGAGAAGGCCTGATTGGTTTTGGGAATTGGCCACTTTGATTCGCAGCAGTTGGATCAGTGCTGGCTGTGTAGTGTAACTGAGTAGTGTCGCCTCTTGGCTTTGCTGATATAACCGGCTTCAGAAATATGTAACTATGCACTGCTAAATACCGCTCACTCCTGCAGGTAGTGATACACTCTCATTTTTCTTTTGTGCACTCTGAGAATTAAAACTGCATAATCTTCTATCTTCAGCCTATCAAGAGCAAAAAGTCTATTGTAAATTCTGTATGCGATTAATAAAGTTTTGCTGAAACCCAAAGCTTCAGGGCCACAATTGGTAGACTGTGTCTCTCTGTACCCAGACTTCAAAGGCAGTTTATTATTCTGTGACTGCATGGTAAAAAATAGACTAAACCATAGTGAGTTTGCTAAAAGGTTAGCCTTGTTTATTACAGGAAAAGCCAACTTAACCCATATCAGTGAAATTTTCCAACTTATGTTTATCGTTCATACTCTAAGCTGCTTTACGGTCTAGGCAGAAGACGCAATTTGATTTATTTCCTAATATGCTAACAAGATTTTTCCTAAATGCTTTGCCTAAAGTGACACTGGTGCTCTTACAATTTAATCAGCTCATTTTGGTGTGTAATAGCCTGTACAGAGGCTTTTAGGTGTCACTGATATCCAATCTTGTCACACTTAAGTCACCGTTAGTGGTACATTATCACTCTCTGATATTCTACAGTACATTACTGACCATGTCTGGCTGCCCATAAAGGTTGTGAGCTCTTTATTTCCCCACTACAATAAGTTCCCTCTGACTGCTGGTGCTTATCATTGCCAGGCAAACGTGCCCAGCCAGGCAGGTGTTAGTAAGTCTCCGCAGGCATCTTCGTGCTATGCAGTAAGGTGTTAGTACTATTTACTTGTTAGTAGTTGTTAGTTGTTGCACTGCTGGCAGCCACAGAAGTGTTACTTGTGTCAGGCCAAGCTGTGTTGGGTTACTGAGGTCAGGGTTCATGATTTCAATGCTGTTAGTCATTGTGATGATGTTATGTTATTGTGTTGTTAGGGTGAATTGTGATGATGGTGTTAGTTGGTTAGTTAGTGGTCTGGGGGGGGTTTGTTAGATCAGCGAGTCAGGATGACAAACACACAGATTTAATGCACACACGCACAGGTGTTAGATGGGTTACGCCTCATTCCACACACACACATAAATATACAAACATGCAGTCTGTTCCTCTCTCTGCATGCAAGCACTGGCAAAGAGGACACAATAGACAATAAAATACAAAAAAAACCCAACAACATACGACAGGATGAGTTAGAGGCACCATGGAGAACATGCAGTGGAGGATTGGTGAAAAATAAAAGAAAAAAGAATTTAAAAAAAGAAGGGAAGGAACCTCTCTATCCACTTTACGGACCAATTAGAGAGGGGAAGGGTTTTTGAGTCACGCCATGCAGGATGGGGGAAGGGGGGGCTCGTCATTTGCGTGCAGGTGAGGGATGAGCCAATCAGCGTGGGCCTACATGTCAGTCACAAAGTGATGGGGTGAAAATAAAAACAGTAGAGGTAAGGGGAGAAAGGATTTATAGAAAAAAAGTGGTTGGCAAGGAAGGTGGATGTGGGCTTTTTAAGCGTAAAAGATTACCAACCGCATTTATCCTGTTATTGGTTTAGTTTTGATGTCTATGGTTCAAAAGGAAATAGACACGGGGCAAACCCAAACTAAGAAACAATTAGAATGATATCTACCGAACAATGGAGTTTGTTTACCATAGCGTGTCCAATGCCTGAGTGCTTTGTAGGAGAGGGGGAGAAAGGAAAGCAAAAAACTGTGAACAGAACAACCTCGGGAACAAAAAAGGAAAGCTAGAAGGCCTCTGGTGAGGTTAGTAGGTTGGTTGGAGTGGTTTCGCTAGGAGAAGGGCACAGGTTAGGTTAGTAGAATGAATCATTCCATGGATGGTGGTTAGTTTCACTAGCAGGTTAGTAAAGTTAGTAGTCAAGTTAGTAGTACAGACAGGCAAACGGTAGAGGCAGGGCACAGGTAGGTTACAAGCACCTGGGTGCTAGTGACCCTGTATGTTCTCTAGTCCACTCCCTCGCTCTTTCACTCTCTCAGTCATTCACTCACTCAAACACACAATTGAAAAAGCACTCACCTAGAGCTGAGAGCAGTGCAGGTCTGCTGGTAAAGCCACTGTAAACTAAGACCAAAACCTCAGGTATTTTCTTACTACCATAGCATCACTGCAATTGGACAACAGACCACTGACCATGGTTTCTACACTGTTTAGCTTCCTTCTGCTGACTACAGTCTTTTCAGCTCCATGTGGCCCTGGAACACCTGCACTGTGGTTCATCAAAGTCAAATACAGAGCGAATCTATTTAATAAGGAGTCAGAATTAATTCTGCAACTAATAAACATCTTCATTTGGTTAATGAGTCAATTATTTCTCAGGCAAACTAAATTATTGTTTTGGCGTAGCCTTTTAGTATACACGTTTTTTTTTTTTTATCATTGCTTCTTCTGGTTTCTCTGCTTCTCGTCAGAGAATCAGTGCCACGAGATATGAGGAGTGCTGGGTTGCCTCCACCTATAGCCTGAGAACAATCCTGTACAATAAGAGACAATAAATGCAAAGTTTCTGAAAACCCCAGCTGAGGCGTTTCTATTACATGATTGGTCAGTCTAAACTTCACAAAGAAGCTAATGAAATAAAAAAAAACAAAATCACAATGTGCTCACATTTGAGAAGCTGGAACAAGTATTTTTTTCTTGACATCTTAAAATATTTTCAAATTGTGCTTTACTTCATTCTGCCATTTGCCAAGCATTTTATCACTAAAACTTCCATTCATCCTTGTTATCTTTATGTCCCTCTCTACATCACTTAAAATGTTTCTTCCCAAAAGCCTTATCAGTAACATAAATTGTCTCCTCTCCTCTCTGTTTGGTTGCTCACTCCTCCATGTCCTGTTGTTTGGTTACCTGTCTCAGGTTGCGGGTGACCTTGACGTCATGCCAAGCGTTGTCGTTGAACTTTCCGTTGACGGGCTCCACCAAAGCCTCAAAGGCCCCAGAGCCGAGGTTGATGACAAGTGACACTGCCCCATTCTTGAGCGCTAGGTTGACGTAGTCAGCTGACTTGCCGGTGTGCAGCATGAGGCCATTGCGCTGCAGTGTCTTGAAGGAGAGCGTTATTTCATCACTGCTAGACTGGATGGGGTTGGGTGACAAGTCGTAGCAAAAGTACTCTGAGCCCTTGAAGGTGGCGACGTACTCCTCGCGAGCTGAGAGGCAAAGGGAGAGGAGGAAGAGGGAGAAGAGGAGGAAACAGAAGCATGGAACCATTACGTTGTTGCCAAAGCATTATCATAATGAGTGGCACATTTTCCAAGCTATGTTGCTTCTTCCCACACTGCTCTTCACAAAATGCTCAAAGATGATAAAATGGTGGGTGTTCATCAGAGCCAGCTGAGTAAAACAAAGCTCAGCTGGGCTTGGTTAAATTTGATTCGGATATGCAGTACAAAACATATTGTTTAAGATGCTGAAAATGCTGTTATTGTCAAGCAAAGCCTCACTGATGCCAGCACTTGGAAGAAACACTTCCTTCCATACCTCTAATTGTACCACAGAGTGGTGTGTAAACAAGCTTTGATCATTCATGTGGGTTAGAGATTAAACAGTGTGGATGTGAGGGAGACAGTCGTGAGTCTGTAGCATTCCAAACTGGTTATGAAACCTGCCATCCTCTCTTTTGAGAGAACAGCTGTGCTGGCAGTCTAAAGTGATGTGGTCTTGTTTGACAACATGGCTCCTTTCATGATGTTTGTTAAATGCCAGAAATGTGTATGTGTCTGCGTATGTATGTGTGGTGGCAGCAAAGGTTAGGGAAGTTTTAAAAGTGAATGGCAAAAACCGACGATGAAGATGGAGAAGAGCAGCCTGCAAGCATAATGGCAGCCAAAGCAGGCAGGAGTGGCCAATTAGAATTCAGTAACAGGCAGACAGCCAGTAGCAACTTACCTTGCACACCCTTAGTGACCCACAAGGACACTAGACCAAGGTTTTACAATCCATCATACTTAAGCTCGCATTCACTTATCTGCTCTCACACCTACACACACTACTCTATACGCAAGCCAGCAGCAGAACAAATATGCACACCTACGCACACATCCGCAAAAATGATCATACTATTGTGCTGCCATAGACAAGTAGGGGCGACATTATCTGTCTCTTCACCCCCCCCACCTTCAAAAACATCACCCTTCCTCTGCATCTGCTCCAGCGTTCTCCTCAACACCATCCCTATATCTCTCACACCTCCCTCCTGGCCTCATGCCACCATTCCTCTCCTCACATCTCACTGGCCTCTTTTTCTCTGCTCTGTGGAGCCTCTGGCATAACCACCATCTTGTAGTTCACAATGACGAGGGGAACAGAGGAGGATTTAGCACACGCTAGGTGAAGCTGGAGCAGGAGAGACACTTGGTGAGGAACCGCTGGAGAGGAGAAGAGGGGGGAAAAGATTGCCATATAATGAATAGAGTGAAGTGTAATAGGTTATTAAGGTAGTGAGAGGCAGAGAGAGGAGTGTTGAAATGAATCGGCCGCACTTGAGTGAATATAACACAGAGAGAATAATGAGAAGGAAAAAGTGAGAATATATCACAATTCAAAGGCCAATTGTGGCAAATTGTCTTTCTTTGCTTTTGTTGCATGAAAAAAAAAAATCCAAAGTGTGAATGCCAATATATGAGTGAGAAACAACACATTGTGTTGTGTGATTCCTTCCCTCCCAGCATGTTAATTAAGAGTATGTGTCTGCATGCCTCAAAGAGAAAAAGAAAAACTGCGTGCGAGTTCGCGTTCAAGCGTTTGAAAGTGTAGACAACTATATGCTTTTTATGTGTGCATGAAATGTGCGGGGGTGTGGGTGGGTGCTGGTCTCTGTAAATATTGGTGTATTGCTGTCAGAAAAGCTATTACCAACTCAGGGCCTCAGGCTAGTCTTTACTGAGAGGAGCGAAGAAAAAGGAGACCCCCACACACAAACGTACACAGAAAGACCAGCCACAAATGTTAACACAATCACACATACTCACTCACTCTCTCTCACACACACACAAAAACGGAGCCAAATGTAGATGAGGTGGCAGAGCGAGAAGGGGTGGGTGCGTGTTGTTCACAATGAGAACACACGCAGCCGTCCGGCAGCATTGTAGCGGTAATTTACAGAGGTGCCATTAGGTTTCAGTGTGGTGCTCCACCATTCTGTTGCTAATTTACAGACACGTCATTAGAGCAGACAGGAGCACATAAAGCATCTCTGCATCGATCTGGAAGCTCTGGCCCACAAACGCTCACTCCTTGTTCTATTACATCACATGCACAACAGACGTGCGCACACACAGTCAGACAGGAAAATGCATATTGGGTGACACAAACACAAGGAAGATGTGCGTGCGTGTGTTCGCTGTGAAGACACACCTAAAACACACAGAGACGCGCACGCTCTCAAGTGGGCAGGTTGGAGTGGATCTGCTGTAGCTCAGATTAATGGAGTGAGTCAGTATTAGCTCAGAGTAAACAGTGAGACAGACACTGACATACACACCACATGTCACACTTCATCCTGTGGAAAGCACTGTCGATCAAAACAAGCGAGTCGGAGAACAGAGGAATACAGTGAACGAGGGAGAAACAGTCAAATGAAGGGAAAAGCAAAGGAGAGCCCAAGAATGAGAATTATAAAAATGTTCCTGTGGAGAATTTAAGTACTTTACATTTATTTCTTTTTATTTGTTTAAGTTTGGTATACGGCTGGGCCATATACCCTAAATTTTTTATTATATCTGAAAATACTATTGTTATTGTGATATCATTACTATAGCAACATAACACAAACTAGCCCAGGCACATCAGAGCACAAGAGCACCATGTCATAATTTAGCTGTTTTAATAACCTTCAATCATGAGCATTGCTTTTGTAGAATATGCAAGAAAATGTTTCCCTCCAAAAGGTGAAAACGACTTGTTTCACCACTTGATGCAAAAACAAATTGTCGAGTATAACCAGGCTACAAGTAGGAGATACTAGCATTTGGTGATTGGAGGTCAACCCAGATATAGGCGCATGACTCCATATGTGTTGTTGGCGCGCTGAATGGTTGTGCTGGGTATTTGCACTTGCTAGTTCATAGCTAGCTGCACTCCACATGACAGGTAGGTCACATGGAGTGGATGGAAATTTTAAGCAGCTGGTTTAAAAAGCTTGACCCAAGACACAACCCATCCCAGGTAGAAAATATTTTCCAGTTTTATTATCTGATAATATTTGTGCGGCTTTTGAAAAGTTACAAGGTCAAGTTACTTTAGTTACCGTTCAATAAAAGTGTTAAGATACCTGCTTAACATAAACTAGCAAAGCCACTTAAGTTATCTGGTGTCACTTAATGTACTGCTGGGTCACCGCTGTTGCACTATAACGATGTTGCTACTGTTGGCTCTTTGGTTCAGTGGATTCAATTGAAAAAAGGATGGAAAAATACTCTTCATTAACTTGCACTTAAATACAGGTTGCTAGCATCAATAAAACTTATAGTAATTTTTTCTATATTGTCAAAAATACTGAAACTTTTTCATGAAATATTGTGATATCATTTTGTGGCTATATCGCTCACCCCTACTGTGGGAATTGTTTCTCGTGGGCTGCGTGTTTGAACAGCTAAGCTAAGCTTAACTTTAGCTCTGAGCTTAACTATAGCTTTTTGCAATAGTGGTCCTAAATTATACCTGATTAAAGCGAATGAATAGAAGAAAGGAAAAGAAAACTCTTTAAAGTTAATTAGCTTTGGGTAACTTTAAAGCTAATTAAAGGATATTTCTGAGGAACACTGTAAAAATTGTTTTTATATCCATTCTTCTTGTTTTTTTTAGTCGAAAAAAATTAATTGGCTGTTCATTGTTACCAAATACCAAACATTTGCTGGCCTAAACTTCTAAAATGTTCTATTCTTTGGGTCATATAAATACGTTGGGATTTTACACTACTGAATTTACAAATTTAATTATCAGGAGATTTCTTTTCTTGGGTACTGGGAAGCTGTTAAATGCATTTATTTACTATTTTATTTGCCACTTCATAAAATAAGTGGTTGTATCAACAATTTTTTTGAGCTAAAAACAAAGCAGGCTCTCTTTTGAATTCCTCCAGCTGTGAGCACTGGAGAGACACAGAGCTGTGAAACTTCACGTGTGTGTAAGTAATTCACACAAGCCAACTGTTGGTAGACAGATCCAACAATTATTTTTAATTTCATCTTTTAACACTCAATGATCAATAAAATAAAAAAACACCAAGGATGCAGCACTGCTGGGGTTTGTAACATGTTGAAATATGCAGCAACTGAACAGCAAACTATTGAAAAAATATGCTCTAATGAAGGTCAGTAGGCTAAAACACTTTTCCTGAAGTGTCTTTTTACCAGGAAAAATACAACTGAATCAAAAACAGCTTCCTCCACTGCACCTCGGTGACTAATCAAATCTTCTTTTGGCTGCTCCCTTTAGGGGTCACTATAGCAAATGATCTATTTCTCTTCCCTCGCACCCTATCTGTTACAATGTCTCCTGTCACACTAAAGCTCCAGATATTGTAGTACCTACATTTTAAAGTCCCTAGTCTCACCTCTACACTCCCAGTTTTCCTTCTGTCTTGCTGCCTCCAAACACACCTTCTCACTGTGTTCCTCCTCAGTAGCAAAGTTTTCACTGGTAACCTAGTAACTAGTGATTGTTGTTAGCCTGGCTCTCGTTTGCTCTGGTTTGAAAATCTTATTGTTCATGTTTAATTTGAACAAAGATTATACACTGGGTGCCCTTCCTGATGCAATCCTCCCTGTTAATCCAGACTTGGACAGGGCGCTAGGAATAATCTGGTTTATGGGCCCCGTGGTTGGCTCAAATACTTTGAAAAAAATAAACAAAGAAAATGTTCTGCAGCTTACCAAAATATGCTTTTCTCAAATCTTGATCTAACTAATGGTGTAATGAGACCACTGCAATTACATAAAGAGTCTATGCACCTTAAAACAAATTTACACAAGGCGACAAGCATAAAACTTCACTAAAAAAAAACATGCACTTGCCACTGTTATGCAAAAGCCTATCAGCTGAGATTCTCCCATCATCTGTCAGCACTGACAATTAGAAGAGGAAGACAGGCTTTTTTATTGCATTTTCAATTACTCCACTTTCATACAGAGAGAAAGAAAGAACAAAAAACGGGTGACGGTTTGGAGAAAACTGAGCGACTTCCTGGTAAGCTGTGAAAATATGTCACTATTAATTGATTCCAGCTATCAGTTGAACCTTTAAAGTAAGTCTTTCTACCGCTGGCTGTCAGGGGTGAATATATGTGGGTTCCAAAATGGTCCAAAACACACTCCAGTGACTGCATTTGCAGAAGGAGAGGTCTGTCTAGGAACAGGATAATATGAAAGGAACTTGTACAAAATAATGAAGCGAACTTTGAAGGCTATGCAAGGATTGGGAATAAGCATAAATGTAAAGATGGAAGGTGATTGGCATTAGTCCTTGAAGGCTATCGTTAAGCTACTGCTCTAATGAATAAAGCAGTCCGTGGGGAGGCGAGGGGGGAGAGAGGGAGCGAGAATAACTGATCTGATGGTTGCTGCTTCAGAGACCAGCTGCAGCTGTACCGCCCTTCCAATGATCAAACACACATCAGTTGGATGTTTCTGTGTGTTTGCGTTCTCATGGCGAGTGTGTGTTGCGTTTTTCTGCTCATGTGTGTCCTCAGCGTTTCGCACACTAATTTGTCATTTCCATGGCAACCCACTGTTACAGGGGCTACACCAAATATGAATGTGTTTGTGCATGCATGTGTTTCAGAGAAAGAAACAGAGAGAGGGGGGAGAGACAGGAAGAGAGATGGAGAAGGAGGGCGAGAGAGAGAAAGAGTGATTGAGTGAACAGTACATTATCATGGACAGCTGTACTGAATCAAAATGGCGGATGGAGGCTGGGAGCACGTCGGGGGAGCCTACATTATACAGCACCTGATAGAGGGAGCAGGATGGAAAGAAGCAGGGAAAGAGGAAGATGCATTGGAGAATTTGAAAGGAGAAGGAATAAAAAAGAGGGAGCAGGAGACTCATTGAGATGGGCAATGCAGAATGGAAGAGAAGAGAGAATAAGGTAGAAGGAAAGAAAGACGAGACAAGGAAAGGGAGTGGCAGAGAAGGGGGGATGGATGGCTAGAGAGAGGTAAAGACAGAAAAATGCTGGTGTATCTAAATCCTAGTGTAGCAAGCCTCAATCATGGCAGCCCTGTCATTCTGAAGATAGCACGCTGCAGTTCCCTTGCACCTCGTTTTTAGCCCACCATGCAGTTCTGCTATCAGCTCCTCTCAGACTGTCCACACATGCAAATACACATGCACACACACACACACGCAGCATAAACTCAAGCATCCTGCACGAAGGCATCCCTTCTTAATAACAGACAGGTGGATTAACTATACACTCGTACACTATACAGATAGATGACCAGCATTGGAAATGTATGTAAATGTATGCTAACATATGCATAGTTTCCATATTAAGTTAAAGTGTGAGAATTCATACAGTCGAGTTCACTAAAGGCTGCAAATGCCGTTTCCATCTCTATTCGGTGATATACAGCATCTGGCTTTGAAAGCGATTGGGCTATCACATCACAGCCAAGGGAGCAATACTGTAGAGGAGGATATTACTGTCAGGACACAAGTGACAGATTGCTCGTCTGCAATGTTGATGTCTTATTTCTTTTTTGTTGTTGTTGTTAAATTGAAAGCATTTATTCCCAGTATGAAATATGCACTTTAAAAAATGCTACACCAGCATAGAAAAATACCATACTGACCTAAAAGTGAAGAATAGTGCAGAAACTGTGATTGAGTTGAAAAATCACCAACAATATAGACACCTGTCTGAATGGTTTCTTCTAAATGCTTGTCATTTGTTGCAAATCTTTGATGATAGGAAGGATTTATATAACTTCTGCAATAGCAGGAATGTAAGACTCACAGGACTGCTAATTAATCTAGTAATGCTGTGATCATTTTTTTTTATGTTATGTCATGTTTACACTTTTTGTTCTTCTGGATATGCAGGGTGGTTTCAAGTGCTTATGTATTTTTGTGCAAGTGCTGTGGGTGCATGATGTAACTAAAGATTAAATAGATCTCCTTTAGCTTTGTATACTATATTAAGTTGGAAGTGGCTCCATAGTGTAGTGGTTTACACTTTTGCCTAACAAGCAAACGATCACCCAGTTCATTTCTGGCAGGAGAAAGAAGTGAAGGGCATCCAGCATCAATGTAAAGATGGAAAGTGATTGGCATTAGACGATGAAGGCTATCATTAAGCACCTGCTCCAATGAATAAAACAGGCTGTGGCCTGTTGTGAATAAGGGAGTTAA
This sequence comes from Oreochromis niloticus, assembly GCF_001858045.2. Taxonomy (NCBI): domain Eukaryota; kingdom Metazoa; phylum Chordata; class Actinopteri; order Cichliformes; family Cichlidae; genus Oreochromis; species Oreochromis niloticus. The sequence continues at coordinate 10,761,777 of NC_031973.2, forward strand.
TACTGCATTAAGTTGGCTTTTTTTAACCTTAAGTACAACACTCAAACAAGTCAGCACAATTCACTCATTTCAGGTTGAATTTTCACACTATTTTAAGTAAAGCCAACTCTTTTTTGTTGCAGTGATTCACTGACTTGAAAAAATCAGCTGCAACTGAAACCAGGTGTTATTTACATAATCATGATCATCAATCATAAGGATTTTTAGAAATGTTCTAACAGTGAACAGCAGCATTTTATAACTTTTGAGAATAAATAAACTTTTGCATTCTTTCGTGGCTGGCGTGGATTGAAGACACAATTTATGTGATAATGTTGGTGCTGCAATTTCAATGACAGGTCAATGCAGAAGCCCGGAGATTTATAGATTATACAGATGTGGATGTTGCAAAAACTTAAAAAGACTTTTTGGAGAACGCTTTGAAAGAAACGCCACAATTGCTTTACTGCCAGTTTTGACTTCTTGTCCTATACCAGCACTGATCAGGGGTTTTGTCTGAGTGGTGACACCAGTCTTTCAGAATACTCCAGCAAGTCTGGCACACCTTTACTGTTAATCATAATCAGTGACAGGGCTGTAGGGACAAACTTGCCTTTGGTTGTTTTATGTTCTAGCTTCTGTGAAGCACTTTGTGATTTTATCTTGAAAGGTGCTATATAAATAAAATTGTACTTCACCAATTAGCTCACAACACAACTATTGAGGTCAAAGGTCAAAACTTAAGGTTTAGCCAATCCTGTGAGTCGGTCATTGGGTACTAGTGCAAAGCTAATAAAAAGTCAAAATGTCTTCATAAAATAAATTATAGTTTTGAGAATGCATTATAATAAATTCAATAACTCTTGGAATTTTTATCTTTATGCTACCAAAGCCTACTTAACTATGATTGGTTAAGAAAACCCAAGCTTAATCTGGACCTTAATCTAACAAATCCCCAAAATCTTCCCCACCATCAGTTTATGTAAATTCGCATTCAGGTGTATGTCTATAGAGATTATCGTTTACGATTATTCATTAATTGATTCCCTGGATGAATGATGGCTTTCTGTTGATTAAGAACTCCATTAATTAGCTCTGATCGAATAATTGAAAAGAAGAGCAGCACATTAAACAGCACTGAAAAGAATCATTATGAGCAGTCCTTTTGTCAACAAAGAATTAAATCTGTAAGAAGATATGAGTCTCCGTGAGTCCCATGTAGTGTATTTAAAACTTATTTAGAATATTAAAAACAAAGGACTGCTTGATTGCCTTTGCTTAATAAACAGCAAATCATCCACGCACCATCCATTAGCAATGAATGGGGGATGGATGGTTTGCTGTTTATCAAACAGAACTGTTACACTAGCGTTTTCATCAGTCAACGTGGTGGAGTGAGCCAATTAAAAGGTCTGAACCCACGGCTGGCGCCACTGTGGAGCCAGACGTTTTTTATAGGGGTGGCCAGTGTCAAACCAAACGCCGGGGTGCCACAGGAATGGATGACTCGGTTTTATTGCTATGTGTTAAATTAATGTAGCCTAAATAGTCTTTTGTCTTTTCTTTTTCAGGCATTACTTCAATGAAGAAGTGCGCTATAGGAGCTTGTGTAAGATATTTATCTTTAATTGTTGATAACGATAAGGCTCATAACATAATTGCCATTTGCATGTGTCAGAGAAACACTTAGATGGTCAGAAGTTATTAGATGTATTAACAGTTCTACATGCAGCCCCCCACCAGGCTTTGTCATTAGTTGCGCAAGGTGGTCCGAGGGCTGGCCATGCCTTCCCCAGACAACCTCTTGGACAAGCACTGTCCTATCCCAGCTGACACTGTTGAACAGCCGAGGTAAAACCTGGACAGCATCCACCCTAGACAAGGTCCATCTCAGGACTATAAATCATATTAAATTTAACAATGTTTTTGAGAAGATACAATTATTTAAGTGAATTTCTTTGAGATAGAAATAGAAGAAGTAGAGCATAACAAATATAATACCGTACATCAGTAATCCTTTTCAATTTCCATTTTAAGAAAAAACTATGAACAGCACACTTTTTGCCATTATGTTCAGTCCTTTATTTCTTGTCCCTTTTTGTTCCTTTTATCTGTGTTCATCTCTCTCTCTCTCTCTCTGTCTTGCTCAAATTTGGCCTTCTCTCTGGTACCCAGGGAAACTGGCTTGTTTCCATGACAATGTCTTCAGGCAGAACAGTGTATTTGTCTTAAGCTGGATAAGATCAGAGTCAGTTTCATCCCTTTTAGACACACTCACACCGGCATGCAGACAAACACATACAGTACATACAACATGGCACATATGCACGGTAGAGTAGAAGAGCACCAGAATTAGAAAAATGTGTAAAAAGCAGACAATTGGCAACATTTAGACAGCTTGTAGATCCACACACATGCTTTAACATCACACACACACACACACCTAATGAAACCCTCTTGTGGCATGTTGTTAACAAATAACAAGCACATAAAGAGCTCTTTTCATAAAGGTAATGTGATGGGTTTTTAATGAACACTGTGGCTATTTTAATTGTCATAGTTACGCCAGACAAGTGCCACAAGTAAATGAGTGTTTGTGTATGCATGCACGATTCCTTTGAGTGTGCGTATGCTCGTTCATGTGTCGTTTTGGCAAAAAGCGAAGAAATGAACTTCAAATGCCAGATGGGGTAGTGAAGTGAATCGCCAATTGGGCCGCTACTCTCGGTTCCCACCCAGACACAATGGAAATTGCTAAGACAAGTAAGAAACAATTGGAGCACCAAGTACCCTGTTTCTTTCTCTTTCTTTCTAAAAATGGAGTGTGTGTGTCTGAGTGTGCGTGTTCGATGAGGTACGTGCATCACTGATGAATACCATGCCGGCTGATGCGAGGCTCTGTCAAGTCGGGGAGCCCAAGGAGAGATGCAGCACTCCTGCTGAGAAACGCTGCAGTCTTATCTCCCTTCCTGTCTCCCCGTGCGTCGCCGACCTTCTCTTTCCACCTCTCTTTTCCCACTTTCTGAATGCGCTCCTATCTTTCGTCACCATCACTTTTCTGCACTCCTTTACCCTATCCCATCCACCCGTCCTCCCACCCTTCCTTACATACTCATTGCCAGCCTCCGCTCTATCTTTCCCCTTCATCCTCTGCAAATGGAGAGTCCGTTTGATGTCTTTATTTTTAGGCCATCATAGGGTGCTTCGGCTTTGCGTGTTCCCTATTAGCGTTGCGGTGAATGCTAAAAAATGTAAATGTGTACGCTTGCTAACGAGCTGGTAATTGCATATAATTACCAGTAAAAGTATACATTTAGCAGTGGGATTGCAGCACATTTCCCATGTTGAATTCAGTAACTGCATCTCCCTGATAATGTGGGGGCTGAGCTCTGTATGTGGTGCTGTGACTTTCATTACAAGAACTGCATGGGTGTTAAGCATTAATGAGTGTTGTAGTACAGTAGTGTAATGGGTGTTAGTAGTGGAGAGTAGAGGCAGAATTAGTCCCATTAGTGGAGAGTTTATATCTGGGATAATTGTCAATTTTCCAATAAAAACTTTGCTGCAATTGCTTTACCATTGCTGATTGCTAGAGGGCGCACAGTTTCTTTTTTCACAGCTCAAGATGAGGCCATCAGGAAACAAAATCATGCCAGTCAGTAAGGCAGGCAGCCAATCATCAGATTCTTGCCTTCTAACACCAAGCATCTCTCTCTCTCACCTCGAGTTGGAGGCTGCTCACTTGCCCGTCTTGTTAATTATGTAAGCCTTACAACATCAGCAGCTAATGTGCGTCTGATGAGTATCTTTCATTCATTGTACTTTGCTAGGATTAGCCGCAGGAACAGAAATCAGGCCAACGCAAACAATAACTGAGTGAATTTACATTTTTGAGTTGATACTTGTTCACTGTACCTACAAGCATAAACGCAGGGCCTGTTCTTTCACTGCTTCCTGACAGCGCTGAGACTAACTAATATTTTTGCAGATGATTAATTTGCTGATTAATCATTTTAAAATGTCATAATATGGTGGAAAATACTCACCACGGGAGTAAAATGTCAACAATGGATCAATGAGCCTAAACCAAAACATATTGTGTTTAACTAGGCTAATTAACCTGAAATTAATCTCCAATCTTGGTAATGTTTTTGTTTAATTATACTAACAGTAATGCCATGGGGTTTGTATATACTTTGCTTTGTCATACATGTGAGTAAACTGAATATTTTGAAGTTTTTCACTGTTGGTCAGACAAATCCAAGACATCAACTTGGGCTGTAAAACATTTCTATTTTTTTCATTTAACGTAACGGGTAAAAAAAGACACTTAAAAATAGAAAATAGATAAAAATAGAAGCCCCACCAATTGGTCGAGGTTAATGGCTACACTACACATTCGTTCTATAATATTGTCATGTATAGTTCCCTTAGATGGCTTTTGCTGAGACTTGGCATGATATAAATAAAAGTGCACTGCACCAGAATCTGTTGATCAAAAAACTAACTTGCCAATTAATCAATAAGTAATCATTATCTGTAGACCTAAATTATTTAAAACTAAAAAGGAAGGCATTTTGCTAAGAGCAACACATCATTTATCAATAATTTAAACTGCTGCTGATTAATCTTCTGATGAGGGGTGAAGCATTTCAACAGTACCACCTAAAATAACAGAGTAAGATGAGAGTGTGCTGAGAAATTATACAAGCGTAATTAGACTAACAAAAATATGTATTTAAATTTTGTTTCAGTGGGCCTGTAGTTTATTAAAAAATAATCAGCCCTTGTATGATTTATTATTAGGGCTGTTGGTGGTGATGAGTAAGAGGTAGGAGACATGCTGTACTTTGCTGGTACTGACTGGTTCCTCTTGTCTTGGCGTCTGCTACCACTCCCAACCCCACATATGGTGGAGTCAGCACGGAGCTCGTCCACTGCGTTTGTGTATGTGCTTGTGTGTGTACATGTGTGCTTTCTTTTTTTCGTTCTTCCGAAAAAGCGCATTTATCCATGAAAGAACAAAAGGGGGTGGAGAGGCGGGGGGAAAACGCACAAAAGAGACAATTTAAAAAGAAACCCAAAGAGTGTGATATTGGACATGTGTGTGCACAGCCAGGAGTGTGCGTCCATCTGCGTGTTTTTACCATAAGACAATGTGTTAAAATGAGCCGCTTTGATTGCCGACGCTTTATGAGTCACAAGTGATGACTCACAATCCACCTCCCCTGAACATGCACCCATGCACTCACACAAGACACTCACTAACATACAGACAAACACACCTCGCTCTCCACTGCCTTCATCCACTGACCGTGAAGAATATGTGCAGGCAGCCTTACTCATGCATATTTACACTGAACACATACTCACTCACCTACTCAGCGGGCACTCTCTAAAGGTTATGGTGTGTGAGTGTGCGTCTGTTTGTCCGTCCGTTCACGTGCACACATCTTTAAAGGTCACTTCAAGTGAGGCTGACCACTTGTCTGTGTAGCGTATAGATTGTTGGATTGATATCGAGAACACTTGGACATGCAGACAAACAACCATTATTAACTAGGCAGCCCGCTTCAGAGCTCGAAGAACATACAAATATCATAAACAAGCATAGCTGCCAATTATGACCAAGAGCCACTCGTCAATCCTATTCAGAATCTACAATCATTCATTCACCCAGAACCCTTCACGGTCTATTCTTGGAGAGACAGAGAGAAAAGAAAAGGGCAAAATCTGCTACTTGGCTTTAAGCACATTTTCTATCCAGATTATTGCTGCTCAATACTTTTCATGAAAAAAATCCATTTCCCCCCTCTTCCTTTGGCTGCTCGATACTTATGAAAATCCAATTTGGCTCCCTCCTTTCTTTCTTCCCTCCACAATTCGTGCATTTTCACCCACTCAAAGTGATTAGTGATCTGTGGGTATCATTTCCAGGGAGAATGATAACTGTGTTTTATGGAGGAGGGGAAAGGTCCAGCGCTCCCCATCAGGGCTGATCTCCCTTGGTGAATGACTGGGCTGGGAGGGCAGACAGGAGCACCGCTGTCCCTTTGCAGATACAGGCAGTTGCTCTACATCACAGGAGAAAAGACGACTCACTTTATCTCTCCCTCGCTTCCTATTTCCCTCTCTGCTCCCTCTATCATTCATTCCTTTAGCTGTTCTCTCACAGGCACGGTCTCTTTTTCTCAATTTCTCCTGCCCACACACACAAACGCACACGCACTCACACACACACACATATGCTATATATCTTTCTAAGACACCCCTCCCCACACCAATCCACCCCCTCAAAGAAACTCATTTCAGCTTTGCAGGCTCCTCAAAAAGCCTCTTTACGCTGAGCTAACCTAAGCTAGGCTTCGTCTGCACCATTTGACAGCCTTTACATCTCAGTATGCAGAGCAAAAACACACTCGCGCAAACACACGCGCAGCCTTTTCATGTGTACAGTGTCTGAAAGAGACTTCAAAGGTTTAAAAAATAAATAAGAGAAACAGTTTTACTTTTTAGCCTATCACAATCCAAACATCCGTAATAGCGAGGGCATCCACTATACACAAATACACTGAATACATTGTGTAATAATGCTGGAAACATATGTTAATACATGTTGGTCCTTAAGTAGGTGATTTAAAATGCTGAGCATAAGCCAGATGAAGCCATTAAATTTTCACTGCCACCTGGATGATTCACGGCAGACATTTTAAGGCAGAAACTTCAGCAATGTGAGTTTACTTAGCAATCAAAACACAGAAAAAAAGCCCAGATAGAAATATACTTGTCATAATAGAAATGTCTTACATGATAGATGTTTGGAGACATCATTTGTTCTCTTCAAGATATTTCTATCCGCTAGCTAGGATGAACATTTCATTAAATGGCACATTTCAGCGAATGCACGGCAGCCCTGTCACAATGGGAGACAGCCGTCATCACATCGTCTCTCTCATCCAATCAAAGAGCACAATAGACGCAGATCAGCCTGTCACGATCAGGCCTGTCTTCATGTGGGCCAATCAGTGTATTCATCAGCGTCATGCAGAGCCGACCGATCGAGCAGCACCTACCTTCAGATTTTCAAAAGCACGGTAGGCTCGAGCTTCTATTCAGTCGCACGCATGCAGGCAAAAGTAACAGCACGCTCACGCACGCATACGCACACACTCATGCGTCAACACCTTACCTTACCAAAAATGAAATATTCCAATTTAACAGCAACCGCACATAAGAATTTGAAGCTGAACAGCTCTAAAGGTCTGAAATTACCATACATTCAAGAGCTTGTCAATTCATTCAACTTCAAAACCATCCAGAATAGCTCATTAGCCATAGATACATGAAAAAGTATGGGAGGTACCTCTGAGCTTTCCTAAAATCACAAAGGGTGGTGTCCCACACAGAGTGTAAGAGGGCAGGAACAAAGAAGGAGAAGGAGAAGGGGGGTGGGGCAAGAAGAAAAGAGGTGGCAGTGTGAGTTTTTTGGTCATCAGTGAAAAGTTTTCAAGCAGACCAGTGGCACTTGTTTTTGGGGATGTCTTCAAAAACACTGGACAACTTGGGTTTTGAGGTGTAGCAGCAATGCTTTCATATGCTGCAGGAACATCTGTTCAGAATCACATGCGCTCGCCAACGTATTAACGGGAGCCCATGTGAGCACCGGCAACGGCAGAGCGAGACATGCTGGAAGCAGATGAAAAGCCATGGAGGAGTGCGGATGTGCGTTTCTCTGAAAGCTGCCAGTCACTGATTCAAACCCTGTTGTAAGAGCACACATGCACATGTATGGCTACATCGTACACTCACACATTCAGCACTCACATCCCTCTCCGTCAAACTCTTACACACAGATGAGAGAAAATGAAATGAGGTGAATAGTAAAGACCAAATCAAACCATCCATGTTGTCAGTCGGTCAGTCGGCCCATAGATCCATCTCCATGACCTGGAGCCCTGCCAAGTCTAATCCAACCAAGCGCCGAAGCAGCAGCCATCTACACCCTCCCGTTACTCCAGCCTTGACTACTGAATATATATCTTAGAAGAAGTTTCTCTCAGGTTCATCACTTAACACCTAAAATAATCTTCAAAGGCATATTTCAGGTCTAACTGTTTCAGCAAATTGCATTCGTTTCAGCTTAAATTAAAACTCTGGACTGTTTAACGTCTTAATTACGGAGAAAAAACTGACCTTCGTTCAGTGCCTAGAGAGACAACTTTCTTCGGCGCCAGGTGGCGATGAGGTGGGGGAGGGATACAAGGAGTGTTGGAGGAGTGTAGGGGGAGTTAAGAGGTAAGGGGAAGGGGAGGGTGATGGTATAGCAGAGGACAACAGGAAGTGAGGTAAGAGGAGGCCATACCTTGGTCGCCAATCATCAGGTGTGCCAGACCTTAAAGGAAGACAAGAGCACAGTCAGCACAGTAAAGGATCATGGGGTGTGTGTGTGCGCATGTATGTGCTTTTGTGATACAGGAGTTTGTCAATGGCATGCTGGTGAAGGCTAAATTTCTCTGTGCCGGTGTGTGTTTCTGTGAGTGCATGAGTCATCTAAATTATACAAAATGTCTCTAAAAAAAAAAAAACCAACCCTCGCTTTGAAGACACTTACTTATCCTAGGCACCGATCCTACGCACAAACAGGTATGAACACAGACGTTTGCACATAGCCATAAACTAGGTCGTACACTTTACAGTATTTGCGCGTCTACATAACCTCGAGGCAAGAGCCACTTCAGATGATTGCGCATGAGATGTAGTACTTACCAGATATCAGCATCCAACCCCTACATACCCACACAGACCAACATATATCTAGGCTGGTTACCTTTTTTTAACCTGGCTATCTATTACTAATCTATTTCCATAACAGAAAATGTGCTGAGTGAGAGATGAAGGTAATACTGACATGGAAAAGATGTGAAAGTGAGAAGAGGAATGATGACAAAGAAAAGATGATGATGATGATTAAGAGTTTAGTGAAGAGCAAGAAAGGTGTCAATTAGAAAAAGAAGCGAGAAGAATGAGGAAAAGTTTGAACAAAGAGGAGGATATTGAGAGAGATAGATAGATAGATAGATAGATAGATAGATAGATAGATAGATAGATAGATAGATAGATAGATAGATAGATAGATAGATAGATAGATAGATAGATAGATAGATAGATAGATAGTACAACCTACCTGGAGTGTAGCTGTGCTCTGGAAAGGTGTCGCGGCCGGCCGAGGAGAGAGAGAGACAGACATTCATTAACATGCATGCTCAGCCCTTGGGTTACCATGGCTACTTACTGTACATGCACACCTGTCCGGGGTTACCGCGGCAACACACATGCAAAAGTCCACGCACGGACACAATGGATACCATGCTGCACTGGTAGCCAAAATTGAGATTTATCTATACATACAGATGAACAGTCTCTCTACGACTCCACGCGGGTACAAATACACATATCTAAGTGCGTAAACAAACACACGCCCACCCACACTTGTAGGGTACACAGGGGTGGAGGTAGGGGTATTGAGGTAGAGGGGTGGGGAGGGGGTGTTGGTGTAAATATACAGTCCTACCTGTAGGTTTGGATTCAAGAGCCATTTACCCCATAACTTACCTTGTAGCTGCTTCCTCTCCCCGGAGCCCCCCGACAGATAGCATGCAACACACACTTTCAATCTCGCAATCTCTCCCACATCCTCTTTACCTCTCTCCCCTCCTTCTCTCTCTCGCTTTCTCTCTCCCTCTCTCTCTCTCTCTCTCTCACACACACACACACACACACACACACACACACACACACACACATACACACTCACACTAACGTCGACTATGGCAGTAATAATGATGTGAAATAGCAGGGTAAACATGTAGGGATGGATTAGCAGTGCAGGAAGACAAGGGGCATGCATGGTCCAATACTGGGACAGAGTGTGTGTGTCTGTGTGCTTGTGTGTGCAATAAACTTTGGGTGCCTGTGTGTGGATGTGTGAGTCTTGAGCTTTGTGTTCATGTGAGTGTTTCCTTGCCTCTGCCCTTGTGCCGGTAGCATGGCAGAAACAGGTGGAACCATTAGCATGCTAACAGCGATTTGCCCTCAAGGACAATGCAAGCCAGGCCAGGCCTAACAAGCCAGGTTCACTCTGCCTTCACTGGAGGGCAAAATAACTTAGACAGTAATTACATTTATGCACGGGCTCTGCTCAAACTGTCTTCACTTACTACATCTATATTCTGAGTATCTCAAATCATTTTATTTCTCCAAAGTGACATATTGATGTGCTCCGGAACAAAACCCTCATAAATAGTTCCTTCATTGCACTGGTATTAAATATGTAATATACTGCAGTTTTTTCAGGGGAGAGAATGCCTACAGTAAATAACAACATTACTCTGCTTTGCAAATACTTCTAGGCTTGACACAAATCTGCAAAAATATGAGCAGGAATAAAAGTGGATCATTTGGGAGCCTTGAAGATACTGTGTAATTGTAAACGTGTACGGAAACTAAGACTGCCACAGCTAAATTGCTTATTTCTAGCTTGAAACGTAGTCCTAAGGATTCATATTTTCCTCTAGCAGAGCATGTTCATTCTGTATTAAAGATTCATAACTGAATTTTTTTCTAATTTTTAGAGGGTTATAATTTTATCTCAATGCTTTATTGTGCAGCTACACCGAGGCTGCTGGGTTCAAAATAACACAGTAATTTCAAGGTACCATATAAAAGATAAACCTTTATGCCCGGCTTTGCCTGACTCTACACAAAACAACTACACAGTCTCGGCTCATATACTCGCAAATAATGATCATCCCAGTTTTGAAAGCGACAACTCTTTCACAACCTACAATCAACATTTTTGCAACCTTAGATGCTATTAACATATTTTTGCTTCAGTCAAAGAGACCTGGGCCTCTAGTCCCTGCTCTTTTAGCCATCCACTTAATTTTAAACACAAACTGAGAATTATCTCCTCTAAAGTGTGTCAGTGCATCTAGAATAAGAATTTCCTTTGAAAAACTATAAATCCGTAAGAGTAACTCACTGGTAGTGTTGCTGATGCATATATATTGGTTCAGCCTGTGGTTCCTGGGGTTTGAGATATCCCACAGTGCCGGTATCTTGTCACACCAAAATGAACAACAGCGCATGAGGCCAGCTTTTTTAAAAATAAATATTTTAGATCCACAACACACAAAATAGCCCTCCAGAAAATGTGGGCTATCCAAAGAAAACACATCATCTGCTCAGTTTTTCCTCTGCAACTTCTTTATATCTCTGAACTATCTACCAAGAATGAGTCTGAGAATTTAAAGATGGTGTTGCACTCTTCTGTCCAAGGTCTGTGTATTGGTTAGCTGGGTAAGAAAAACTGCACTTTCAGTACAAAAGCTCAGTCCATTAAATCTGTTTCCAGAACTAATGTCCGTGAGTTTTTTTTAATACTACTACCAGTAAGTAACTAAAAAAGATCCAAATTAACCTTCAAGAGCTGACTGTTAAGCTTCTTTAGGCTTTTTTTAAAATTATTGTGCCTAATGTACACTGATGAAATTGACAGATGAAAGAACTGCTGCTGATATGCTTGACACAGCTGAACCAACCTCCTTTTACTTTTCTTTAATTGTTGAGTTGCCCTTTTGGTTAACTGTAGTTTCCTCCACATAACAAACTGATGCATTTTCCTCCCTCACAGATTTTGTTATTCTCCTTCCTATCAATCAAGGCATTTGATTTCCCCCCTTCTAGCAACTGCACAAATCAACTAGTTTTCCTTTGACTGATTGCTTTAAAATTTAGAATTTGCCTCTTCTTTTCTTTTTTTGTGCCCACAAAGAATTTAATATATTAAATCCAAAAGCAATTAATAATTGTGACGCTTCACGTGAAAACCAAAAATGCAGCTGCACACAAAACAGGTATGTTATTTCCAGTGTTTGTTATCTGAACTTCACTGTCTGCAAATGCCTCTCAAAACTATGTCCCCAAAATGTAGAGTATCAACCCATTTCTGATGCAGAAACTGCAAATAAAAGGCATGCTATTTTGCCCTAAATCCTTATCTGCCAAACCTCATGGCTATGAGGGGAAAGCCCGGCTCAGCTCAGCTACAAATGCCTTGGGGTGCAACCTGGTCAGACAGCCAGTGAAATTTTTAACTCTTTTTTGGGGGGGCCATTTTAACCCAGAAGTTTTGCAATTTTATGCAAATTAATAATTAAAATAATGAAAACATTGAAAAATGTTGTGTTACAATTGCACATCATTTTCATTCAACATTTATGCAAGCTGCAATTTAGTTTGAAAAGAATTATTTTAACCATAATCCACATTATTTTAACCATGTAATACTATGAAGCTTCTCACTTAAGACACAGAAGCACATCCATCTAAGCAGACCTCCAAACTGGAGACTACAATTTATGAGACTACAATTACTAACAGCAGCCACTGGTGCCAAGAGAAAAAACATGACTCTGGCACATGTTTTCCAAAAACAATTGGCTTCACTCACAGATGAAATGTGAGTCCAACACTAGGAATATAAAACACCCCCTTAAAAGGAATAAGTGGCCTCTTGTTGAGCAACAAGTGCCAGAGAATAGCAGATATTGTATCTGGTGAGAGCCTTTACATAAAATGTCTTCACCTCCTATTTAGCCTGTAGAGCTACACTGCTGTTAGAAACCTCAGTGGTGTTGTGACTAATGGTGGTGCTGGAGCCAGTGCACTGTGTGAATGTGTTTCTCTGTGTGATTGTATGTTTTGTGTTGCACATGTTTGTGCAGGTATGCGTGTGCCACTGCTGTCTGTCTCCCACTGTGCCCTAAGCAGCAGCAGCAGAACAGCAGACTGGATTAGACTGGCTTGGATCATACCTAATTCTCAGTGCAGCACTGAGTTTCTGCAGAGAGCTGATCATAGCTTCACCTGTCACTTCCTGAACACACATGCAGCACAAAAGCCCAACAACTCCAATTTATTTTAGCACTAATGATTTAGTCTGCAAAATGCCCAAACTACTAAATAATACAAAAAATTGCCTGGCATTAAGTACCAGGGCACAAGATGATGCTTTTAAAATCTTATTTTTTCTGACCAGCAGCCCAAAACATAAATATATTAAATGTAAAATGATACAAATAACAAAAAGACAGCAATCTCTCACTTTTTAGAAGCTAGATCAGGGGAATATTTGGTATTTCTGCTTTAGAAGTGGCTTAAATGCATTTTCATGACTACTTGATCAGCAGATGACTCACCCAATTAATTGCTTTCTGCTCATAAAATATTGGAAAATAGTTAAATAATAGTCAAGGTAAGATACTCTGCTTGTTTTATTAGTCGGTACAAAACTCAATAAATATTGAGTTTACTTTCATATATGACAAAGAAAAGCATCAAATGCTCACATTCGGGGACATTCTTTGTATTTTCTTCCTAATTAATTCATTTTTAATCATCAAAACAGCTGCTAATTAATTTTCTTCTTATTTCTCTCTCATATAGACTAATTATTTCCTCACAAATGAACATAAACGTACCTGCTTTAATACCATTTTTATCTCCGTGGCATATTAGGAGTGGTGGTCAAGACTTTCATTATTGCCTTTGACGACCCTCTCCGCGCTGCGTCTGATTTTTAATTGCACTAACTTTTGCTTCCTCACATCCCCTCTCCTCCGATGACCCGGAAAACTCCACATGTAGCAGTTTATTTTTACAGTGCTTGCTTTGTAGTGTCATTTACAGGACTGACAGAAAGCACATACTGAGGTGCAATGCACTGTTGTGCTGTGGCGTCAAGCAAAGCCCCAATTTGTTTTTTCATTTACAATCGGACACATTTTTATGAAGCTGCATGGCGCATTTTAGTGCAGATAATAATGTAACAATTCAGAACAAATAGCACTGTTCTATACATGAATTAGAGGATTTAAAAGTTTTATTTAATTACTATTATAGCTGCAGATAATTCAATGCATTAAACAATTTTCATTTTTCATGAATTTATAAACAAGAGATTTTCATATCCATCTGTCTTTAAAAGGTAAAGTTTTAAATTGTTCCTTATAGAAGATTCTAGGAAATCTTTATGAATCAGTTAGACAGGGCGTCCAACTGTGAAGCCTGTTATAAGTAACCAGCAGCTCTTAAGGCTGGCACTATGGATCCATGGATTTGTATAATGGAAGCTTCGGCACCGCTGTCCTTGCATCTCGTCCTTGCATCTCGTCCTTGCATCTTCACTTTATATCCTCACTGGGAGGAGCTAAGATGCGAGAAAGAGATGCGAGACGAGGAAGCAAAAAAAGCATATTTAAAAGACGCTCATATGTTGACTTTTGTAGAGGTTAATAAGGTCATTTCAAAGTCATTAAATTCTAAAGATAAATACATAAATAGACTATGTCACTGATTCTTGTCTTAAAACATTTGTATATCACCTTGTTTTTACCAGTGCCTGGTAGGAGGTAACACAGCCTTTCTGTGTGGAGTCTGCATATTCTGCCTGTGCAGATACTGTGCGAAAATATGCATGTTAAGGTAATAGCTGATTCTAAATTGGACGTTGGTGTGACTGTGAGTGTGAATGGTTGTCTGTCTCCCTGTTGTTAGCCCAGTGATGAACTGGTGCCTGTCCAGGGTGACCTATGATAGCTGGGATAGTCTCCAGCCCCCCAACATGACTCTCAATTGAATAAGCAATTAAGAAAATAGATGGACAGATGTTAATGACCATCACCAGACCACTACAGCATGTGAGACATGGGGAAATCAAATGTTTCTGTGAGTCCACAAAATTCAACAGCTGTTAGAAAGTTCTAAAGAAAAACAACTGAAAACAAGGTCCAATGCAAAATCTGTAAAGACACCACTGAAACTGATAAGTACTGAATAATATTTTTTCTTAAAATGCCCATCTGTACCTGCTATGGAATGTGTGTGGCTATTTTCTTTCCAGGTACTAGAGATGGACAACACGGGCAACCCTGGCAACACCTGAACCCAGTGTGCTGACTTTACAACTACACCTGTCATTGTTAGTTTAGGTTCACTTCTTATGCTTCCTAATTTTTTTTAATTAACTGTTTGTTAATTGGCTTGTTTGTGTGCATCTCCCTTGTTTGTTGTAGGACAGGTGGCCCGATTTGTGAACATGCCTCCTAGATTAAACACGCAGTAATCTCCACTCACTGCCACATGCGTGTAAATAGAGTGGAAAGAGTGCGTGGCAGATATGATGCCTGAAGTCATTTGGAGCTGCAGGTACAAACGAGTGCAGAAGGGGGAGGCTGGAGCTGAGGCGTGGAAGCAGGAGGGTTAGGAACACATCTTTCATCATGTCTTCTTATTAGTCCTGTTTCCATGGTAACCTAAGCCATCCTACTGTCCACTAAATGCTAGGGTGTGATATGACGGGTGGCTAAAGGGGATGTGTGATGTTGAAATTGGTGCTGGGTGGGGTTTAAGGTGAGGCTGGTGACAAACAGTAGCCATGGTGGAAGGCCACTCGGCCGTTTTTTGGCTGATGCATTTGTGTCATTTAAAAAAAAGAAGAAGAGGAAAAAGAAGAAAAATCAATTGCTGAGGGGGCTGATTGGTATCGCTGGTGCTGAAAACAAAAA
The DNA here is from genome assembly GCF_001858045.2 of Oreochromis niloticus. Lineage (NCBI taxonomy): Eukaryota > Metazoa > Chordata > Actinopteri > Cichliformes > Cichlidae > Oreochromis > Oreochromis niloticus. Next base: position 10,777,382 of record NC_031973.2, read on the forward strand.
AGCACAGACTCGTTTTAGAGAACTATCGATTAAGAATGCAAATTTTCTCTGAATGAACTGAAGCAAATCTGACGACACACACAACTTAGAAGGGGGAAATTAACGAATTTGCAATGATGACCATAACCTGGTAGCTGAGTTCATTAAGCAGCTGTTTCATTTTTGTAACAGCCATCATTACACTGCCCAATGTATTGGCACTTGTAGTGACCAAAGGCACTACTGGAAGTATTAAGAGAAGGTCTTCTTCCAGTTATTAAACCATCTGCAGCATACTTACAAGTGTTTATAGTCCGACTTTTTCATCTTTATAAACACAACACTGTCTCCTTTTTTATTATGCATAAAAGCACTGACACAAAATCATTACACACAATCACACAGATGCAAACAGAGCATCTTAACAGGCTGCAAGCTGTTCAAATTAATGGCAGGCGATAGATTGTACACACATCATTCAGCACCCTATGTATGGTACCTCTGAAGGCCATTTAGAATCAATGCAAATCCATTAACACAGGCAGGCAGGTGTCGGCCATATAACAACCACTGATTTCCAGCATCTAAGCCCTGCTCCAGTTAGAGTTTCTCAACATGAGCCAACAGCCATGTCCACAACTGATCTATATAGTTATTGTGTTTTGCCAAATGCACCTGCTGAGCTCCTCAAAACCTGCAGCCAGGCATTTCAGTGACTTTCAGGAATTTGTTTCAAATTGTTTTCAAGCTCTCTTCTCCAGCTTCACTACACTGACTTCTCTTCCTCGGAGTGGGCTTAATTTTGGGTTCTGGAGGAGCCCACTTAAACTGGGAGCCACCGGCAGGCTTAAGAAATCAATCTCAAACATAATCAGTATGCATGTCTTGCACTGTTTGTGAAGGCTGCTGGTCCATACACACAAATTGAAGGTAAATGTGAAGGTGTGAATGAGAAATAGATATCTTTGTTGAAGGGCTTGGTGTTTGTAAAGAGAGGCATAAATTCTGAGATGTTAATCCACATATGTAAGTGTATGTGCATGTGTCTTTTGAGGTGTACATGTGTATGTGTAAAGGATGGGATGTATATGATGGGTCAGCATGATTTTGGGCCTTACCTTCGCTGCAGTCATTGCCTTGGTAGCCGGTGTCGGAGCAGTCGCAGACAGCCTGGTCGTTGACCACATTGCACACCCCTCCGTTCTGGCACTGATGGTCTGGGCCACAGCCAGCTGTTACTGTGACGCCCTCTGAGCTGTCCAGCGTCACCAGTGAGCCGTTGATGCTCACTGCCGTGATCCAGCCACGGAAGGCAGGGTGTTCCCGCACTGAAGGAGAGGTGAGGCGGAGGGGCGAAGAATGTAGCTCTGGGCTCACCCCGCCCATGTAGGTATGACTGAATACTGTCATGTCTCTTCTCTTACTCTTCACTTCCGCCCATCCTTCCAATCGCCCGTCCACCTCCAACGAGGTGTTCCTCCAATCCCGCTTGACACGCACTGCGTGCCACCGCCCATCACTCACCGCCACACCTGACTGCAGCTCAGCCGGCTCAGCACAGAAGATGGAGAAACGCAGCCGAAGGTGACCGTGGAGAAGCAGCAGCTCCAGAAAGTCGCAGAATCCCTCGTCATCCAGGTAGAGCAGCAGGCCCTCCTGGCTGTGAGTCCGCAGGCTGAAGCTCAGCACACTCTCGCAGCAAGCGTTCCATACTGGGAACCGCCCCCACTGGCTGGAAACACCTCCAAACTCCAGGACCTCGCCTTGGGCCTGGCCCCCCACGCTGCACAGGCACAGCCCCAGGAAGAGCAGTGGGGCTGCCGCCCAAACACAAACCGCCATTACACTCATACACACACTCACGCTCACACTCACACACACACACAGGAGGAGATAGTGGCTAGAGCTGGGGTGTTCCCTCTAGCCTACAGCTCATGGTGACAACTGTAGGGGCCTTTGAAGAACTCTTTATGGGTTTCTCAGGTAACCCTTCTATCTTGCAAGTGCTCTTTTCAAAGGTTGGCTCCTATAGGATTCAGCTCCAGGAAAGGGAGGGGGTCAAACAGCGGCTCCCGCCATCCTTTCAGTATGCTTTGGACATCTTTTTTTCCCTTGGCCTCTTGTTTGTGTCGTCTCTGAGATGTTCAGTGTCTCCTCTCCATTCAGTCTTTATTCTTATCTTCTGACATATGAGATTCCAGGTGTGTGTGTTTGTGTGAACGTCTGTGTGAGTGTTAGATATGTGACAAATCGGATGTGAACTCCATCTTTGTGCCCTAGATAGGGCCTTATCCCCCATGCAGGCAACTCCCCACGGAGTACAAGTGTGTGTGTGTGTGTGTGTGTGGCTCACACACTGGTAATGGAGAGAAATGACACCGTCATAGCAGTATTTTCTCCCCCTCCTCCCTTTCTTAGTAGGGCAAGACTTAAAGTGTGTGTGGGCAAAAAAAAAAATATGTGTGTGTGTTCGAATGTATGTGTGTGTGCAAGTGAGGTATGTGTGTCTCTCACTGCCGCGTCATCACTCTCTCCAGCGACCTACAGAGAGAACAGAGACGGCACAATCAACCAGGGTCACACACACTCACACACGCATACACACACATATATATACAATACACAAACTCTCGCGCACACATACACAACCTGATCCCGCTGTTGTTCTCAGATTACTCTTTCTCGTGCATTTCTGCGCGCATACACACAAAGACATCATATTGTCACACTACACAAGGAGCAGGCCCACATAAGTCTTTATAAACATACAGAATAACACAGCAGTGGTTTAAGCCAAGCACATACAGTATATAGGCACGCGCATACATACATACATACACACATACATACACAAACAGCACCTCCTTCAGCAGAGCTCCCATCATGCCGCAGGAGATTTTTATAAGGTGGCATACCTGCGACGGCCTTAATGTCCAAAAAGAACAGCTGGACCCACTCTGACACTGGCGGTATTCTTACAGACTTTAATCAACAGCTTTCGTATTTCCGTTTATTTTGTAAATGGGTTTAACGAGGCTACCTCGCGGCACCGTCAAACACTGTGTTAGGTACATCACAAAGAGCGGGAGCAGCACCGCGCGCTGCGGCGGATGACTCAAACCGCCTCGCTTTTATCGAATTAACGGCTTCAGAGCCCATTTCAAACAGTTGAACACATTCACACGCGCACTCACGGCACAACCCCACAGTGGCAGCAAATGCACACGCACAGTGGACTACACGTAGCGTCTTCTCGGAGTCTTTGAGAGGCGAAAAGCGGCGACATCACAGTTATTGATAGACGGGGTGAATGAATGCGGTTGAAATATCGATTCTCGATTTGCGGCTATATCTCCTCTCCATTTTTTTCTCCCTCTCGACTACACCGGGGGTTCGGTCTCATCACCTGAGCCCTTAGCGCTTGACGTTAACTACAGCTTAGCTCACCGGTTACATGTTAATTACTTCTTTTTTTTCTTTATACGGTTAACCTGCTGTTTTAATTGGAATTACACCTGTAATATTGTCGTGGCAGCCTCGCCCCGGTAAATAAAAGGGAAACCGACCGCGGTGTTCACTCAGCTCAGGCACATATTACACAAGAAAACCGACCTACCTCACGCGCATCCTGTGGTTCCGTGGCAACAGTGCCGCGCGCGGCTCATCGATTTCCCTTCCATTTGAGGAGAATCTCCCCCGAATCCGCGAGAGAGGAGAGAGCAGGCGCGCGCCTGGTGGCAGACTGAGTCGGTCTACCGGACAGGGACAAAACTATCATAGGATCGCCTCCAGGCGACAAGGTGCTATTGCTCTCTCTCTCACACACACTCTCTCTCTCTAGCTTCCCTTTCCTCTCTCGTGCTCAATCTCTCTCTCTCTCTCTCTCTCTCTCTCTCTGTGACTCAATGCCGCTCTCCCCCTCTCCTTCTCTCCGTTCTCCTGAGGAGGAAAAGGTGCAGTCTGATGCTCTCCTCGAGACTCGACAGAGGGAACGTCACGTGGTCGCAGGAGAACGATGGAGTGTGAATGTGTATTTGTGTGTGTGTGTGTGTGTGTGTAAGAGAGAGAGAGTGAGAGAGGAGAGGAGAGGATGGGCGGGGCCGCGCGCCGCTGCAGCACCTTGGACAGCGCGCACTCACCGCCCGTACGAAGCTGAAACGCTATTACCGGAGGCAGAAAATGAGGCGAGAGCCTGGGTAGATCCGAATGATTAAATCCGTGAGTGACAGTGAGGATGGCCTTTACTTCACTGGCGCCACAGGAGCGAGAGTAAAGACAGCGATTCAGTGAACTGTGGGGGGAAGGACGGATTGAAGAGGCCGTGTCAGTTTACAAATCTCTCTCAATCTGTTTCTCTTCTCACACAGAGAAAACATAATCCATCTGAAAATAGATTACATACTGTGTGCAGACACCACACGGACACATTACTGTTCACACCCTCCTTAGTTCCAGTTCAGAGAAACCTTCAGGGTGGATAAGGCCCTTGAACACTCTGACCTCAACCCCTTCCAACACCTTTGGGATGAGCTAGTGCCATTTCTGTGTCAGGCCTTATAGCCCACCAGTGTCTTACTAACTGTGCCAGGAGTGTTAATCTCACGCTCTAGTGACTGAACTGGAACAAATCCACAACCATATAGTGTCAACACATTAGACTGAGATGTTCAACAATAATTTATGGTTGCCATATATTAGATAAGAATCCGATTATTATTATTATTATTATTATTATTATTATTATTATGTTATTTTAAATTTCGGATTTTAATTGATTTTGTTCCCACGGTGGAATTTCTTGTTTCACTTTCCTTTTAAGTGTTTTAAAACACTTTGTTTTTGCTGTCTTTTCATTAGTTTCAGTTTTAGTTTTAGTCTTTTTATTTGTCATAATGAGGGTATTTGTCAGGGTCAAGATTTAAGAACCTTACAAAAGGTATTCCAAACAAAACACTTTGTGAAGACGGTTGAATCACACTCATCTTGAAATCCTGGGTCTAGGTAAAGAGATGCACCCACACCTCAATGGGCAGGTTGAAAAAGACTAAAAAGAAAAACATTTCCTTTTTAGTTTTATGAGCACAATGTTTTGTTTTAGTGGATTTTAGTATTTCTTTCTTAGTTTTTGCATATTTGTCTGACTTGCATGTTTCAGATCATCAGACAAATTTTAATATTAGACAAAGATAACCCGAGCAAACACAAAATGCAGTTTTAAAAAGATTATTGAATTTATTAAGAGAATAAAGCTCTCCAGACCTACCTGGCCCTATATGTGACAGATTAACTGCCTCCCGGTTTTAAATTATTAATTAACTTAATTATTAATTATCCAAATTTTGGGGGAAAGTTGAGTTCAATTTCACTAGCCTCACCGAGGCCTGATTGCTGCCAGATCTGTTGACTCAAGAAATCGCTTAAATGGAAACTGTCTGACGAAGTGAAGATCTCAAAAGCAACACATCATGCCACGATCTAAAGGAACAAGAACAGATGAGATACAAAGTCATTTATCAATCTGGAAAGGGTTGCAAAGCCACTTTTAGCTTTGGGACTCCAGTAAACCACTGTAAGAACCATTATCCACAAATGGAGTAAATTTGAAACAGCGGTGAACTTTCCCCGAAGCTGCCAGGCTATTAAAATCCCTCAAAGAGCACATCAACGACCCATCCAGGAGGTCACAAAATAAACTTGAACAACATTGAAAGAACTGCATGCCTCACTTGCTAAAGTCAGTGTTTATGAGTTAACAATAAGAAAGAAATGGAACAAAAATGGTATCCATGTGAACACAAAGGCTTGTCTCACTTTTGCCAAATAACATTTTGATGATCCCCGGGAATTTTGAGAAAACATTCCGTGGCCTGACGAGACAAAGGCATAATTTTTTGGGGGAAGTTTTGAGTCCTGCTACATCTAGCATAAAATTAACACAGCACTTCATAAGAAGAACATCATGCCAACAGTCAAACATGGTGGTGGTTGTGTGATGGTCTGTGGTTACTTTACTACTTCAGCACCTGGAGAATTTGTTGTAATTGATGGAACCATAGATTCTGCTCTCTATAAGAAAGAGAATGTCCAGCCTGAAGCTCAAGTTCACTTAGTATATGTGGCAGGACAATGGTCCAAAACACACCAGCAAGTCCACCTCTGAATGTTAAAAAACAAGTGAAAATGAAAAAAAAAAAAAGAGGTTTTGGAGTGGCCTATTTAAACTTCTGAGTTAAATCAGGTTGAAATGCTTTGGTATTACCTTAAACAGGTTGTTCATGCTAGACAAAAAAAATAAATCCTCATTTAAAAGCTGCACCATGTATTTCCTCAGGTCTAATATTAAAATTAGTTTGATGCTCTGAAACAAGGGTGACAAATATGCAAAAAAACGAATAAATCAGGAGGGAGGCAAATACGTTTTCACAGCACTGTGTGGAACTTTTTTTCTCCACTAGTTTTAGTTTCAACTTTTGTTTCAGTTAGCAACCTTGGTGTGCATATATTTCAGAACGTTGTTTGAAATCCCACTGACTCATGATTTGTGTGTGTTATGCAGTGGGTCTCAAATGGTATGCCCATGCATGCCAGTGTGCCGTGAGGTAAGTTCAGGTGCACCAACCATACATTATTAAAGCACTAAAGTTATGATGGAATTGGTAATTTACTGTGTCAGGACTTTGTATGCATTCATTTCTTATACAGAAGAAAATTCCCACGAAAGACTTTTGCTAAAGTCAATTTGCACCATTGTCAGATTGTGGGGAATATTACAGCTAGACACAGAGAAGGATGCAGTGTTAAGTCCCTGATCTGTTGGGAAAAGTTGGGCAATGCTAATACCATTTCAAGTATTCATAGATAGTATAAAAGATGGATTAGCTTCTTGCTCTGAAAAGTGAAGTTTGAACCTGCATTCTTTCTAACAGCCATAACGGAGGTCTTCTTAGGTTGCAAAAAGGGTACAAGGGAAAGATTCCTCAGCACACTTTCTCTATGACCTAAGTAAAGGAGGATGATCCAGGGGATGTTGCATGCACTGTCCTTGGTTTTTTAGTCAGAGCCATTTCTCTGGTGTCATGTCTGGTTTAAAAAAACACCAATATGGAGATGATCAAAAAGCTCAGCACAAGGCTTCCTAACAGGACTTCTCGAAACATTGCATGACCTCACAGGGGCTATGTCCATATGTTTCATGCAAGGAAGGTAAAATGGGTCTAATCCAGTGTGGGCAAGGCTGTTCACTGGTTTGAGTAAAAGCACTGGAGCACAGAAACCTTAGACAATAGTGGCAACACTTACAAAAGTTGCACGTCAAGATGCCAAAACAGGCTACAAAAAGTGCTTTTGCTTTACGTTTCCATCAAAAAATTGAAATGTTTTAATGTTTGTAAGATAACTGAGGCTTTTAAAAAATTGAAATATAAATATGGGTGTAATTTGTAGTTTTAGTTCATCATTATGTATAACTGTGTAATGCACAGACATACAGGAGCATCCACTTTATTGAAATTCACAAAAGTTGAGGCTTCCACATACTTGGGGCATGTGGTGTAAGCTAGATGTACAGATTGGGATCCCATCCAAGCTCCTCAGCAAACACACATGCAGAGCAAACACTTTTTTCCAGCCCATCTCCGGGAGGGAGGGGACTCCAGCTGTGTTGAGCCCAGCTCAAAGGTGCTCTCTCTGGGCTCCCTGGGCCAGCTGCTGCTGCTGCTCTTCTTCTCTCTCTTCCACTGGATCTATATACAAGCCCAGCTCAAGAACAAAATGACTAAAATTAAAACATCTGAAATTGACTTCCACACACCTATACCTGATTATTGTCATTCACAATGTGGAAATAGTTCAAACTTTATGTATATCAAGAACAAATGCATGTCTTTGTGTGAAGTGTTAGTGTTTATTGTAAGCAAATAATCAAAGCCAAATATGATTTTCTTTGTTCTAATCAGGGCATGATGGTGATGTGAATGCTGTTTGTTTTTGAGGTTCATATCTTATATCTATGTTATGACTCTATGTGAAAACCACCCCTCTATTAACATGGAACAAAGAATCCTCAATAGAAATTTATGGGACAATTCTGGATGGCGGTTGTCCTCGCTCTGCCCCCAAGGAGCCAATCAACAGCTGAACTGGAAAACATATGAGCCAATCATCTTGTTGTGGACTATTAAGGGATTAGAGCCCTTTCAACTGTGCAGCAGCACGCACATCTTCTTGTTATATAGTAAACATGAAGTCCAGTGTATTTTTAAAAAAATCTTGGCCTACTGTATCTGCCTACTGTTGGTATTGGCATAGAATAATTTTGATAGAGGCCTCAAACTAAAGGGAGTTAATGAGATGACTGCTGTGTCACAAAATGTCCTCTAGAAGGACTTTGGTTACATATAAATTGACATAAGCATTATTAAATTTCAACTGAGAGTACAAGCCATACTTTGGCCATACTACTACTTTGTCATACCGACACCTTCATCAGGTGCTGGAAGGAGAATGAGTTATAGAGCTGGGAAACTGGCAGCTGAAGGTTGGCGCCTCCTGTAAAAAGAACAGCCCTGACCTCACTGGAGGAGCTGATTCAAGATGCACTTTAAAGAAACACTGAATGGAGTCCTTACACTGATGTTCAGCTGTTAAATGCACACCATCTTTAATCCTGCCTTTGTACGCTAGCTACCATCTTTAGCTGTGTTTGTTTGGAGAGGATTGCACAGTCTAACTGCTGTTTGAGATATTTGCTTATGTACACATTTGCTCCACCAAGGCAGATGACTGTTAAGAAGGCAGCTTTATGGTAAATAAATATGACCACACAAAGGCTTAAATTGATTTGAGCAACAAATATCAAAGCAAAACCACAGAAACCCCGCGATGAGGTAAAGATGGGAGGTCTGAGCGAGCAGTTGTGCACTTGTTTCAGTGGGTGTTCTTATGTGTGACGGGAGTGTTGGCGAGAGAAGAGGAGCGAACCAGACAGGGAGGAGGAGGAAGAGGAGTTACTATGGAAACTATCTCAACATCAGCACCTGGTTTCCCATTGGACTGACCACCAACACCACTCCACCATAACTGCCTCATACTACTCGTTTTTCCTCCTTCTTCTCGCTCGCTCCTCCCATCCTCGTGACCTTTTGGACCAAATGGCATTATCAAATAATAACGTTCCTCCTTGTGTTCCCCTGTGAAATAAAGAAACACCACAGAAGATGTGGTAAGTGTTTCTAGTGCAGAGTGTGACATGCATAAACAAATTCATTCACACGCAGTCACTGAATGAAGTATTGATGAAGCAATTTCTGTCTACAGTGTGATGCTTTCTTTCCCTCACTAGAATTAATAAAAAATTGTTCCTGATTCTAGAAGATGCTTGAAATTAGAAACACCTTTAGACTTAATCATATGGGTATTTTTTTGGATGGGTATCTGGATATTTTTTCCAGCAAAGATTTCTGAATCAAAGTTTAATGATGGGTACCCTCATATAATTACATGCAATAATTCTAAAAGGCTGAGCACCAAACTTCACGCGACTTCTGTTTTATTTAATGGATGAACCTGGGATGAAACTCCTTCTCAGCCGATTAAGATAAAAATGAGCAAAACGGACAGACACAGAGGAGGCTCAATTCAGCATGCTGCAGAGCAGGTTATCTGCTTCTACAAGAGCCATCAAGACGCGATGTGATGCATCATCAGTCTGTAAGAGGCACAGGGAAATGCATTATACCATGAGCATTTTAAATTGCTGCGACTCTATCAGCCGGCATTAAGCGTGACAGATATGGGCCGCCTCTGATTGCATTAGTCTTTATTGAATGATGAGGTTCTGTACATACCTCCAACCACATCCCTTCTTCCTCTCTTTCCTCCTTCTAACTTCCCCTCTCTCTTCCTCCCTCTGACAGGCTGACAGCAGGCAGTGACCCCTGACTCTTTGCCTACTCAGCAGAGAGAAGGTCACTGTATATGTGCGTGGGTGTGTATACATATTTGCTTTATGTATGTGTGCGTGTGTGCGGCAGCGCTTGTGCGCGGGTAATATGTGTCTGGGCTGCCAGCAGAGAAAATATACAGCCAAAAATAAAAACTCATCTGTCAGCATCCAGCGTGAGTGCGTGTGTTTGTGTGCCCATATTTTTGTGCTTGCATTTATGTCAGTTTGCGCCGCTGTGTTTGGAGCTCTGAGCTTCAGATGACGAGGTTTACCTAGCTGATGCCGTGAATGGTGACAAACAGCGTGTTGAAATCGCAGGTTTTTAGCGGTGATGCGATATAAAAGTGGGATTATACGCATGCGGAGGAGTTTTTCCCGTCATTTAAAACACTTAATTCCACAGTGGTGTGAGAATATGATTATTATGGTATCATTTTCTGAGTCAGGCCCACTGCTGTCATGGAGAGAGGGTGATCTTTGTGTATGTGAAAGTGTGTATCTGTGCGTGCGCATAAGTGAGTTAGTGTGTGTATGTGTGAGTGTGTTTGACAGGCAACCACCCTTTTCTAAATGAGATTAAATGGGAGGTTTGTCTCTAATCGTGTTGTAATGAGTTTCTGTGTAGCTCATACATTTACTAATTCCACTTGCCAATAGTGCAAACAGCCACGTGTGTGCATGGGCGTATATGTGTGTGTATGGGTGTGTCTCTCCGTGGGAGGTAGCAGAGGTCACCTCCTTGCAATCTTACTCTCATTTATAACAATAGCACTGACCTGTCCTCATCAAAGGATTGCAATTTCGAAACACAAATAACATTAGCTCGTGTGCACAAACATGCACACATGGATGCCCCTGGTGCACACGCACAGACACACACACACACACGCACTCACACACATCGAGCACAAGTCCATCTGTGTATGGATCTGTGTGTCATTAGAACTCTCAGCAGGCATTAGCATTGATCATCTGACCAGCAGATGGAGAGTGACCGACAAGAACCAAACAAAGCCTGTCTGATTGTGTGTCTGTGTGTCTGTGTGTCTGTGTGTGCGCTTGCAGAGAAGTGGGTGAAGAGGTTGAAAGACAGGAGAGAGTGAGTGTCTGTGAGGCTTAGTGTATTGCATGGCCAAAAAAAAGGAGAAAAGAAGAAAAATCAAGATCCACTGTAAATTTGCTTTGCATCACCGATTTCACATTTGTAAATGTGGATATGCGCAGAGCTTTTTGTGTGTCTGCAAAACTCAAAATGACCATAACTCTTGACCTCAGAGCAGCGACTGGTTGTCATGCAGCCCAGCACAGCCTGCGGCACTCCATGGCCTACAGTTAGAGGTCAAGGTTCAGAGTAGTTCTGAGCAGTGGACTGGATTTTCAGAGTTAATAATAAAAGAGAAAACCAGTAATGAGGAACACACCGCCACCTTGTACATCTGAACTTTTACCTTTTGCTCTGTGGCCTCCGAAATACCACGCACGGAGAACACTGCAGCACCCAAGTACCTGAACATGCATGCACTTTACATGTAAATGACACCTGCAGTACACACACACACACACACACACACACACACACACACACACACACAAATAATCAGTACGCCACAATGGGATCTCATACACTGCATAAGCAGTTGCCGAGCTTTTTCATCTTACACACCCCCACAACCCAGTCAACTCAAGAACCTCTTCATCAGCAGCACCGCTCATGTTCAAATATGTTAATTTGAACCCATTTCAAACTGAATGTGGAGTACTTTCAGTTTAGCATCTACTGTTAATGACTGCATCAGCTTAATCACCGGTTGGGCAGCTTTCATAATGTTTAGCAGCCACTTTTAACTGTTTATCCATTAAGTTTATCTTATTGTTTCTGCAGTCTTGTTTGCAGTCTGCAGACTGTTTAAACTAATATTTCCATGGACCCCCCGGTTATCATGAGATACAGGAATCACTGCACCAAATGACAAATAAACTATGCAGACACCCCCAAACTAATTCTCTAATTTAAAAAGACCAGTAGGATTAGGGCACATTTTAAAAATAATAACTGCATTTTAGCTGCCTTAGTTTGTGGATTCAAGTTTCTTTCTTTCTTTTTTTTTTCTACTGTCACACTTTCTTGAGTTAGGTAGGCTACTGGGACACTTAATGAGGAAGTAGCATCATTAATGGGACCAGAAAAAGGTGTGTAGCATGGGTGATTCCTGAACATTTTATAACAAAGCCGAATGTACCTCAATTGAGGTTATAGTAGCAGGTACATTTGGCTTTGTACAAAAAAAAGTACAAAAATCTAGAGTCTTTCTTCCAAAGAGCCAGACGTTCTTGTAAAGCTTTGAACAATATTTCTTTAGCCTTAGGTCTTTCAAACTTTTTCTTTGGATACTTTTTCTTTAGAGTCCTTGTACCTGACAGTTTTCAGAAAAATATTTTATTTTTGTTAGTTTGTTAGTTTGTTGAACTACTTAACACTCACCTATGAATCAGTCAAGCCCTCAACTCAAAAGAGGACCAGTGTTGTGTATGCGCATAATAGTAACTCATCAAGTTCAAATTGTATCTTTAGATACTTCGTAACTGTTGCATAAACATAAAATTTGTTCCCATTTATTTAGTTGAATCTACAATGTCAACGATGACACAGTTTGACAGGTTTTGTGTTTTAAGTGCTCAATAAACTTTACAATGGGAATCCTAAAGAGCCCTTAGTCAAAAATTTTCATATCTTGTGTCTTTAAAATATTTGAAGAAATTGGACAAATGGAGGAAAAAAGAAAAAGTGGCAGGCCTAAAAAATTATCTACAGCAAATGAACAGTAGCTGAGAATAATAATTGTTAAGAAATGGGGGGAAAAATCCAGCAACAATCCGACAGAGGACCTGAGCGATGGATCTAGTCCTTCAGCTGGTCCAGCTACTGTTCACTGAAGTGTCATCAGAAATGGTCTCAGTGGAAAGGTGGCTGTCAAGAAGCCTTTATTAAGAAAGGGAAACAGGGAGAAAAGGCTAATGTATGACAAATTACACAAGAACTGGTCTGCAGGAGTGATGAATCCAAATTTGAAATGTCTGCTTTAAATCATCATCAATATGTACAAGGGAGAGGTAGAATAATGAATGTCTACCAGCATCTGTAAAGCATGGTGGAGGCTCTGTCATGGTTTGTGGTTGCATTTAAGCCAGTGCTGTTGGAGGTCTCATCAAAATGATGAAATTATGAACACATAAAATTCAGTCAGATTTTCATCCATCATGCAATTCTATATTGAAGGATCTGACTAGGCCCAGCTTCATTTTCCAGCTCAATCCCTGCAATTGCAGTAAATACATACCTAGATAGAAAAACACAGAATTGAACACCCTCAGTCATGTACTGGCCTCCCCAGAGCCCAGACCTTTAGAATATTGAAGCAGTGTGAGATCATCTTGACAGAGAATGAAACAAAAGGCAGCCAACATCCAAGGACGAGCTTTGAATGTCCTCCAAGAATCCTGGAGAACTGGTCCTGAAGTCTATTTAAAGAAATGGCATGAAAGCTTGCCTAAGAGAATTTGGGCTGTGCTGAAGAATAAAGGTGGACTTTTAAGTTAGTTAGAATTGAAGAAACTCTGTTTTTTTTACCTTATATACTGTATTCACATATGTGTTTTTTGCACATTTCAATAAAATGCTGTGCCTGTTTCCCCTTTTTTCTGGCAAATATAAACATGAATGGTGGCTTAAGACTTGAATGGTACTGTAAGAAGTATTTGAGCACAATTTTAAGGACTGGTTGATGGGATTTGCCCCGATTCAGCCAAAGGAGGGGAATCAGGGTTGAGTATGGATGCTGGTTGATGTGGTCTGACTCACTGTTTGTTGCAAAGGTTACGGATGGGGTTGAGGTGAAGGCTTTGTGCAGGCCAGTCACGTTGACCAGACCGTGCTTTGTATATGATTGCTTGAAAGGGACTTTGCAATTGTCTCATCATTCAAGATCATCGTGTGGTGTAGCATTAACATTTCCTGTAATGAAAAACCACCCCAGACCAGAAGCACACAAAATGTAGTTTGTATTGATTACACACATGAAGTGCCCCATTTATGTGCTCTGTGTGTGTGTGTGTGTGTGTGTGTGTGTCTGTGTGTGTGCAAGCATGCAGGTGCAAGTGTGAACACTCAGGCCATGTTAGAGAGGGGCATGAATTAGGAAGTGTGAGCAGAGAGAGGAGGGTTACTATGACAACAGGGGAGAAGTTCCAGGTGACACGGAGATCGTTGAGATGCTAATTGTCCATTTTCAATCCTCCATAAACTTTAACAGCCACTCTGCCTCCACATGTTATTCTAACTCATTCACAGAGTATACCTCTGGGATGTACAGCTATTCCACTCTCCCTCTCTCTTTTCATTTATAATGACACCGCCATCCTCCCTTCACACTCTTTCATCTCCTTCCTGCTTTCTTCTGCCATCACAGGCAGAGAGAGGGAGACTATGTAAATATCACAGAGGATCTGGAGCATATGTGTGCATCTCTCATGAGGCCAACCAACACCTGATCATCAGACTCTCGTTTCATTCGCCTCGTCCTTGCTCTCTTCCCCCCTCTCCTCAATTTCCTCCTGTCCAAATTCATCTCCCTCCAAGTTCCCCACTCCATTTTTCCTCCCTCCTCCCCCTCACCCCTCCTGCTGTTTATCTCCACCACCGCTCCCTCCCCATGCACTGCGTTTAACCACTTTGTTCCCCTTTAAGATAAAGATAATTAAATCAGCAACTAAATGAGAGAGACTGCGCTGCTGGCGTCACCACTTTGATGTTCTATTTCAGCACGATATTATCAACATCAACTCATCAGTCCCAAACTACTGTTGCTCACGCACAGTCACACACATATGCACAATTCTTGCATCCACACAACACGTTCCACTAACTCCATCCCACCTCCTCCTCCTTCTACTCTTACTGTACACACAAAGAAAGATTTGACACGCTAAGCGCTACTGTCTTAGGTTTTAATTCTTGTCATCCAACCACAGTGTTCTTTACTGTTGATCTCACCCACTTCTCTTCCTTCTTTCTCTCCAGACTGCTCCATCTCCCTCATTTCTAATCTTATGCTGCTCTCACTTCTCTCTCTTTCTCTCTCTCTCTCTCTTTCTCTCACTCCCCTCCGCCTCCTTCCTCCCGATCAGCAGGTTGCTAGGCAACTGTGCTCCATTGATCTAGGGGAGCACGATGACAAGCTCCCATAACTGCCATGAAAACACACACTCAGGCACACACATGAATGCACACATAGTTATTAGAGATGGCTAGTAGCACCTTTAGAAAGAAGGCGTCCGCTTATCTGATAAGGACAAGGATCGGGATGAAAAAGGAGGAGGGACACGCTGATAAAATGACAGAAGAAGAAGAGGAGGAGGGAATGGCTCTTTATGTTGCTTACCTACTCATACCCTCCCTTTACTGTTCCCTTTCTCATTCCACATTTCCTCCTTTTCTTTTTCCCATGTAACCCTTGCCATCCCTGGAAAACAATTACCTTCCCTGGCAGCCTGGCCAAATTTCCAATCTGACCCATAACACAGTCATGGGCACCTCATCATCGCGAGGTAGAAACTGGCTCTGTTCCATTTGTGCCTCCACTTGGATGTTTATTACTTGCGCTCACACAATGAAATGAAACAAAGGAGAAGATGGTGGTCTGAGAGACAGAGGCAGCAAATATTATAAATACCAAAAGGTCTGAGATTGTGGAGTAATGTGGAAGTGAATTTTCATTAACACATACAAATGCCATCATGCAGCTGAATACTTTTGATGTTACCATATCAAAGATTTGTGCTTGAAACTTCTAGTTGGAATATTTTGAGTGTGATCATAACAAGCTTAGCAAAAAGGATTTCCTGGCATTCGCGTGATTGCACTGATTTTTCTGTTATTCATTAAAACAAACAGGACAACAAACAAGGAATATGATCAAACATCTGGATGTGTGTTTTCTTCATGAGCAATGCTATTCCTGTGAAGCAATTTACATTTTTTATGCTTTGATATTTGTAGAAATTAAACAAACAAGATCTAATATAGTAATTTCTGAGCCGTAGAGGTGGTACAGCAGACTTTCTGTCAAACATACAGCCTGTGGAAGAGAATCAACCTCTTAAAGGGTCCAAATCTGGTTGAAAGGAAAAGTGAAAATTACAGCAAGTCCGCTTGAGATTCAAGTATGTACTGCTTTTAATACCTGTGTTTCTCCTTTAATTTTTATATAATTCTATAAATTCCATCCATCCATCCATCTGTCTGTCCATCCATCCGTCCGTCTGTCCGTCCGTCCGTCTGTCCATTTTTTGCTTTCTGCAAACCTCACCTAGTAGGTGTCCAGGAGGTATCCTAGTCAGGTGTTCATATGGACTCAGCTGGCTCCTTTTGATGTAGAGGAAGCAGTTGAAGCAGTTCTACTCTGAGATCTTCTTGAATGACTGAGCTCCTCTCCATGCTACCTTGTCACTGTGGAGGGGCTTTGTGTCCCAGTAATCCAAGGAGCTATGTTAATGGGGGTTATCTGGTCCTGGTAGGGTCATCCAAGGAAAAATGATCTATGGTGAGGTTCCAGAGTAAGTGTGATTCAAGAGAGCCTTGTGAAGATGACAACTAGGATTCCAGAAACCTCCAGTATTCCTGGTCCAGGAATACTGGAGCCAAGCCTTGGGGAGAGGTTCATTTGAATTCCTGATGGCCAGGCCTTTCCATGGAGACTGAGTGGTCAAAGTCCAAGTGAGTCACATAGGTCTTAAGGCCCACCAACTGTCCAGGAAGCTGTAGGGATCTGTTGCTTTGTGGAGTGGTCCTTTAAATTTCACATTCTTTTTATTCGTGTGTCTTTTATTTAATTGTGCACAGACAGGGCGAAGTGTTTTGCCAGTGGTACACATTTGCACTTCAGTTTTTATTCAGATTTTGCATATGATATAATCGCAATCATTAGCATTGCAAAAGTATTTTTTATGGGAAATAAATCAAAATTTCATTTTGGGCAGCAGTGCCCCCACAAAAACCTTTGGCCACAACTTACTTTCATTTAATTCTAGTATTATCTGCTGTGTCCTGGATTTTTCTTGTGATTTTGTCTTCTGCTCTGTGCAAAAGGACTTCATAAATAAATGCTGCTTTTTTACTTAAGAATAAATCCCACCTTGAAAGCTGTAAATTTCATCTGAGCCCGAGGTGTGAATCATCATTAGCTTTAAAGCCTTTTCTACTGGCAAAGTCATTACCCATGACCCATCATACCACACTGAAGGAAGGTGGTTAAGCCAAGGAACTGCACACGTCTTTGAGTATGAAATAACATTTTGATGTATTTACAAAAAGACTGATGACATAGAGAAGATTAGTGAAATTACACTCATTTTTCTTGAAACATAGTGTTCAATAATTGATGAAAGATCTATAAAATACCAAACATTTGATACACAGAATCTACTTCTTTAGAATAAAAGACAGGCAATAAATTGAAGGTATTTTTTTGCAATAGATTATTATGCAGTAGTTTGGCATTTTGACCCACTTCAGATCACACTGGGCTCTGTTTTGGTCCCTGAACTAAAATGAGTTTGACCCCCTCTGTGCTACAGGCTGATTTTTTTAAGGCACGAGAACAGTGTTGACCTTCTCATTTACAGTATCTTCCAGTAAGAAAACGTATTACCCAAAACGTTGAACTCTTCAGAACATTCAATCAGCAGGATTTTTTTTAAAGTCCTAGAATGACATTCATGTATAATGCTTTTCATTAAAAGCCTTTGTTTAGCTCTTTTAGGAAATCATAATGAAATAATTAAGGATATTTCTCAAAGTTTTTTGCCGTCCAGATGTGAGAAGAAACTTTTAAATTTACCTGGGTGCAGAACTTTGAATCTTCACGTGTAAACAGTGGTCTAACTTGTAAGGCATCACAACATGTAACAACAGAGGGAAGAAAAATCACCCCATCTATGCCCTGCCAGGACTAACATCATTGCCAAATTAATGTCATGCACTGTAATGCTGGGACACATATATTTTAAATGGCCTGTGCTTGCTTGTCTCTGGCACCCTTGAAGCATGGCCACAGTACAAAATATATCAAGCATAGCATTAGTTCACGAAGACCATTAGGTCAAGCTAAGCCTGTAGTCCTGGCACAACAGGAGCCCACGTCAGCTGATGGTTTAGCCTGCCTTGCTTCCAATTTGAAATCTTTTAAAAGCTACACATCTGCAAGCTGCTTTGCAACCCGCCTCTGCCCCAGCTTCTCCTTTCATCTCAAATCTAAGTAAGTATCATATTTACTGTCATTGCAACATGAGATGCCATCACAACATGTAATGACGGCAAATATGAGACAGAACAGAAGCTTGTTCTGACCTGTGCTGAGGACTGCTGTTGTTGCTCTTTCAACCTTAAGCTTTCCTCATAATGCGTGTGAAAGGAATAAGAGGTCCCAGAACAAAGCCAAACTGCCACATATTAAAAAGACAATAATCTTCTTTTGATTATATTGGTGCTGACTGAAATGGAGGAACAAGCAGAACTGTTTTTAATTTGCTTTGCTTGGCTCTTAAGACCCCGGCAAAACCGGTATGCTGCCATGGCTATGTATCAGTGTGGAGTTGAAATGACATTAGATGCAGGTGGATAAGATTGTTAGGGAAGAAATGAACCGTGCTCTCCATGGAAAGTGGTTGAAGATGAAAATGAACTTTCAAGTGGACATTTCTGTCTGGTTTCAGGCTAATTTTAAGTGGCTAATGGAAAGCATTTATATAGCGTACACAGCCACGTTCACCCATTCGCATTCACATCCCTGTTGTATACTAGAAATTGCTTTTCGTATCACAAACTGATTACCATTTCGGCATTTTTCCCAAGGACACTTTGATGGGGGAGTAAAGGAGCGATGATCAAATTACTGATTTTCTATTTTGTGGGCCCCGTCTACCTTCTGAGCAAGAGTCAGCACTGCAGCTCAGAAGGCACTGAAGTACAGGTTTCATTTTAATGACAGCTATGAATTACAAATATTACATTATAGTAAAGCACTGCTACCAAAGGAGGTTGTCATAATGCATTTTCAGAAGGTCTTGTAACCGTATGATACCTATACAGAGCATACTGTACCGAGCTCTTTCATGCTTTGCACTGATCAGTCAGTCCTACAGAGTGAACACCGAAAGAAAAAGTCTTGAATGCAGCTGCTTGGAATGAGGCAGGGAGAAAAGAATGGTTTATTGAGATAAAGACCTTGAGATGCATCAGTAAAAATTCTAAAAGCAGATTCTGAGATGAACATGACTTCATTGCTATGAAATAAAATAAAGTAAGAAATAAATATGTTTAAAGGACTATCAGTAAAGCGCTTTAGACATTCACCTCAGCAAGGCCACCAAGCTGAAAAATGAAGATGGTGTAAGATGTGAATGGAAATTGTATAGTTTGATGCACATGGCTTGAAAAGAAGTAGTTGTGGATCACTGAAGTCATTAGGATTTATCCTCTGGGGACTTGCAATGTCTGTACAAAACTCCAATCTTTTCGACAGACTATAGGGCAGTGCAGTGATTTATTCCTTAGCAGTTTTGCCTCAGCAATAATTTTCTGGGAATTTTCTAACCTTTTGTTGGCCAACTGGGGCCTTTCTCTATGGTGTTTGAATGTTGTCCCCGTGCCTGCAGATGATCTGGTTTCCTCTCACAGTCTAAAAGCCTGCCTGTTAGCTTAATTGGTGATTCTAAATTGGCAGTAGGTGTGGATCAGTTGTTATCTGTCTCTGTGTGTTAGCCCTGTGATGGACTGATGAACTGTCCAGAGTGTATCCCGCCTTTCACCCAGTGTCAGCTGAGATAGGCTCCAGTTCTGTGTAATTAAAGAGTGAGTTAAACAGGATACAAACCATATGCCTCCAGGTTTATAATCCTGATTTATATCACTGCCACACCTCTTGCCAACTTGGGTATTCCAACCATCCTCTGCTGCTTATCCAGGTTCAGGTCGCAGGGGGAGCAGTCCGTGCAGAGATACCCAGACATCCCCCTCCTGAGCCACCTCCTCCAGCTCCTCTGTGAGTACACTCAGACATTCCCAAGCCAGATGAGTGAAATAATCCCTCCTGTGTGTCCTGGATCTGCCCTGGGTTCTCCTCCCAGTTGGATATGCCCAGTAAAGGGGGAAATGTCCAGGAGGCTGATACCACTTCAACTTGCTCCTTATGAGCTCTTTAAAACAAACGTTAACAACATCAATTTCCGACTTTCAGTTATTTAACTTTAATAATTATAATTTTATGGTTTGTTAAAGGGAACTAACTATTGGTTTAATTAATTATCAACCTACAAACTGTTTCATCTGTATATAATTTCTTTGCTGCGATTAATTTTTTAATTTAGAGAAGGCAGCATAGAGTATCTTGCGAACAGAGAAGTTCAAAGAGAGGCCTGTTATGATTTCGAGCTTTGAAATGGTTGCTTCATTTATGGTCAGCGTAACAACTGTAGATGACAATATTTATAGCAAACGTTCTTTTCTGTGGCTACCAGCCGTCAGTCTGTCAAGCGTCCAGAGCAAAATGTTCCGAGTCCAGCCAGAGTGACAGACTCTCTTTCATCATATCAAGTTAGTCCTCTTTACCTGCCAAGCTCAAGGAATTCATTGACAGAGTGATTTTTCTGCATCAGCTTCACACTGTTGTGTGCTTCTAAAATAAACACAGTTAAGGATCGGAAAGGAATAAAATAGTGAGGGGAAAAAAGCCTTTATGAATCCCCAGTCTCTAACACCTCTTCATCTCGCTTCTCCTCTCCCACTCCAGCTCTTTCTCTGACTTCACTACAGACTCCAGTAGCTTTATGCTGGCTCGTCTCCAGCAATTATCTGGTTGGTTCCACTCTGACGCAATTCAGACTCCACTCATCCTCTTCTTCGTCATCAACTCCTGCTTCCTCAGTAAAAGCGAGACTCCCTCACTGACATAAACTCCCACTCATCACCAGAATGGGCATCAGCTCTATCTTTGCTCAAATTTTTCTTTGGCACTGACTAAATCTCATCTCCATCTCCTCTGTGGATCCTCAACCAGATTGACAGCACTGTGCTGTGGCTGTGCTCAAATATGGCCATAACTCCACTTTGGCCCTGACTCCATGCCAGCTGTCCACCAGCTCTGGCTTTGACTCATCTCTGCTCTTAAACCTCAAACACAAGCGTTTCCGCTTTCCAATCAAAAAGTTGACAGTACAGTATTAAGGCTCTCTTCTCCCACCAAAGTTCTGCTGAATAATTGACAATGGGATGGGTGAAAATCTTGGATTGTTATTTGTCCGGTCCACCACTTTAATACGGACTCAAATAACTATCAGTAGGACTCCCATGAACTATTTTATAATCAGGAAGTTTCATATAATGAATCCTAAAGTCACCCATTGATTAAAAACTTTGATTTCTGGCCATTGAAATTGTTTTTGTTTTTGTTTTTTATTTGGAGCAAGAAGTGGCCATTCTTACCTAGCGGAAGGTATGCTAATTTACTATCTGTAAGGTGTATCCAATTGTATGGATGCCTTGCACAGGCATGGAAACATGCTAATTAATGCTAAATGACAAATATTTTTTATTATTTATTATTGTTTTTTGTTAGATTAATAGTTCTAAATTCAAAAGGCATCAAAGACACAAACACAAATCAAGAGGTTGAGTTCAGTGGTTAAATTACAGGAGGAGAAACCTAAGCATGAAGCTAGTTGCTACAATTAGCATTTACCTTTAATGTCTGTGTGCCTACAAATATTTATAACTGTGGAGATGTGTCTGCATCTAAAAAAAAGTATACTTAACTTGGACATTATACTCTTTTGCAAGCACAGACACGAACAGCTGGAGACGCCACAGCAGAATAGTCATTCCTGTTGGACCTTGATTATTCTCTGTTGTGGAAAATGGACACAGACAGCTGGAGACTGGACAGCCAAGTACTCCTGTTATTCTTTTTTGAAGTCGGCTTGAAGTCTGCCACCTGGGCACATGGATTGGATCAAGCAGAGATGCCCATAAAAAACACAGAATAGAATCCTTTCAGTCATGGATTGGCCTCCCCAGAGCCCGACATCAACGCTATCAAAGCAAACCGGGATCATCTTAACAAAGAATTGAACAATTCAAAGAACTGAGCTCTGAATGTCCTTCCAGAAGCCTGGAGAACTTTTCCTGAAGAGTACTTAAAGAAATAACAAGAAATGCTGCAATATTAATAATAACAATAATAATATTAATAATAACTTTATAGCATAAGGTGAAATAAACAAGACTGGATAAGCTTTGAGATGTTAAAATCAAAATTCCATTGTTGATGAAAATGTTACCAAGGTTTTTAGCAGATGGTTCGATGGAACTATGGAATAACAATAAAGATGTTAATATCAAATATTCCCTTTTCAAGCTAGTTAGAATTGTACAAATTCCATTTTACATTAAGTAATACTCTGTTTCCATTTATGTTTGAACATTTTCTATTTCCCTAGCAAATTATAAAGAAATAAAGGGTGACTCAACACTTTTGCACATAAATGTACACACAAGGGCACAGAGCTCCTGGCATGGAGGTATTTGTTCTACTCAAAGTTCAGTGTGAATAGTTAACAGCAAGGCTGACCCTTTCAGGGTCAAATTTTATCTGCATTTATCCAGCGCTTTACTAGAATACCACTAATTCTGTGTGTGAGAATACTTTTTATTTCTGCTTGAGGATCACTCCAAAAACATGAACCTGTGTGTCAGTGGTTTG
Organism: Oreochromis niloticus; assembly: GCF_001858045.2. Lineage (NCBI taxonomy): Eukaryota > Metazoa > Chordata > Actinopteri > Cichliformes > Cichlidae > Oreochromis > Oreochromis niloticus. The sequence goes on from NC_031973.2 coordinate 10,800,116, forward strand.
GAAACAAGGGCCTTGGTGCTTACTCTTATTTTCAGAGTAGGGAAAAAAGAAAACAAAAAAAAAATGTTGAATGGTGTCTCTAACTCCATCACGATGAGGTCATAAAAACATGTTTTTAACAGCTTCTAAAGCTATCATATCCCTCTATCTTTTAATATTCACATTCAATCTAGTGGGTCTTCATCTATTTTAAAATGTTGGCAATGTATAGTGAGTGCTTTTTAAATTTTGGAATACTTCAAAAACGTGCTCTGAATGGTTGCATTTTTTTTTCTATTTAAATGGCAACATCTGAGTAATTCACACCATTTTAGATTCTGTATGTGTTACTTTTTTAGAGTTACGTGCATACTTGTTTGGACAAAGACATATTTTTTGTAGTTTCACCTCTGTGCACCTCCACAGTGGATCTTAAAACAGTCATTATGTGATTGAAGTGCAGACTTTTAGCTTTAATTCAAGAGGTTTAACAAAAGATGCTGGGAATTATAACCATTTACATATGCAGTCCTACACTTTTATAGGCTCAAAATGAATTGGACAAAACAATATAATATTAAATATAATGGCAGTTTTTAATACTTGGATAAAAGGCTGATGTCTACAACCCAGGGTCATCAAATGCTCTCTTTCCTCAGCTCCTGCTTATTTGTGGGTCTCTCTGCATTCAGTTTTCTATTTAATAACTGGAAAGCATACTCTGTTGGGTTGAGATCAGGTGACTAACTTTGCCACTGAAGAACATCCCATTTCTTTACCTCAAGAAACTCTTGGGTCGTTTTGTAGTTGTTTTCCATTTGGACTATAAAAAGCCATCATGCTGTTTCTATCAGCAGTCACATCGGCAGTAAATACCAGTGGCCACTACTTCCCCTGGCTGCCATACATCCCCTTGGCATGACCCATGAAGATCACTCTTGTATACCTTGTCAAGGATACACCAAGCTCATTGAGAGTTTTCTCGACTTGGTTGGAAGTTGTGACGTTTTTTGTTTTGTTTAATAATTCTAAAAATAATTGGAATAAAATGAAAATGAAAATAATTCTGTCATCTATTTAAGAAGGTACCATAGTGTTAATGTAGCCACACCTAAAGCTTTTGTTACCTCCTTGATATGTTTAATTTTCAGTCTAATGATGCATTCCCTCACTTGCCCCTCTCTATTGGCCTCATATTATAATGTACAGTGAAACGCTACGAAAAGCAAATACAACACTTTGAAACAACTTCAGATCTTATGTCTGCTTCATTTGTCATGAAATAACAAGTGAACAGGTCTCAGCTGGCCATGAAACCACTTGCCAGACAGTTCTCCAATTAACTGTGAGCCTCTGACAAAAGGGGACTGTGTATAAAATCGACTGTAAAAGCCTAGAGAGTTAATGCAATTTAAAAATAAATAAATAAATAAAATCTCTTCCATTAAATTTATCCAGCCCCAAAAACAAAGGTTTTCCGTACTGTAGCACCTCACAGGTCTCACTCAAACTTAGAGATAAAGCTATAGTGTTGAGTGCAACTCAACAAGACTGACTGGACTGAAGTTTTATTTACATCATCTTTGGCAGAAAACATCTTGGATCTGTTCAGCAATGTCATTTACATGTATCGGATATGCTTGTAGTGTGAAGGAAATTCCTCGTTAATAAAGAGCGAAACGAATCAGCTCAAAATAGCTCAGTTCATCCGTATCTTACTCCTTCACATAATTTGCTTTAGAACACTTTGCTCCCTTTCCCATCATCCTAGCCCAGACATGTAAATAGATTTCTGAGCCAGCTGTTTCTTACTGGAACATCCTGTTTTCCCACGAAACCACTGGCCATGCAACATTAACAGATTGTTTAATATCACGTCACCTGCCAAGAAATCCAATGTCTGCCAAGACTTTCCAACACCAGCGCAGAAAATTTCTTACAGATGTCCCCTATCAAAAAACATCTTTCGACAATAAACACAATCTAATAAAAAGTGAACTCAAGCATGATGAACACCAAGATGTTGTTAAAACAAACAATTTGTGTATGACAGTAGTCCATCATCATATGCAGGGAGTATCAAAACACAAATGGGATGAGTGCAGAGCTTTTTTTGTTGCTACTACTTACAAATGTGCACAGTTTAAAATGTAAATGAAGAAAATGTTTAACTGTGCTGCTGTATTATGTTTTACCATCAGTCAAGGAGAAAAAGGAGGCTGTGTATTATCATTTTAAAATGCTCTTAGAATCAGTGTTAACCCTTAACCCAGAGGGGGTTAACCCCAGTGACATGGTAAATGCTCGGAATTGATAGCAAAATCCAGAATATTTTTTTGCACCAAATCAAAACTAGACTCAATGGCCACTTCTTTAGGTACATCTATTCAACCACTTGTTAAGGCCAATATTTAATCAGCCAAACTGCAACATGGCACCAACTGGTAAGATGCTCCAGAATGGGGAAGAACTTTGATTTGAATGACCGAATGTGGCATGGTTGTTGGTGCCAGATGGGCTGGTCTGAGTATTTCATAAACTGAAGACTTACTGGGAATTTCCCCATACGAAAAAGGATAAAATATCCATTGAGGAGCCTTTCTCTGGAAGAAAATGTCAGATGCCAGAGATCAGAGGGACAAACCGCTTGGAGCAGATAGTGTCATGGTACTGGGTCTGTGAACAATTGTTTTGTATTTTTGGTCTGAGGTGTTGGGTTTCATGTTTCAGGTTTTCATGTTCCATGCATCTAGTGTTTAGTTTTTCCCAGTTTAGTAATGTTAGTTTAATTTTAGTCTCCTTTCGCCTTTTGTTTACACTCTCCACTTCACATGGTCTGCTACCACAGACCTGACATACAGAAAGGCAACAGTAACTCAAATAACCTTTATTCACAACCAAAGTATGTAGAAAACCATCTCTCAGAATCTGGTGTAAAAAACACAAAAGTATGGCTCCATCCTGGTTCGAATGAACAGTTCAGGCTGATGGTGGTGTAGTAGTGTGTGGGATATTGCTCTGACGAAGTCTAATGGAGTATTGTTGGAGACCATGTCCATCCATCCTAGTCATTTTTTTAACCGAATAACACAACCTTTGCTCTGTTCACACTGATATAGAGGTAAGGTGATATCACGCCGCTTCTCTCTTTTCATGATCAGCATTTAGGGTTTTGTTTGTTTGTTGAGCTACTTGGAGTCGGAAGGAACTTTACATTCATTTTTTGAGAACATGTGTTAACAGGCGCCTCTATCATCACATGGACCCCAAATACTTGCCTTTTGTTACTGATAAGACAAAGGAGAACACAGCACTCATCACCCATAAAACTTTTTCTTTATAGGCCTATCATCGTTTCTATTATTACATCTACAACGTTTGAAGACAGAGGGAGAATATCAGTAATGCCAATGCGAACATGATTCTCTCATTCTGTTACTTTAATTAGTCAATGCTTGTGCTGGTCCAACACTTTCATAAATTAGGTCTTTGCAGTCTCAGTGCAAAAAGTGAGTCAAAATAGATAATATTGACTCGGTAATAATGACTTTCTTATCTAACAGTCCTTCATATCATCATTATTAGCTGTTATACCCAGAATAGATTCACATTCTCGGGCAAGAACAACAGTTGTGATAGATGTGGCTGCATTCATTTCAGCATGAGCGTGTGAGAGAACTCTGACGAGTCATATGAGCAGTTCAGGATCAAACTGTCTCGAGACCTCGGAGCCCAAAATGGCCCATTCAACTCTGCTCTCTACATATAGTGGACTTTTCATGGCTCAGCAAGCCAATTCTTCACTTTGGCTGCTGAGATGGAGTCAGGGGTTCAAGAGCTTTTTTTGTGTGTGGAAAACTACTGATGCCAGAATGAGTCAATATGGAGGAGACCTTTTAGATGCGTTTTGTAGACCTCAATCGCTGCAGGAGAGCAACTAAATATTGCAGGTTAGTTAGATGATCCTGCAGGTGGATGGTAGGAAGAAAAGGTTCAACTATCTGAAGAAATCTCTTTTCAAATCTCAACAAGCGAGAAAACGGCACTTTAAAAAAAGCAACAGTGGTAGTGCATGTCTGCTCATTATGAGCAATAAAAGCAATAGTCTCTGTAAATATGAAATTCAGAAGGGATCTTTTCTGGCTGATTGTTTGAGTTGGAAACAGCAATTTAAGCAGAGCTGCTCAATTATTCTGTCTTCTCCAGGATTTGAGGGAAAAAATGGATCTAAAACAGTGAAACAGCTAGCAGAAATACTGCTTTTATGTTTATCATATACCTGTCTATAACATGGATGTTTGCACTAATTGCTCGCATGACAAAATTATACTTTAGTGTCTAGAGGTTGTCATAATTATTGTCCCCTTAAGTTAAATTAAATGTCAAGCTATGTGTGCTTGGCGTATATCCGAAGGGTTTTATATAAACATGGAAACGTGAACTTAAGACTGGGCAAATATTGTTAAGAGCTAACAGAAAGACTCTTTTTAGATCTGGGAATGATATTTGACTAGCATGAAAGATGTAAATTTAGGCTTTCCTTGAAAGAAGATTGTAAACACTGTAAGGATATAACTTACTTGATTTACCTTCTATCTGACAGCCAATGAAGGCAATAGAACATTTTTGTAGTACAGTTTCTCTTTGCTTTCATTTTATTCCTTTTCTTTGTCAGGGCCCATTCACAGAAACATTGATCTCCTCAGAGAAAAGAAGCCTTTTTTTTCTTTTTTCTTTTTTACCAGATTTACCCACTAGCTAATTTCCATCTGCAGTCAACAGACAGGTACACAGCTCCATACAGCTACACATGCAGTATAACACGTTTTATCAGCCACCCCTTTAAGCAGTAATTTTCTTAGAAGTTTTATCAATAAGTTAAAAAAAAAAGAGTAGCTTTAGTAGTTCTATTTATGTTTTTTCTTACTCAACTTGGGGGTTCATAAAAAGCATATTTTGCATACTTACCTTACACTTCACCTTGCTCGTGCCTTAAGAACTGTCTTAATTCCCCTTTGGCATAGATTCAACAAGGTGCTAGAAGGGTGTTGGTGACTGTGAAGGCAATTTGAATCCAGTGAACTCATTGTTATGTTAAAAAAACCCAGTGTGAGATGATTTGATCTTTGTGACATGGCGCATTATCCTTCTGGAAGCAGCCATCGGAAGATGGGTTCAGTGTGGTCACAAAGAGATTAAGATGGTCAGCAGGAGTCGGTACTAAGAGGTCCAAAGTGCAAAGTTACAACAATTGTTTGAATTACTTTTGCCTTCCTATCAGACTGAAGTCATGCCATTCTCCTATGATTTCTGGAATCAATAAGGTGCTTTCATCCAGAGAACAACATATTTTCTCTTTTTCGGACTATTCTTTGTAAACCTTAGAGATGGTTGTGTGGAAAAATCCCAGTAGATCAGCAGTTTCTGAAATACTAAGACCAGCCCATCTGGAGCCAACAACCATTCCCCAAATAACCTTTCTTCCCAATTCTAATACTCGGTTTGAACTTCAGGAGGTCGTCTTGATCATGTCTACATACCTAAATGCATGGCGTTACTGCCACGACAGTCTCTAAATACATACTTGCATTAATGAGCAGTTGAACTAGTGTATCTAATAAAGTGGCTGGTAAAATCTCATTACCACTACACACTATAGTGAGAAAATGATAAGAGCAAATAGGCAATGAAATTCACATGTTGGACTTCTTCAATTTGACACCAAAGAATAATTAAAAATGTTTGTTTTTTTTCTAGAAGAAAGATTAGACAGTTGGGAGCCATCTTAAAAATGCCTCTCGTCACTTATTTGGCCAGTGGTTTTGAAGCATTTATTTAATTTCAGAGCACCTATAGAAAAAACAAACAAATGTGAGCGAATGCCACATAAAAACTTTGCCCTGAAGTTTTAAGAGCTTTGTATCCCATGGAAGATACAGTCCTACCACAACGTGCTCTTTTGGAATTTGCTCGTAAATTCCAGTTCAGAAATCTTCATCTCTCTCTTATAACATTGCTTATGTAAGTAATTCTCTCTCCCTAGTTAGAAAAAAACTGTTGGTAACTGGATGGTATATTTATTGTAAAAAATAAAAACTCTTGAGTGCAAATTGATAAAGCTGGCCAGAATCTCTCACACAGTATTAAAATCTCTTTGCTAGAACACACAAAATCAAAAGAAGTCCTGAATGCTGAGAGCTCCATTTAACAAAGAACAGCAGTGAAAGAGGCCTCTTAAATAGAAAGAGGCCTTGGCACAAAATACAAAGGACTAAGATGGCAACAGACACATTTTCCTGGATTTTTCGTCTGAACAAGAAAACCCACTCAGAGCTGGAAAGACAGTACAAGTAAATAGACCATGGGGAGTGTAACTTGTCTTAAAGGAGCACTCCTGTTATTTGGTGATGTGCCCCCCTAAAGCTGAGACACTCACAAGTCACAGATTTTTTTTTTTAAAAAGTAAGTAAAATAGAGCCTCATATACAATATTCTAAATTTCAGTCCCTAATTCACCATGAGAAATGAATACAAATGCCCCGAAATTTCAACGGGCATGCTTTTATGATTTGTAACAGTAGCTTTTTATTCAACAAGTCCTTCGAATTAAATGTCAAACTACATCATCAGTTCATAACCTACTGCAAAGAAAAGCTCTTTGTTCTGATATTTCCATGGAAAGGATAACATCAGTAAATTAGGATTCACAGTGTATTGAGCCTCTTTTAGCACGGCTACGACATCAAATGTGAGGTCAGGGAACAACTGGTGGTTATGAGGTTAAAGGAAACCAGTGCTCTCTGTTAGTTGTCAAGCATGATACAGTCTGATGTTTTGTCCATCCATCCACACAGATTTAACCTGATGTGGAATTATCTGACTTATCCCTTTGTGTGTTTGCTACATGTTTTTCAGGAGGTTCTCATCATGTCAAGGAAACTGACCCTGGCAGGTTTAATTTTTGCGAGCGAGCGCAAAAAAAATGATCAAATAACACAATTCTGATTCAAATGCAGTCTTACAACGGGAAAGTGGGCTTGCAAAAATGAGCAAAATTCAGAGGGAAATGATCGAGCAAAGAACTATCTTGGCCACCTCCCTGTCGAATAAACAGAATACTCTGGATGAGGAGAACAGGAAGGTTTAGGAGCAGCTCTGCATTTGGAGAGGGAACACAAAGAGAGGAGGAGCACGGGGAGAAGGAGACTGAGAGGAAATGCTTGTCAGAGAAGAAGAAAGCCTAAGAGAATCAAATTGATGTAACATGTATGGAGAAACTGGGAAGAGAAATAACACAGAGCGAAGCTGTGCATGCAAAGCCACCTACATACCAGCACAGAACGATTGTTCTGCAGTGATGACATATTTGCTTTGATTATCTTGTTGACATAATGAGTCTTTTGATTAAATCTGGAATAAAGGGTGGATTACTGTAGATTTAATTTATAAGATATGTAATGTTTGTGCTCTGTACTAGAATGTGTTAAAGGGGAAAATGGGTTTCAGATTGGTACTGATTAGATAGAGGAACAGAACGTTTACGCTAAACGCTATTTCCAGTCATTTCTCATGCGTTATCTTCACATTCGCTACAACATCTTTGTTTACCGTCTTCCAAACAGGACACAACAAATTCACCTAGAGAGGAAATACATAGTGTTTTCTTTAGTCAAGTAAATAAAACATGTTCTTCATTATGAAAAAAAATTGCTTCTTTTCTTAGAAAACAAACACAATGTAGAACAAACTGTTTAGACTTGCCTAAATGTCTGTGTTGTTTGTCACCGGAATACAAAGCTAACAAACAACAAGAACTGACACAAGTTAATATTTTCTAATTGTGACGTAAAGGACCTACGGCACGTAGCTTTGCAGGTAATTGAATGTTTATTTATCACTTTTCCAGTGACTCCGGTTAGGCATCTTTACAGCTGTCTCTCTCCAGTGCAGTACACGCAACTCTCTTGTCAGGTCCTGGCATCCAACTCTAATAGGCGTGATTGTATGATCGAAATCAGCTGTGTTGGTCTTCCCCTGACACCAAATCCTGAACCCACTGCTCCACCCCTCCCCTGCAGCTGTGCCACGAACCACACCTCGCCACACTAATAAAAGTGTCAAAGACAGATACACAAATAACAGTTTGCAAGTTATTTGTGGCATTGATTCACAGTCGCCTTGTTGATGTCAAATATTAGAGGAGATTAGCTAGACTACTTTGATTTAAGAACTAAGAAGAAGGCAACAGTATCTTAAATAGCCACTTGTTTTAACTGAGGAAAGCAGAAGAGCATCTCTGAACCTTGAAGCAAGTGGACTACAGCAGCAGAAGACCATACAGGTGCTCACCAAAACTGGATAAAAGAACACTGGAAATATGTTTGCTGTTATGATGAATCTCCATTTTGCTGCAATATTTGGATAGTAGGGTCTGAACTTTCTGTAAGTAACATGAAAGCATGGATCAATCCGGCCGTACCCTAGCCATAATTCAGACTGTTGTTGTTGGTGTAACAGTGTGGAGGATATTTTCTTGACACAATTTGTAAAGTCCAAGAGGAGTCCACTCAATACTTCCAAGGAGTGCTTATAAATTGCAGATGAGTGCAAATACCTCAATATATTCACACTGGTGCATTTACAGAACAACATACTTTAATTATAACAGTAAAAGACAACACATGGGGGGCTAAAAAGCAAAAAGAATATGTTTTTGAGTTGATGGCAGCAGGTTTCATGACTAACACAGTTACTGTTTCCATTATTTATTTCCAGATTAGAGCTGACTTCTGATCTTCTGTCACTCAGCAATCAGCTCAGCTACCCCAAGTTTGGCTTTGGTTTCTTGAATAAGGGTATCTAAATGGTGGATATTTCCTCAACTAACCCAGCTGGGGATTTCAGCTATTGAGCTGCATCTCCAAACTGGAGTCTCAGATAAAAGATTTGCTGACTAGCTGCTCTCAGAGGCGGGGGAATGAGCATGACATTAGAGACCATATTGCTGCTGTCCACTTAATTTGGTTCTGAATCAGTGCTCTCACGGCATACATGAAAGAAGCATGCCATGACACACTGTGGGAAATAGAAACTCAGCACCCCCTGGTGTCAGGATGAAAGCCCTGTGTTATCTGTCCTAGCTCATGTTTGAAAAAAGGCCACACAAAAGTAGAAATGAGCTGAAAAGAAATCATGAGAGCCATAGCCTAAAATAATCTTGTAGGGGTTTCGGGTACATGAGGTAATAGGTGAACCCAACAGTCGAGAAAAGACGAGATTTAAAAAAATAAAAATAAAGAAGGAAATAAAAGTTTTGTATGTTATTAAGATTTAATTGTGACTTTTTTTGACAAGAAAAGGTCACATACATTAATCACAACAACACATACATTGATCGTTAATGTCCACGATTATCATCATGCACTGTTGTTATTTAATGCAATAATAGACTAATCTAATAATATTTCTGGCTAATTTTGTTTTATTTTTTAATTAAAAAAAATAAAGTTTATTGAAATAAATTTATGTGAACCTAAACTAAATGTATCTCACTGCCCTGAACGGTAACAAGGATTTCATGGACACATTCAAACTACTTATTACAAAATTTTAATCACTTGCTATTTAGACATACATCACGATGACAACGTTTCTTGCTTATCTGTACCATTTGACCTAACTAAAAGCAGTACAGAAATAGCTACAAACATCCGGAATTGTGGCTTCGCCTTCAAATTAAAAGCAGGTGGCCCGAAAGCATTTGGAATAAAGTGATACAGCAGATGCTGTAAGCACAACACGGTGCGAAAAGAAGGGGTATCATTTTATTTAACAACTGAAAAGTCATAATTTACCTTTCTTGGCCAAAAATTTGCGAATTTTCCAGAATTGTCGTTTAAACTGAAAGGTATTTAGTGGAAGTGGAGGAACTTACGTAATCCGTATGACTTAACAGTTTGCCCGCTGAACACGGAACCGGTGCTTCAAGCACGTTTTCCTGTTTTTAAATATCACCTTTACTCACAGAGGTGAACACGTCAGCTTTTATAATGCTGTAGCTCTTGTTATAAGTCGTAGGCGTCGCGATTACAGGTGACTATTTCGTCCAGCTCACCCGTCCTTTTCTGTTAGCCTAACCTCTCATCATGTGGGTGTTCGGTTACGGCTCACTGATATGGAAAGTGGATTTTCCTTACGAGGAAAAGAGAATTGGGTACATAAAGGGCTTCAGTCGCCGGTTTTGGCAAGGCAGTACCGACCATCGAGGAGTACCGGGTAAGGTGAGTATACCTTACTGGCTTTGGGAACTGATTCATAGCGGCCAAAATGAAAAAAGTACTACCTGATGCAATGTTGCTACAGTGTGTTTGACTACACGGCAGACATTACTGAAGACACTTCACTTCACTTCGGCTTGTGTTATTACAAAGTTAACGACTTTATGTCCTAACCTTTATTCCTTATTAATGGGCTAGATGTTGCCCTTTAATATTAAAATCCATGTTAGCAATATTCCCCCTAATATGGTGATTTATAGGCTCCTGTAATCTTATATCGGATTAAAACCACAACTTTTCTTTGTTTGCCCAGCTTTAGAAAATGTTTTCATTTTCTAATGTAATTCTAATTTTATCCACTTTTTTCTCCTGGTCTGCCGAGCACTGTGCCCAATCAATATGTGTCCACCTCACATTCTGGCAACCACTGCATTATAAAGTGTATAGGCGATATTATACAGTGGAGGAAATAATTGTTTGTTCGCCTGCTGAATTTGTAAGTTTGCTCACACACAACGGAATAAACAGTCTCGAACTGTTTAAGGTGAGATGCAGAATATCAACCAGAAATTCAGAAGTAAAAGCTATAAATTCATTTTCATGTCATTGATTGAAGGAAGTATTTCATTCCCAAGCAAAACATGCCTTAGTACTTGGCAACTTGAAACTTCAGCTCCCCCCACAGATTTCTATAGGGTGATTGATAATCTTTTTAATTCCTTCATTTCCATATAATGTCACCAAAAGTTGTCACCTTCTCATCAGGCCTACTGTTAATTGACTTGCAGTCCATTACAGCTTTGTGGAGGTTTACATTCTTATCCAGCTCTTAGGTCTTGCCTATGGAGGTAGAGAGGTTGGGATGGAAAAACCAGATTCTATGGACAAGCATGCTTTACAAACATAACTTGAAATCAAGCAGATCTGTAATCGATTGTTTGTAATCTGTGTACCACGTGAACACACAGCCAACCTCTTGGAGCCAGAATTCTGGCAAGGTTATAGGAGATCAAATACTTACTTAACTCGGTGACATTCAAATCAATTTATAGTGTTCCTAGACTGTTGGTTGATATTCTGTCTCTCTCCATTAAAATGAAACTACCATAAAAACGAATTAATGAAAAATTAACTAATTTCTCTGTAAGTGAGCAACATTACAAATTCAACAGGGGATCAAATAATTATTTCCCCCACTGTGCCTGTAACCTTTCAGAAAGATCCCATTTCCTGCAATATGTGTGCTAACCAACTAGCACATTAATGACAAAGCCATTTATTAGGTGTGTTTGTGTGTTCTTTGCAGCCTGGCCGGGTTGTGACACTCGTGGAGAATCCTGAGGTGAGTTATACCCTCTTTCTTAACATCAGGGTGCAATAACAATTTCTTTGTAGTGTGCACATGATGTATTCCTTTATTAATCAGTCAGTATTAAAAAGTCTTTATAATATCAGAAAGAAATAATTTATGATTCCAACCACAAATTCAATTAATAGCTTGACAGATAAGCAGAACCATTCATTATCAATAATTAATGGAAACGAAAGAAACGATAATGGAAATGAAGAAATTATAATATGAAAAAATATAATTTTGGTCATATTCTTGATGTTTTTTCCATAAATACGGACTGCATACTCAAAATAGCCCCCATTTGTTTGTTCTTTCCTTCATTGACTGGTAACTTCATTACATAATAGGTACAAGACTTGTGCCTTTATTGTCATCACTTTGATGTTTGCGTTGCAGGAAGCAAACAAAATTACATGTTATTTACACAGTAATGAGAGATTATTACTACCTGAAGGTCATAATCCACCTACCTTGTTATGTATTCTTGTTTTATTGGCTATAATTAAGACAAGAGTTGGAGTGTGAAGGCGATCAGCGTACAAAGCTGCACAAATTGGATTCCACTTCAGAGAGAACTTTTTGTGTTCACTTACATACATACACATACTTTAAATATAAACAGTTTTGCAGAGTTTCATGCTTTTACAAGGCAGACAGGAGTGAAAACAGCGCAGGAAAGAAGATAACCTCTTATAGATAGTACTGTACAAAAGTCTTGAGTGACCCCTCATTTTTTTATGTTGCTAGGAAAATGGGAAAGAGACTTCTGGAATAGTTCTCCAGACGTCTAAAGATGTTTCAAAAGTCTTTTTTTGGATGTTGGCTGCCTTTTGTTCTGTTCTCTGTCAAGGTGATCCCACTCTGCTTTAATAATCTTGAGGTCTAGGCTCTGGGGAGGCTAATCCATGTCTAATAGTGTTCCAGTGGCAGTCTGTTGCCAAATGCTTCCCAGATAGTATTTTTATGTTGGATCAAAGTCTGACTGTACTTTTCAATGCTTATTATTACATCAATTTTGATAAGATACCCAATACCACTGGCTGAAATGCAGCCCCAAACCACAACTAAGCCATGTTTCACAGATGCCAACAGATACTCAATGTTGTACCTCTCTCCTGACCATGTCTGTACTTACTGAAGGCAATTTGAACAAGGAATTTCATATTATATTCATCATTCCATAAAACCTGTTGGTACTGACTTTCAATCCAGTTCCGGTGTGACAACCAAACAAACAAAAAAAATAAAACAACAAAATCTCTGAAAATGATCAACGACTGGAATGAAAATGAGTAAAAAAGCAGCCAATGTCTAGAAGGAAAAAGTCTGAAAGACTTCAGAAAGCCTGAAGAACTGTTGCTAAAAAAAAGAACTTGAAAGTCTGACTTCTTGAAAGCAAAATGTATAAAAATGAGGATTGGCTTGAGAATTTTGCACAGTACTGTAGTATGAGTTGTGATGTAGTAAAGCATGGCAGGAATCTGTTTTTAGAATTGGCTGATAAGTGTGATAAGTTTGAAATAAATGCTGAAAAATATCAATTATAGTTTCTTAAAGTCCAAGGTAAAGTCCTTGGATGTCTTTACTTTGCAAACATATAAAGTACAATAAGAAATACTCACAGCGTAGAAGCGAGAGAGTAATTGATTATAATAATTTTCTGGGTGTGAGTATGGTCAGTGTTTTTGAACGTAACATTGGTTATGTCAATTATTTTTATTTTGACTTTTATTGTGACTTTAGACAAGGTGATTATATATCATCATTTATCAAATGTAAATACTAATAAATTTATCGGACACTTTATTAAGGACATGGGCATTGGTAGTGGTTGGAACCCTTTTTGCACTGCCTTAATTCTTCAAGGCATACATTCAAAAAGGCTCTGGAAACATTCCTCTAACATTTTGGTCCACACTGACATTTTCTCTGTTTTGGACTATTGTCTATAAATCCTAGAGGTGGTTGTGTGAGAAAATCCCAGTAGATCAGCAGTTTCTGAAATACTCAGACCAAAAAGTCTGGCACCAACAACCAAATCACTGTTCTTCCCCATTCTGTTGCTTGGTTTGAACTTCAGTAGGTATTCTTGTCTACCATGTCTACATGCTTAAATGCATTGAGATGCTGCCACCAATTAGATTTGTGTGAAGAAGCAGTTGAACAGGTGTACCTAATAAAATGTCATCAGGTTATGGACCTCTAAGCCATTTTGCTTTCCTCAGGGGTGTGTTTGGGGTGTTGCCTACAAATTGCCGACTGGCCGGGAGGAAGAAGTGAAGCGCTACCTCGACTACCGAGAAAAAGGTGGTTATCAGGTCGTCACAGTGACCTTTCATCCCCGTCCATCACTCACTTGCTCGCCAAGCCAGACGCTGATCTACATCGGCTCCAAGGACAATCCCAACTACCTCGGCCCCGCACCCCTGGAGGAGATCGCCAACCAGATCATCAACTCTACCGGTCCAAGCGGGAAAAATACGGAGTACCTGTTTCAGCTGGCTGACGCCGTGAGGACTTTTCTGCCCGAGGACTCGGACACACATCTGTTTTCTCTTGAAACTTTAGTAAGAGAGAGGCTAGAAAACGGACAGAAAAACTCAATTTAGGTAGCTTATAATTAAGTTAGTAACAGCACTTGATTTTTAAAAATGCGTACAATGCGCTGGATTAGTCACATGTTCTCAGGGTTTAAGGTATACTTGTCCAATAAAGATGTTTGTTACATGTAGGATGGGACATGTTGACCTCATTAGTTGACTAAATTATGTTATTTTGTTCAATAAATATACACCGAAAGCTGCTTCAAAGTAATAAACGCAAACTGGTATAGAAAACATAAATTACCAACAATGTACAAATCGCAAGATGTGTTTCAGTATAAATCACTACAGAATGGTTTCAATATATATGGTCTAAATATTGGTATTTAATATCTGGCATTGACTAGCCAAGATGAGACAAAGAATTGCTAATGTTATCGCATATTAGTTATTAAACATTTAACACTTAAACCTGAGCTGCTTCATATCTGGTTTAGTGTTTGTTAAATATAGAGGTAAAAGTCTTGAGCCACCCCTCATTTCTTTATATTTTGCTAAGAAAATAGGGAAATGGGTACAGCGATTTATTGAAATATGGAAATACACTATGGAATGTAAAAGCAGAGTATAATTCTAAAAAGCTTGAAAGTCAATATTCAATATGACTGAACTCTTAGGCAAGCTCGTCATTTCTTTAAGCAGTCTTCAGGAATAGCTCTCTGAGCTTGTTGAAGGACATTTAAAGCTCTTCTCTAAATGTTGGCTGCCTTTTATTCTCTGTCAAGCTGATCTCACACTGCTAGAGGCCAGTCTAGCAGTGTGAGGTCATCAAAATGAAGCTATTACCGCATGATGGATATGAGAATATATCAGATTTTTTCCTATATCTTAAGGATATGACTTTCAAATACTGTTTATCTGCTGTAGATATTTTGTCTTTTCTCCTCAAGTTGTCCAGTTTCCCTCAAATGATAGGACACACTGCACATTTGTGACAAGATATGCCAAGTTTTCAGCTATTAGCACTTTGGAAATCACCTTGCTGGTGCACTTTTATTCCTCTGAAAATGGTCAGGTACAAGGACTGGACTTAAAGTGAGTGAAAGAGCAGCCCGTGTCCAAAGAACAAGACCTTTAGAGAACTACTGCTCAAGCTCACTTTAAAGAATTTGAAGATAATCTGGCTCCTTGGAAGTAAAATGTAAAGAAATTAGGGTTGGCACATGTTTTTTGCACAGTACTGTATGACAAAGAGATATCCAAGATAATATTTTTAACTCTAGCTCTAAGTTGGTTTCATAATCAGACACAAAAACAATGACACCCTCATCAGATGCAGCTGCAAATTAAGTGCTAATTAGCTCACGTTAGCATGGTAAACATTTCACTTTAGAAACATCAGCACTGTTAGTACTGTCACCATGAGCATGTTAATGTTAGTGTTCAGCTCAAGGCACTGCTGTGACAAATGACAGCCTTTCATTGTCAGTGTAGGCTTTTCTTTCCTGTCTTGCTATGGTTAGTCTGTGTTCCTTAAGTCTTCTACTGAACCGTTTATTAAAATAAAAACTTTACTGCAATTAAAACATAATGATGCCCCAATTATTTTTCCTTGTGTTTTTTTTAGTAAGTTAAATAAAACACATCTAAAACTTGACAAATAGGTTAAAACGCTGTAATAAATACAGCTAAAAAAATTGGTAATACAGCTTTTCTAAATACAGCCTATCTCTCTTCCTGCTATGATGAAGTAGTTGTCATGAAAATCACTTTAAGCAAACACACATTGTTTAGTCTAACCTTTACTTACTCTGTGTCAAGATTAGTAGTTCTGGCACAGGGGAGCCGGGATCAGCTGCTTCTCATTCTGCCTGCCTCCGTCTCAGCACAGTGAACACATCAAATTCAACACAACTGCATCAGAAAAACATCAACAAGCAGAATAAAAGAGTGACAGCTCGATCTGTGATCCCATCTTTAACACACACACAAACACTCAGAGGTGGGACACAGGTGGCTATTTCTTCTGCTACATCAACCTACCTTTGCTTACTTTACAGTCATAATGTTCCAGTCTTTAGCATACTGTGGACATTAAAAAAAATGAGTATCATCAGAAGCAATACTGAGGTAGGCTGCAGGTTTCAAAGTATGCCATGAAAATATCCCTCAAACCACTGCACCATCAGCACCCTCAACCCCTGATATAAGGCAGGATAGATCGATGCTTTCATGTAGTTTACACGACATTTTGACCATACCATCCAAAAAAGCAGAAAAAGACTCATGTCAGGTAATTTTTCCAAGCTTCTGCGGTCCAATTTTGGAGAGCCCATGCAAATTGTGGCCTCAGTTTCCTGTTCTTAGATGACAGGAGTGGCACCTGGTGTGGTCTTCTGGTCCTGTAACCTATGGACTTCAAGGTCCGACGTGTTGTGTGTTCAGAGATGCTCTTCTCCTTACTTTGGTTGTATTGAGTTGTTTTTTGAGATACTATTGTCTTCCTACCAGCTCAAAGCTGTCTCCTCTGACCTCTAGCATCAACAAAGCATTTTCACTCAGAGAACTGCCGCTCACTGGATATTTTGTTTTTGTACCTGTCTCTGTAAACCCTACAGATGGCTGTGTAGGGATTCCCAGTAGATCAGCAGTTTCTGAAATACTAAGGCATACAACTATGTTCAGAGTCACTAAAATAACCTTTTTTCCCCCCATACTGGTTCTCAGTTTGAAATTCAGCAGTCCTTCTTGACCATGTCTGCATGCCTAAATGCACTGACTTGCTGCCATGTGACTGGCTGATTATATATTTATGTTAATAAGCCATTGAACAGGCGAACCTAATGAAGTAGCCAGTGAGTAAATATATCCTGATGGACTGGTGATCTGTCCACTGTTTACCCTCCTCCTCAGTCAATTTAAAGCTAGAATAGGCTCCAGTCCCTCACAACCCTGAATTAGATGAGGGGTTAAGAAAACGGATGGAAAATTATTAAAATAAGTCAAAACACAAAGTTTAGACAGTTTTCAAGCATTCAACTGTAGAATATATTTTCAATTTTTAGCACTAAACTCAGCTTTTTTGACATTGTGAATAAAAGAAATGCTCTTTTCATGTCTTAATCAATCTAAATGACTCCAGTGCGACACACACAAACTCGTTAAAACTCAGACCTGAGATTTTACTGGGCTGCAGCAGTAAAAGGGGTCTAGCTACACTGATGCTAATGTGCACTGGCTGTAGTAACAGGGTGCAGTGGCAGCTGAATCTTGGCACAAAACTATCCTTGCAAGAAGAAGCTTTTATGTTTGAGCTCTGCACAGAATGAAGTGTACTGCTATGTGACATGGCTGTACAGAGATAAACAGCTGGTGCTTTACACAGTCAGCCAACCCTGCAAACACGCAGCACCGAACACTCAAAAAGAAGCACCACACTTTACAAATAATGCATTTATTTCACAGGACACGTAAATTCTCAGTGCAGAACTAATGCAGAACATGACAAAATATGGCCTATAAAAATATAACACCATTGTTACAGCAGGTCACAGATTTTTATGATCTAATATGATATATACAATTTTTATTTCTTCTTTTTATTTATTTAAATGATATAATTAATGTCAATATGAGGTATTATATATCACGAGTGCTTTAAAATAGCTTTCTTTATGAGTGTTGGATTACAATATAGCTGTAGAAATACAACAACGATCATTTTTATATTAGTTTTACATATATTTCAGAATATATCGTATACATTTATATATATTTATAATTTCAAACATGAACATCATCATGAAGGAATGTTTTCCTTGTATTTAATAACATGCACAGGTTAGAACTCTTTTAAAAGTACATACAGGAACAATGATGATTAGCAATAAAAAGACTTTCTCAATATAAACCAAACCGCTACCTCTAAAGTGGCCACCTTTGGGGCTGCTTAACTGTTTTGCGAGAATGACTAAAAATACCATGTTAGTTAAAAACCATTTGAAACCATTTTGCCCAGTATTGCTTCCTTGCTGGGTTTAGTGAAGGCCAACGGTGGCAAGTGAGGTTCCAGAGGGAGAGCGCCCTGCTAGCATTATCAGATATTATTTTACAGGCTGCACAGAAAACTGGAGTTCCTAGCAGTTGTGTAATTCATTTCTCTGGTAGTGGTCCTACATGGTTGTCGAGGACCTGGGAAGGCAGGAAATGGCTGTCTAGGCGTAATAACAGGGTGACACCAGCAGGTCTGTGAGCACGAGCAGCTGGTCGTCAGTGAAGCACTGCCGATGCTCCTGCCAGTTATCGTGGTGAGTACGCCGAAATTCTGACAAAGTCTTCTTCACCGTCATCTTTGGGCAAGAAAATCAAAATCATAATGCAAAAACATAATCTAGGTGAATGCAGTGTGCACATTTAGAAACAACACCACAAAACACAAGTAAGTTTATCAGCTTTACTGGACTTTTATTGGGCTTTTCCCTGCTTTCTTTCATCAAAAACATGGTGGATGCTCATATTAAACCTGTATGATAACTGAAATCTCTATGATGCAATATTTTCTTTCCAATCTTAGCTCTGTATGATATCCTACAGAGCTCTAGTGGCTGGCGCTTTGGCTGTGAACACGAGACCCAACCTGTTCATGTTTTCATGTGAAGGACAGCCAATCAGAATAAAGATGACTTAAAGGAAGGAGGAAGGGACCTAAAAGAGTTTGTTTTACACAGAATATGAACTGAGATGCGGCAACAAGGCCACATATATGGTAAATATTTGGTAAATAAGTAATGATCTGAACCATGAATCATGCAAAACTACTTTTTTAGCATCCAAGAATAAAAATAGACATACATCTTAAGTATCATTTTTAGAGCATGATTCATCAGTGCACGTTTAGTCCTCTACACGCTGACAAAGCTCAACATCCCATTCATGGAAAAAATACAATTATCTGCCTCATTGCTAGAGCCCTGGTGATACATCAGCTGGCTGATATCGACCAATCACAGATAAACTGGTATCTGCTTTTTGTTGACCGATGAAGGCATCATGAAATTAGGGACATGATCACTTATTAGTCTTTTCAAAAGGACACAACTCAGTCTTCATAAAGTAGATTAAAAAAAGACCAATGAGGGCAGTCTGATGGTACTTATTAATTTCAGAATTTCTATAAAACAAAAAAATTGACTAAAGTAGAAAAACTAAGCAGATCAATCCATCATGAATAATAATAATTTGCTGCAGTCCACTAGTTAGACGTTTGTATCATATTTAATTTAACAGCATTTTCAGCAGAGTGCTTTTACAGGTTTGGTATGACTAAAATTACTTAAAGGGAGCCAATGTTTCCTCCACTGCTGTGTGCATGTGGGAGAAAGAGAAATACCTGGTGTTCTCATGCCTTCATCTGAGTTCAGTTGAAGTGTTGACATATGCGAAAAAATGCTGACTAATAGCTCTGAGTTGTTAAGAGGGCTGAAAGGGACCAAGTGTGAAAGCATCCTAGATTGTTATAGAACACAATGCAGAAAAACGTGCCTGGGATCATATAGAAATGGTGCCTTCACACTGCACATGCAACAGAGCATGCATCCAAGTGTATTAACCAACAGTTACTTTATGAGTAGTTAATAATCTTCCCCTTTTCAATGCAAACAAGTATTTTTATTAAAAAAATATACAGTATATAGCTCTATGTGGTATATGCAGTCTATATAACTATTAACTGCTCTCTACCAGAAGCCTGAGAGTTTGTCCACATTTGTCTTTTTCCATAGACTGGCATGTATAATAAAAAGGTAACAGAATAATTTTTAATATGGCAACCACAGCAGGGAAAAGAGGATTGTTATTTCTCAAGTGTGAATCTAAAGATATTTGGCTTCTAGATAAACAAGATGTAATGCATGATTCAGGGCCAAACTTTTATGTAAACTAATATACATGAGCCCAAAGGGATGTGCTGTTTCTTGGTAGTGGAACATTTCCATTAAAGTCTGTAGTAAAGTCCTGCAATAAAACGAATGTTGATAGCAACTGTTTTTCTTGCTTCATTTGTTTTGAACAGTGAACGCTCATACCCACCCTTGATTACAGCCACTATCTATTACAATGGAGCCTACACTTAAGTTTAAGTACATGAACTGCAAATTCAAAAGTTCCTGTTTTGGCTGGTAAATCCTCTATCTAGAGACACATAATGTAAAATGCAGATTAGCAGCTGAAAATATTTGCAGCAACGATCTAAATTGTTTACAATAATTAAAAACTAATTTGGAAAAATAATTTATTCATTGCACAGTTAGAAACTGTTGTTTCTAGTTAGCTAAGAATGAAGTAAAAAGTTATTTGGCTAAAGAAGGAAAGTCATTAATTAATCTGATGATGATGAGATGATAGGAACACCTTCCTGACTTTTTACATGTATTTTTGATTACATATGTATATGGACGTGGTTCACAGTAGTTTGGTGATTCTGCAGCAATTGCGCTAATCGGCAGCCTGACTCTGAGGATGGCACTGAGCGGAAACTTGGTAACCATGTTTGCTAGTATAGACTGATAAGTTAGCACTCCATTGACTTGCTAAAAACTGACATTTCTGACTCCAAATAACCCAAAACGTGGGGCCACAATCCTACTTTGAGCCATGAAAATATGAACACCAGGAGCTCATGGATATGGATATCGTCATGGTGGATATGTCTACCTTTTAAATAGAGCCTATGATTTACAGTAACCAACATATGTGTCCTTTACTATAATGGACAAAATCTAATATTTCTACCAGATTCTATTTTTTTCCGACTAATCTTTCCGGTAACAGACATGTTAGTCAATATTTTTACAAATATAATATTTTAACTGTATTTTATTGGATTTTCTTTCTCATCTTTTTCACTTTCCAATGGGAGAGGCACTAAATCATCGTCATCATTGGCTCCACACCACTATAATGTATTATTCAAACTCTGCACTACGGATTACATTGTATGTATTCTTCATGCCTGAAGTAAGACCAAAGACACAATTTTCTCCTCAATTGGACAATGAAATTGTATTCTTTCAGCTCACACTGTTTTGAGCTAGATGTTTATATATGAGTGTGTGTGGTGGGGCTAATGCATGCACGCACCTCTATAGGCTGTGGGTCATTGAGATGGCTGCTCAGGTCCATCAATATCTGAGGCATCCAGTCTGGGACATCATAGGGGCTCGACAGGATGCACGCACTGAGGCCGAGCACTCCAGCATGGCGCCGCACTAAATCTACGCACACACACACACACACACAAAGGGAGAGTTAAAATAGCTCTTCGAATCTCAAGGTTCACATTTCCCCTGGGATAAGAAAGGGTAATAGGGCAAGTATTATTGTGATTGCCTCACTGTGCGATTGTGACGTGCACGGAAATGTGTGTGTGTGTACCTGTAGAGGCCAGCTCCCCTCGGGCCTTGGGGAGGCAAGTCTGACTCAGCGTCTGGAGCTGTGTCTGCAGACTGGAGTCCAGAGGGAAGAACTGGCACTGCAGTAAACCACTGAGGGTGGTGCATGCCATGTCCCTCACCTACGGTGAGAAGGAGAAAGGCGGGACAGGAAGGAGAGAAAGAGGGAGGAAAAAACAGGTCCTTGAAGATCACAACTGACAAATAAAGAATGCTGTGGAGAACACGAGGCATTTTTAGGGGCAAGGAATGCATGCACAATTTATTAAGGGAGGCGAGCCCAAGGAGATCAGTGAACAGCAAGGTACACGGGACAGATATAAGCAAAGGAAGGGGAGGAGGAGGAGGAGGAGGAGGGATAGATGCTGAGCTGAGCTGATGTAAAATTCAGTTGCAGAACATCAGTGCCTTCCTGCATCACTTTGCATAAATTATGAATAAGCTCTGAGTGATGGTTGAGGCACTGTAACAGACAGTGATACGAGGACAAAGCATTAATCAACTCTACACTCACACAGTTAACTAAATATTAAGAGAAGGACCTGTGTTGGTAATTTAGACAATTCAGTTGGAGTGCAGGGGTTATTGATTTTCACCTGTGCTGTACATCCAGATCAATAAACGTAGACAGTTTAAAGGTTTTAAAAGCAAGACAAGTGGGACATTGATTGCTCAAAAGCTGACATTACTCAATATTTCAAGAGACTTCTGTTCTCCGAGCAGCAGTTGTAAAGCTTTTTTTATTCGATTCAATAAATAAACATTAGTAAGTAATTTAGAGGATTTAAAGTCAAGACAAATAAACAATTATTTTGGGTTTAGCTTGAATGTTATTTTTAGATCATCCAAGCTGCCACAGACAAAGAGATTTCAGGCAGCCACAGTACTCAATCAACATCCCTGTAACTACAGTGAGCACTGAGACAGACTGTTATTTTTAACCAATAACTGTGAACGGAAAAGATGGATTAAGGTTTAGGTTAGAAAAGCAGCCCTTTATTATCTCCTGACAGAGATCCCAGGGGCTGTGTTAAACCAGTGCTCGTGAATACGTTACCTCAAGCTGCTCATCTAGCAGCAGCTGCATCACCAGCTTTCGGATGCGGAGAACCTCAGCGGGCACACTGAGCAGAGTAAACAAATTGTAGAAAACCATGATCTGGAGGTAGGTCAGCACTGAGAAGCGTGCATGCCATGACCTGCTGCCTGCCATCTAAGGAGAGGGGAGAGAGAAAAGGGATGAGATAATGAGAGACAAGTTGGAGTTTGTACTGAGGTCCCAAAGGCCCTGAAGGTGATATCTTGCTCATAAAAGATATATAAACTTGAATACACAAGATCCATATGTAATACTTTCTCCTTTCATGCAATTAAAATCTTTCAAGAAGCATGTGGATGACTCTGTGAGGCTGTGCCTGCACAATATAAGTATGCCAACATATTCATAATCACACATCTATTTCACTAAGTATAAATATACACAAAATGTGTATAAATAAGTGTATACCATGTACACTTATCATATTCTGCACCACATTCTTACCTTTTTAGTGCATTTGGTTACACTGTGCACATTTTAATGCAAAATAAAAATACAGATTGCAACAGAAGACAAACATTTTGGCATGTGGTTGTGCTGGCCATACCAGGAAAGACCTAATAAACAAACAAACAAGCTAACATATGAGTTATTTATGTTGTTTCCTGATGCTCCTCAGCTGGGGTTTACAAGATTTCATACATATCTACCCGTTATCATCCAAATCAATGATTATCATAATAAAGATGTAAACAGGCATTCTTATCCTGATTTCTGACTATCTGTATCCATTAAAGTAAAGTATAACTTAATGAGGAAAAAATGTCTGTCCATCCATCCATCTGGGTATCTGGGTTCAGGTTAGCCAAGGCAGCCACACCTCCCTGCCCCAGCTCTTCTGGGGGATACCAAGTCATTCCTAGTAACCTAGTAAAGTGATATAATGTCCTCAGGGCGTCCTGGTTCTGCCTCCTGTCGGTGAGGCATATCCAGAACACTGACTCCTTTCAATGTGGAGGAGTTGTGGCTCTACTCAGAGTACCTTCTAAATGACCAAGCTCATCATCCTATCACTAAGGCTAAGGCTAGCCTCCCTTTCAAGAAAGCTCATTTCAGCTGCTTGTATCAGCGATGGGTGCGCAGCCAAACATGAAGCAGCTAAGAAAAAAGATTTTAAGCCTCATCTCAGGGCTAGTTTACCGTGCTGAGCTTTGTTTTACGAATCATATTTGACAGTTGTCAGCATGTACAAATAATTACTCCAGAGGGGTAGCCAAGATGATAAGACATGCTTCAGTAAACTATGTAGGAGTGAATGGCATTAATATCGCAGGTATACTAAATGCACAAGGTCTACCTGTGAATCTTTGAACTGAAATACAGCACAGTGCTGTGATTTCGAGTTTAAATGTTTTAGATCATCAAACAAATTTTGAAATTAGTTAAAGATACGCAGAGGAAATACAAAATGTAGTTTTAGAATAAATTATTTCATTTATTAAGGGTAAATAAACCTTTTTCATGGTGCTGTAGGCAGAACAGTACTTTTCTCAGTGTAGTGTATGTGCTTATAAACCTTAATAAATTAAAGCTCAGACCTGATGATGGCTCTGCATGAAAAGTCAGTATTAGGGTTAGGTTACAAAACCTGTTACAATCGATTCTGAAAGTCTGTATCAAATTTCTGCTGCCTACAAATTACCATAAACAGTTGTTGATCTGCAACTTTTCATTGTGCACAGCACCAGATCCACATAGAAACCTTTTGGTGTTTGATCAAAAATAAAACAAAGCAACAAAGATTTCCCACCAAATGAAACTATTCCTTTAAATAACTGTTTACATCCAGGACTTCCCAGAACATAAAAGATTTACGTTTAGGTGAAGGTGAAACTAAAAAAATTTAGCAATGCTTCCTCATCCCTTCGATATGAAGGTAGTTTTAGAACCGCTATTTCACAACAGGGGTATCACTCACATAAAAACTCACAGCAGAAATTCTGCGAGCCAATTAAAATAGCATAGGTTGTTTTTAGTCTAACACAATACCTTGGGAGGTTAGGCTTGGAACACTGACAGCAGGCAGGTGAGGCAGTTGTGAGTGTGTGTTTTTGTGAGTATTTCTGGATTTGTGTGTACATATTACCTCTTCCAGTGCAGCCAGAACCAGAGGGATGTGCTCAGGATACAGCAGGCCCTGGGACATGAGAGAGAGACACGTGCGTGCATCCTGCTTCATCTCATCATAGCTCTCATCAATCTCCACCGGGGCAATCTGCAGGGGGAGAGAGAAAACAGAGAGAGAGGGGGAGAGAGGTAGAAAGACAAGGAGCAACGCACCATTTTGAGTAAATGAAGAGAGAAATTGAGTTTAATGGGCAAGTAAGATTGAGTGGGTAATAATGCTGTGCTAGAACCTGTGTGTGTGTGTGCGTGTGTGTGTTTGTTCTTACCTTGAAGAGTAGAGGCAGGAGCTGTAGCTGCTGCTGAACAGGAGTGGTAAAGGTTCGCCCTGCACTCGTCATCAGCCATTTTAGGACTGCAAATAGCACATATATACACACATAAACACACAAGGAGAGTTTGAATTGCTGGCAAATGATAAAAAAAACCCCACAGAACTGGAGCTGCGTGGCTCTGGTAATAAAACACAATCTATCATTATTTAGTATCTAATGACTTGTATAATTCCACAGCCAGATATTTGTCTGTATAATGGAGATTACAGTAATAACAGAAACCGAAAGAGCAGCAATGCACAAATACTGAGACAAAAAAATGAGATCTAAATTCAGTCTCTGGCAAACTACAAAAAACCGAAGCAGGCGTGACTACTGCAATACAATAAAAACTGCAAAATAATTACAAAATCTTTAAGTTCAAATAACTTTCTATCCTCATAGGTAATTTCTATATGTAGAGGTTTGCATATGTGTCTGTCTATCTTTCACTGGAAAAACATCCTGCATAGGTATTAGTTTAAAGTATTTAACATTATAAAACTTTGCCAGTGGTGCCTATCCTCTTTCATCTAATGTAATCTATATAATGGTCTCAAGAATCATTTCATCACAAAAAACTGTCATGTTCAAAAGTATGTATTTTGACTCATTATAACTGAATGTGAATTACTATTTAGGGTTAGACAGTTCAGCTGACTATGACTGTTAACTTTTTTTCTATTTAAATGATTAATCTGCTACTTGGAGGTATTACTCCCTTAACATGTGATTTTCAGTAAATTAGAAAATTCATAGACAATAATATAAATAATTGACCTCTGACCTCTGTGTTCATGTCGTCTGCCCACCCGGCTGCCCATTTTATCTCTATGTTGAAATACCACTTTCATTTTTTAATCAGTAATTTTATTAGCGGTTTTAACGATTTCGATTATTAATTCACAACAATTTAACTGCTACTTTTAAGGTTTTCATACTTTCCTTAGATTGTTTCACGTATTTGTATTTCAGCTAGCTATTTACATTTTTATTAGTAACAGCTTCTATATGTTTTTAATCAATGCTGGTAGCAATTGCAACTCTTTATCTGTTTTGTCTGGATAATACATTACTCATCCATACAATTAACTAATAAATTCAATTGCTCACCTACATCACTTCAAATTTTGAATTGTTATTCTTTTCATTTCAGCAAGCTACTATCTTTGTAATCAAATTGTAGTTTATATTTATGTAGGTTGTGCCAACAAAACACAGCTGGACTCAAAAATGGCAAATTCATACTTCTGACTCTTTGCTACATTTTCTTTCCACTATAAATGTTATGCAGGGCGGAAAGTGAACACTCCTTCATCGAAAAGACAATTTGCTTCTGAACGCTGGAAATTTCATTTTGCCTGAATACAATTCGTTAAATTAGACTAGCCTCTATGACGAAAGCAAAATCAATATGAAATGTAGTTTAAATGACTTCCTTATGTGACCTGGACAAATTACATATTATACTAAAGAGACCTATCCAAATATTGAGTTGGACTCCTTTCCATAATTCCTTTTTGACATGCTTGAACACACACGGGTGAAATTTCCTATCGACCTACACCTCACTACCGTTTAAAATAAATTTGAAAGGTGAAATCAATAAAGAATCACAGCTTTTAATTTGGTCCATCTAGTTTTAGTGTGACTGTCTATTTCACCAAGAGAACAAGCTTATATAGTAAGAGAGAGAGAGAGAGAGAGAGAGAGAGAGAGAGAGAGAGAGAGAGAGAGACGTAGCCACTGTCTGTCCCTGGCCTTCCTGCCTAAAAGACACACAGTTTACTTCTTTTCATCCACATTCTGACCCGTCTTGAGCAGTTTGACAGCCTGGGTGCGCTCATCTGTCTCCTGGGTGTTCTCCTCGTGTACGTGGTTGTGGATCTCCGGCTCCGATGTGAGGGGCTTGAGTCGCTCTAGGACCCGTGTGACGAATTCTGCCACATGGGGGGAGGTAGTGGGCCGGGTGTGGGGCAGAGCCACGTCTATCATGAAGATATAGGTCAGGACACTAGAGAGAAAAGAGCAGAAAAAGGGTAAGGGAGCAGAAAGGAGAGATGTCAGAGGGAAATACAGTACGGGAGCAGATGAGACAGAGTTAGAGATAAATAACGAGCCTCTAATTTGAACAACCCAAACAGTAAACACAAGCTAATGAGATTAACCCATTTAGACACTATTATGTAATCCAGAATAAGTTCTTCACCTGCCAATGCGCTCCCTGACATTTTTGTACACCTGGGTGAGTTTGGGCTCCAGGTAGGCTAGCAGCCTGTGCAGCAGTTCAGAAACTCTCCACTGCTGCTGAGCCAGACCCCCCTGAAGCACATACAGCAAACTGACAGAGACAAAGAGAGGGGGCAGATGGAAGAATGGGGGGTCGTTGTGTTATTGCGGGCATGTCTGCTCAGCATACGTCAGCTCAGGTTACTACTGCAGCCTGAAATCAGAAACCTCTTAAATACTGCAAATACTCTGTATGCAGTTATCATGCACACACATACATTACCTGGCATCTCTGAATGAGCTGCCCTCTCCGCTGAGGGGGCTCTCCATCAGCAACTCAAACAGCCAGTGGAGTTTCCTGGGGTCTCTTCCCTCCTGTTGGACAGCATTCAATACGAACAACAATAATTTTCATTGGCTTTTTATTGTTTTGTTTTTGCATAATCATAATAAAAAAAACTGGATAGCTCAGGTATAGCCTTACGCCCTCATTGTTCCAAACAGCATGCTTTATGCTCCAATAAGACATAGGCAAGAACAGGTTATGTTAAGCAAAGCTGTTCTGTTTAATTTAAAGGAATTTGTACTGAATAACATAGTCAATAATGCAGCTAAATGGACTGTCATTTATACAAATATCTAATCAGGCAATCCAGTGCATTTAGACATGTAAACATGATCAAGGTGACCTAGAGATCAATTTGAGCAGAATGGGGGAGAAAGCTGATTCAACCATCTCTAGGGTTTACAGAGAATGGTCTGAAAAAGAGAAAATATCCAGTGAGCAGCAGCTTCTGGGAGAAAATGCTTTGTTGATGTCACAGGAGAATGGGCAGACTGCGTTTCTTTCTACACTCTGGGCCCCTTAGTACCAAGTAAGCATCGCTTAAATACCGCAGCCTATCTGAGTATAAATGCTTAATAAAACTCTTAATAAACATAGATTTAGCAGACCTAATATCTAATATCTCATCTTGGTTTTACTTGTTAGGGTAGCATACTAGCATTAGCACTAAACATAAGGTGAAAATGATAAAGAATGTGGTTTGAAAAATAGAGGACAAATAAAAACTTAGCGAGGGCACCATGTGAGAAGTAAAAGGGTTTCTTAAAGTTTTATCATTTATTTTGAGGGTGGGAAATGTAATGGCAGTTTAACAATCAGTCGTTTTAACATTGCATACAATAGTACAAATGTCAGCCAGCACTGCACTAACATAAAGGAACAATAATAGAATAGCAAGGAACTGTTGCATTACAATTTGTGCTTTAAAAGGTGTCGTCAATACAAATCTGCCAATTTTCACATGCTCATTCATTCTGTTGATTTGTAAAATATCAGCTTCTGAACATCTTATTTAGCAATTAAACAAAACAAATGTCCTACTTTTTATAACAAGCCCTGAGTTATCTTCACTATAGTAGATTTGTATGCATGTGAGCAACTCACACAAGCAGTAGCGATGCAGGTTCCCCAGTCTGTGTAGGTTTCCACCGTGATGTTGGTTAATGCCGTCTTGATCAAAGGGCACAAAAGCTGCCATAACTTTTCCACCTGAGTACACGCACACACATACACAATAATGAAAGTTTTTATTAATATTGACTCTTCTTATCAAAAAGTGGTGCAGTGTGTACGTTTCTCACTGTGTGTGTGTGTGTGTGTGTGTGTGTGTCCAGTACCTTGCTGAAACTCCAGTGTTTACTGCCTCTGATTAACCCTGCAGTAATCTCACACACACAGCGCTGGGAGCTCTCATGGGGGTCACTGGCAAGCTGCTCCAGGTGAGGCCGTAGTAATGGCAGGAATGCATCACCATAGTTACGAAAGAGCCCCTGCCAATCAAGCATGAGCGTGTGAGTTTGTGTGTGTGTATTTTTATCAGGAAAAAAGGGAGAAAAAAAGGAAAGCAGGGTTTTGTTTGACGCAAGTAAACTGCTGCATGATGGAGAATAATGAATCACAAAAGTTGATGATAGAAAATGCAGCACTGTGGAGTTCAATTCAGCCTTGGCTAGTGTCATTATGCTGCATCACTTCTTTGTATAAGCTCTGTCAGATCGATTGAGGATGACAACTGCACCTTGAAGAGGAGAAAACGTCGAGGGTTGAAGCTGTCCTTTCCTTTCCGATCCTCCAGAGAGAGAAACTCGATCAGCTGATCAATAAATTCTGGGTCCGAGAAGTATTCAAAGATGATCTTTTCACCCTGTGTGACACACAAACACAGCCAAAATGTAATAATAGTTATAGTGAGGCATCGCTGAATGATTCTGTGTGTGGCCCTGTATGAACACGCACCTCACTCATCTCCTCGTATGGCAGGTCATCTTTTGGCTTTTCCGAAGATGCATAGATCATCATTTCTCTGAAAGGAGCAGGAGACAAAGAAGAGGCTGCGGTGATTTATAGATAACAACACAAAGGAAAATTCTGGATAGACACATACTGTCTTCAAACAAGCAGCAAGGATAAATGAATGATTATAAAGTCAGTAGTCAGCAAGGCGTCTGAATACCAAGACAGAAGACAGCCACCCAGCACTATACTTATACATCAATTCTTCTATCTAGGCCAGACAGTAAGTCGTTCCGTCAGCCTTATCTGGGACAGGCCGTGACAGAAGGCGAGTTCAACACCCTGCTAGTTATCCATCCACTCAGAGCCGCGTCATCCGGCAGTTAGCCACACATAAACGTGGTCACAATGCCACAAACCCAAGCATCAACTCAACCACGCAGTTAAGTCAATCAGCTACTTAGCTCCTTGCAAGCAAGCAGTTAATCAGCCTTTCAGTTTCTACATCCAACGCCTCAACTCTCAGTCACTGTCTTCACCTCGGCCATGAGTAGTATCCCCAGTGTGTCTTCTCCACAAAACACTGAGAGTCCCACTTTTCCTGAGTCAGAGGTAGGTTGTTGCTGTCGTACTGCAACCAGCGATTTCCCTCCCGATCCCCCACGCACAGCCCATCAGGTTCCTCGATCCCACCTACAAATACAAAGCAATAACAGAAAGCACCCTTTACACTCATACACAAGAGTGCTATTTGTCTTATTTGTGGGGGAATGTGTGTTTGTGGTGGAAAGCTCTTGTGGTTTTTTGGCAATTTTTAAAGCAAATTTAGATGTTATTGTTTAACAGTGGTTGATTACAACTGATTATAACTATTATCTTATTAAAGTTAGAAACTAAAAATCCTGCTTTAGAAATAAACATGAAAGCTGAATAATGTGGTTGATTGTGTGCATTTGTGCGTAAACTCACTGATATCTGATGGCTTTACGGCCACTTTCTTACTCGGTCGTTTCAGCTGCTTCAGGATACCAGCCATTGCTGAGATTGCAACCTAACAGGTGGGAAATATTACCCAAAACAGGAGGAAAACAAGTTTATCATCGTAACTGTTGCCACAAACTGTAGTGACCCTACTTCACCTCTACAGGGAGACAGTTTTAGCCACAGTCACAGGGGATCCTTTAGGGCCAGTAAAAGTGCTGTGGGTATTAAAAAATGCTGACACTACCGGCAGTCGTTTGATAGCGAACTGGAGAACAGCCTGGTCTCAGTGTTGTAGCTAATCTTTGAATTGCTGCTGCTTTTTATGATAGTTTTTGTTTCTTAGCTCCATTAAATTACACTTTTTTGCACAGGTCTCTTTTTGCTTAGCTCACACTCTTTTCTTTGTCTGCGCTGTTCAGTTATGCTTTGGAGAGGTATGACATTTTGCTCAATTACACACCTGAATACGAACAAATAACTGTAAAAGTGAAACTCTAGCTGTTTTCAATAAATTCTACTCTTTGCATGAGCCGGTTTTGCAGAAAAAATAAATAAATAAAAAGAAATGGTTGTTGAATGTGCAGATGACTGTCTTAGACTGCAGTGCACAAATATATATAATCATAAAATCATTCATTGCCTCTTTTCGCAGTCATTGTAACATTTTTAAATATTCTCTTTTTTTATTATTAAAAAGGAAGAAGTATTTTGTCTATATTTTGGGTAAGTACAAGTAACTGCAAACTGTGTTGCAAGTAGTGACTTGAAAGCACAACAGATTCTAACTGGATTTAAGTGACACTTGCAGGTATGTTTACATGCTGTTTTATGGTCTGCAGCTGAGCAATTAATTATGTATTCTGCAAATTGATGTGAGCACAGCACTTTTACACAGCAAGTGTTCGGTTGTTTGTCCAACAAGCTAAAGAGCAGGATGAGAGAAGTTAAATAAAAAAGGGGATTTTAGTCAGAGTGCTAATGTGCGTTTTTCAAAACCTGCAGCCCTCGCGTTGTGTAGCAACTGCTGTCTGGCTCAGCGTGACCACCTTCTGTGCTCGTGATCCTGTGCTGATCTCACAGCCTTATAAAGATCTAGGGTTTTATCCCATTATATGTGTATTTGTCAGTATTGATGAGCAAATTGATTCTTGACTCATGCCCAAAAACACGGTGTCTGGTCTAGGAGGAAATCTGACTCCCTCTTGTTTTTGTGTAGTTGCTTTTAGTCTTTGTGGAACTAATTTGCAAGCTGCTAAGAGAGGAACAAGGAACAAGAGATATTTTTCACCTATTCAGATTTCAGTGACAAAATAATAAAAACCAATGAAATTTTAAGTATTGTGCATGATGTTTATGCTGTGAAAATGGAAAATGGAAATGGAAAACCTTGACTGTGAGTTTGGGTGAACAGCCACATCTATTTACAAATCATCATCCTCTCACACGGTGCTCCACAGGGTTCTGTTCTGGGTCCTATTTCACTTGTATTCTATTTTCTCTCTTTATGTCAGCTTTTGTGATCATTTACTCATATCACTTATCAATGTTATGCCAGTAATATTTAGCTTTAGACCACTTTTAAACCTTTTATTTTATTTTATTATTTATCTTAAAAAATCTTTGAGCTGTTAAAAAAAAATCATGAATGTTACATTATTTACTCCATCTGAATGAAAATAAAAAAATAGAGATCCTTATTTATGCCCCAGACAGCCTGGTTCCCCAGGTTTTTGGAAATCCAGGATTGCTCTCTAGCTACGTTAAAGTACACACAAGCAACCCAGGGGTGAGTTCTGATGAAGAACTGGTTAAGGGTCTGGTTCTTTTTTGTTTTCATCAATTAAGAAATATCAGTAAACCTCCCCGTATTATATCTAAATGAGAGATGAAGATTGTATGAAGATTGTTATTGATACTTTGTTTTATCTCATTTGAACTACTGCGACTCAGTCTTCATCTCCCTCAGTAAAACCTCCTTGGATGATCTACAGCTTGTACAAAAACGATGCTGCAACAGATCCTCCAAGTACTCTCACATCACACCTCTGGTGACCCCATGGCTCCCCATTAGATTCAGAATTCAATTCAAAATTCAGTTTTCCACCTTTAGGGCCCTGCGTGCCCTGAACTTTTGTAGCCATATGTCACCAGCAGTGATCTGATCAGGCCTTGTTATCCTTGCTATCCCCAAATCTAGACTAAAACCTAAAGGAGACAGAGCCTTTGCAATTGTAGCCCCCTTCTTTGGAACACTGACTTCCTTTCTATCATCTATAAACTGAGCAGATGTCAAAAAACACCTTAAGGTTCATTTTTTAAAACTAGCAAACAGGTGGCATGTCATTTTATTTTATTGTATATTTGTTTTTATGTGATTTGTGAAAGGCACTATATAAATAAATTTACTTCCTAGCTTACTAAAATCTGCCTAATATGCCTCGCAATGGTAGGAGCTCGCTGGTTCTTCAGTTATATGAGCTAAGATATACTATTAATTCACCCATAATGACTCTAATAATGATCTGGGTTTTCATTATAGTTCAGCTTTGCTATAAAATGCTTTGATTCCCTGCTATCTGACCCTGGCTTGTCTGGAACATACAGTGTACTGGAAGCTTCACATGAACCAAAGCTCATACACATATACACATACACACAGCTTCAGACCTTGCGTATGCTGATGGAATCATGCACGAGGCTCTGCGTGAAGTAGAGGACAGCGTCAGGGGGAAGTGGGTGATCTTCCCTCAACAGGAGAGATAGCCAGTCTGTCGCCATGTGCTCAAACTTCCAGGGTCTGAACCACAGGCATATAAAAAAAGAAACAGTTGGTAACAATAGAAATGCAGTTCTATGTCTCAGCTCTGTTTTCTACTGCCAAGCATTACAAGCAGCACAAGCAGACAGCGTCACATCCTGGCTTCTTTCCATTGGCTCTTCATTTTCAAATTGATTTTAAGATTCTACTAATCACTTTTAAAGCTTGTCTGGGCCTGGCCCCAAGCTACCTAGCAGAAATGTTGACTCCGTATAAGCCAGTCTGCAGCTTTAGATCCTCAGGTGGTTCCCTTAGGGCTTCTCCAAACTCAAAGCTTAAATCTAAAGGTGGTCATGCTTTTACCAGCAGGTCCCCTCAACTCTGGATGACCTGCTGAGGAGACAAGGCTCACAGAATCAGTGGCTACCTTTAAATCACTTCTGAAAACTCATTTTTGTACATCTGCTTTTATGTGTTGTCATCACTTATAGCCTCTTATGTGTTCAGTTGTCTTGATTTCTCCTCTAGTCTTTATTTCTTTTATTTATTAGTATTTATTATTTATAATGTCAATTTGCATTTTATACTGCATCTCTTTTTATTTTTTTCTTTATCGCAGCTCTACTTTCACTTTATCTTCTTTTGTTTGGGCTTACTATTTGGCTTTCTGTTTGAAATGAACTTGTGAGTATTCTTTTTGCTTGTCTGTTTAAGCACAATATGACTATTGTTTTCAAAGATGCTATAAGAATAACATTTTGTTTTTTTTTAATTAGCGGGATCCCTCGACGGAACAAATATGGGTCAGTTCTTTTGGAGCTGCTTGTGAGAATCAAAAGTGCAGAATATACAGGACTATATAGCTTACTCATGCTGTTTTCACACAGAAACTTTGGACAGTTTTCTGGAGACTTGGTTTGGATATTTTCCAGGTTTCACATGTACCACACAGAAGGAAATAGTCGGTTTCAAACATGTTTGCACTACTGGAAATACTTCCTTGGTTTAGGCAAGAGAGATGGCTCGATAAAGCTTGCAGGAGGTAGCACACATGACATTCAATGTATTTTTTATGGCGGAATTCAACATCACTTAGACTTTGTACTAGGGAGTTGGCAGGTTAAAGACGGATCAATGTCAAATCCGACTGTATTGGATATTTGTGCTCTTTGTGCACCTCTGTAGCGTAAACAGAAATTGAAGTTTATGTGTGAAAACAGCTTTAGTGTATTCTAACATGTCAAAACACATAAACAGTTGGAGAGAAAACCTACAAGTCTCTGTCTTCAAGGCAGTCCAAGAGGTCATTGACTAACTTTTCATATTTCCTGTACAAAATAAAAACAGGTGTTGGTTAGTAGTACCACCCCTGGCTACTAAACTACCAAAATTTAATATATTACAAACCTAATAATATATTATAGGAATATTGGGGTTTTGCAGACACATGATGGTGCCAACATCAATCAAGTGATCAACTGCATTAGGCCCCAGTCACACAGACTTAGAGACCAGCCTGGAACCACCGGTGTAGAGGGGGAAAGTATTCCCAGACTGGCTGTAAGTGGTTGATGGAGGTTGATGCCAGTCACTGGGAAAAAAGTCCAATCACACAGACTAGTTGATGAGAACTTCACAACCATCGACTGTTAGATAAAAAAGTGTGTTGCCTTTTTTACCTAACCAGTGGGAAAACCTACTTGTGACTCCTTTCGTCATGAGGATATTGCTACTGTTTGAACAGAAGTGACAGTGACAGTTATCTACAAACACTGTCGTGGTACTCTCTGAGCTGTATTGAAACTGTGAAAAGTACAGCTCAAACCAGAAGTGGAGAAAATTCAGGTTCAAAGTAAAAGCTGCACTTTTTAAAACATGTTGGCTATGGCGCTGAGGCACAAACCTTCTGCATTTCCAGTTTTCTTCACACGTTTTCAAGTAGTTAGCAGAAATATGTGAAAAACTACAGGTAAATGTGGCAGCCCACTAGCAACCAAACCAAACCATTTCACCAACCTCAAGGAACCACTGCCAACCTGTTGGGGGATACACATTTTGGCCTAGCAACCGGCGGTGGATGTATCATGTTCAGTATGATGAAAAATATAGAATCTTCATGGGATATCATGTGAAAAACTTCAAAAAGACTTTGAATGAACAAGAGAAATCTACTTGTTATCCCTACCGTGCAGCAACCACATTTCTAATTCGCTGACGCTGAAGCCCTTCTTTTATCTCCTCTTTGGATGGTACCTCTAAACAAGGTGTGGGATTTTTCGATTGTGCAATCTGAATGGCTACTTCTACACATCCCTCAGACACCTAGAGGTAGAAGTGGGCAAAGAGGAGCAGCACATGGTTACAAAAAATATCAGGTGAGGGTAGCATTTTGATGGTTAATGATCACTTTGCTCACAGTGAAGTTGATTCCGATAGTGTCATGCTGGCGAACGATCCTGTCAGTGATGTCATCAAGCAGACGACCGATTGATGGTTTCTCCAGGCTCATTGTGGGGGATAAGCCGCAGCGGACCAGAGCAGGCCACACCTGCCCAACCCATTCCCAGTCCCTTGCACTGGCCATAGGAATACCACTATACATACCCAGAAGGCAGTACAGAGCACCCTGTGAAAAAAATGCACATATGTACAAATATTAAAAGAGATACTAGGTGTATCTTTGCGGCTTCAAAAATCTGCAAATGATGGTCATGGTTTTTAAATATTTAGAACATTCTTGTGATATTATGTAATGATACTAGAAGTTATGATAATGATAACTGTAAGTGTGCACTATTGCAATGTGCTTAAGAAGCTAAACATGTTAAATTTAATATTTACATGTTTACATTGGGCTCCACAGGTGCTCAGTGATTTTGTGGTTCTTCACAGTTCTGGGTTCAGTAACATTTAAAGCATTGATTGGAAATTTCAAGGCATCTCTATGTAAATCTTTATTTGGTTAAACAGTTATTCTCTGTATGGGTTATTAACACGTGGAATTATTATTATTAATTTTATTGTGTTTTAAAGGCACTAGAAACCAGCATCACAAACTACCTCAGTCTAAAAATGCTGTTGTGTGTCATCTGGTTCATGTAACATACTTGCCCCATATTTATTGAAACTAAATTAAATTCATCAATCTTTTAGATAATTCCCAAAAAATTGATTCTTATCATCTAGATGTAGTGGGAGAAACAGCTGAGACTGCTGACTGCAGGTTTCCCCAGCAATGTAAACAGTGCATCTCCACAATGACTCAAACTAGCACCACTGACAAATAATGGGCCGTGAGGTCCGTTTCTTGATCATTAATATGCAAATTGTCATGACCATTGATCAACAACCACTGATTAATGACCACTGATCAATGACAATTGATGTGGACAAGTGGGTGAAAAATTTGTCTGACAAACAACTCACCCAAGCAGAGAAAAACATCCTTGCAAAATGGTTGAACTTTGCTGTGGCACTGTGACAAATCCCACTGATGGATCTGATCACAGCCACAGAAACAGCATTTCGAAACAACAACATTGCAGACGTGGAAGCAGAGCAACCACGGACACTGTTCAATCTTCGAATAGTGTCTTTAAATTGTTTTGGTTTTTTTCCTTATATATGCAATTTTAACAGAATTTCAGGTCAACCATCTTGCTTAAAACCACATATTCTGTCAAATACTATGAACAATGTGATTATGTGGTTAGTACAGTTATTTTTGCCCAATTACACAAATTAACGGGAAGCAATGGGATGAAACAGCAACGTAAACCATTTTCACACATGAATATATCAGGATAAGCCTGCATTTGTCCTTTGTCACGTTACTAGAATTACTCATACATGTGGTGAAAGTGTGGAAAAAGTGCGCAGGATGACATATGGTAGCTGTGAATCCACCAGCGTATTGTACAGCAGTGAAATCTGTCATCACAGGTTTTGTATGAGGGAGCTTGCAGGATAAAGACCGGCTAATCTGTGATCTGACTGTGTCAAATTTTTATCTTCTCATACGCACCTCTGTTGGGTAAGTTCAAGAAAAGTTCAGGGCTGCAGTGAATGTGTGAAAATGGTTTAAATCACATTTTTTTGCTTAGAATACCAGGCTTACACAGGCCAGTGCTGTAATACAGAAACTACAAAGCTTCTCCCGAGTATACAGACCATAGCTGGTGATAATAGTGACTTTTTGTCTAGGAGTTGTTAGCATTGCCTTTGCTATTTTTTAAGTACATTGCACAGAGGTACCACTGTTTCATAAAAAATGACTGTATAAGGCTAATAATGACTCCTATTCTGAAACATTTTCTTTCTGAGATATAAGAAGATATCAGAAAGAAAGAGGCAATGATGTAGGATGGGTCAAGGCCCACTTGCCAGAAAGTAAGCAGTAAAGCTTCAAAAGCAGTGACCAGTGCAGGACACTGAGGCCACCTACTGAGGACAAAATTTAGCACTATGGACAACGTTTCAGCACCACGGAGAGTGACCAGTATGACAAATTAGTGATCCATTCCAATGTGTTTGCGTGGACAGTACCTTAAACTGCTGCTGCGTGACACTGGTGTGTTGTGGCGACAACAGTTGTAGGATTCGGGGAATGAGGTCTCTGTAAGAGAAACTGTAGGTTCCCAAGGCAGCTATAAGCACATTCTGTGCCCTGCTGCGTACCTGCAAGGACGAACACGCACACATAGTCTTACAGATGCACATGCATGCATTCTCACAGTTTTTCTTACATCAGAGTGCCATCATGAATATAGGAGTCAGCAGATCAGTTCTTCATTACTTATTTAATTAACTCTGTCAAGAAAGTTACGTGATTTGTTTTGTTTATTTGTGGTTAGCAGGCCTGCACAAGCAGTTACAGACAGATACATTTTGGAGTTGATCCAAAACTGAATTTGGAAGATTTGAAAGAATTTGTTATCATTGTGAGATGGGACAAAATTTTGCGTCATATCATATTAACACATATCAAAATATAATAAGAAAAACAAAAAATTACACACTGGTCCAGATCTAGAGACTCAATTCATGCCTGGTGTGAAGGGAATTTTAGGTCTTGGTGGATGTATAATGTTATTGTTACATGTTTTTTTTTATTTGTGTTTTATTTTATCTAATTTTTTTTTTTACCTGGCTATAAGTGCTGGTAGAAAGCAGCAGCAGATCACAGAGCAGATCCCGATGAACCACTTTATATTCACTCCCCTCCACAACCATCTTTCTCATCTATTCACACAAAAATACAATCTTCATTTCAATTCTAGATTGCATGTCAATTATGACTTTTGTAACTTCAGACTTTGAGTAGTAAAGTAAAAAAATATGATAATATACTGAAATATCTATTAAAAATATGAAGAAAATAGTGTTCTCTGTCAAATTATCACTGTGTTGTTTTGGTGAATCATGAGTGGAAAGTTATGTTTACTCCCGTAATGTAAAAACCCACCAATATTTTTTTCATGACCAGGCACAGTGTTTTTGTTAAACAAACCTCATGCTGGAGCAAAATTCGGTCAATGAGCAGAGCTCTAATGTGCTGCTTCTTCCCGAGAAGCTGCAAAAGTAGAAAAAAGCAAAGTATTTAAATCACCTTGTAAATGACTCATTGAAACAAACAACCAGCAAGTTTGTGTACTTTTCCAACTCACCCTGTTTTCCATGGACTTCTTGACGAGGGTGAAGCTTTTCCAGCGTGAGTCAAACTCCTTCTTGTGAGTGCCTCGGAAAAACATGAGGTCACTGATGATCTGCAGTCAGGCAGACAGACAAAGGGTGCTGTGAGACCTTTGCAGGCCTGCTGCAGGATAGAATAACAACATTTCATATAAAGAATAAAAAGAGAAGGGCACCTTAATAATGACAAACAGTGACTTTGTATCATCCTCTGAGTGCTCTAAGATATGATCTGGATTGAGAGAAGCAGATACAGGTAAATTATGCATAGACATTTCATCTGGCGTGAGAAGTTAGAAACTGGAGTGTGGTGGAGTTAAAATCTGCACTCACGTAGCAGCAGTCTCATGGTTTGGCAGATGGACTCTCGGTAGTTCTCCCTTGAAGCATCTGGAGGGGGAGGGATAGAAGAAATACAGAAGCCCCGTATGGGTACAGAATACAGGATGAGTGGCCGCATTGCCAACAGAAACTAATGGGAGATTGAGTGTTTGTAAATATGTGTTATGTGGATGTTTTCATACCGTAGTCAACACCTATATACAGCTTGACCTCCCCAAGATTCACCATGGAGGAAACCCTGACAAGAAGCAAAGTGTAAGCAAAATGTGACAAGACTGCATGATGTTTTTGTTTCATATATATAGATATATATATATATATATATATATATATATAGATATACATATATGTGTGTGTGTGGGGGGGGGCGTCCATGTGTGTATGCAGGTATAGGGCTCACAGGTCGGATACGTGTGGTCCATCCAGTGGGGGCAGCAGATTTCCAGCTCCAAGAAGGCAGTGCTGCACAATAGCGAGACTCTGCAACAACTCCTCCCTGGGAATCAGGGAACACATGAGATCACTGAGCGCGTGTGTTTATATGTGAATTTCTGAATTTCTTGGCAGCTGAATTTAACATTCCCCCTCTTTACCCCTAATTAGGCTTTTTAAAAAAAAAAAAAAAATACAGATATTTAAAACTGAAGTCATGTAATTGCTGGAAGCAGGCAAAGCTCATTTATCACTAATGACAGGCTACACCTTTATTTGTTATCTTTGTGAGTGTGCCTAATTGCGTCTGAATACTTAAAACTGAGAGAAATGACAGTACACCTGCTCATTGGCTGCTCTCCAGAGACATGACCCTTGATTCGTTGCAGCTCAGGGTGCAGGAGGTGGGACAAAAGATGGAAAACAAAGCTTTCCTCCTCCGGTCCGGGCACATGCCAACATACACCCAACGCTGCCACATCTCCTGGTCTGCCCCAGTCCTGGAAAGTGAGGCAGAACATTTTGTCAGATAGTTGTAGAGGGTGGCTGCCAGTTTTTCCACTGGAAGAACTGTCAGTTAAACCAGCACAACCAGTCAGCCTCAAAACCACAGATTTGTGTCATCAACTGGTATTTAAATGCTTAAACACATTAAGTATAAGGTCAAAACTCAATGGAAAATAGAAAAATATTGACGCAAGAGACTGGTTGACTATTATATGAAAGCAGCTGAATCCAACTAGCAAAGCACTGAAATGAAATTAAAAAGAAATTCAAGGAGAATGAATCTTAAAGTACAGAATCGGTGACCGTGAACTGCAAATGAAAAGAGGTTGGTATTAGAAATGAAAAAAGAAAGTAAAGCAGTGAAAAGCAACAGAGGAACATAGCTGTAATTACTGCCATCAAGTCATCAAAACAAACACAAGAGCCCAGCACTCCTGTGCCAAAATATCATCAAGATTTAAAAAAAAAAAGAAAAAAGATTAATCCAGAGACATTTTTTTTTCCTCTCGGGGAATGAAATAAATAGTGAAGGAGAAGGAGCTCAGCAAATCTCCAGCTGTCATAAGGTATAAAGGACATTTCAGACCTTGTATTAAAATGCAGTAATTTTGTTGCCTTACAGGAATTTTCCGTAACTTTTAAAGAGAAAACTTCAGCACAAAAAGAGGACTTGGGCTTATCCGTCATATTTAACCCTGGGTTTTCAGTGTTATGAAGGCGATTCACTTCTCAGCTGGTAACATTACCATAAAAACTTCATGTTATCTCCAAGATGAAAAGATTAAGATTTAAGATCAACAGGTATGAAATCACTGCCTACTAACCACTTAATAATCTGGAATATAGCATCACCAATCTGTGACGATGCCTCAGACCTCTGCGTACAGACTGTAAGAGGATCTGCTTTCATAATAGCGTATAAAGCATTTCCCAGATGAGCATCAGTAATAAATATAGATTCTTAGATGCAACTTTAGTGCTGCATTTTCCTGTTGGCTACAAACAATTTATTACTCTATAAGCATTAATATATGATCTTAAAACTTGTTGACAATTGACTTGTTGATCGAATATGCAAATTTAGACTAACCCTAAATTACAATTACATTTTTTATATTTAATCTTTACTCTCAGGCACTGGGACTGCAGATGAACAAATAAAAACTAAAACTGTCTCACGCACCTCTAAATGTTAATGGAATCACAACTAAGTATTAACAGGGAGCATTGATACCCTGTTAATTTACACACTCAGCATTTTTGCCGATTTTCCTTCCTGGCCTCAAATAGGATAGATTTTATGAATATAGTGCATGTTTTCCACCCTTGGAAAAACTTTTAAAGACACTTTTTAAAGACACTTATACCCCTAAATTGTCAGAAGCAGCTGTGTTGCTTTCAGTCTGTACGATGTGTGTAAGCTCCTTATATTTTTCAAATCGTATACTTATATCTTCTTTGTAAAATCAGCCAGATCCAACACTTGTGGCTTATTTGGAAAACCTTGCGTTAACCCTGGATTAACTTTTTAGATTCATAATCACCTTCATGAGATAGCTCAGCCTGACTGCTGGAGGTGAGCAGATTGACCCAAATATCCATAGTATTGATACCAACGCTGGTATTGGTAGTGGATCAATACCAGCGCTATAGGACTGATGCTTTGTTTCTATCCTCAGTTCAGTATGTAACCCACTGAATACTGTTAAAAAAATTATAATATGGGAAACTACAAAAATAGTTTGAGCCTTTTTTATTTTGAATGTCATTTTGTTATTTTATTTATAGCCCATTGCACATTTAAACAACCGAAGTTGACCCGAACGCTTGAAAAACTGCAATGTGTGTTTTGTTGTATGAACTAATTGTGGAAAGGAAAATTCAGAGTGATTTAGCAGTCATTAATAATGTGTTCAGAATTTGGAAATGCATTGTTCAGTTCATAAACTGAATAATAAATACAGATACATTGTATATACAGAGCCAGATAATGGAAAGACAACCTGGCTATGCTTAACTTACTTTGTAGAACAGGGACCAAGAGCTTTTGGTAGCTAATACTAGATAAACTGTGTAACTGAGCCACTTTGCCAACTTTTAAACGATTCTTTATTTATTTAGTGTTTCTCATTGTCCTTTTACTTTATCATAGCTTATGTAGCTTCACAATAAAAGATTACCACTGATAAAATAATTTTATAACCTGCCACAAACTACAAAAAGCAAAACCCAACACAGGGCTGAAAATTTAGGAGTACTGCTAACTTCTGAAGGCTACTAAGTCAAAATATCTAAATACCACTGTCATATTTATCTGTTTTACCTAGCGTCCAGATTAACACAAAATAAATATTTTTACCTAGCAGATTCATCATAATATTCTTCTTCTTTTGGCTGCTCCCTTTAGGGAGTCTCCACAGCAGATCATCATCCTCCGTCTCACCTTATCTCCAGCATTCTCTTGTGTCACACCAACACTCTGCATGTCCTCTCTCACTGCATGCATGAATCTTCCCTGTGGTCTGCCTCTTTTCTTCCTGCCTGACAGCTCCACATTCAACATAATTTGTCCAATATATCCACAATCCTTCCTCTAAATGTAAACCCACTGTCACGAATGACAGGCTGAATTAAATTAGTGAGTGTTACCACTTCATATTGTGTACTCTGCAGCTTTTTTTTGGCTCACGGAATCGGAACTTATTCCACTTTTTCACATTTTTGGACACTGTTATTTTTAGTCTTCTAACAAAACATATTCAAGTTACAGTTCATTTATGGATTTAGGGTTGGTGTTACAGAGGAGGCTGCTAGGGACAGGGTGAGATGGAGGCACATGATCCACTGTAGCACTGAGCTTTAATTTGAGGGGTTGAGCAAAATATTGCATAAAATTGCATTAACCTTTACGAAACCACAGCTTCCTATTTCACGAAGAACTCTTTTTTTCTTTGTTTATTCCTTTGTAAAAATATATAGATCTATCCGCGAGAGGTATGTGGCTCATCCACTCTGGATTTTTCAATCACAAAATGTTGGTATTGAGGGATTTTTTAAATAAATAAATAGGTAATGTTTCAATACTGCACAAAAATGCAAATATTAGAAGTTACTGGGGAAAGAAAAATCACGTGATCTCTTTGGATTTCTTGCTTTTGTGGCTTCCAGCTTTGGGAAACTATTTTTTAATTTCCTTGAACAACACAGATGCGGTTATTTTTCATGCCAGACTACGAGCAGTATTGGCCAGTATATGGCCCAGCAGTGTAGCCATTTAATTTTAATGTGAACTAGGCTTTCTAAATGCAAAAGGAAATTGCATTGCAATAATTAAACCTGTAAGATAGCATTATAAATTAAAGGACAATACAGAGCAGCTGTAATGGTTCAGCTTACGGCCTTTTACATTTCCTAGAAGATTTAATCATTTCCTGTGACTCACTAAATACTTTAATGTCTGTGAAAACAGCCAGTTCGCCTGTGCGGGTGTTAGTGAATATGGCATAAGGTGAAACTAAGCAATTAGAGTCAAGGAACTGCATAGGCAGGTAAAATGGCTCACTCTGCTCACATCATACACGCCTCACGTCACATACTCTCCCAATTTAGTGGTCTATTTATGCTGCAAAATTTCCCATCTCTTTCTCTGGCTTTTTAGGTTTTTGGCTGATGTTTCAACCCCTCCACCACTCCTATGTCTACCTGTAAGCGGCTGTCTGACTGAAGAGGGAGCAGCATTAGTCAGTAATATAATCCAGCAGTGTATTTACTTTAAATTTAATGAAGGCTTTCAGATTGTCATATTAGAAATGGAAAAAAAAGTCCAACTAGTGGCAAAGTTTTCCAGCGACAGATTTAATATTATATTATTTCAACAATAACCATACAGCATGTGGAACTAGAGGCAAGGAGCTGGCTTTAACTTCAGAATCACTTTATCAGATTAAATAATGGCGGCCGATGTTTTCTTTCCTATCTCTTTGTGCCATTGTGTGTGTGTGTGTGTGTGTGTGTGTGTGTGTGTGTGTGTGTGTGTGTGTGTGTGTGTTTACCCGAATAGGGAGGTCAGTAACAAAGCCGCCAGAGGTGCTGCGGTACTCAGTGGGATAGATGAGGGAAAACGATCGGAGTGTGTGCTCCAGAAGACTGCAGGCGAGTGTGTACACCCGTTTGCAGCGCAGACGCACACACACACGCAAGATCCGCTCCAGGTCGCCTTGATATTTTAACATCTGTTTGCCATCCACACGGGTTACCTAATGACAGAACACACAGGAGTACTTGAACACACAGGCAATTCACTGGAGAGTTGTGTCTTAAATATTGAGGTTCTCCAGTAAATCGTAGCATCTGGCTCGCTCCCACTCACGGTAAGCTCCCAGGGGCAATAAAACAAAACTGAAAGAGTATCAATATTTTCTGGTTAACAATAAAGCTCTTTGCAATTTATGACCGTGCAGGGTGTATGATGCAAAAAAAGTCTTTTGGCTGTATTTCTTTTTTTTTTGGTCTCACAATGTCACAACTATAGCCTTTTAAATTTAA
The DNA here is from genome assembly GCF_001858045.2 of Oreochromis niloticus. NCBI lineage: Eukaryota > Metazoa > Chordata > Actinopteri > Cichliformes > Cichlidae > Oreochromis > Oreochromis niloticus. The sequence continues at coordinate 10,845,041 of NC_031973.2, forward strand.
AAACAGATAAACACACCAGCCGGTTTCGTACATTTTCAGTGTTTTCCACTGAAGCATCCCCAATGTCCAAATCACTCAAGCAGCAGTGAAGAAAATTAACTTCTCTTAAAGCAAACAGCTATTTCTAGATTCACAATAAAGCCTTGTACTGTTATAATCAGTCAAACGCATTACGTTTTTAGGAGTGTGTCCTTCTCTCACCTCAGAGAGCAGCTGGAGATTCCACAGCAGCTCCTTATCCAGCTCATCTTCACTCTGCAGCTCCTCATCTACAGACACACACACATAAACAAGCTGAATTATGTACTTCACTGCTCCCCTGACAGATCAAGCTCCTATTGTCGAATTCTGGGATCAAAATTCACTTGTTTAGCTATATGAGCTGCATAGTTGGCAGCCTATTAGTTTACCTGTATAAAATGCATCTAAAGCTGTTTTAACTAATTTAACTAACTAATGTTAACTAATGTTAATTAATAATCACTAGTATAGCTATTTTATTAATCTGCTTGACAAAAATATTATTTTTACCACTTTGAGGATCTTAATCTCCAAAATTTAGAACTCAGCTTAAAGTGCTGCTTACTCTAGCATAGTGTCAAGTCTTGTTAAAGCGTTGGTCTAATTTTGACGTATTTGACATAATATGTAAAAAACACAAGCCAGTTTTATGCAAAAGTGGGCACGTGAGTAAAAACAAGTAAATAACACACTTTGCCATCAATAATAGCCAGTCAAAACCATCTCTTAAATGTTATGTTACACTTTATTACATTTAACTTAAGTTAATGAATATACTTCTTAGGATTATTGGTGTCCCCTTGGAGGTGATGGTGATAGTCAACTGACCCACCCTGCCAGGGTACAAAATGTGAGTCATTAAGGCTCAGTACCATCAGTGCAAGGTCAATCCTTTGTGAGGCACTGCCCCACCATGCCATCATGCAAATCAGAGTTTGAATGAGGGCTTCATCACCTGGGCAAGCTGATAGCTGGTCTCAAACTTCTATTCAATAACGGTCGTTCACAAGGAACATACATGCCTACTTCTCCTTTTAAAATGGAACTTTGGCACCCTCGAAAGAGTCTCCTTTCTCCTTTAATGTGCACACCTGAGTCTTATACTGTTGAAGTGGCTCCTATGTTATGCATCTGTGGAGTGGTTGTTTGGCTTCTCCGATGTATGCACTGTTTAACAAATTTATTAGACTACTGCCATCACTAAATCTACAATCTCATGTTGTAACACCCCACAGGCATGGAAAATTATGCAAACTGGTCCTTGTAAAGGAGTGTAAGGCTTTATATGCAAACTGAAATGTCTTCAACTTGCAGGTTAAGGTAACTATGAACATGGAGACAGGAGCCAGAAGACCAATAAAACTTTCAAGTAAAACAGCTGTTCTGATGTATATCACAAGGAAACTTTCCCTCCAAACTGCACATGTCACAAATACTATTAACATTTTCTCATTTTAAGTTCATGAAATGAAAGCTGTCAACTAACCACCAATTAGCATTTAAAGAAGTGACTTTTGACTTTTAAAGTCAAACTTCTATCTTCATTTATTTCCCAGAGTCCACTAAAGTGATTTTGCATGATTCACAGTTCAAATTCCCCCCCTTGTCTATCTTATACTGGGCCTTGGCGCCACCTCTCAGTTCATCCACTGTCTGAAACCAAGCATTTAGAGCAGTCTGAAGTCTGAGCTTTTGACTCACAGGGATTGCTTGTACATACACTGACCTCATTATTTGAAATTTTGGCCAACATACTTTTTCCAGGACTGCCCCAGCTTTTGCATACAACTGGGCTGACCACATACATGAGCCAAGTCTCAAAGTTAATTCACGCAGTTTCTAAATTCTTTCTAATTTCCCTTAAATTTGTTCCACTTAGACACCACCAGTTGCTAAAGAATACTACTGTTAGAGACAAACACATGCTTTTTACAATTTCACTTTAAACTCTCGTAGGGTGTCTTACCTAATAGCTTTGAGATCATAAATGAACTAACAGTGTTCTAAAAATTAAAGAATGAAGATTTTTATTTACTTTACAAATTGCCGGTTTCATTTATCACTGAATAAATTCTGAATTAACTAGTTAAACGCTTATTGGAACAGCCTTAATGCAAACAGAGTTACATTACTACACACACACACACTGCACTGTTGCACAGTGATACTGACTGTCAGTAATGTGGGAGATGACGCTGCAGCAGTGAGGGACAAACAGTCGGAGAGACTCGGAAGGATGACACTGCAAACAGACACACATGTGCACATGCAGAAAGTGCACACATAGATATGCACACATACATTTAGATGCCCAAGCACAAATACAAATACATGCATAAGATCACAAACAGTAAACCATCAAAATGAGGCCATAACACAGTAAATATGCATGTGGCTAAATTGAACATGTTAGTGGAGAAAAACTTAAGCACATGAAATCTTTGTTTGACATTCTTTAATTATCTTGAATGAAAACCTTCACATATTGTATAAAATGGAAATTGAGAAGAAGAGCTAAACATACACGTACCTTTGCTGCAGCTCTGCACATGTCAGCCACCAGCCTGCCTGACACGCATGTCTCGAAGATGTTTGAGGTGGCAAAGTTAAACACTTTCTGCAATGCAACCTAACGCAGAGGAAAGATTTAAGAAGATCGAGTGATGTACTTTATTACTGCTATTTTCATTTATTTATTTAGGGACAAATATTAGAAATCAACATCATTTCTCAATTAATAACTGTCAAATGAAGAGATTTTATATGGTAAGGTAGAGACTAAAACAATATAGAAACTCCGTTGATGCCCTTTCCGCAAGCACTTGGCAACAGTGGGGAAAAAAACTCCCTTTTAATAGGAAGTGACCTCTGGCAGAACCAGGCTCGTAGAGCAGCAGCCTTCTGCCAACAATGTTGAGGCATCCAATTCTCTGTCTGCACTTATAGCATAACTAAGGGATGGATCAGGGTCACATGATCCAGCCCTAGCTATTAAGCATAACTATAAAAGTAAAGAGAGGGAGTCTGCCTCATCAGTCCAAATAAGTATCTGGTACCACAAGAGAGAGGAGACCTGGAAACTAGGAATCACAAGTAAGCCTGCAGTCTGACAATGAAATGCTCTACTGGGATAACACGGCACTATGAGGTCTTTTAAATACAGCAGAGCTTGGTCACTGTGTGGGTTCTGTATGTAAGGGGAAGGATATAAACTAAATCCTGGATTTTCAACCTGCTCTCATTCTCAGTGGAGTTGTGGTGGTGTGTCTCAGTTACACACAAGGTGTCCTTGTGGTGACACAAGGTTATGGCATTAGAGAGATGGAGGCTGTTACTCATGTTTTTCAGTGGGTAGGTTTGCTGTAGTGAAGAAGTGTTATCTAAACCTTACCAGTGAGTGAAAGTTAAAAGCAAGTGGAAACAAGTGGAATTAAAGTGACACAAAGGTGCAAACAAGCTGCAGACAATGGTCTCCTGACTAATAAACCTGTGGCTTATGCCCCACCGCCATCCCTCTTTTGAGGTCTCTGAGAAAGGACTGTTAACGTCTCTCGGGGGCAATGCATCAAGGCACCGATGCCAAAAGTCACCTTGTGCGTAATGGTGAGACGCAGGTGGCATCTGAAAATGGCATCATTTGACGTCCTGAGATGAGAATGCGTCAGGACTTTACAGGAAATCAGTGAAAAGAAGCTGATATTGAAGAAATATGATCATCTTTTTCCATTGTCTGTCAGTACTCTCCATGCTGCGTTGCTACATTTTGTATCAGTGGGAGGCTTTTCAAAAAGCTTTTAGAAAAGCCCGATAATAAGGAATTATAATAGTCAAGCCTCGATGTATTAGATACATGGACTAGTTTTCCAGCAGCACTTAGAGACTGTATGCGTCAATCTCTGACAACAATGCACAGATAAGAGAAGGCACTCGAAAGCCTAGTTTTTTTGCGAACCATATATGCTAGTTAAAAAATGACTTCAGGCTTTTGCATAGCAGCAGAGGAGGCCAAGGTAATGTCATCCTGAGTAAATCTGGCTTTAGGGCCAAATACAATAAGTTCTGTTTTCTCTGAATTTCGAAGCAGAAAATTACAAGCCAAGCCACTAAATTTTCACTCGCTGAACTGTGTGATGTGGCTTCATAGCTAAATATAGCTGGATATCATTTGCATAGCTATGAAAATATGTGCCATGTTAAGGTCAGCAGTCTAAATTAGGAGGTGATAAAGAATTGTTTGGGTAAGGTCAGAGTACTGTGGGGACTGAATTAATAAACTTAATTAAAGAGAGAGTGAAAGCTTTGAAAGTGTTGGTGTTTATTAATGCACTACCTTGTATATTTCCAGCGAGCACTGTGTTAAGATTGTGCTCACAGTGGAGGAAAGGCCCAACTCCACCAGGCTTTCCAAATGAGTCTGAGTATCCGTCTCCATCTCATCTCGTGTCTGTTCCAGGGTACTGCTGTCTATCAGAGCAAAGCACCTGCACAAAGACACACACAAATACACAAGCACACACTTAAAACACTCCGCAGTAATGAAAATGTCAACAGCGCTATGGAGAAAAAAACAAAAAAAGGGCTGTTTTTTTCCCCTCTCTCCGTGAGAGCCAGTGAGACTGGTGCATTTCAAACAGAGAGACGCATTCGCATTCAGACACTGACAACAAAGCTTTACTAAATGACAGACTTGTTAATGTATCTCTACCTGTCCAGGAACTGCAGAACAAAGTCTTCAAACTCAGCCGAAGCGAAACACAGATCCTTTTCAATCTGTGAGGGAGAAATAGAGATGATTAGTATTTGTAGAATACTACAGTGCGTTATTTTATTTCTTTGTAGGTCTGCTTGTCTCGGAAGAAAGCTTTTGAAGTGTAACTCTGACACAGAAAGAGGAGGGTTAACTAAGCAGAAGGAAGCAGCTGGCTACCAGGAAAATCCACATCTCAGTTTTTACGCTTTGATTTCTGTACAGTTTAAAAACATCACGCTATATCGCAATTAGTGACCTTTAAAGGTTCTGGCAGGCAGATTTTGTTGCTGCTGTTGACCTAGCAAGTGATTTCCCCTATTGCCAGTTTTATGTCATGCAACCATTTGCACATTTAGTGTATGAAATATGAAAATTATTTCAGTGTTTTCATCAAACTGTCAGTGAGGTAGTGAGTATTTTTCAACAAATGTAAATTAATCATTTGAGGTTACTACTATTCAAATGAGGGATATTACAATGCTAATCATAATAATAGTTATTATTCGCTGAATTGAAATGATGTTATTTGTTATATAAATACTATATTAATACGATACTACAGTTTTGTAAAATATCCAGCGCTAGTAACTAATTAACACCTCAGTATTGTATGTAGGTGGCAATATTGTGTCTTATAACACAGGCTGACACCCACTGTACAATAGATGTAAAAAGGAAAAGGGACTGTAAATATGAGTGCTTCTTTTTCTTCAGTTATTATGAGCGGCATAAGAAGAGTATATTTCACTTTTATAGTATCAGTGTCACCATCTGGTATTAAGCAACTATTAATTATGACTTTATTAATTATGATTTCACTGTTGCTTTAAATATAAAAAAAATCTTGTTTGTTTTTAATATTATTCATAAGGTAAACATTTATGTCATAATTGCCGTGCAATGTTGGTGAAGCATCCAAACATATGCTGAGGCTAATACGCCCTTTAAACAATGGGCTGACTGCTTAGTGCACTGCAGTAAACTGGTCTAATAATGGTGCAAACTCACAGCTCACCAGTTAATTTGCTCATTAATGCAGTTATCTAGTTATCAGCCAATCACATGGCTACAACTCGGTATATTTAGGCTTGTAGATATGACCAACATGACCGGCGGACGTCCAAGCTGAGCATCAGAATGGGGAAGAAAGGTGATGGTGACATGGTTGTTGGTGCAAGACAGACTGCTCTGAGTATTTTAAGAAATTGCTGCTCTACTGGGATTTTCCCAAGTAAGGGTTTAGAGAAAATGGTCCAAAAAAGATAAAATATTCAGTGAGAATCAGTTCTCTGGGTGAAAATACCTTATTGATACCAGAGGTCTGAGGGAAATATCCACATTTGGAGCTGACAGGAAGGGAAAAGTAATTTTAAAGAGTGCTCGTTACAGCCAAGATATTCAGAAGAGCATCTCTGAATGCATGTCGAAATGTAAAGTAAATGAGTTGCAGCAGCAGAAGACTAGAAGAGTAGGTCCTACTCTGGTCAGCTGTGAACAGGCAAGTGAGGCTGCAACCAGGAATAGGGTCACCAAAATTGGATTAGGAAAGATGCTGCCTGGTCTGATGAGTCTTGATTTCTGCTGTAATACCATGGCCATGCCATGACGACTAAAGGTGATTCTGGAGGTGAAAGTGGGTCCAATCCAGCAGTAGAAAGGTGTATGATGAGTTTGGGGAGTGTCTCTTCACTTATTCAGTATTTCTATTTTTGTGCTAAGCACAGTAATGAAATGTTTAATATCACAACATGGACATAATACTCAAACCCATGGTTTAGGTATTCCTAAAATAACAGTAGACCATTTTTGCTTTTGGACAAAATCAAGCTACAACGTTGCAACAGAAAAAAACCAACAGAAACATATTGACGAACGTCATATGGATCCTCCAAATATTGTAATTCAGTGTAGAAAGGGAAAGTTTTTTCTTCTTCTTTTACTTCTTCTCTTATAAAATAATTGTTGTCTAATTCTGTTAAAATCCCAAAGGTTTAACTTCTAATTGTAGGCGGTTTAAGTGCTGTAGTGGATGCCAATTTATCCCAGAGTTTTAAGAGTAAATGCCAAAAGCACAAGATAGCCCCGAGTTACAAAAACTTTTGGCTCATCAATATGTGATTTTAGACTCTCCATTATGTTTAGTTAATCTTTGTTAATGTGTATCATGTGCATACCTCTGTGAGATCATTGCGCTGGGAGGGAGCAGACGAACAATCCACTAAAGGCACCAGAGTGGTGAAGGTGGTGATGAACTGGAACGTTATCTGGACAGAGAGACACAGCAGGTGCAACTGATCAATTTACATCATCTGACATGATCACGCTGCATGTTAAATACCTCACCAGATGTCGCTGCAATAACTTTTTCAAACGTACTAATTTATTCTGGTGTGATGGATTAATATAGTCTGAAGAAAATGAGCACACTAGAAGAGGGAACCAATCCATTTTACAATTCAAGCAGAAACTGAAGACTGAACCGCATTAATTGCAAAGTTCTTCAAACCGAGCTATTCATTCCACTTTCAGGAATTATTAATTGGACAGACCTGAATATGCAACAAAAAAGGGAATTTAATCAGTGAGAGCTGCATTGTCTACTTGTCTAACAATTCTTCTTCATTACTCATCAACGCATCAATTACTCACCATACACTTGCTAAAGTCATTGGGGTCCACGCCTGGCAGAGAGCCCATAAGCAGTGGGAGCACGTGCGCACGGCCCTCTGGGTAACGGTTGTTAGGGGAAACAAGACTGCGAGCCATCCCAATCATGCAGCTGAGGGTGGCAGTGAGGGTGTGCGGCTCAGTCAGGGTCTCCATTGCTGCATAGGTTCTGTTGTACGTGAGACACAAGGATGACAAATAATACAAAAAGAGTTTGGATAAAAGGGACAGTGCATGTTGAGTTTCTAAATAAAAGTGTACATTAATTATTATTAATTTTGATTTTTGTGTAAAGTGACAGTGCATTTTAATGGACATCAGTATAAAAATATGAAATATGAGATAGATATATTTTGCTAGGAAAATGGGAAATAGTAATTTACTGAAACCTTCAAAGCTCTTCTTTAGATGTTGGCTGCTATTTGTTATGTCAGTTATACCATGATGATCCCACACTGCTACAATAATACTGAAGTTCAGGCTCTGGGGGCCAATCTATGACTGATAGTATTCTGATTGTGTGTTTTTTTAATTCACTGTATCCACTTTCTACTTTTCACTGCACTGGCAGTGTGTTTGGCATTATCGTCATGAAAATAAAAATGCAGCTGTTGCCACTTAGATGCTTTCTAGTATTAAATAGTATTATTTAAATTATTAAAATCTCACTGTTTTTTTCTGAATTCATATTTACATGAGTTTCACGAGATCTCCTACACCACTAGTGGAAACCCCAAACCACGACAGAGCCTCCACTGTGTGACAGATGGCTAAATTTAGCTAAATATAGCTAAAGATTTAAACTAGAAAAATTCATTCATAAGATTTGGTGCCACTGATTTTCAGTCCAATTCTTCTGTAATTTCACATCCCTCAACTTTTTCTTCCTGTTTCACTTCCTTAAGAATGGCTTCACGGGGTGGCTGTAGCTCAGGTGGTAGAGCAGGTCCGCCACCAATCAGACGGTCGGTGGTTCGATCCCAGGCTGCCTCCTGGCTCCATGCCAAATATCCTTGGGCAAGATACTAACCCCATGTTTGCCTACTGGTGGTGGTCAGAGGGCCCAGTGGCGCCAGTGTCCGGCAGCCTCGCCTCTGTCAGTGCGCCCCAGGGCAGCTGTGGCTCCAATGTAGCGCTTTGGGGTCCTTAGGGACTGAGTAAAGCGCTATACCTACAGGCCATTTACCATTTCTCGACAGCCACCCGTCCATTGAGATCATTAGTAATGAAGCTTTAGTCAGTGGATCAACTGGAGGTCTGTAGCAGCTCAGCTGCTGGATTTTTTCCCTTATTTCTTAAGGACATGATTTTCAGATACTGCCCATCTTATGCAGACAGTTTATTAGGTGTGCCACTTCTGCCCCTGTCCTCCATTTGTCCAGTTTCCTCAAATTTTTTAAGGATACACTGCACACACTGCACACCACACATATGCCGTTTTCAGCTAACAGCACTTTGCAAACACATTTTTGTGTCAAAATCATTTCTGATTTTGCACCTTTTTATCATTTTTTGAAGAATCAACCAAAGAAATGGGAACAAATTTTTAAAAACAAAATATTCCACTGAAAAATGGTTACAGTAGGTACAAAGACTGGACTGAAAAAGGAGAGAAAAAGCAATTTTTAAAGACTTTCAGAAGGCCTGAAGAATGACTGCTCAACACCACTCAACAAAATATCTAAAACTAAGGGGTAGGTCAACAGTTTTGCACACATCAATTTGGATATCATATAAAAAGATGTTTCTATCTAAATATTGAATAATGATCCAGAGTTAAGATTTTCTATATTATCATGCATCTAGCAAGCAGTATTTATAACTAATACTGCCAATACTGCTTAATTTCACAAATCAAAACAAATGTAACGTCAAACAGTTTCCTATGTAAATAACTTTTTTTCCCAACATTATACTTTCCTTTTATATTCACTAAAACTTAGACAGCACATCAAAGTCAGGCAAAGAATGATAAAAAGCAGCAAAAAAATCATTAATATTAATGATGTTACACCAGCATGTTTTTGACAGTACATCAAAAGGCTTGATGGCTGATATCCATATACTTACTTCTCAAGAACAGGTGGTATGACAAGCTCTGGTGTGAGGAGAGCCAGGTTCTGAAGAGCGTACGCTGCATCTGTACTGTCAGTTTTACTGCAAATCACCAGGAGAGGGCAGATGAACAGTCTGCACATGCAATGCAGCGACAACAACAACAACAACACACGTAGACAGCTAATCACAGATGACCTGTCTTTGTCCAGATTAGGCAGAGGCCGAGGATGCGAAGCGACTGAACTCATTAGCGAGACACAGCAGTTAGATAACTGGCAGGCAATTATTCAGATGGTGTGTTTGTTGGCTGTTTACATAGTTACAACCCAGGGAACATTGATATGATGACTTGAGACACCAAAGCAAACACAATATGACTCATGAATTTGTAACACCTTTTGTCTTAAGCCAGTTTTAACCTTGATGTTTGGAGGTTTTAGGGATCCAAAGGCTGACCTGCCGATCTTCATATTAGCTGGACACTTTTGGTAGCTGTGATATTCGAAACAAAAGCAATGTTATCATCGAGGCAAAAAGGATAGTTGGAAGATCTATTCTATTCCAAATCTATTTGTGAACCTGAATTTTGGCTCAAAAAAATAAAAGAAAGTCTGGAGAAATTCTGGTCATTAAACTCCGGTGAGCAAGACCGTTAATTGGCTCAAACTATGCAACAGACTGCTCACACCAACACCCACAACGACACCTATGGTAACTATTTCTGCATGAGTGGATATCATTTCTATCGGCCTTCCCACACAGGGTCGCTTGCACTGTCTTTGTTTTAAATGTCATGTTACAAACTATTTTTACAGAGTGGCTCTACCTAACATCTAATATAATCACTATTTATTCTTTGTGGGGGGGCTTTTCATTAATGCTCATTTGTTTGTTTCCGCTGTTTTGACTTTTTTTGCTCATAATTTCCTGTTGTACTATTTGTTTGGTGCTTTTTTCGTACGCTTGGCTTTAAAAGCCGCTCGTGTTGTTTTGCTGTGTTTCATGTTCATAGCAATTAGCACAGCTTGATTATTTTCTCGCTTGCTTAATGATAGGAAGTTAATATTTTGTTAGTGTAGTGATCCAGCTGTTGGGAGAAAAAATGTCCAGATTTATGGAGAAGTCACTGTATAAGCTTATCAAGTCAAGTCAAAATTAGGAACAGCATGTGAGTGTGTGTATTGGTATGCCTGTATTTACATCTGTACTGTAGCCCTATGCATGCACACATGTATGTATCACAAGTGAACTGTGTAGAAAAGCAGTTTAAAGGGGACCCATTATGCTTTTCCTTTTTTTCTGTCATTTTTACATCATTACAGATGTTCCTATTTAACATAGTCAAAGTTTCAAACACTGAGGTAAGCACATGTAGTCCCTGGGAACCAGTGGCTTGGACTTCAGACTACTCTAAACATCCACTTTCATACAGCTCTTTTCAGTTCTTGTCTCTCTTTGAAGCCCCACCTACTTGCTGTTCTTTTGGCTGTAAGGGGCAGCCAATCAGAAGAAGGCATTTAAGCCAAAACAGCTTGTTTCAGACAGTGGATGAACTGAGGGGCAGAACCAAGCTCCAGTATAAGAAAATAGGGATCATTTTGAATAATGAATAAAACAATGCTAGTGACAGTAATAGCTCCTATTTAAAGCCTTCATTTGGGCTAACAGCCACCAGAGTGCAGTACCTGAACATAGCCAGAAGGGCGGCTCCAGTGAGACTGCGGGTGAACTCCTGCAGATCGGCATCTGTTAACTGTTGATGCTCAGGGACCAGTGTGATCCAGCAAGGGGAAGCGTGGCGTTCCCGGTGCACACGGCGCACAACGCTCGCTGGAAGACGCTGAAGCAGCCTCATCAGTCGAGACTGCGTACACACATTAGACATAAGAATTATCACCCAGAGCCACATTCACACAGTCTGCTGTGAGCAGATCTGAGATTTCCTTCTGTTATTAATCTGCTGTGTAAAGAGAGCCAGCCAAGTCCTGAATGACAGGCGATAAATCAAATGAGGAACCGAAGATGGAGTTGCACATGCATGCGAGTGAGAAGAAGAGGCTTACCTGCCAGCGACCGTGATTGGATGGATGGTAGAAGGACGCAATGCTGTTGAAGAGGCAGGTCAGCTCTTTCTGTGCAGGGTTTCCTGGTCCACCCTGCAGGGGTATATAAAAGAGCAAAATAATCAGCTGCAATGAAATGTAAATGTTTTTTTCTTACAGATTTTGCCAGGAAAATCTAAAGACTGCGTACCAGAAGTGCTGTCACCCACAACACTATGTATCCAATGTCATAGGAGTTGGTAAGATACCGAGGCGACACCATCTGACTGACCCCAACTGGAAGGTTCAGACTTCGCAGGATCCTGGTGAAGATCTATCCAGACATGCACATACACAAACAATAGTTCCACTGCTCTCACACAGCCCAGGAGTTCCCAGTAAAACACATTTACGGGAACACTTGTATACACACATAATTCTGCTAATGACTCACTGTGGGAATATAAGGGGTCCAGTCCACGTAGCCTATGTTATCATTGGCAAGGCGAGCAAACAGGTTCACTAAGTGCTGTAAGAGAACATTAGGCAAACATTCACTGTGAGGACAAAGGATGTTTCCACAAGTGAAATGTGTCATCAAAAAAAATGGAAAAAAAGGAGATGAGATGGTGAAGAAGAGAGAAGGAAAGCCAGGCCGCTGTGGCCCATGAGGCTGAGTTGAAGCCAAAATGGAAAATCTTATCTACGTGCTGAGTGGAAACTGACAATCCTTTAACAACATTTCAATCATCGCCATCGGGAAATGTAGAAATCTGTGTCATTTGGAATTACTCTTCACTTTTAGAAAAATGGAAAGCTGTATGATCCATCACACAATAAATTAAAAATCTTTTTAAAAATCTGCCGCTTGGTGTGACAGATTTAAGAAGAAATTTGAGAGGTGGAATTTTCATTAATTTTGACTTCGCTGTGGCTTAAAGAATTCCACTTTCAAGCCAGTGAACAGTTTTTAAAACTAAGTGTCAAATGATTTCAGAAAGAGCAAAAAGTGCCTGAGGTATTGAACGCATGTGTGTGTGTGTGTGTTTGTGTCTTACCCCTTCCCAGCTTGGCTGATTTTGCAACGACATCCAAAGATTCATTAATTCATCAAACCACAACCTGAAAACACACACATATGAAGAAAACAGACCATTACACTCACACCCAATGACACATACACCTGAGGCTTTATCCCCCTCATCAATCTCAGGTTCCCCAAAATATGAACTCATTCGCTCCCCTCTATATTCTGGATGAGAAAGAGAAAAAAAAACTGAAGTGGAAAAATAGAGTATTAAAGATGATGTATTGTGGAAACTGTGCAGAAAGTACTTATGAATCCAAGAATAAATCCAGACAAATAGTTTGCAAAGGAGTGAATGAACTAAAGAATGCACTGAAGGCTTTGAAGAGGCTTGGTAGCTGGAACATGACCGTGAAGAGTGCAGAGAAAGAGGGGCAAAGATTTTCCAAAAAAAGCAAAATATTAGCAAAACAAAGAGAGCAAGGAAGCACTGCTGATGCAAGAGGAACACTATTCATTAAAGCTCCCAGGAGCAAAGGTGTAAATGCTTACAGAGCCTGAAAATGTGGCTATACATGACTCTTAAGGCAATGCATTTTGAACATTACAAGAAAAAGCCAAATCCCTTAAATGCTGAGATTTCCTAACAAGTTAAACATATTGTACCTCTTTCTGTACCCTTTGTGTCAGCTCTGGCTCTGACAAGCTGTACTTGGAGGATAACACTGTTTCAAACCAGAGCCATTCAAGTTGGCCCACTTACTGGAAGCCCTGGCTGTGTTCCTCCGGGGGCATGATGGTAGGCAGGAACAGCTCCATGTTGCTGATGGCCTTCTGCATGACCACGTCAAACACACACAGCAGGGGGCGCCACTCATCCAGCATCTCTTTGGTGGATGATGCAGGGAAATACCTAAGAAAAATCATTAAAAGATACGCAGAAACACACATATAGCAAAGACAGACATGAGCACAAATAGATGCAGACAAGCAAAGATGGCTGAAGGTGCAAATATACACACTGATCTACAGTACATCGCTCAACTGAAGATCAAAGCAGCACATTATCTGCTGCCCAAATTACGTGATCACAGAGGATGAGACTTACAGTCTGCAGCTTTTGATCAAAGCTTTCAAAATGTGGTCCACGGAGCTGCAAATAAGCACAGAGAGGAGGTGTGAGCGTGTGCGTGTGTCTTAGCTATGCTGTGAGATCCACATGTCCTCATCACGAATAAACAAACCTTCAACATTCAGACCACAACTCAGATTTGTACCAGCTGTGACTGCATGGCTGGTATTGTTTTCTCTTTATGAGTTTGTGTGTGACTGTGTGTATCTGGCAACAGATTATGTCACACACACAACAGCATCGCAACCAGGCAATACACAGTAACAAAACATAACAGGTATGTACATAACATCCAAACAAAGCCTCACTTTGGTGATGGGTGTGGTCATAGTGCGGTCTGATTACAAGTCAGTACTTTTTCCAAGCCATAAAACAGAACCCAAATCCAAATATAAAATATTTCAAACAGTAAAGCAGGAAGACCTTTGATGGTGATTACACAGCTGCAAGTTTCCAGTGCGGCCACTGGGTGAATTATAAGGAGTGATACTGCTTTTTAATGGAATGCAATATCCACTCCTGAGACACTTAATTCTTTGTGGTAAAGATTTAACAAGGTGCTGGAAAAATTCTTCAGAGATTTCGGTCCATATTAACATGATAGTATCACACAGCCGCTGTGGATTTGTCGACTGCACATCCGTGATGTGAATCTCTTGCTCCACATCCCAAAGGTGCTCTATTGGATTGAGTTCAGGGACTGTCACGTTCAAGAAGCCAGTTTAAGAGGATTTGAGCTTTGTGACATGGCATATTATCCTGCTGGAAGCAGCCAAGATGGGCTACACTATGGTCACAAAGGGAAGGACATGGTCAGCAACAATACTCAAACAGGCTGTGGTGTCTCATCGATCCCCAGTCGGTACTAAGGGGCCCAAAGTGTGCCAAGAAAACATCCTCCACAACATTATATCACCATTCTGCTCTCTATATGACACAGGGCAGAATGGATCCATGCTTTCTTTTTTTTTATGCCACCTGAATGTTGCATCAGAAACTGCGACTCGTCAGATTAGGCAACATTTTCCCAATCTTCTGTTGTCCAACTTTGGTGAGCCTGTGCAAATGTAGAGTGACATTGGGTGTGGTCTTCTGTTGCTATAGCTCATGTGGGTTGATGTGATGTGCCTTCAGAGATTCTCTTGTGCATGCAAGAGAATGCATTTTCAACCAGAGAATTGCCATTCACTGTCTTTTTTCTCTTTTTCAGACCGTTCTCTGGAAACCTCAGAGATGAGTTTGTGGGAAAATCCCAGTAGATCAGCGGTTTCTGAAATACTCAGACCAAGCCATCTGGCAACACCAACCATGCCAGTTTCTAAGTCATTTTTATCACCTTTCTTCCCCATTCTGATGCTTGGTTTGAACCTCAGCAGACTGTACATGCCTAAATAGATCGAGCTGCTGCCATTGGATTACCTGATTAGATAATTGGTGTTAAAGAGCAGTTGAAGATGTGTACCTATCAAAGTGGCCAGTTAGTAACCGGTGCAAATGGAGTGAAAAGCCTTGGCTACAGTCTATGTTCTTTAGGAAAGGTTTCCTCATGTCAACCACACAAGGATGTTACTGGTCCAGCACAATACCTCAGTAAAACAACTGTGATGCTGGTAGGTACTGTAGTTATGATCAGTGTAGTCTATTAATGTCGAACATATACCTGTAGGCCAGAAACCACAAAGAGTCTAATGTGGCCCACTGGATGATTTTGCAGAGTGTAAAAAGCACAGATATGGAAGATATCATAATAGGATTGTCACTGTATGGATGTTTATCATGAGAATAGTTCTCTGAAGTGTTAATGTCAAAACTGGAGGGTCGAAGTCTGTTGACTTTTGTAGGCTTACTACCAAAAAAATTAAGAATTACACATTGCCTACAACACTACACTGGTTAAATCAAGTGGTTTAACTTACAGTAGTCTTTGTTTGTAACTACAACAAACTGTTCAGTGTGTACTTGCAGTTCTTGAGAAAGGGAAAAAATATTTTTTAATAGGTGATTATGAAAAGGTTTTAGGAGCCTGGCCAATGTGGGATAATCTTGAGCTGGAAGAAGCCGGTTGCCTAAAATGAGTTTGATACCTTCGGTTCAGAGAGCCCAGCAAGCTGTTTCTCATTGTTTCTACTCCCTCACCCTTTTTCCCAGTCATGGATTAGGCCTAGTCCTAGACTAAAGGAGAAATACAATGAAGATCTCATTTGAAAAAAAGTATTTATTCTAGGATTAGGCATAATCCATGTCTCAGAAACTGAGCCTTTGAGTTTGCCGGTTTGCTGGTTTTGTGTTTACTGTTGTAAGTAGCTTCATATTTAACACACAGACATGAAAGTGGCATCAATCTTCTCATGTCATTTTTGGCAGGAAAGAAAGCAGGTTTCCTACTGTGTACGCATTCTTCCTTAATTCAAAACACATATCTTGATTCTAAACTTTACCATATGTCACAACAGCTACAATTAAATATAAAGCTTCATACTTAGGGAACCAGATGAGCCCAAGGTGCTCGGTTTTGGAGTAGAAGACCCTCTCGTAGAGATCATAGAGCGGCCGCCACGGCAGCTGGAGGTCATCCCTTGATAGAAGTTCTTTCTTCCTGTTTGAAAAAGAAGTCCGTTATCAGCTGTCTGGCCTATTTATAATGCTTTTACAAGGGTCCTGGTAGGTTATTAGATATTTAAGCCTTTGAAAACTCTCTAATAATAATAATGTTATATTGAAGTGAAAGACTACAGGGTGTCTGAAAGAGTCTGTAATCGTGGAGAAAATGAGTCACTGCCTCACAGGCTGCACTCAGCATGATAACTGCCATCTTATTGGCATGTGTGCAAACACAACGCTGTGATTCTTTGTATTCAATAATGCATAACTGGACTGACAGCAGCAGGCATTAGTAATTTGCAGGCGTAGATTCACTTGGTATAAAATACTCATGATCCAACATTCATAACACTCTCCACTGAGAAAAAAATTAGACATGTTTAAGATCTAGCAGTGGGCATAATTGGCTTTCTGCAGGCTAACCATGCATTGACTTTACTTTTTGTTGTTTTCTTTTAAACACCTTGTTAAGCTTTTAGATTGCACAGTAATGGTGTGCCCCTTATGAGAACTCTAAGCTTAAAAAGGAGCCGTTTTTTTAATCCTCCTGAGAACTTCCACTTTGCTCTCTTTGTGCTTTTGTATTACTTTGCTCTTTGTAAAATCACAGTTTTTAAGGGATTGAACCTCAGAAATAGGTTGAGAGTCTGTGCAGTTGAGAATATGCATGATTTCCACAACCTCTAAATCCTCCCCACTTATTCATCTAACAACTATGGAACAAACTCTCAGTTGGGAGATGTGAAAAATGAAGGAAAGAAAAGACAATCGGGAAAATGACGGCGAAATCCAAAAGATGAGAAAAAAAAAGCAGCCTTTTGAGACCTGATGCTCATCTCTCAGCTTTGAAACCTGGCACTTCATATACGCTTAGCCCAGATCTTTCTCTTTTCATCTAATGGAAAACACTCAGACAAATGACGTCTACATTAAGAGGCTGTTTTGTGATGGATGTGAAAATCCTGAAAACAACTGGTGACAAATTGGAAGTGATTAATGTGACCGTCTTGGAGAAAACCCTACAGTCGCTGGAGAAGTGACAAATCTGATCTGAGAGACAAAAGCATCGCTTAAAGAGTAATAAATGTTAAGCCAGCATGCTTTATTGTCCCTTGTACTTACTTTCAGAGTGTCTGATTGAGTGCATTTGTGCGTGTAAGGACATTTACACTTCTGCTCTATGGTTGTAAGGTATTAACACAATATACCAACCAAGTATCAACATTTTACGCTACTTTAAACTTCCACTTGACATTTCAGAGGATTATCTGGTATTTATTGGTATCTGGGAAACACATAAGAGCAAAGGAGATGTTTAGCTGAGATCCTTTGTTCTGTTTCATACCATTTATTGACAAAGGGCAGATTTAACTTCTATATTTTAAGTTCAAATTTGTGATTTTAAACCCAATGGGTGAAAATTTTGAGCTTATTTATCATTATTTATTTTTTAATAATTGATTTGTGATTCAGGTTCAGGCTCAGACACAGATGCAGCATTTTCTAAAATGATTTGATTTGATTTTTTCCCCCCCTCGGCTCTGCAAATGCTTTGACTCATCAAATGACTGTGTTACAAATGGCATACAAGTAAGTGCAAAATTTCACTTTAACATGTCACACCCCTTATGGCGCAGTGATGTTTACCAATCGTACGGCTTTCTGTTCTCATTTTACTAAAACAAAGAAAAATAGAGGATCATGCAGAGGAGTTAAGCTTTCTCCTCAGCGTGATGGTGGCTTTCATTGCCATAAAAATGCTGTACAATACTTATCATATGGAGTATATGTATTTCTGGCATGTTTTATCATGTTTGTTTTACTGTGCAGCATTGCATCTATTCTTCTTTCCATCTAGGCCCTGAAACTCGTCTTCCCATGCATTGCATTGAAAAATGATCTTTTTTTCAGATGCAATTTGTAAGTGCCATTACACACGAGTTGCCTCCTAATACGTGTTCATGGAGGCAAAAGGTCTGTCGACAGTTAAATTCATCATAACTCTTTTAATTTCAAACCAATATTCAGCTCGTGGTATTTTTTCTGAGAGGATTTTATGATTTGCCATGACCCCCCCACCCCAACATCCCCATTTAAATTTGTGTACATTTGTGTTCACACCCACTTGAGAAGCTGAATGAGCAGCCTGGCATAGCTCTGCATCATGTGTGGCTCCAGGTTTGGGAGCGTGACCAACTCATAGAGCAGCTTGATGAAGAGGATGTGGTCATCTTTGCTGAACCTGCGGCCGTACAGCTTTAGAAACCTAAGGGTGAGAGGGGACACTGAGCGAACAGACGATCACTTCCTACTTCCTACACTTAACCCATATTCTGAAACAGTGAATAGGCTTACACAGCTACAGTGTACCACTGTCTCAACACCAAACCTAATCTATTGAACTTGAGCTTATGCCAAGTCACACAGTGAATTAAGGTTCAGCCTTTAATTAAAGTTATAAGGCAGAACACTATGCCCTGATGTCCTCTTAAGGCAGACAGGTCAATAACACCAAGTAGCTGCTTCTTTAAATGCTTCTGTGCACTAACATTCCTGGAACTCCACACTTAAGAATACAGCAAAGGACACTTTTAAAGTTTTTCCACCTCTAACCACAGACAGATTGCAGTCTATTCCAAATGTAACAATCGAATGTAACAATCTGATGAACTTTGCTTAACTCTGTCACAATTTTATTTTAAGATGCAGGCCATTGTTAAGCCCACTGTTATGGATCTTTGGCTATGGGTTAAGTTACCTTTGGGTAGTCTAATCATACGCCAACCTTGATTCAGTACTTACGAGAAAAGTTTCCTGGACCAGAAAGCGACCCCGGGCCACAGCTCTCTGAGGAGGACAGCTCTGCACAGGTTCGCTTTGATCTCCGCCAACAGTTCCGTGGCCTCCCGGTCCAACCGGTCAGAGTAAGGCAGCAAGCCATTGTACACAATCTTCTTCTGAGGAATAAACTCAGCCATATCCCTGCCCACAGTCATTTCCGCTGTCATACAAGTCACTTTTCTGTTGAAACTGTGTGTAAAATGGTGAAGAAAACCTTTTTGTTGTGCCTCCTCGGAAGTGCGCAGCCGAAGTTAGTGGGCATAATCCGCTGTGTCCAGAAGCCGGGCGGAAGGCAAGCGATCACAGAGGAAAGTATGTCACGCTAATTGAGCCGGGCAAAGCCCTGAGCGCAGAGGGGGCCGGTTTCGCTCAGGCCTGCAGTGTCGGGCGCTGTGTCAACTCTCACTTCACACCTTACGGTTGCCCGGTCGCCTTGGGCACATGGGGGGCCGCAGGGTACGCGCGCTGACCGTGACGCACGGCAGGGGTTTGAGGGAAATGAGGTGCTACCGGTTGCTAGAAAGGGCGCATTACTCTGAGGTCAAGCTTTGATTTCAGCACCACCGAGTCTAATAACAGAGGCCTTTGATATATGAAGACCTTCATGCACACTGTGTAAATGACTCGAAAGAATTCAGAAAATCGTCACTCTGGACTACAGATCCCAGAAGCGCGCGCGCTGCAGGCTAATCTGCAGAATATCTGATAAATGGATTAATGCTGTCCTGTTTTACTGACCTGTAAAGCTACTGACCTCGCAGTGATTGTTACTGAGATAAACAAAGGGTTGCACTCTGTCAGGTGAATCAGCACCTATCTATCTGCATGCTACACACTTATTTAACTAAGCAGAAATGAGCTCATATATAAATAAAGGACAGTCTTTAACAAGTCTCATCGTATCATTCATGCCTACCTTTTCTGTCTTATGACACCTTTTATCCCCAACCTTTTCCATTCTTGCTTCACTGTGCACCCGTCCATGTAAATCCTTTTCCTTTAAGCCCATGTAATTCTCTGACCACTATGCTTAGAGTGGGGCGGCAATTGCAGGTTATTGTCTGGCTTGCCTGGCACTGAAGTTTCTGCTCACAGCAAGGACTTAGACTATAATGCAGAAGCCCTTTCAGTTCTCTGGTCTAGTTACTGTTGGAGAAATGGGGCAATTGCTGCAACACCACCTCGCTTTTGTTAAGCTGCCTGATTGCATAAAGTGCCCTGTTTCTCATCCTGCCTCAATCTTATTAAAGGTCTTCTTGTTGCTTTCAGTACTACCTTCTGGCGATAGCCCCTGTAGCCTTCAATCAGTTTTTCTGAGACCATAGTGGATGCCCTCTTTAAAACTATTTTCTCCCCATAAACACAGTGTAAGACTGACAGAGTCAGGACTTTGAGACAGATCCCAGAACAGAGTGTGCCTTCCGCACAGCATATCACTCCAAGAGTGTCACGCTAGACTCTGCCAAGTAATCTCACCCAACTCTTTACCTTTTTCTATCCCCTCAGATCTTATTACTTTTGGGCTTTTTCTGACTCCCAGAGCAGTGACAGCACCTGCTTTCACTGTCTCTGTCACTGAACCACTTCCAGGAAGAAACATGGTCTCTGTTCTTATTTGTTCTTCGCTGTGATGTTTCTAGGTATCTGGAAATAGAAAATTTGTTGGGATTTTGTGTGAGTGTGTTTGTATGGGCACAGGCGCATGCATGTGTGCACACACATCTGTGAGATTCATTAGTCCACAAGTGGAGTGTACAGATGGAAAATGTGATTCAGGATGATGATGCCTTTTTGACTCAGCAGGGAGAAGACCAAACAGAGAGAGATCCCAGCCGAAGTAGATGTTTTTGTATTCCATCAGTTTGCTCATAGTTCACAATCTTCTGCACACAGCACTTCCAAAAGCACACACATGCAAACACACACACATCAAGCCTCTAATTTTTGCAAAGGATTTATGGTAATGCCAGTTTTCTCGCTGCTAAAATATTGGAAAATTTGTGCAGCCAGTAACAGTGTGTGTTTGTGTCTGTGTGCCTGATTCGGTGTGTGAGTGTGCGCATTCGTGCATGCAAGTCTCATTTTGGAGAGTGAAGAGTGTAAATGATGTGTCTGGGAAACCTGCATCCAGACGTCAACACACACACAGACACAGTTCCTTCCATCCAGCTGGGTTCCTCGCTGGGAGATATGCAGCCTAGTTCATCGCCAGACACACGGGTAAAATATGGCCCCTGCTCCTGCCACACATACACACACATACACAGACACACACACTCTCAAACAAATAACACTGTTAGAGCTTTCTCCCGAACTAACAAAGCTGTCTGCATGTTTCTTACTCAGATTACTCTCTTACCAAACCCATCCCTTTTTTCTTTTCTTTGGATGATTCAGTGACAAATTACTGAGTGAACTGTGCTGGTGATATTCACTCTGGATACCAAGGTGAGAAGATAATAAAGAAGGGAAGCAATCAAGGAAAAGGAAAAGGAGACATTCCACTACAGCCCCTGTGGAGCTGCAGCAGGGACGAGCCTACTGGCTGTGATTTCTAGTCAGGAAAGGCAGAGGAGCAAGGAGAACGCAGGTATGCATGGTTATTTCTCTCTTTTTGTGCCTCTTTTTCTTTTATTTCCTATGCCTCAGATCTGCTTGGATTCTATATAGGAAGCTACTTTCTATATTTCAAGGTGACTGCATGTGTTATTTATGTGTAAGCAGGAATGGGTTATCTGAGGGGTCTCCTTCAGCTTTTGATATTCCTCTATGCAGCAGGAGTGTGTGCAGGTACCACACATATGCATCAGTACAGTTGCTCTGCCTGTTTCTTTATCATTAAAGCAGAATCGTATCTAAATCTTGAAAAGCCCACACATACTCGTGCCTCCTCCACAGGTGTGGATGGCGCAAAGGTGAGCAACGTGTCATCGCAAATCTGTCTTCATCCGTGTGAGGACCTGGTTGGCTTGCTCACTGAGATCTATGGCCTGCGTGTTGCGACCAACAACCTGCTTGAAGACTTGGATAGAGTAGTAAGATGCATAAAAGCATGCACATTTATCATGGTATTTGTTAAAATTGTGTTTTTTATTGCCTGATACTACATTATTTTATAGCAGCATGAGCAAGAAGTTAAAAAAATTTTAGTAAACAGGTTAAAATGTTGTGTCGGTTTTAAGGTAAAGGTAACTTTAAACATGAACATTTTTTAATATTTTTTTTTAGATTATTTAAACCAGTAATAGCCCATTTCCAATAACACTATGTGTTTACCAAGGTTGTAATATACTTTTTATTCTGTGTCGTCACAGAAAAGTTGACAGAATTTAAATTCTGAGAGTAATTCTTTTTCCAGTGCAAATGGCACAAATAACAGGACAAAAATAACCAAAAAGAGGGAAAAAAAGGATTTTCTGGCAGGAAGCACTGTGGTCTGTGGCAAACGCTTTTGGAGAAAAAAACCAAAAACCAAAAAAAAAAACCAAGAGGAAATCTCACCACAGATGTGGCCCACAGTAGTTTGGCTGGTCTCATTCAATATAAATACATAATAAGACTTTCTTATTTGAAAAATGTATTTAGTTAATTTTAGTATTTTCAGTCCAAAGAAAATGAAGAGATGCGGATATCTTTGGATGAGCTCAGTAACAGACACGGCAGCGGTACCAGCAGTGGCAATGGGAAAGGCAATGGGAGAGGCAACGGGAACGGCAACAGCAGCGGCAGCAGCTACGGCCGTGGCCACAGCAATGGCAATGGCAGAGGCAATGGCAATGGCAATGGGAACGGCAATGGCAACGGCAATGGCAACAGCAGCGGCAGCAGCTACGGCCGTGGCCACAGCAATGGCAATGGCAGAGGCAATGGCAATGGCAATGGGAACGGCAATGGCAACGGCAATGGCAACGGCAGCAGCTACGGCCGTGGCCACGGCAATGGCAGAGGCAATGGCAATGGCAATGGCAACGGCAGCAGCAGCAGCAGCCACAGCCGTGGCCACAGCAACGGCAATGGCAATGGCAACGGCAACAGCAGCAGCAGCAGCCACGGCCGTGGCCACAGCAACGGCAATGGCAATGGCAATGGCAGCGACAACAGCAGCAGCAGCAGCCACGGCCGTGGCCACAGCAACGGCAATGGCAATGGCAATGGCAATGGCAATGGCAATGGCAACGACAACAGCAGCAGCAGCAGCCACGGCCGTGGCCACAGCAACGGCAATGGCAGAGAATATGGCAACGGGAATGGCAATGGCAGCAGCAGCAGCCACGGCCGTGGCCACAGCAACGGCAATGGCAGAGGATATGGCAACGGCAACGGGAACGGCAATGGCAGTGGCAACAGCAGCGGTAGTGGCAATGGTAATGGCAACGGCAGTGGCATCAGCAGCAGCATCAGAAGCAGCCGCAGACGTGGTGATGGTGACAGCAGTGACAATGATCTTGACAGAGACAGAGACAGTGAGGCGTGGTGCGTGCAGGATGGACGAGTGTACGAGCAGGGGGAGGACTGGGAGGTTGACAGCTGCACCTCCTGTACTTGCCAGGTTTGTGCTGAACAAATCTATTAACTACAATAACACACTGGCAGAATTTCCTGGGGAAATACCAGGCAAGCATTTGACTGAATGAAGGATTTATAAGAGATAGAGAGCAGATATTAACATCATCATCTGCAACAGCAAAGTTAAATGGAAAATTATAAGTGACCATCTTTATCATTAAATTAATCTTCAATGTAGCTGTAAGTTTTTATACATAAGGACTCTGGTCTTAGTCTTGACTGCTGCAACTTATTATTGTTTTGTTTTTGTTTTTTAGTTTTGATCAGATCCAGGCTACATTTTTCCCCCTGCTTCAGTCTAATACTTAATAAAAAGCAAATATGTAGCATTTTTAAAATGTCCAACTGTTCCTTTAAATGATGTTTACTGATTGGGGAAGTTTCACTTGTATGCAATGTGGTTTCATTTATTTCCAGAAGTTCTATATTTTATGCATGCTTCATCCTCCTCTCTACGTCTGTTTCTTTTTATAAAAACCATTATTTTTGTTGAGGATGGGATGAAGGATTAGCCTGACTTGTTATGACTCATGAAAACATACCATTCCTTGCAAGAACTGGCATTCAGCAAAACATCTGGATTCAATAATGTGATATTGTTAGAAAATCTAAATGTATCAACACTGGACTGTCTTGCCAGGATGGAAAGGTGGTTTGTCAACAGGCGTCATGTGCTCCTGTGTCCTGCATCAATCCGTCTTTTGTCGATGGAAGTTGCTGTCCTGTCTGTCTTAGTGAGTATCATTTTTCTGCAGCTGGGATTTTGTCTTTACATGGATGCCAAGATTAATAAATATAATAAAAACACAACAACAACAACACATGTCTGTTGTCTGTATGTAATAAAGATGATGAAGATGGCTGGTCCCCATGGTCTGAGTGGACCCACTGCTCCGCCACTTGTGGACGTGGAGGGCAGCAAAGGGGTCGATCCTGCAATGGTATCATGCCGTCCTGCTCTGGCCCGTCAGTCCAAACCCGCAGCTGCATGATGATGAAGTGTGACCGCAAGGGTAAGGCATCACTCTCCACATCGGATCTGTCACCTGTTTCAGCTTAATGCTCTTTGAGTGACTGACTGAGCCAAGTCCTATTCAAGACAGTGAACTGGCAATTCCCAGACAGCGAAAATATGAAACCTCAGACAAATGGAGATCGTAGAGATTCTAATCGTAATTGGAAACATGTTTTGTTCTCTGTACGCTGCCGAGCTGTAGCGGTGGTCTGACTTTCTTCTGTCTTTATTTGCCTAGTGCGTGCTGACGGGAACTGGGGCCTTTGGTCTCCTTGGTCTGCATGTACAACCACATGTGGAGAAGGAAACATTACACGGGTCCGTCTGTGCAACAATCCTCCACCACAGAAGGGGGGCAAGGGGTGCACAGGTAGCGCCATGGAGACACAACCTTGCAACAACACGCTCTGCCCGAGTAAGTACAAGCGCACAGCTGCACATTTGAAACTGCTCATACGCATTAAAAGTGGCTCAAAGGTAAATGATGCGTTTTGGTGTAGTTGCTGGAGGCTGGACGGCCTGGACTGAATGGTCAGTCTGTTCAGAGACATGTGGCGGGGGCCTCATGAGTCGCCAGCGACAGTGTGTGAACCCCGCCCCTCAGAACGGTGGGAAGCCTTGTGCTGGAGATGCTGTGGACTATGAAGGATGTAACAAACAACCATGTCCTTTAGGTAAACCTTAACCTTGTCCAGCTGTACCAACTAATGTCATTCCACATGCAGGCTAAGCCTCATATACATAGAGAACCTTAATCCTATTTTATTGGAGAGAACATGTTTTCAAACAATTGAGGATTAAGAAATAATATCCTTCACTGTTTGTTCTGCTTTATTCAATTACCGAGGCTTAGGATAGAAAAGAGAAATGATTCAAATATGAATTCCTTCAGAATCATTATGGTGCAATTGACCCACACTTGAACAATTTGCTTTGTGACTTAATCACTTTTATGTGTAAATTTTTATGCATTTCAGATATGTGCTTGCTGTCAAATCCTTGTTTTCCTGGGGTTAAATGCACAGCGCATCGCGATGGATCATGGGAATGTGGACGCTGCCCGTTGGGTTTCAGTGGCAACGGCACTCATTGTGAAGATGAGAATGAGGTAATGAGATTAGACACAGGATCACACTACACAATATGAGCGCAACAATGGCTTAACTTCGCTGATGCGTGGCGTAGGAAAGGTCCTCCTCAAAATTCCTTAGCATAATGCTGCATCTCATTGATTTTCAGGGGGTTATCTTTATTTCATTTTAGTGAATTGTGGCCCAACTTGACAAGGTCAGCAGGGCCGTTTCCAGTGATGGTAATTGCCTCCCTGTCAGTTGGTTGCATATGTTAAAGTGTCTCTATAACTATGGAATGAATTATTGGGAAATCTTTAGACCTTATGGCTCCCAGATGATGCATCCAAATAACATTGGTGACCCAGATTTTTCCTCTAATACCACATTTGTGGTTTTGATTTAAGTGACAAGACAGCTAGATGAACTACCATCAATTTTGGTACTGATATTCATATTCCTCCAGAGATTAAGAACTTTCATCAGTCATTAACTTTTTGCCTGGTGGAATCGTTTTGTCAAAACTTTAATTTTTCCGATACTTATCTGAAGCGCTAATGACAATTCCATAAGTCAGTGGACTCATTTTTAACTTCTCTGACTTAGTAACCATTGAAATATTCTGTAGTCTGATCCTGACAAAGTGATTTTCTTTCAACACGCATAACACCTTTGTACAATTCATGTTTGATATGCTGAACATGGATAATCTCTCAACCTCCATCTCTTCAGTGTGAAGTGGAGGGAGTGTGTGTTACACAGTGCATAAACACGGACCCTGGATTCTACTGCCTGCCCTGTCCGCCGCGCTATAAAGGCACTCAACCGTATGGCCTCGGTCTGGATGAAGCCCTGAAAACCAGGCAGGCAGGTGTTTTTCTCTTTGCTTTGACCTGCAATCATTAACCGTAGAGACTTTTGGATTCTCAAAGAGCTGCTCTGTTTGTAGGTGTGTGAACCGTACAACCCTTGCAAAGACAACACACACACTTGCCACAAGTATGCTGAGTGTATATACCTTGGCCTGGCGTCTGAGGTCTTGTACAAGTGTGTGTGTGCGGTGGGGTTTGCTGGCGATGGCTCCCTGTGTGGTGAGGACTCTGATCTGGATGGCTGGCCCAATAATAGATTACCCTGCAAGCAGAATGCCACCTATCACTGTGAAAAGGTAAGATATCTACTTCAGTGTGAGCTAAAATCATTCAGACTCGTTGAGAGATACCTGAGCTGCATTCTGGTTGGATACCATTAATCTTTGTTGTGACTGGCTGCAGGATAATTGCCCCATGCTGCCAAACTCTGGACAGGAAGACCTGGATGCGGACGGACAGGGCGATGCCTGTGACCCTGATGATGACAATGATGGCATCACAGATGAAAGGGTGAGACAAAACAACTTTAAAGTCGCCGTGATCGAAAACAGGTGTGTCTTGCCGTATGCAAACATCCATGTGAATGTGTGTTTTTTTGACACAGGACAATTGCCCGCTGATGTACAACCCTCGGCAGTTTGATTCTGACAGGGATGGGGTTGGGGACAGCTGCGACAACTGTCCATTTGAAAGCAACCCTATGCAGACAGACACTGACAACAATGGAGAGGGAGACGCCTGCAGCATCGACATAGATGGAGACGGTAAGAGCAACTCATTGTACCAGGCCTTGAATGTGCAGCTAGTCTGCTTGGAATCAGGATCAATTGGTGGTAATAAAGTGACAGTGCTGGCAGTGTAATAACTCAAAAAAAAGTAGATATGAACTTGAAAATATAGATGAAATTGAATTTACTGAAACAAAGCCTTGATGTATATTATTTGTCTGGTTATGTTCACAAAAAAAAAAAAAAAAAATCAGTCTAAAGGCTGTGTATGTGTGTGTGTTTCTGTCTATTCTTTCAGAGGTTCTGAATGACCGGGACAACTGTCCTCTAGTCTACAACACCGACCAGAGGGACACAGACCTGGATGGTGTCGGAGACCAGTGTGACAACTGTCCACTTCTACATAACCCAGACCAGGTTCTTGAAAAATTCAAAAGTTTTCCAACCTTTTTTTCTTCTGACTTACTCCCAAAACCCTGTCAGATGAATCTACTAATCTGTTTATGAACATACCTTTTATATTTAAATAAGTGCATTTGAGCTAATTTTAAAGTTAGATTTGGACTGCCTCCAGTTTACTTTAAACTCTTTGTGATTATATTATATTATATTGCTTACAATTCAAAACTTCGTCACCCATTAATCAACTACATTTAGTTACTATTATATTTAAAAACTCTTCATTAAATGCTGCTACCACACGTTAGCTAATGTTTAGAAAGCTATTTTGTTTATTGATGCTTTGAGCTAGCAGTTCCAACTGTGAGACATGTTTTAGTTAATTATTTCCAACTTTTCATTTTAGAGAAATATTTACTTTTTATGCTTAATTAATAATTTTAACTGATAATTCATACTTTTAGCTAACACTTGTATCTGGTCGCCATATTTTTAGCTTATCATTTCCAGCTTTTGGTTGGATGGATGATGATGAGTTGATGAGTTGGGCTTGTTTTGCCCAAATCATAGGGTCTGGTCACCTTATTGAGTCAACCATGAACAAATATGTATAAAATAACAAAGTATTCTAGAATCAAATGTAAGCCTATCTCTCCGACAGTTAAAGCTTGGCTGGAACTGGGCCATGCAACAGTATAATGATCCCAAGCACAGCAGTAAATCTACAACAGAAAACAGAAAAGTATCTAGGTAGTGCTATAGTCCCAAAACTCAACTTGATTGAAATGCTGAGGTAGGACCTTAAGAGAAACCGTAAGATTTAATTTAATTTAATTGTGACTTCTTTTTTATTTATTTATATATTTTAGCTAATTTCTCATCTAATCTGAGTCCCCAGGCTAATACAGAAGTATTCCCTGCACTGAATAAATAATGCTGTTTGTAGTGACCTAAAACATATTATACACTACATCCACATGTGTTGGCAGCTCGACTCTGACAGTGACCTGGTGGGAGATATGTGCGACGACAATGAGGACATCGATGAGGACGGCCACCAAAACACTCTAGACAACTGCCCCTATATTGCCAACAGCAATCAGGCTGACCACGACAAAGATGGAAAGGGAGATGTTTGTGACCATGACGACGACAATGACGGTATCCCCGATGACCGTGACAACTGCAGACTGGTACCCAACAGGGACCAGCTAGACTCTGATGGTCAGTGTTGTTACAGCTGAGCTATCCTATCCTGTAGTCTACCCAAGGAGGCAAAATAGAAAGTAAACAGGGATGTTTCAAATCAATAAAAAAGTGAGCAATTTTTTTTTTTATTTAAAAATAAAATTAAGACCTGATTCCCATTCTAGCCAGTCATAGGTGTGTCAGGCTTTACATAGCTAATATCAAAATACAGACATGAACAAATAGTTTGCTGTCACACAGGGAAAATAACTTGTACAATTTATGATTAATGGATTTTGCAGTCATGAAATGAAATCTTGTGACTATCAGTCCAGTTTCCATTGCTTCAGGTCAAATTGATCTTGGACATCAACATAAACACTTAATGGCTCTCTGTAGTGTAATTAATAAAACTTAAAAGGTTGATCTATCCACCATCATACATGGTTTTCTTAGTACATTTTCATGTTATCTTGTCCAGTTCTTTTTTCCCCAGTCTTGGCAAAAAATAATCAGGAAAAGTCAAGTTACACTTTTTCTCTTTATTCTTTATTCTTTCAGGTGATGGCAGTGGAGACGCATGCTTTGATGACTTTGACAATGACAGTATTCCAGATGCGTTGGATCCCTGTCCCCTGAACCAGGATATTGGGTCTACAGATTTCAGGAAGTTTCAGGTTGTTTTGTTGGACCCTAAAGGCACCACGCAGTCTGACCCCCTCTGGGTCATCCGCAGCCAGGGTACAGAGCTGCTGCAGATTGCAAACTCTGACCCCGGAATCGCTTTAGGTGGGATTAACCATAAAAAAGACTAAACATATTAGACATACAATGAAAGTGATTAGTCAACATAATAATATTCCTGTGTCTGAACAGGATACGACAAGTTCAGCGCCGTGGACTTCAGTGTCACGTTTTATGTAAATACCAACCGAGATGACGACTACGCAGGGATTGTGTTTGCCTACCAGTCAAGTCAACGCTTCTACGTTGTCATGTGGAAACAGGTGCGACCTGAACGCTGACTTTTAATTCTCACTAGCAATAAACTTAAAATACATAAGAGAAAACATTTAACCGTCTCTCTCCACCACATTGATTTTTTTTCTGTAAGCGCAGGTGTCTCAGGCCTACTGGGAGAAAAAGCCAACCAAAGCTTTTGGCACTGCTGGAGTCTCAATCAAACTGGTCAACTCAAACACAGGACCAGGGGAGTATCTGCGCAATGCTCTGTGGCACACAGGAAACACTAGACACCAGGTTAGAATGAGTAAACTCATAAATCTGCCACCTTTTTATTGTGCTTTCAGTATCATAAAAAATACAAAGAAAATCTTATCTTAAAAGATAAGACACTTTCTGAAAATGAAATTGTTTGGCGCAGTAAACATTAGATACTCTGGTAAATATGATTGTCCTCCGTGGCGCCTGAATATATGTTTCAGGTCAGAACTTTGTGGCACGACCCCAATAAAATTGGCTGGAAGGACTACACACCCTACCGCATGCACCTCATCCACCGACCCAAGACTGGGTTTATCAGGTACAAACCATAATGTAAAGTGTCACCACAACTGTGCTTTGATTTATTATGGATTATTGATTCTTGAAAGAGGCAGTGACCCCAGAATACGCAGCATATATTCATTTCTGACAGAAGATATTGCTCTGTGAAGTAGTTATACTTCTGGGTTTTTCCATGAAAGATCAACGAATCCTCCCACCTGACCCACTCAGAATCAACTTAAAATATGATTAAAATACAGCTAGAAGATTATTGGTATCAAAATGTAAGAAAAAGAGACTTTGATATCCCGTAACTTGTTTTGACCAGCAACCTATCCCACATGATGATTTAAGTATTAAAAGTTTATCCCAAATGCACTTTTTGAAGTTTTCTCTGACACATGTTTCTCTTACTCTACATCATCAACATTTAATTGGGCCAATGTTGCTTTGAAACTATGATATATCCCATGATACTGATGCTCAAAGTTGGTTACAGAGAAAATCATGCTGACAAAAAATGAGATTTGGGCTTTAGATTGTGACACATGGAGTGGGTGTAAAATGAATTTTGCTGTTGTTTTTAACAGAGCTTAGATGTCAGGCCTGAAAATTTCTTGTGGCTAGCCCCTGTAGTCATGAAGTCATGAGGGTTTAGATATGCTAGAACAAAATAATATAATTAAAAAGTGCATCCTTATCTCCGACAGTCATGTGAAAAAGAAAGTTTTTCACGAGTCTTTGCATCGTGGCGATCGTGGCTCAAGAGTTGGGAGTTCACCTTGTGATCGGAAGGTTGCTTGGACAGTCTCGGTCGTTGTGTCCTTGGGCAAGACACTTCACCCGTTGCCAACTGGTGGTGGTCAGAGGGCCCGGTGGTGCCAGTGTCCGGCAGCCTTGCCTCTGTCAGTGCGCCCCAGGGTGGCTGTGGCTACAACGTAGCTTGCCATCACCAGTGTGTGAATGTGTGTGTGAATGGGTGGATGACTGGATGTGTAAAGCGCTTTGTGGTCCTTAGGGACTAGTAAAGCGCTATATAAATACAGGCCATTTACCATTTACCATTCCTGTGAAATAGCTTGTAGAGCCATCTTTAGCAACAATACCTCGATGTTATCATTTTCTGTTTGACTTTATCAGTCTCTCACATCCTCGTGGAGGATTTTGGCTCGTTCTTCTTTACAGTGGTGAATTGGCTCATTGAGGTCTCCGAGCATTTGTTTATGCACAGCTCGCTTAAGGTCTTGCCACAGCATATCAAACAGGTTGACATCTGGATTTTTACTGGGCCATTGCAACACCTTGATTCTTTTCTTCTTCAGCCATTCTCCTATAGATTTGCTGGCCAAACTGTAGGTGTCAGATAGATGGTGTCAAGTTTGACTCTAGAATACTTTGGAATACAGGGAAGCTCGTGGCTGACTCAGTGACCGTGCGGTGCCCAGGTCTTTTGCTTTGCTTAATTCCTATGGAAGCTTTAAGGGTGTACTTAGTTTTTCACAGGACTCAATGTATGCAATGTTTTCTCATGACTGCATGAACTGTGATGGCCTGTAATGATTTTTTTCATAGTCTTAGGTAAAATTTTACATGCCTTGATTAGATACACTTGCACAATAACCTAAGTTTGAAAAAAAAAACCAGCTAATTCTCATGGGGTCAGGCGGTAACTCCTTTCAGATTTGCTTGATCTCATACGGAATAACCATGATAATTAATAATATTGACAATACTGAGATGAAACATTTGTCGCTCGGCTGTTTTTTGTATTTGGAACCTGGATTTAATTTATATTTTTGGGGTTGAGCTATCATAAACAGCTGTCACAGCTGGATTATGATCTTGGAATCCACCAAACATTTAGAATTAGAAAAACAAAGATTGGCAGGTTTCCTCAGGAGAACTCGAGCTCTTTTCTAGTGGAAACAACTGAACATTTACAGCTGAACATTCAGGTATTATTGGCTTGGCTTTTATAGGACCATACCAGTATTTTAACCCAATTACTACCCACGGCATACATTATTACCTATTATTTCCAAGGAAACTTCTTGATTTGAGTCAAAATCCAACTTGGAGGCAGGAATTTTAGACATTTGTGATAGCGGTGAACATGCCTGTGTATAATTGCATGTATGGTAAACTATTAAAATTAATGTTGTTAGGTAAAAAATAGAAAAAATCTGGGGCATGTTCTTTGAAATAAAATTTTTGTGGCCCAGTTCAGTTCATGTAGGTTTTAGTGCAACAACAATCTGCAGAATGACTTCTTCAATCTGTGGAAATCACATTTGTGTCAGCCTGAAATGTTCTTACACTCGAGGATATCATCAATCTCTAAGAGTTATTTTATGATAACAGTGTAATTCACTTTCCGAGTCCAACCCACTTCTCCTCAACCTGCCACATCTACTTCTGTTTAGTTGTATTTCTCACTAATAGCCTGGATAAAAAAAAAAAAAACAACAACAAAATAAAAATAACCCCAGGCTACGAGTTCTCTGTGCTCTGTGCTGTTTATGTGCAGATGGGGAAAACAACATCAGTGCCATAGTGAGATTACCAATCTGGAAAAAAACAGAAGTCAGAGAACAAAGCTGTTATGTGACAAATTTAAAAAAAAATACTCTTTTTTGATACATGCTGTGGCAGTGCTGCATTCCTGTTACTGAATGACTGTACTGGAGAATGAATGTACAACTGTACACTAAGTGAATGTGAGGCTGAAAAGAAGCTCCTGCTCTTTGACTGTGAAGGACGGATATGTATTGATATTTTGGATACTTGCTCCAAAGCTCCATTGTAACTGCTATGAATACATCTCCAATTGACATCACGTCCTCTGTGATGTCCGTGAAAAAAAAAAAACGTAAAGTATGCAACATCAAGAAAAACGTGAAGTGTGAATTTATAGTAACTTTGCGAAGGACAAGCAGAAAAAGAAGAAGAATAGAAAAGATACCTCAAAAATGTCCTTGATGATACTATTTGAAATTGAAATGCCCTTAGTTACTTTCTGCAGGTTATTTTGCATTTTACTTATGATTTTAACTTAAATTTAATGTGAACATGGTAGTGTTGTACTGCGGCTGATTTGCACTGGGGTGGCTATACTGTGCTTCCTTTGCAGGATGGTGGTGTACGAGGGCAGGGACATTTTGTCCGACTCGGGGGCCGTGTATGACCACACCCTGGCTGGAGGCAGACTGGGACTGTTTGTGTTCTCTCAGGAACATGTTATCTTCTCAGACCTCAGATATGAGTGTAGAGGTAAGACATCCAGCTAACACTTTACATTAAGTGAAACAAAAACGTGCCTTTTTAATAAAGTGCAAGTGAGGAATGGATCAGCAATGGCCTGATAGTAAATGCTCATTGATAGTTCCCTGATAAATCCAGCTTCTGGCATTCCACGTGAAAAATAATATTTACTAAAGAACCAACTGGGAGATCCTGTGTTAGTGAATCATTAGGTACCGACGAGTTCATAATTATCCTTGCATTAACAACTTGCCACTGTCCTCATAACTCAAAACTCAAAACAGTAATTACTTACGCTGATTACTTGTTGCTCTTTTTATGTGGCTTCAAGGACCAAAGCATACTTCAGTAGTTTCTCATTATTTCAGGTTTACCTTACCATTAATTACCCCCTGCCTCCTGTGATTAAGCACAGATTATTAATATGTTATTATATGACTGGCATGGTAAAGGCAAATTTTAGTGTAAGAAATGTAGGTAAGTTTTTTCTCTAGTAGTTTGTACATTACATTTTTATGGTGTTTGCCTTTCTTATGTTACAAAGAATTAAGTTATTTATTGAAGTGTGTTTGAATGTTGAATACTGAGATACTTGTTGAGAATCCTGCTCTTTTTAAAATTTATTAAGTAATTATGGACTACAGGCAATGGAGGAGTCATGCTGAAAAAATCAGTAACTACTAAGTAACTACTTTGTATGAGGTTTTGCAGCAGTATGTATACAGATAACTGCACTAACTGGTCAGTTCATTAGGTACAATTTGCTTGTACTGGTTTGGACCATCTTTTCCCTTCAGAATTTCCCTAATTCTTCATGACACAGATTCAACAATGTACTGGAAACATTCCTAAGAGATTTTGACATGATAGTGTGACGCAGATGCTGCAGTTTTGTTCACTGTACATCTACAATGTGAATCTCCCATTCCATCACTTCACAAACGTGGTCTATTGGATTGAGATCTGGTGACTGTGGAGATCATTTAAGTACAGTGAACTCATGTTCAGGAAACACTGTGGTCATAAAGGAATGGGCATGGTCAGCAACAATACTCAGGTTGGATGTGATGATTAAATGATACTCAGGTGGTAATAAGAGGCCCGAAGATATCGCCTACGCCATCACACCAACAACAACGTGAACTGTAGATGTAAGGCATGATGGATCCATGCTCTCATGTTGTTTACACCAAATTCTAATTCTACCATCCAAGTGTCACGGCAGAAATTGGGACACATCAGACCAGAAAAGAAGTTTTCATCTTCCGTTGTTTAACTGCGGTGAGCCCGTGCAAACTGTAGCCTCAGTTGCCACAGGAGGGACACCAGGTGTGGTCTTCTGCTGCCGTAGGCCATCTGCTTCAAGGCTCAATGTGTTGCTCCTCTACATACCTCGGTTTTAACGAGTGGTTATTTGATTTACTGTTGCCTTTTTATCAGCTCAGAGCAGTCTGCCATTCTCCTGTGACCTCTGGCATCAACAAGGCATTTTTCTCCAAGAGAACTGCTGCTAACTGGATATTTTCTCCTTTTTTGGACCATTCTCTGTAAACCCTACAGATGGTTGTGTGGAAAATCCCAGTAGATCAGTCGTTTCTGAAATACTCAGACTAGCCCATCTGGCACTAACAGCCATGCCACATTCAAATGCGCTTAAATCACCTTTCTTCTCCATTCTGATGCTCGGTTTGAACTTCAGTGTGTCCTCGTGACCATATCTACATGCCTGAATGCATTCAGTTGGTGCCATGAAATTAGCTGATTAGCTATTTGCATTAACAAGCAATTGAGCAGGTGTGTCTAACAAAGCAGTGAGTGTATGAACTAATTATTACTTAATAACTTATTAATATAATACATCCTATCTGGTTCTTTATTTACTATAAAGTCTTAGGCCAGGAGTTATTAGGTAAGTACTGATACATTTTTCATCATCTATAAGGTCATTCCTGAAGCATTCCTCACTCATTCTTCTAAGCAAGCTTTTGAGTCAGTTAATTTTGTCCTCTATGCTGCTGTGGGTGATGTATAAAACTTGTTAGGTGTATTGTACTTAGCTGAGGTAAAACCTAGAGTAGTTTCCTATGTGACGATCAGGCACCTTTTAAAGGTCACAAGATTAGTATAAGAGAGAAAGAGGGGGAAAGTCCAGCAGCACATAATTTTTCTGCATAATTGTACCTTTTGTGCTTTAAACACTTTATTAAATTAATCTTTTTATAATGGAACCATCTGAAATGTATTGTCATATCAACAACTGTACAACTGTCAAAAAGTGCAATGTTTTCTGTGTTGAACTTACCTTACCTACTATCACTGCTTCAGATCATGTCTCCACACAGCAGTTCCTAAAAGTGGCTATTTTTCTTTTTGATTCATAGATAACTGAATTATTGTCTCGGGATAATTTGGGAATTCCACAAATATCCACCAGAGAGAGAGAGGATACACCAGACTCAGGCGTTAATCCAGCCAAGACTATCAATTAATGACCATCCTCTATCTGTCAGCTTTGTATGCAACAGTATTGATTTCAGGCTGTCTCATTCACTGTATATTACTGCTCTGACAGCATCTCTAATGACTGTAACTTCTTGTTGCTTTTCATTTTGTGCTTCCCTAATGGCTGTAAATAATTATTTATTGCCAGATGCCAGACATGAGAGGGAAAGATGCAAAGATGAATTGATGATGGAGTAAGTGGAGCACATGTCTGGCGGTTACTTATCAATAAAATGTTTTTTTTTTTAATCAGCTGTTCCTTTTTTCTTTTCTGATGACGCCAGTAGCTGACAGTATGCACACACACGTACACTCGCACACAGGACTGTAGAAACATGGTCTCTAGCGTCTTCTAGTGGTAAAGTTGTTAATTACAAACAACGAGGATTTTAAACGCTGTGATATTACTGTCCACGGGGATATGGAGGAGTAAAAGTGTAAGAAAATGGAAGCACACAAAGTTTAGATAACACATAATTTTATTCAAAAACAGTGTTTGAAATATTTTTTTATAATAATAAACAAGAAAATGGGCTCGGAAAGTATAGGGTGTATCCTAACCCCTATAAAAGATAGTCTTTTCTGGTTTTTGGTTTAAAATGATGTTCTGCTGTTTTAATAATGCAAAATGTATGTTTGATCGCAGTAAATCTGGGTCACCAAAGAAAGCTGACCTTGCTCATAATTTATTAATTAATTTCCACTGACTCAAAACACAAAACCCGTTTCACCGGTTTGAGAGCGAAGCGCAGTTAAAGACGCACTCCACCTGGTAAGGTGAGTGAGTGACGTCACCACTATCCCTACCACTGAGGAATGAAGAATGAGGAAGACGAGTCCATCCACCGAGTACAGCATAGAAGTCTCTACCAAAAGGTTCAAGGAATTCTATTTATTTAAATTAAACTGAGTACAGTTTTTTGTTTTTTTTTAATAAACAAACTTTAAGCAAGTGGGATGGTACGCGGGTGCACAAGGGGCGCGTGCCTTCGGTTTATAGACAGGCACCAGTCAGCGTTGAATTTCGGCCTGCTGGTTGTCGCTTACATCCTTTACCTCGTCATCGGCGCCGGGATCTTCTCCGCCATCGAGCTGCCGTACGAAGACGCGCTCCGGCAGGAGCTCAAAGCTGATCTACGGGACTTCCTGAGGAACAACTCCTGTGTGTCTGACGCGCGCCTGGAGGAGCTCCTGTCCCGCGCTCTCGAGGCCAGTAACTATGGAGTGTCCATCCTGGATAACGACACCCAGCGTAGCTGGGACTTCGTGTCCTCCCTGTTCTTCACCAGCACCGTGCTGACCACAACAGGTGAGTCCAACGGATACAGGTGTTCAGACTTTAAAAGCCTTTGCTTCGAGTGTCGAAAATGTGAGTGGCCCATTTAGCTGAATAAATGTAAATTTGTGGCACGCTATATAAACAGGTTTCCTCGCTGTAACTAATAACTTTATGGTTAAAGATCCCCTGTAGCCACTTTTAACACATTGGAAAATAATGTGGTTTGAATAATAAATGTTTAGGATGTTCATTTTTTCTTTCCAGAGGAGAAAAAAAAATAGGGAAATTATTGCATTGGACTTTAAATAAGACCTTCGAGTTCAGACAAGTATGTAGAATTACAATAGACTAGCTTTAAATTTCAGTTTATCCAGTTTATCAAATGTCACTGAGCAGTCCTTACCTTTAAATATAACCTGTCTCCTTCCTCTCCTGTCCTATGTTTCTTACATCATTCTCCATCTCTCAGTGAAGTTATCTCAAACTCTTTTCTCTCCCTGGGAAATACAGCAGCCGTACCTTTAGCTAGCAGACACTGTGTGACAAACTGCACACAAGCAGTTTGTTTTTACTGATGTTTGTTGAACTGACAGAAACATTGCATTTGAAATTACCTGCCACTTACAAAAGATACTTCCTTTCTGTTCGCTCTGGTGATGGATACACAAATAGAAATGTCTTTTCTGTTTTACCTTTCCCTCCATTTATCATCAAATCGATTTGATGTTTTAAGGCACGCAGTGAAGTGAAACAAAAACTTCCCTCAAACGCGTTAAGCCTAAAGTAACAAAGGCTGTTTTGAAACTGCAACGAGAAGAAAGTACAAATATTTGCGTAAAATGTCACTCGTAAAAGTAAAAATAAATAATCAAATAAAGCACAGATGCCGGAAAATCTTATTAAAGACCGTAATGAATTTGTTACCGTGTTACTGATATACTTTTCTGTTACCTCAGTTTAATGTGAGCAAAGAGAAATGATATAAAAATAGCTCCCTTGGTCACTTGGACATGTACGGTAAGTGAACTAACAATAAGCATGCCATGTTAAATGATTGAGGAATTCAATATATCATATAATAATGTTTTGTGTATTTAAATCAAGACTAGCCACGCTGAGAAAAATCCCTCTGCCTAATTTTATTGATGAAGGTCTAGCTTAAATGTTGCTTATCCATTTATAAATAGTGTGTGTTTCAAGGTGTCTCTGTTACATGTATTGTTATTGTATTGTTTGAATTTTGGTCCACATTCTATAAATAATCCATGAGAGCAGTATTTGTCCTGCCTTTCGGGGCCTTTGTATAAGTAATAAACTCAGGAAATAGTATTTATATCAGACATATCAGTAAATGCGTCTCTAGAAGAATAAATCCTTATCTCAACTCATTTGTTTTTTTAAGATAAATAAAATAAAGATAAGTCTTTGTGCAAACCTTCACCATTTGTCGGCAACCCTGCTTGAGGGTGAGACTTTTATGTTTATATGAATGCATGAATTTATTTATTTTTCAGGTTTCTGGAGGTCTGGGAGGACCTTTGGAATATAAGTTTATAATGACTATATTAGCATTTTAACAGAGTAGTTGTTGCATCACATACGACATGGCACAAGTGGTAGCTTATATTAACTAAAAAGAAACTAATAGGCAGCGTGAAATCATGCAAAATTTACAGAGGATAACCTAAAAAATGTTAAATCTAAATTAATTATTTCTTTATTTCTATAGCCTGCTATCTGTGCTTCATTTTAAGACTTGACGACTCTTGTTTGACGCTAACTACAGTTAGTTTTCACAAATCCTGGGTGAATCCTTGAGGAGAATTCCTCCTTTTATTACTGTAACTCTGTAATTTACATAGTGCTGCATGTTTTGTCGTGTCTTCAGGTTATGGCCACAGTGTTCCTCTCTCTGATGGGGGGAAGGCTTTCTGTATCTTCTACTCCCTCCTCGGCATCCCTGTTACCCTCTTCTTCCTCTCTGCTGTGGTTCAGAGGATCATGTCTGTGGTCACTCGTCGTCCACTGTCCTACTTCCATCGACGATGGGCTATGTCTAAGTCACACCTGGGAGTCATTCATGCTGCCTTCCTTGCCTTCATCACAACCCTCATCTTTGTAATCATCCCTGCATGGATATTTGTCGCTCTCGAAAAAGACTGGAACTTCCTAGAGGCTCTGTATTTCTGCTTCATCTCTCTGACAACTATTGGCCTTGGAGATTATGTACCAGGAGAAACTCACAGTAAAGAGTCAAACCCACACCCACACCTCTACCGGCTGGCCATTACAGGTGAGTACAAAGTTGAATATATATCATATGTATGCACACTAAAAAAGCTTGGAGTAAGTGGGAAAAGTCCTTGATTTTAAAAGGCAGTCACATTTTTTTATCTAATATATCATGAAATTGATCATTTATTTTGTAAAAAGAAACAATTAAATATCAAAATGTGCAATATTTTTGGGGCTTTCTCTTGCCTATAAGATAGTTTTTAGTGAAGAGGAAACAGGGAAGACGCACAGTAAGGGGCTTCGTGTCTCCTGCTCAACCTCTGAGCTAAACCGACACCTAGAAATTCATGACTTTTAATAAAATATCTGCATATCTGCACCTTTTGTTCCAAAGACACAATGTGTAAAATGCCATCTATCATGCTACAAGGTTATTGGATCAAACAATTCAAATATAATTATGTTTTCACAACTAAAAGCTGTTCTATTGATTTAAAAAGTCAATAAACACATGGAGAATCAGGCTCAGTGACTCATATGGTAAACTTCTTTTGATATTCATCAGAGTTTTTCTAAGAATTGAGGCACCCATTCATGATCTTCTCCCTCAGTCAGCAGGCTAGGCAGGATATTCTAGACATTAAGACTTTCCAGTTCCTCCTGCCAGATTACGAGGATTTCCCATGCCAGATGAGATATATAATCTCTCCAGCGTGTTTTGGGTCTATCCCAGGGTCTCCTCCCAATGGGGCCTGCCCAGAAAATCTCCAAACACCCAGTAGGCATTCTAACAAAATACCTGAACCATCTCATCTGGGTCTTTTTGGCATGGAGTAGCAGTGCTTTCACTCCAAATTCCCACCAGCCATTACCCTCTGTTTGGACATTGTAGAGAACCTGTACAATTTATACACAGGTGTGCACTACTCCCTTCACACAACCGTGCAAAGTGGCTTTAACAGGAGTACAAAGGGGGGTGGAGTGCGCAACTAAACAAGAACATCACAGTTTCTGTTTCTAGAGTTGGGAAAATTTCACAGGTCCTTGAGTGCCAGCTCCCTAAATGATAACTGTAAGAGCCAGATTGCGCTGGTTAGGGAGTAATATGTAGTGTTTTAATAAATCTTTAGCTTTTTGGCTATTTTCTTTAAAGAATATTCTTAATTTCTTAAAACAAAAAAACTCTGAGTTTTAAAAGAGAAAGATTCAGTGAAATCCATTAAGGTGAATGCTTCGTATTTTTTAGCCATTTCTTGCCTCTTTTGTTGTGTGCATTGGATTTTAAAGATTTTCATGAGGTTTAATGGTAATGTCAGCATGCTAACATAATAACCCTGACAATACTAATGCTTGTGTTCACCAGGTGTAATATTTACTTTGCTTGCCAGTGTGGGATAGTATGTTTGCATCCCTCCATATAAGTTATGGAGGGATGCAAACAGAGGTAGTTGTATTTTTGGGCATCTGGCAAATGTAGATCCAGCATCAGCTCGTTAATTCTGTTATCAACTCTGAAGGCAATAAGTGCATAATGACTTTGCTGTGGGTGTTCATTTTGGGGATGTGTTTTAAAGCTTGTAGGCTTAAAATGATTGCCTGCTGGGTCCAAGAATGAACAAAAGCAACTGTTTGCGTTGAGGGCCTGACAGATAATTACTGAGCCGAAACATGCTATTAATCTCGTTAAGCCAAGGGGTTCTTCAGAGTCAGGTTATAATTTTCTGTCGGCTCCTTTCACAGTGACACCTTTTTTCACAGTTTTGTTTGTTGGTATAAAAAAATTCTAGGTGTTCCTGTAACAGTAGCAATGTTACAATTACAGGTTCATCAAACTCCTATCCTTTTGTTTTTCTGCCTTTTTCTGAATGACTAACCTAAACAAAGCAGTCACTGTTAGTTCATCTGTACCTTTTATTTATTGACCAATAAAATTGCTCTTCCAGTCTACTTGCTGCTGGGCTTGGTGTGTGTCTTGGTCGTCCTGGAGACATGTTGGGAGCTTCCCCAAATGAAACGCTTCAGACAGAGATTTTATGAAGAAAAACATCGCGAACTGGACTCAGAGACCACCAACATCATCGACCGTGATCAATTGAGCGACCAGCTGGCCGATACTGCAGATCATGTGATAGATCACCCAGCAACCATCCCTTCTGTATCAGAACAGGCTGCGTCCATACGACAGAACGGGAAGTCAGCGCCTTACACCCTGGCATCAGGAAGTGCTCTTAACGGAAAACCAAGATGACAGATTGTGTGGGCTTCCAGGGTATGTTAGTACAAACTGTTCTTAAGGGGCTGTGTAATATTCTCCATGCATGGCTGCACAGGACGTACCGGCTTTGACCTCTTTCTATGTCTAGAGTGTATAAGGAGTCTGAACAAATTTATGTATATATCATCATCTAAGCGAAGTTATTTAAAAAAGCTATTGCTCTTTTCCATTGCCACGAATGAAGTGTTTATCAGCATGGCATTGTTTCCACCCTTACTGCGCAATTCCCTGCTGATAGAGATCTTGGCACAGAGGAAGGGCTGGGCCCCCCAAACAGAGGGAAACCCCCACAGGTTTCCATTTCCTGCCAAGTCTTGATGTTGAAATTCCAAAGCAGCTCAGTGTGCTCCAGAGGATTTAACACCCACTCTTGGCACGTTTCATAATCTATGGTTGTATTTGCATAGGAAATTTGCCTTCTTGGAAACAGTAAAGCAGTACCAGAAGAATCAGGCGTGTCGTCAGTGAGCTCTGTGTACACTATATACAGGAATTACAAAAAGATCAGGTGATAGCAAAGAATACAAATGTTTTTCTTCCTGGTTCCTTACAAGTTATGATTAGCCTTTAGTATTTGGTGGCATGTAAGAAATCAAGTGGTAAAAACCCTGCAATGTGTCGCTTCTTGACACTAGAGGGCAGCACTTTCATATTACAGATGGATTTACATTAAGCTTTTACTTGAAATTGGTATCTCATGCCGTTTAGGGGAGTATTTCTTTAAAAATGTAACCAAGGTGCAAAATTATGTCATTTTTAACACTGTGGGAGATGAAGGAAGATGCAGAAAGAAGTTTTAGTAGCAATAAAACAAATATACAGTTAATGCTGGATGTTTTATGCCTGCAGTTATTTCTGTTTTTACTCACTTACAAAGCAGTTTTAAAACAGACTCAAATCTTGACAACCAGAAAGATATTGTTTTTTGTTTTTTTGTTTTTTTTTGTTAAAGGGATTCAATGAAAAGCAGAACTTTGAAATTGTGGGTTGTTGTTGTTTTTTAATCAAAAATCATTTGTTATTTGGGATAAAATGTAAATGCATCATGAAACATTAAAGAGTATGAGTGATTATGTTTTTAACAAGTGTAAAAGTGCCAATCTGATTTTTTGTATAAACTTTAGTCATTTTATTTATACAGTAGTATCTTCACATTCACATATTCATTATTTAAGACACTTACATGCAGACTGACGTGGGTACAAGCACACTTTCAGGTGTCACACATTCAAACTCAAACATACACACACACACACACACTCTTATACAGGAAATGTCCTTCAACAGGGATGCACAACTTACTCCTTTGTGGGAGACACTGTTATCCTTGAATCCGTATGACCTTTAACCTCCCC
The DNA here is from genome assembly GCF_001858045.2 of Oreochromis niloticus. Lineage (NCBI taxonomy): Eukaryota > Metazoa > Chordata > Actinopteri > Cichliformes > Cichlidae > Oreochromis > Oreochromis niloticus. The sequence goes on from NC_031973.2 coordinate 10,888,431, forward strand.
ACTACCTAGTAAAACAGTCAGCACAAACACAAACATTTGCAAATGTCCTCTACCTCATTCGCCACTCACACATACTCGCAGTGCAGTGCAAAAGTCTTAAGCCACCCTTCATGTCTTTATTTCTTGCTTGGAAAATGGGGGATGGGGGGTGATTTAATGAAACATACAAATATACATGGAAACACAATAAAACACAAGCAAAAAAAACAGAGTTTTTACAAATGCAACAAGCCTGAAGGTCAATATTTGATATAACTACCTTTATTCTTTAACACAGCCTTTTCTCTCTTAGGCAAGATTTCTTGTAATGTTTGAGTAGAAAGTAGTTCCAAACTTCTTGAAGGACATTCAAAGCTCTTCTTTGGATGTTGGCTGCCTTTTGTTCTGTTCTTTTGCAAGATGATCTCACACTGCTTCAGTAATGTTGAAATCAGGGCTCTGGGGAGGTGAATCCATGACTGATAGTGTTCCAGTGTGTATTTTTCTATCCAGGTATGCTTTTACTGTTTAAGCAGTATGTTTTGGATCATTATCATGCTAAAAATGAATTCCCTGCCAATCGTTTCTTCCAGATGATGTTGGATGGTGGATAAAATTCTGACAGAATCAGAGCCAGATGCATTTCTCCAGTTCTCTGTCAAGTCTTTGCTGGATTCTTTCCTATTGCTTAAGGAAATCACTTAAAGATACTTTGCATCTCCTGTAGATTGTTTTTCAGGCCTGCCACTTCTTCCTTTGTCCTCCACTTGTCCAGTTTCCTCAATTTATTTAAGGACACATTGCTCATGATGCTGAGATATTAAGTTTTAAAAATAATAGCTCTTTGTTGGTGAAAAATAAATGTTGTGCCTGTCAAATTGTATCATCTTTGGCATTTTTCACAAATTCATTTAAAGAAATGTGAACACATGATATGTTTTTGCAACAGCTGTTAATAACAGAGTGCTTAAAGATACAATTTAAAATGAGTTCATTGCTAAGTTGTCTGTTTTGTGTTGACAGAACACTAGTTCATCCCTTGAGCTAGGTGTCTTTTTTTTATACTTGAATGACTCATAGGTCAGCGTTAAGTGGCTTAAGAAACAAAAAAAAAAAAAAAAAATTCCTCTTAAATGGCGAGGTACAAAGACTGAACTGAAAATAAGTGAAAAAGCAGCCAATGTCTAAAGAAGAATTGTGAAAGACCTTCAGGAAGTCTAGAGAACTATTGCTCAAGACAGCTTAAAAATAATACTTGTTTGTGTAGGTTCTCAGTCATCGAAGTTCTGGTTGTCTATGGAGCTTGGAAAGAAAAGCGACTGGACAAGTACACGTGGCTCCTTGAAAGGAAAATATAAATAGATGAGGGGTGACTCGAGATTTTTGCACATAACTGTACATGCATACACACATACATACGTTTCAGAGTGTTTATACAATTTGTGTTTTCTTGGAGCAACGGGGCCAGAATATGCGGAGGGCGACAAATAAGAGGAGGCCGATGAGTAGTATTGTCATGAGGGTTACTATGGAGACGTAGCCAGCATGGGGGAGAGGGGGTGAGTCAGGAGCCTCAGCTGGGATCATGTTGGTGAGATTCAACATGTAACCCAGAGTCCAGCCTGCATCACTGCCTTTTATCTGGAAACAAAGAAGAAGGAAAGCGATCGCCATAAACATTGACTGTTGACAAATTCAAATAAAAAAATGTAAAAATCAGTTGTCTTAACAAGCCTTGCTGCTACTATAAGATCTTCAGTATGCCAAAGCACTGATTAATGTGCCAGTCCAAACTCTCCTTTAAGTGTTCAACCCACACTTCAGGATTAAGAGTTCAGGTTTTTCCTTTAATTTGTCACCAGTCAGTATAGTGAGGTTAACCTGATGTAGCAGCTTATAGTGAAATGCCTTCCTTAGGGTATTATGGGTAATTTCACTCGCACAGCATATGCTTCCTAATTGTAAAAAAAGAAATTCAACAAGCAAACATCGAAATTCTTACACGAGATGTTAATTAGACCTGTGACTGCACAGTCTGAAACAGCTGCTGATCTACCCTTTGCTAACTGGGCCCCCCTTCTAGCTACAGTATCATCCAGTACCTATAATAGGCCCCACATAGAGGGCTTCAAAGAACACCAGCAGTTCCAATCAGCATTACTGTGAATCAACGTTTGATGTTAATCCTTTGTTTTTCAAGTACTCAGCCGTGTTATTTATTCATTTTTTAAATAAATGATTATGATATTTGATCACACAGAATCCAATTTGTGTGCATGTCTGTGTATAATTGTAGCACAGTAATAATTGTCAGAGTTTACAACAAGGAAGCAGACTAGCTGCTTTCTTGTTTTTTTGTTTTTTGCCACCTACTCTTTCTGGAGTAATGTACAAAGTAACACCCAAACTAATCCCGTTATACTGCATGTAGGTTGAACTGGTTTGAGTTCTTGTTATTGTTTGATTTATATCATTTTATGACTGCACTTTAAGTCTCTAGTACAGACCAATAAATTCTTTGTCTGCTCACGACCTTTTTCTAATCGAGGCTTCTTGGAAAGAGTTAAGCATTCTCATGTGTAATATAATTTAACTTTGTATCCTTTACTCATAGGATGTAACCGTTGGTAATGTTAAAATCTTGCCAAATCTTGGCTGCGAGAGAAGGAGGGTGACTGGCTTACATCTAGATCTACACCCATTATCAACATACCTGACTAAATACATGATATAGTTTTTGTTTTTTTAAATCATGATTTCATTTATTTATGGAAAAAAAGGCTATCTAAACCTATCCTAGCCATGCAAACCCTAAAAAAAGTAATTGCCCCTTAAACCTGCTATAAGAACTGGTTTTGCTGCCCTTTGCAGCAAAAACTGTAATCAAGCATTTCCTAACTGTGACAAATATGCAAAAAAATAAAAAACAAGAAGTTGTTGTTTACTGCCTGCTTCTTCACAGCACTGCGCGGTACAAGAAGTAGGTGTGAATTAATGGAAAGTTTAGTCCTCTAGGTTGTATAGTATATTACAGCGTCTTTTAGCATGGTGTGAAATCCTGAGCCTTGGTCCGGTCATTGTTTGTATTCTTGATGACAGCATGTGTGCGTGTGCAGCTGACTGAGGAGGTGGTTGCTGAATATTCCTCTGAAGTGTAAAATCTTTACCGTGTTTCATGTAAAAAAGGAATTGCAATTTGCTTCCTGGCTGCTTGATTAGGTTATGTGCAATATTCTGCATAGTGTATTTCCCTAGTGTGTTCTGTGAGGAGATACCTGAGAGTCTCTTGTTAATCTGAAACCTAAACTGAAGGCTGATTTTGCACTTTACCTCAGATGAGGAGAGCTTTCCTGTAGTAGCATTCACAGGCTGTTGCTACCTACTTTTTGAATCACTTTTAAGGTAATGGTAGAGAGTGGCTCTGTTGTTTTTGAGGGGTTTTATGTCCTCTGTGCTTTGCTTTTACTTTCTTCTTCGAACAGCAGAGCTTTTTGTTTCTGCAAACTGCAAGCATAATGGATCTAGCCGGAATAGATTAGTTGCCTGATAAGGTTGCTATGAAATTCTTAAGTAAGCCAGAGCTTAGTTAGCTCTTTGTCAGCATGAAACTTGTGCCCAGTATTTATATCAATGCTTGTTAAAGCTAGCCTCCCAAAGGATCGCCGAATGCCCAAACTGGCAGAGAGGATTACAGTTAGTCCAAGTTAAATGTAATCCTAAAATTTTTAAACAACCTTTTACACAATTGAGGTTTTTCCACACCTCTCACTTTCCAACAGAGACTTAAATGTGTCCAGAAAGATGGATGTTACAGTAGGTATTTGTTTATACATGCACTCCCACACACAAGCACAAGGTCAGGTCAGTATGAACTATCAGGTGTGGATGTACCTCAGGGATCTTTGAGAGACAGGAAAAAGCTGGACAGTGATCTACTGACCTTCTTGATGAATTTTATGTTTGAGTAAGTCTCTGCAGTGAAATCGTATCCTTCTGTCAGCAGGGTGAGGATGTAGGTGCCTGAGAAGCAGTACTCAGCCAGATACTTTACGTTTACTGTAGGATGCTGCCTCTTTATCTGTGCAGGAAGTTCAAACGCAAGGATACAATCAGTGTACATTACAGGCAGGCTGAAGGACACAGATAAGGCACAGAAGGGGGTGACTATGACAGAACATTTTTTATGTGTATAACCAACGTATACATTTTCTCTGACCTTATCCCAAGAGGTACCACAGTACTGGCTTAGCTTTTGCTTGACAGTTTCAAGGGGCATGGATGTATCAGTCAAATTGAGGAAGTTCATCACAAAGTAGTAAGCAGAGAACGCCTAAAATAAAAGATGAAACGAGGAAGTGATGAGACAGGAGGAAATTAGCATATCTATAGCAAGTGAAGTAATCAGTTTATAAATACATGAAAAGCACAGTTTGTAAACTGTGCTTGTCTTATTGACACACACACACATTAATAGTGTTTGGTTTACAATAAAAGCACCAGTTTAACCAACTCACAGCAGCCATTTTACAGCTACATACTGATATTTGCATAATTATTATAATTATTCAGTTAATTTTTGTGTCTATTTAATACTTTAAGATGTTGAATAATGGATCGCAAACCCAAACCCATCAGTTTATTGTTAGATATTGTAAAGAAAAGCTCCAGATCCTCACAGCTTAAAAGCTTAAATCAGCGTTTGTGTGTTTTGTTTTGTTTTTTTATTGGAAATTTATTGAAATCATTATATCATAATCATAACAATTGCCATTTGAACCACTAAAACTTTTTTCCCCTAAATATTTTAGAATAAGATATCGGCTAAATACCCCCTTCATTACAACTGCAAGGGGGTGATTTTTTTTTTAAATAAATTAAAATTTTGTTGTTTTGATTGTTGGGGGTGTGGCTTATTATGACTGAGAGGTGGATCCTAACGCAGGTGGCTGTAGCCGATACCGGTGTGCCAGGTTTCAACATGGCAGGTTTACCGCATGTACTGCACTGTCTGGGCATCTTAACCATTTGGCTGGTGTCTGTTGCAGTTATACTATAAGAAATATGGCTAGCTGTGTGATTAAGGTGGCAACAACCGTCAAATTAGTCTGTGCTACAGTTTTGGTGAGTAAAATTCGTATTTTGTCTCTAATTTTTCAGCACTAATTAGCAGGTTCCTGTTTTTGTATGCACCTTCCAAAGCATGCTGGCTGGCCTGAGTAGATCATTTAATGCTCCACCCTCTCATCTTCATATGCTAACATCTTGTTTAAAACAAGATTACCATGAAGCTAAAGGCATGGAGATCAAATCTAGGCTTCAGAATTATAGTCCACCAACCAATGAATGACTTTATAGTGATTGTATTATCCTATATACAAAAAAAACTAGCTCCAAGAAAGTGTTCATAGTGGGGTAGATACAATATTTAGTATTACTGCAATGATTTATTTTATTTTTTGTTTTTTTTTTAGAAGAGAAACATGCACATTTTCTATATTATCACTAGAACCTAAGTATACTGTCTCTTCAGACTGATTATTGTATCAGTTAATGTTGCAAAGGTTTATTTTCTTATTCAGATCAGGAAGGTGTGGAAACACGAGCACTTTCTGCTTAGGCGTTCCACAATCAAAATGGCCAGTCATATTAAAAACAGAAGTAACTCAGTAAACTGCTACTTCGAGGATGGCAGAATTGATTATTTTGTATGTTGTGTAACCGCTGTGCACGCCCAAACAGCATGAGAGCTCTGTGGTTCCCACAGATAGACTCTGACTCAATAATTACAAATACAGAGAGTTCACACTTCACAGAATCGGAATCAGATGGGGTTGCTCAAGGGGTAGGGTAGAAAACGGCATAGAGCGAACTTCGAATCAGCATCTGTTGGATGTATTCAGGTCATAATTTTTCTGGTTAATTTTCATTCAGGCTTTTATAACATTGCTGAAATACTTCCATTTGTTTTCTTACTGGTCTTCTGTTTTGTTTTCTATCAAATTTGCACACACAGTGAATAAAAGCAAATTAGGAAGCCATGTACAGTTATAGATAGTCCACATGAAATAACTGCATTATTTTTGTATGAAATTTCTTCCATATTGGATGCAAAATGAGTGCCCAAAATGTGTGCACTTGTGTGCATACATGTGGCTGTTCACGAACAAGTCTCATGCTATGGAGACTCCAACCCCATGATCATAGCCTGCATCTGCTGATAGTAGTCTGTTTTGTTGTGCAGCCTTGTAATCTGCGAGTTGTGGTTAGAGTGGTTAGAGCTTACAGGGGATCTTCAGAGCAGATGTGGGCAGTATAAAAGATGGACATAGCTTCTTGGACCGAAAAATTAAGCAAATGAAAAAGTGCCTTAAAGCTCTATTCTGTCTGAAGGCAATAGATTTTAGGCACCGTAGGATTCTTTCTGTCTTGACTTAAATAAACACTCTCTTGATGAGTTTATGTCTTTAGTCACTCCTTTTGGGTCAATAAAAGTGAGGATAGTCGGGCAGTAAATTAACTTGAATGAGGTCATTTTCACAGATGTGGCAAAAACTGAATGAATAAATGCATGAATGCTAAAATGAGTCACCAGGTATACTTGGATGACTGTTTATAAACCAGGTTAAATCTACACATGGAGAAACACTCACTTACCCCGAATGGCCCCTGCAAAGGAGGCTGGAAGACCCCATTGAAAGAGCATCGGCTGTGTTTGCAGAAAGTAAAGTTAAATACACTTTTGACAGCTTTCTGGCATTCTTGGAAGTTTCCCTTCCCAATGTGATCAAATTTTTCTGGAGCTTCCTGAGGTTTCCTGCCTGACACACAGGGGCTGTCATAAAGGACGGAGTAGTTCTTTGTCTCATTGTAGCCTGAGTGGAAACAAGGATCCAATACTGTTGTTGCACCTGACTAGGAGAGAGAGTGAGATAGTGAGATGCAACACACGGAGAACAATGAAGCCTAAGTACTTTTGCACATTTAAGAACATTATGGCTCTCTGAGATAACATCCCATATTTGATTAGTTTGAACAGTTCATTCACAAAAGGTCAGAAGTTTACCTGAGTTTGATTTGCCAGCACCATTTTTAACACTTGGTCTTTTCCGTAGCACAGGAAGCTGTGAGTATACAGGTTATAATCATTTCCATAGAGTCGGAAGTTGACAGAGTTGATGGGTGACTCTGAGCCGTCAAAATTATCGGATATAAAGCTAATTTGAGTAGACGCCCCGCCAAGGTCAAGAGCGCCTGTTGTTTTCAAGCCCTGCAGAAGAGGTAAAATAACACTCTGTGTCAGTGCAGAACAGGGAGTACTGGCGCACACAAAGTACGTCTCAGTGTGGACAAATGTGCACGGACCTGTACGTAGATGTGCACATACTGACCTGTTTGAGACGATCATCCAAGTAGTTGACTGTGACCCACCCGAAGGCACCCTCTTCCTGCCCACTGAGGATTCTTGCTCCCTGATAGGAGAAGGGAGAGTTCTGCAGGGCTTTCTCCACAGCCTGAAATACGTTCTTTGATGCCGAGCTATTCACAATACTGCAGGCACACATGGCACAAATGTATGTGTGAGTCACGTCCACAAGTCAGATCAATACAGCAGCCCATAAATAATATATACATGGTATTGTGCATAATGGCTTTGACAGTAACCTATTCACTGTCCTGGCAGTTCGTGTGTAGATAAATGACAGAATGTGCAAATGTGAATGGTTACAGAAAATAGCACTGTTTGCACTGCCAGTACAAACACAGTTTCAGATTTTAGATAGGGGATAAGCTAAACAGTGTCAGCATGAAAAGCTGTTCACTGTGGGTGCTTTTAAAAAACATTCTTTTTTAGGTTTTATCATGGAAATGTCTAAGCTTGTGTGACATACTCCAGCAGCCTCATTCCTGCTGTGGCTCCCAGATAGAGCGGGGTCTCGTGAGCTCTTTCTTTGGGGACAGTGTTCTCAGCCTCCCCCATGCACTCTTTCAGAGACTCTCCTGCTTTCCATGGTTCAGACGCATAGCTGGAAATACCTTTACCTGTTAGAACAAAAAGTCAGGAGGGTTACTGGACAGAAATTTAGTAACAATAAAGCACAGTGAGAGCCTTGTCTTTACAGCTACCCTTCTTGAAAAGTCACTCATCTGCAGAATTTCAGGAACTGTTGTGTGTTTCAGATGTATGTCATGTATCTAATTCATAGCGTTATTGGGGATGAATAGCATTTCTGTTAATGACAACAGTTAATTTATAAATACTAGGGTTATGTTTATCTGATTATTCTGTGTTTATCTGGTACGATACAGTATCTATATTTGACTTAAAGTGGGGAAGCTGTAGGGAAACGCCCAGTTTGGCTGTCTCTAAATATCTGTGGGCACTTTTAAGGCTTACCAATAAACATACAATAGCTCCTTTGTTTAGTCCACATAAAAACAAAAATGCCATTCTGCAGTTTTGCAGGTGCCAGACATGCCTTTTTTGCCTGTGCACGGACTTCGTACAGTCTTGTCATCACCATGAGATTGTGTTGGTAATAAGCTATTGTTTTTCATTTGTCTGTCGTTGCTTTTACATAATAACTACGTCTAGATTCTCTGGAACCAAAACAAAAACACAGATAAAGATTTTTCAGACAACAGAGTAGAGTGACTGATCGGATGTGAAGGGATTAGGAATACATGTATAATTGTTTTTATTCTGTTAAAATAATTAATTGGCTTACTGAATACATAGCTACCACAGTATAAACAACATACATTAACAGATCATTAAGCCAAAAACACATCTAGCTCTGTGTATAGGGGTATATTCTTTTGCTCTAGCATAACTTGCTATTTTAAGCTTTCACAAAACAGGCATAGCATTAGTTCAGACAGGCCCCGAAGTCAAATTCAGCTGATCTTCATGCCAGCTCACTTCAGCTAATACCCTCCTACACACCTGTGTGACAAATCATAAATCATAAATGGTGTGCTATTCAGGTTGCTTAATCTGCCTAAAGTTGGAATGTATCTCCAAGCCACTTTGCAACCCACCTACACCCCAGCTTCCCATTTTCAGGCAGTGTCTGAATTGATTAGTGCTTTATCTGTTGTCTTTTTTTTTTTTTTTTTACTATAGTGGTCCTGAGAAGTAGAACGAAATCCATCCAGGTGTTGCCGAGTGCCATTTGCATAGTCAATTTAATATAAAATTTAATGTGGAGGCTTTTTAATGAACCATCGGATGTGTACTCAATAATGCTAATGAATAATTAGTAAGTGGCTCTGCTAATACAATAATCCACCAAGTCTCTAGATGTAAATTTTGATGAGTTTTTAATAGAATTTGGCTTCAGATGCCCTGCAGTTCTCTTTAATAGAGCATAAGATTTCAAAATAAAATGTAGAGAAAATGAGTCACTTTGGACTTAAGGAAACAATAAAATTACACTTCATTGCAGCTTTTTAGAAGGAATATCTATTAAACGGGAATATATCATTAATGACCAAATTTACACATGCGTGCACTATATCATATACATATACAGATTCATATGCAATTTCCTGCATATTAATGCATATATGCAAGTTTGCACTGGTATATGAGAGTATTTGTGCAACATATTCTGTACCTTTGACTTTGCAGGAGTGTGTCTGTTCAACTCTGCCAGTGTTGTTATCCTTCTCTGCTGGCCACTGATAAATATAAAGAGCTGTGTGGGAAGATCCAGCATCCAGCACAATCCCATACTGGAGGAGGAACAGAAAAAAAAGAAATTCTAGTTAATTAGTTACATGCAAACGATTAACATCGGGGTAATGATTGTATAAACTACAATGTTGCCAAAACTGTGGCACCAATCCATGTGAATTAGGAGGACAGTGCTCTATAAAAACTAGACCATGCTGTTAGCTGTGAGACTCAAACCTGGGTATGTAACTGTAACAAAAGAGGTGATTTAATGTTATTGTTGGTATCCGCTGCCCATATTTGGTGGTGGATTTGTAAAGCTGGTTGTACAAGCTGAGGTCATATACTGACAAGATGCCTTATTTGGCTTGTGGACTTTGGCTTGAGATTCTCATGTAACACATTTGGCTCCACACAGGGAACAGGCCACAACATTTCAGTACTTTACCTTGTACTTTTGGGGGACAGATTTGTTCTGCAAAACTGCCACGGTCACCAGGGCAACAATCGCTATGACACCAATCACAATGATGATGATGATGGTCACAGGCGTAGGCCAGGGGTTCTTCTCTTTCATCTCTGAGAGCGTGGGTGGAGAGACAGACAGAGACAGGAAGGAGAGGAGAGGCCAGAGGGTAAAAAGGGGAAGATGGGGACACACTGTTAAATAGGTATGTGTTTAGCCACTCTTGGTTCCAGATGTGGCTGATGTCACAGCATGTGTGTGCTTGGATGTTGGAGAGAGACTGTGTTGGAGAGAGCGTTTAATTGTTTTGTTATGTTTTGTAACCAAGGGCTTTCTGATTTGGGGTGTGTAAATTCTTGCCAGACTGTTCATTGATTTCGGGGGAGTTGTTTTTTCAGCCACAGCACATTAGAGAGGGTATCTCACTGGCGTATTTATCATGGGCTGAAAGATCAGATTTCCACTTTGGAAAGCACTTAAAGAGAACTGTTATTGTGGAAATACTTGAACTGTTTATACAGCACAGAAGGACAATTGGATATAATCAAAAAGACAACCTCTACCAAAGAAAGGCCGACCTATTAATTTAATAGCTATAGTCCCACAAGAGTGTACGAAAACAGTGATTAAAAATTTCAACATGTGCTAGTTATTATTTTGATATCAAATATTACTTTTTGGGTTCTCATTCCTCTCGAATTACTCTGAAGTATAGAGCTATCACAATTGCGCTAATGGGATAAAGTCAAGATGAGCAGATAATGTGCACTTTTGAGTGCACAGTTTCAAAAACAGACAAAAAAGGGTATAAAAGCCTGTCTGTAGTCACAAAGCTACTGTGATGGAAAATCAATGAATAAGATACCAGTATGAAAACAAGCGCACATATACAAGCACACGCATGGTTGTTTGATTATTGCCAGGGCAAACGAACTGACAGATACTGTCGAGGCGCGCACGACAGCTGGCAAAGCAGAAACTGACCTACCAGCAGAGTACAGGACAAAACAGTTTTTCTGCCTACTTCACCGACAGTACCTGCAGCACCGATAGTTAAGCCCACCTTGGTCTACTGTGGGAAAACACACTGAAAGACTGAAAGTTAAAGCACATTAAACCCAGAGGCGCACAGCGAGCGAGAGCACTTACCTCTGTTGTGTACTTCAGACGGGGAAGGGACAGAGACAGATAGTGAAAGGCAGAAAAAGAGAGGGGGAGGGTATGTGAGAGAGGGTGGAAGTTGAAGGAAAAGAAAATATGGGCTGGACGGGGAGAGGAGAGAAGGGACAGAGGGAGGTAGCCGGGTGATAAGATGAGGAGAGGTTTTTCCGTCGTGGCCGGACACGGATTAGAATAGAGCTGTATGTGTGTGTGTGTTTGCGTTGTAGCAGCTTTAAAGCACTCAGTTTCCTCCCCAAGCTGGGACAGCAGAGCTGGTCGCTATGGAGATGCAACTAAAGCGTGTTTGTGCGTATGTCGGCGCGTTCTCGTGTGTGCATGTGAACCCCTTAAAAGGGACTCTCTCTATGGAAGCTAATGAGAGTCACTCTGCCCAGCACTACTCTTTCTACCCTCTGTTCATTCTGTGGGATGTGTATGAGGGAGGAGGGAAGTGGGGACTCCCTTGTTTGACTGTTTCTCATTATTGGAGACTGTGATGTCATCTCAGTGACGGATCGGAATTCCCTTCTTTTCTCTAAGGCTGTGTGTGTGTGTGTGTGTCTGCGTGTGGGGTGTGTGTAGAAGAATGGAGGTTGTTGAAGAGTTTGTGTGTGTGTTTGTATATACCCCTAAACATGACCTGCCTGCAGATTTGTTGATCCATTCACAGATGGTTTCTGTCATTTGTTTTCCTCTCTTGCAACACACATGCACATACATAATCAAACATACACTAGAGAATGATTGCCAACCTTCCTAACTTCAGAGAGCTGTATAATTCAAGCCTTCCCACAATAATACATTACATACACAGTCCTGTAATAAATATCCTGTAATTGTTTCAACATGTCACTTCCAAGAAAAGGCGTTTAAAAGCATTTCCTGTACACCCATTGAAGCACACTGTGCATTTCTAAGATTTGACTTAGAAATGCAACTTTTAGAGTTACTTAAATACTGTAACGGAGTATAAAAATTAATTTGTCATGTGGGTCTCACAAATATGCTGGCTCCTTAAATCATCGCTTGATTGTCGAAACTTGAAGCATCTTTGCTCTGGAATAATGGTAACAATAAAACAAATTAAACACACACTAAATTAAAATAAGCAACTTCGATGCTTGAAAAATAAATGTTCAAATGGAGATATTTAAAAGCTTGCAAGTTCCTTGTATTTTCACTCTCAGCTCTGTACATAGTATAACCCACCACATGACAGTAGCTATAGACTTCTAAAAGTGCATTATTTTAAAACGGTGATAAAACATTCCTGCAGCTGACTGACGAAAGGTCAGCTGGGATAGGCTCTAGGCGCCTAAGACTGAATTCGGAGAAGTGTACGGATGAATGCATAGGTATTGTTTTAAAGCCTATTTCCTGTATCTTTTGTAGCTATTTTAATGTGTATGTTTTAATGTATACATAATCATCTCAATTCATTTTTGAAATCTTGCTTTTAAGGCAGTTTGTGATTAACAAAGGGTAGATCTGAATCAGAAACTGAGGACACTGCAAGCTTATATGGTAGGGACTTGTCTATCAAAAGTCATCCCAAAAAAGCAAACCAAGCTTTATTGTCTGTTTGACACTAATGGGGGACCATGATTTACAAAATGTATAACACACTGTAGTAAAGAAGAGTTATGGCTAGTGGCCGTAACCATAAACTAATAAGGAATATGTTTACTGAGCCAATGAATCAAGTGAGAACTGGGGAATCAGACATTCCTTTGCATCCAGAGGAGTCCAGAAAATAATATTCTGATTATTCAGAATTCATTTTAAATTAAATGTAGGTGACTATTTTTAATATGAAATGATAAAATGTTTCTGTTGCTTAAAGGTGCCACCAGCAACAGTGTTCTAGTCAGCGTTGGGGAGTAACGGAAGACATGTGCCAGCGTTACATATTTAAAATACAAAATATGAGTAACTTTATTTTGTTACAGTTACCGTTTAAATGGGTGATAATTAGAATAGAGTTACTTTGTTGAAATAAATGGATTACACGGTGGTCTTTTCCTGTTTCATATGTTAGGCTACCCCATCTCTAATTTTGGTAATTAAACGCATTGCCGGAAACCCATAGAAAACATGCAATAAGAAAACATCATAAACATCTGGAAGTAAGTTCTTTTTTAAAAACTAACATTAGCCTACTGCAACTACGTTGTTCTAGGTGTGATAGCTGCCTGGGTTATGTGCCACTTCAGTATCTTTGATGTACTATTGCTATGTGATTTATTATTATTACTGAAGGCTACTCGCCACCAAGCTAACATCTTATCTTATGTTATGTTAGGATGCTCCTCTACAGTAAATATATTGTCTATTCAGGGAGATTTGGGCTTAACAGCCAATTGGTGAAGAAAAACAAACACAAATTTACAGGATGTGATTGCTACATTCATGTAGTTGTATTCAGAATACGTTACTAACATTGAGTAACTTAACGGAATACGTTACAAACTACATTTTGGGGCATGTATTCTGTAATCTATAGCAAAAGTAACCTTCCCGACACTGGTTATAGTGAAATGATAGCGACGCAGCAATGTATACAGCGGTTCATAGCATTTTATGGCCTGCAAACCACATCTGGTCATTTGGTTCAAATAACCTGCTTACATTTGAATCCTAGACTTTATGCAGTTTAGCCCATTTTGGTCACCAGACACTCTTTAATAAATTACCTATCAGAGAATGGTTTACTGTTTTTAGGACTTTTTAACCAAGCTTTACACAGGGATGGTGTAGTCAAGACCGGCTTTGGATTTCCCACAAAATCGCAAAAAACAGTGAGCCATCATCTTTTCAGGGCTTTATGAAAGTGTTTGGTGGACTCTGCTGTGCTAATGTGCCTTGAGGGGTAACAAAAAGAATTTGACAACGTGCCACCATCAAGCAACCCTCAACAAGACTGATTGAAGCCACTCCAAAAAATCTAGATCTTTGGTTGAAAAACGAAGCAAACAATTTCAACTTTTTCTTCTTAGCTCTGGACAACAGCTGTGACATCTGTGAGTCTAGTTATTCGGTCATTCCCAGTTATTGCACGTGGGAAAATGAAAGAATTTGAGATTACAGAAGAATTGATAACAATACGCTCAATGAAAGGGAATACACCAAGTAGTCAAAATGGCAAGTGTTGCAACTGATGACCAAATCTGACACAGAAAATTTACGGACTTTTGAAGTAGGTGCAAGATAAAGTGCCTGAAATGACCCCAGAACTGAAATTGGAATTTCTGCTTTTTATTTATGGGAAAATTAGTTGCTGACCCCTAAATACCTAGTAACACAGCATAAGTCAGAAGTAAGTACAAAAAATAGCCCAGGTAGTGTTCTCCTTTAAAATTGTAAGTAAATGTATAACATAACTGCTTAATGTCTCAGTTTAAAAATAACTAAAGTAACATATCTTTGTTACATTTAGGAACCTGCACTATATTCTCTTGTGATAAAATTGATCACCTTTGTAGCCTTGATGGTGTGTGTTTTGCCTTAAGTCAAGAAACAAGTTCATTTTGTTTTGTTTTTTTTTTGTGCATATTTCCTAAAGCACTGTGCTTGGCCAGGGGTTCCCAAAATTGCTCCCTGACACAGTTCTCACTGTTGGACATGTTTGGCCTTGTCTTGTTTGTGTATGCTAGACACTTTTATATCATGTGAAGGTTTTGACCTGTATTATTGTAGATGATATGGCACAACCCTTTTTCACACTGAAGAAGGAAAGAAAGACGGCATTGATACTGAAGTTTCCACATTAGTTAAACTCATCAAAAGCTTATATAATGGCAACTTCCATGGAAAGCCAACCACTAACTCGGCATTCTTGTCTGAACTACATCATTTGAGGACATTAACTTGCTTCAGAAGAAATATGGACTTAATCAAACTTTTTCTTGAGGGCATGCAGCTGCAGAGGTGCAAGAATGAAGCAACATGTTGACGTTTTATGCATTTTTGCATGCATGGACTGTCGAATATATTTAAAATATCTGCAAGATAGCTGCTCATAATGTTGCAGTCACACTAGAGTAAAAATTAGAGATGCACTAATAAAGCAGCCAATAACCAGAATTCTCTGATTTACAGTGTTATGAGCCGGTCTATTTCATGCACACTTAATATGCACACAGCGGTGCAAGCAAAATTTGTGCACAAGCTTGCAGCCACACACTGTCATGTAGTTAGGGTGGAGGTTCTTCAGTGTGATTGAAGAAATTCTCATATTCATTCTCACCCAGCTGAATATGAAAATGGACATTTTAAAGAACCTAACAAAAGCAAAGTGGCTAAAGCTAAAGCTAAAGTTATTCAGAGCTTAAAGCTGGCCACAGGCCGGCAGCTTCAGTATGAGTAAGTGATAGGAGTTACAAGGCAAATTATGGAGACAAGAAGGCAAATAGAAAAGCATAAATGTTCTGTTATCTGCTGAATGCAAGTACGTTCCAATTGTTTTAATATATGAATCGATTGCACCAACTTTTGTTTAATGATGTAAAATATGTCAGGTAAAGGTTTTACTGCAGTTTGGGGGGAATTTTAAAATTTGATTAGTTTTTTTTAATCATCTTTTTTTTTTGCATTGAATAAAAATTGATTTGTATAATTTGTTATCAGTTTTAGTTCTTAGAATTGGATCTTGTTCATCTCTAGTAAATATAGGGTCTCATCCTCCTTGCAGTGATGGGAAAAATTGGTGGTTTCCTGGGTATTTGTCTGAATTTTCTGGCATTTGGTAACCAGTAAGAGTCGACTGACTTCCCGACTGAGTGTGTAATATCTTTTACCTCTGGTTGACCACTTTCGACCACAAGGCGATCGCACAGGCCATCTCGTAGCAGACGTCTGTCCAAGTAATAGAGTTACTGTTGTCACTCTCAGATTATTGAATGTATGCAAATAATAAGTAGACAGACTGACCCAGTTCCCATTTTCACAGCAAGCACTTGAAAGGCAAATGGATCATAATTTCATTCCAAATGTCACAATAACTGTGCTTTTGCTGCAGTCTCCAACAACTGCTTTAACTATTGTGACTGTGACATAAATAAAAGAACAAAACTTGGCATCAGTGACTCACTCCGTTAATTACAACTGACTCCTACTTTATTATCGTACAATATCAAAGTCTAGAAGTGACGTGTAACCAAAGGGTTATAAAGGTGGCAGACAGAACTGAACCTTACCCTGTTTGAAAGTTACTGTCAAGTCTGAGTGTGCAGCAACTTGGAGCAATTTGTCTCAAAGTCCTCCTTTCATTTGCTTTGAGATTAAAGTGGGGGAAGACTGCAACTTTATGTGTAACCACGTAAGAATGACATAGCTGTCGGCTAAAAGGATACCAAAACATGCTGAGACAGAAAATGGGGGTTTACCTGAGCAGAAAATTTGGCAAATGACATCAGAGGAATCCTCTTGCAACATCAACGGGCTTTTACATACGGAAAGAAGGTTTGCTTTTCTGTGTTGTGAGGAACTTTAATGGCATTGTGCCTTCTCGAATCATTAGAAATATAAGCATAGTCTAATCCTTAGTCTAAAACCAAATATTATTTCCAAACATTCCTGTGAACAAACAAAACTCCCCTCACCACGCACAACTGTCTGCCAGATACACACACAGAGTCTCCTGGCACACACCACCAGTGTTTCCATTTCCGATCCCTATGTAAACACCATTATATTGCTAAGGTGGATTGTTCGAACCTCGAAGTCATGACCAAATGGTGGGAAAAAGATGCCATAAGGGGCCACTGGAAAAGCATAGCATCTGCAATCATTTAGTTGATCTCCAGAAATCCTTTTTTTTTTTTTTTTAAGGTTAAAGCCTTTTTTTTTCTCTTTTTTTTTTTCTCATGCCCTGAATTTGCTTGAACTTTTATCTTTCAGGACACAGGCAGTTGAAAGAACAGGGTTTTAGATAACATTTACAGTAACCCCTGCTGCCTAAAGTATGCGTGAGTGCTGTTTACATAGACTGTAGAAACAACCTATAGAAACAATGTTCAGTAACTGTGGCACATAGAATAACATTAACAACACAAATCCATCCGTACACTCATCCTTCTGTCTCATGGTGATCACTCCCTGCACTTTATGTAGTCCTAAATGTACTTGTGTAAGACTTTAAGAATTTAAACATCATATAAAAAACCAGACAGAGATTTGACTTAGTCACAAAAAAGAAAAGAAACACTGAAATACCTCTTTACTGTCAGTATGTTAAAGAGCACTGAGGTTTGTTTGTTTTCTGAATGGTGTGACACAAAAGTGTCTCCACCCCTGCTGATGTGAAAATTTGGACTCATGAAACGCCTGTCATAAAGATATGGAGAGGAAGAGAAAGAAAGATAGAGGCACATGATTGAGGTTGTTTTGAATCAGCAGATGCTGAGAGGGCTGTTGCTTTACATTTAGTGATGAGTCAATGTGTGACGCAGCTAGAGATTTGCTCGTGTGGTTTTATAATGACGGGAAGACGAGACAACAACCTGCCTTTGAGGCAGGTCTTAAAATTGTTGTGCTGCTCTGGTGGTTTGGCTTTAATTACTCATAAACATATGTGGACACACTCACAGTGTCTGAACGTACATCTGTGTGTCTGGCATAAAGACAGAGTCAGCAGAACGTGCTTTACAGCACAGTAATCTAAGTGTTTGTATCCTCTGTTTAACAAAAAACAAATAAATAGATCTGTGGGGGGAAAGTTTTCCAGTTTAAAATGTCTGAAATATCAATTAGCATGATTGGTTAGTTTAAGAAGAACAGATATAAAAGTAAGTCATCAAGGAAATAAAATGAGGAAGGTGTATATAAACACTAAATGTCAGATGGAATACTTAAAACTGAAGATTTCTACAGGTTCATGATACTAGATATTTGCAGTGGAACAGCTGGAATGTTTAGTTCTCAAGTGTTGTGGAGGAAGCATTTAAAATCTCTTGCCAGAACTACTAAACCAATAAACCAGTTCAGTACCACTAAATTGTACTGAGCTGCTCGTAAGTGCAACCTGATCCTTGCGACCTCATAAAAACAATGTTTTTAATATTAAACTTTTTGAATAATGGATAATGTTAATGTTGTACAGGGGCAAACAGAACTTGTATAGATTCTCCGTCATCTAGGTTGGGGTAATGGGGAAAAAAAGAAGGCAACTGGACTTATTTACGTTTTTGAAGATATTTCCACTGTCATTTCAGAGGCTTCTTCACTTTTAAAAACACAGATTGAGAGTCCTAGGTATTTAACCCCTAGTGGGGGTTGTCCTCTTTTCGCAGGTGGTAATGAGGGTAGTTGACCCGTTATTGATCCTTAATGAAAAAAGGCATTGGTCATTACAGTCGGTGGAGGTTAAGGTTGAAACCACTGTGGGAATTTGCCCAGGCCTGTTATGTGGCCCAGTGAGATCTTGTCAACTATAAATTTGTGTATTTGCACTCCCTGTTTGGTTATACACCACTACTGTATTTAATCAATGGTCATTATTAAATCGGGTTCTTTTTCCCATAGTGTGTTTTTGTCCTCGCTCTGTCTTCTTCTCTCTCCCCTCACTCCCAGCAAGCTACAACAGATGGCTGCCTTCCCTGAGGTTTCTTTCTTCCTTCCCACTGTCACCAAGGGGTTCTCTCTGTTATTGTATGATCCTTACAAAATAAAGCACCTTGAGGCAACTGTTGTGAATTTGCACTATATAAATAAAACAGAATTGATTTCAGTGGAGTGCCTCTTCTCCTCATGGATAGGCACATGGCGAAGAGTTTCTCACACGCATCACAAGCAGCTATGCCTTGCCTCTACATGTTGTGTCCTCATTTGTTGTCTATGTTAAGAGGGAGGCAACATCGCCTACTTGGCAGATCTATAAATATATTTTAGACTTGTGAATTGTGAAACAGCTGCTTCCTGTAAAGGGGAACCTCTGGCAACATCATATGATGAGAAATGTGAGGAACCATCCCTGCTTGCCATGGGGAAGTGATCTGTCCTTAGTGCTTAGTCCAGTCTGACCTTGCAGGACAGACTGGTGCTGACCCCGACTCAACTGGACCAACATGAACTTAAGCAGTAAAAATAACTATTGCTGTTTCAGTCAGCAAACAACCCAATGAGTAACCACTAACACAATGGTGTTTCATGATTGCTCTGTTGCTTTATCTTGACACTTTTAGATAAGCTACAAGTCACCAAAAATACACAAATGTGACATTTGTACACATTTGTGGTAATGACTACACATTCCTTATGCACAAGCAGCCCAACACTAACCCTGGTACGCCATAAGGACTTTAAAGACACAAGTCATCCAAATTAGGAATAAACTAATTTTCTTCCTTACATCTAGTAATATCAAGCTTTTCAGATTGTTTTCATTTTTAAGTGCATATAAAAGTGAATCATTTGTATTATTCAGAAACACTGACAGTACATGAACCAATTTCTTGAGAATATGAGGAAGGTGGAAGGCATTTGACACCAACACTGACTTAACTGGGTTTTTCAAACAATTTTAAATTCAACTATTGCAGTAGTAACAATTTTTTTTTTTTTTTTTTTTTTTTTTTTTAAGAGGACTAGGCTATCCCAAATACAAAAACAGAAAAACTCATCACCACAAATGTAGTTGTACTTCTTTAAATTTGCAGTGCTCACATCATTGAAAATTATTTCTAAATGACTAAGGAGAATAGAAACCGGAAGATAAGCTGAAAAATGTTCTCTAATTCACAGGCAGCTTAAACTAAACTCTGTGCATTAATTACTTTTGACTCAGTTAAAAGCTGTACTCTTACCCTCCTTTACAGAAGGAGGGTAAGAGTACAAGAGTACAGTATAATCAGGTAAATATCAGTACAAATTGTCATAATAGTTTAACAGTCAAACTGATTAGATAATTAGCTGTATGATAAAAAAAATAGGGCTAATAAAAAAGGACTTTGTCTGATAAACCTTTTGTCTAATTAACCTTTCTTAATCATGGGAGTAGCTCTGTGTACGTGTGCCACTGTTTGTCATCAGCTACACATGGCCCATCAGTATCCCACTGACTCACATATGTTGAATGCACGTGAGACATCTGGTTATGCCGTCTGTATACACGCTCTAACACATGCTGTGGAAAAGTGATCCACCTGCCTCCATGCGCTGCTACACAGCTGCTACATGTAGTAAAGCAAGTCACATAGTTAGAAGAGAACATGCACTCACTTGACGTGTAACATCTATTGTAAAGACTGCTGCAACATCCTACTCCTGGATACACTGGCAAGGATTTCCTACTTTTGTGAGTGCATTTGTGTGTGTGTACCAGTCAAAGCAGTACACCTACCTCTTTGTGCAGACATGGGTTCTTTCTCAGCAGCCACACAATGCTCTTTCTATTCTTTGCCCCTCTCTTTCCTCTCTGTCTCCCCCTTCCTCTCACTCTTTCTCTCTAACCCTCTGCCTTCCACACACACTCTGTTTCCCCCTCTCTCTCTCGCTGTCTCTCGTTCTCTCTCTGTGTGGTAGCACAGCTCTCAGCTCAGTCTGTTTTCAGCACCTCCTTTCACATACACTCGCTTTATTAGGAGAAGCAGAGCTTCTCTCCTCCCTCTTAACCCCCTCCCCTCCTTCACAGGCGCCTTTAGCTTGCCTTCTGTTTGTCCCCTTTCTTTGACTGTCTTCCCCTCCATCGATGTTATTGTCTTTGTCATTTTTCCTCAGTGTGTACTGGTGCCTTTTTAAAATCATTTTCCTTCTCCCTTATAATTCTTTGTCATTGTCTCTGTCTTGTAGAAGTGGGTCAAACATGAAAGCAATGTTAGATCTTGAGTTGGAACCAGAGCTGGAACCAAACCTGGAGGGATGTTCGAGAGAAGCGCGGAAAAGCAGGAAAAAAGTCAATTTCCTGCTTTAATCGTTGATACCAGCAACCCCCTCCCTTTTCTTTCCTTTTTCTTTTTTAAAGATGCAATCTCAACTTGGAACTTGGGGGGGAAAAAAAGCAAACCAAAAAAAAGCATCTTAATACTTCTACTGAAATCTCAGATACAGACCCTTTTAAAGATAAAGAGGCTTAGTCATCCAGTGTTTTCAGCACAGGATGATTAAACTCCCAGGGTCTTGACATGGACACCACTGCCTGTAAGCCGTGTTTGCTTTTTCCACACTTTTAACAAGGTTACAAAACAAAGACTTGGGTGTTTTTGTGTCCCAGATATTCGCACACCTGGGTGCACTTTAAGTGCAGCAGTTCAACACAACAGTGCTGTTGCTTGTGTGAGAAAAAAACCTGCTCCCATCAGCAGAAAACGGTAAATGTATGAGTGTGATATGCATGCATACTAATGTGCAATCAAGTGGCAATGAGGAAATGGTTTGTTTTCTTTATGGTGGAACCGCAGACGGAGGTATTATTTTGCTTGGAGCTCTTCCAGTATTTTGTGCAGTGATTGAAGAAAAACACGCATTATTACAGCAACAGTAATTCTCACTTAATTGTATCCTAAATGACAAGCTGAACATTTCCTTCAAGATGGCGGTAAGGTCCTATTGTTCAGCTTGAATTTGTGAACGCTCCATCAGTCTGTCACTAAATATGAAAATCATCATTAACAGTAAGTATCTATCTATCCAGTGATGTGCACAGTGAGAGAGCGCAGGGGGTAACTGTTTGTACTTATGCTCCAAGTGCCTCAGTCCAAGACGAATGTCTATAAACAGATTCTGGATAAGAAAAAAACACGAAATCTTTAAGTAAAGGACAAGATTTTTGGTACTTTATGGTTTCCATTTGTAGTTTTTGTAGTTCCATTTGCCAGTTAAATTTGAACATGGTTCGATTGCATTCAGGTAATCATTCAAGTTTAGAGCAAAACAAGGACCGTGTTTGCCAGAATGCTATTTCAAATCTTTCAGCTAATATAGACCAACAGATGGAACTGAGGCATGTACTAGGGCTGGGGATTTAGGAAGGTAACTTATGATTTCATCCTGCATTTTTCACTACTGGTGGTTCACAGCTCACCAGGCTACCTTGCCTTGGTAACTTATCTAAGCTCCTCCAGGGCATGTTGTGTTGGAGAATATGTGCACAAATGAATATGCTACTGAGCAGTTCTCCAGAAAAGAGAACCCCATGGTCTTCATGCATGGGTAACAGGACTGAGCTTTTACCTATAAGAAATCCAGATTTTAAGAAGGACATTAATAAGTTAATTCCTAGCTTCTTTCATGTTGACTGCAAGCATTGGGATGCAACTGGGCAAATACATTTATATGCTGCCCCTTTAAAAAAATAAGCAAGTAGTCTAGCTCACTTAGTTTTTAAGTTTTGTTAAAGCTTATAGTTGGTTATAGTCAGGAGATCATGAACCTTCTCTTAGTTATTTTACTAAGTCTCAGACTGCTACAGGACCTCATGCGATGCACTGAGCACTTCTTTTTCATTGTAGCATTACAGAATGCCATTTTTTCCCCCTTAGTCCCTCCCTGAACAAGGGAGGCCGAGGGGTGCCTGGTTAACTAAACCTTGTTTTCTCAGAAGTTTCTTCCTGTTAAAAGTGAGTTTTTCTTTCTCACACTTGCAAAATATTTCCTCATCAGTTGTTGCTACATTGTTGCCATTTTCTCCAGAATACTGGTGGATCTTACCTTATAGTACAAAGCACTTTGAGTGAATTTGAGCAATATAAATAAATGTGAACTGAATTGAAACCTGAATTCTCATACCACTTAAGACCTGCAGCAAAAAGATCAGATCATCTTGTTTCTTAATGTTAGAGCTGCGATAGTGATTGATAGGTATATTGCACAGTCTGCATTTTTATTGGCTTTCCCTCCTGGTTTCAAGGCATTTATGTATATAAGGCTTTTACAGTCTTGCTGCCTGGCACGAAATGCATTTTCCTATCACACATATGCTTTTCCTATCACACACTGCTCCTTTGGCTGCAGTACTACTGTGACTTTGACCCTGTATTTAGGTTAGGCAAGGAAAAGATATTCTAGGTGTGTTGAATTTGTGTCACAGGACCCAGATTCACTGATTGACTGTGTACCCCACTTGTTTGTCCTCTGCTCAGTCCAGCTACATGTCTATTTAGTCCAATTGTGTTGGACTGCTGATCTTGTTGGCCAATTTGAGAATTCAGAAATTGTAGTTATTACAGTTCGAATACTACATTATTCCACATTTCATTAATGGCTGTATGTCAAATTATGGTTGAATTTCAACAGCAGCCACCAGCTAGTTATCTTAACATAAGGAAAAGTTATATTAAAAACATGGGCAAAACCACACCAGGTTTAAATTTGAGCAGTATAAGATGTGGCAGAACTGCACTGTGTCCAGTGTTCATGTTGTTTAGATTCCTCCCAAAGTGCTTTCTCTGACCACTTGCAGCTGTGCACTGTAATGATTTGATTCCAACATGTACGTCAAGCTTGTGCAGAGTACAAACATTGACTTGTATCAGAATGACCAGACCTTCATGTCCACCTTGTAATTTCAGGAGTCTCATGGTTTGAGAATGTGTAGCCTTCCCTGCTTAAAGTGAAACCAGCTGGAAGTGAATGATCACTGTTGTTTGGAGTATTACATTCAACATGGGAGCAATAAATATATATTTTTTATCGCATATTCCATAATCTTCAACAGCATGAAAACTAAAAGAAAAGGGAATATGTTTCCTGAGATACTGTCAACTTGTTGACCCGTATACGCAAAGAGAAAAGTAGTAAGGTCTTTCACAATACATTGTTTACCAATTTTACAAATTGCTTGGAAGTTTAGAACAATAATTCAGAGACAGACCATAGGATGAGATGGGAAATAGGAGCTTAAAATATTTGTTAGTCCACACATTAGTTTAGCAGTCACTGAAACATGACAATCAATACATAGACTTTTTCTGTTTTTTTCCCCCCAAGCTTCTCTTGGTGAGTTGCAATTTGGGGTGGAGTCACTGTATCAAACTTCTCTTCACACACCCGCTTGACTTGATGGACAAACACAAAGCAACATTCAGCATTGAGGGGGGAGAAACGTGAGTGAGATTCATCATAGATTCATCATAAATTTCCTGTGCCAGATTTTCTATGTATCATCGTAGAGATCAAGCAGGACCTGCAGATGTTTACATGCACTCATCATAAGCATGAATGTCACAGTAGAACTGCACGTCATCCTTAGGCTCAAGGTATTTTTGTGCACAAAGTGTTCAATTCAGTCCTAAAATGTATATACATACATATGTAAAGTCCAAATTAAGTTACTGTTTATGCTCTTGAATGTAAAGAACGACATGGAAGTAAGATGAGGAGGATAAGGACATGTAATGATGCCAGTTGAACAGATAAGTCAAAAACTCACTGCAGATTGATTAACTCACTTTAACTCAGTAAAACAACTGCAGGTTTCACTGAACATATATAATCTCATAGTTACACTTTTGTCATTTTTCTGTCAATGAAGTTAAAGCAGTACAGTAATAAAACAGAATATATTGCATTCATTAGACTTGACATGTAGTGAGGATCCCAATCTAAGAGCAGCTCCTATTAGTTTGGTCTAAAAAGCTAAAGTGAAGTCTGGTCTGTTCTGTCTGTTATGCCCCCCAAAAATTTCACCTTCTGATTTTCTCTACTCTTACATTTTTTTTTTTTCAATATGCTGCTGATAACTAACATTGAAAACTAACATGTGAACAGTTTTTTGTGGTTTGTTTTGATCCTGAGACCCAGAAGAAAACATTTTTTGATAATTTAAAGTATTATGTTTCAAAGAAATATTTGTATCATTTTTCTTTTTCCAAATTTGTTATTTATTTTTTTATCTTCTGTCTCTTGAAGTGGACATCGAGTCTTGTTTGATCACAGAATGATATGATGGCTGAGTGAGGCCAAAAGATATTTTACTCAAAACTGTGGAATTGGAGTCATGCTAAGTCAGGAGTCAGGAGATCAGGTAGAGGGGGGCCAAACGTTAGAGCCTGAAGGTTAAAGGTCACAAGGAGGAAATGCCAGCTATTAAATAGCCTGAGCAGGGGCAAGTTAATGACACCCAATGTCTGTTGTGGACAAAATTTATTGTATAACCTAGGTCTCTGAAGTTGTGGGATTTGGTATTTCATTTGGTTTCATTCTGTTTAAGTTCTCACTTTATTCTTTTCCCCCTTATCAGAGAACTCTAGGTCATTTGTTACTTTAATGAACTGCCTAATCTTGAATCTGTCTAAACCTACTGAACTGGCTCTAACTAGGAAACCAGTGAGGATCTGTGGTAACCACAGATGTGCTAAAGAATGTTTCAGAGGTGTGTGTGTGTGTGTGTGTGTGTGTGTGTGTGTGTGTGTGTGTGTGTGTGTGTGTGTGTGTGTGTTGATTTTTTTCTTTTTTCAGTTCTTTCTATTCTGGATGGTAGGTGCCTGCTTAGGCTCCTCAAAAGCTGCAGTGTCTTCCTCTGACCTTTTACTTTCTGCTCTGATGTCTGACCTTCCTTCACCTCATCCCTTGCTAGCAGTAAGACTGACCCCCATTCCACACTTCTGAGTAAAATCCTTTCTACCTCATCCTGCCATCTGCTTTCAGAAGTATAGACACTGGTTGAAAATATGAGGTAGTAAGTCCGGGAAACAAAGGACACTGAGTAAAAGTTGTTGTTTTTTTTGGGAAGTTTTTGGTAACATTACTGTGCATTTCTGAAATCGTACTAAATCAAATTCAAGACTTTCGAACTGAAGAAAAAATTTGAGTTTAAGCCATAGAATGACTTACCTTTATAAATATAGCATCCTGGTTGTAATTACCTTATTTTAAACAAGTCCTTATTTGTTTTAAAACTACCAGCAAAAACTGTTAAAAGTAAAATTTTGGCTTCAATATTTTACTGTGGGGGGAAGTTGAACCAAGCTGTCCTTCTTATTTGCAGTTAATGTTCTACACACAATAGGAGTCGGTAATCTTTAGTTCACGGATCATTTTGTTGGGGATTTTTTGGGGTTAATGGGGCACATTAACCATTTCTGTTTACAAAAAAAAAAAAAAAATGGTTAATGTGCCCTACTTCAGTAAAACCATCAACGATGACTCCTAGCACTTCTAGTGATGTCAGCTTTAAGTCAAGATATACCGTCTGTCCTGTTTGATACAACAAAACTGCAGTCAATAATATAATAAAACAGGAAAGGAACTATTCTCTTTGTGGCTTGTTTGCATTTTTATTACAGTGGCAGTCTAAATTCACTGGCATAAAACAGAGTTGTGGTTTCTTAGCACCAGCATTTAACACACTTGATCATAATTATTTTAAAAGCACATCTGTAGCAGTTTAAAGGTTTTAACTTGCATATTCTAAGTCATTTTACTTTAGTGAGGCAAGAGCTGGAATGAATTGCCTATAAAACATCTTGCCCTCCCTTTTTGACGCATCTTAATATCAAGGACCTCTGATTTCAGAGTGTCACAGCTATTCCTCATTATGTGTTAAATTGAACCCAGATGTAGGCACTCTCTGGGAATGCCAGTAAGTCCATTCCTCTATGTCCTCTGACACTGGGTGTAGAAAGTAATTTAACATAGTTTACTGTAGTTACGTTTTTCAAACAATTTTAAAGTTTTACCACAAATGATGAAGATGTGATTGATCACGGGGTTTTACAGAAATTTAGCATAAACCTTTTAGAAATTATAACTGTTTTTTTTATACATAATCTTCCATTTTCAGAGACTCAAAAGTAATTTGACAAATTACTCGCCTCACCTGATAGACAACTCCCCTCATTATTTAATGATAAATAAAGTGTTAAAGTTGGAATCTATGGTAGCTGTTTACTGGAACTGTCAATATGTCCAAAGAGACGCAAGTTTTGGTGAAAGTGAAGAAGGCCAATCGTTAGGCTATCGGAGTGATAGCAATCTGGTGATAGCAACAGAAATCTGGTTCCTTATGCTACATTGAAAAGAAGGAATGCACTTTGTAGCTCAGAAGCACCAGAAGGCCTAGAGGAGCACAGAAGGCAGCTAAAGTAGATGATCACAGAATTCTTTCCTTGGTTAAGAAACAAACCATTTTAGGGAGAAAAACAGGCATTGTTGGGGGGGGGGAAGCAGAACGCATTCTGAACTGTGGTTATATAGGGCTATACTTGCTGCTCAAATTCATCCAAGTGTAGCAAAATTACTTGGGACAGTGCTTCAAAGTGCAACGCAATCCAAGAGTTTCTCAAAGCAAAGAAATGGGATATTCTTCAATGGCCAAGTCGGTCACCTGATCTCAGTGCAACAGAGCATGGTTTTCAGTTACGCAAGACAAAACTGAAGGTAGAGAGACCCACACACTAGCAGAAACTGAAGGTGGCTGTAGTGAAAGTCTGGCAGACATTTTCAAGGGGGGAAACAAGTGATGTTGACTGGTTCTCGACTTCAGGCAGTTATTGACAGCAAACGATTTTTATCCAAGTATTAAAAACAATCCTTGTATTTAAAATCATGCTAGTTTATTCACTTACTTTGAGGCTTTGTATAAAAATAGCTGCACTACTGACAAAGTTAATGTAATTATATTTGTTTAACTCGTTGAGTTAAAGCTGAGAATCTTTACTTCAGTAACATCTGATGAATTCTTAAGACTGTGTTGAATCTTTTGAGGGGGAAAAGCAAGCCCAAGCTTTCACCAAAGTTTTGATGGTGCCCCTTTCCCTATTGTATACAATTGTACACTCCTTTGAGACCAAAGCCATGGGCACACTATTGCCTGTTACCTATGTAGCCAGATTCTCATGTGGTTTATTCCTCTCTGACTTCTCAGATGACAAACTTTTAAGAACGCTTCAAAACACAACTCTAGTGCTCGATGACAAGTTTCTTCTTTATGATGAATTTTTTTAGTAGTACTCCAACATACTGTCTCTTTCTCTTGGTGTAGTCAGTAGCACACAAATCCACAGCTGAAATGGTTCCTATGAAGGCTACGTTTTGCCTATGTTTGGTTATTGCTTGCTCAAACTACCCCCCCCCCCCCCGAAAAAAAACATTCATACGTTTTTATTATGAATCAGTGGACTTGAGGCTTAAAGTCACGAACATGCTGTTATTATAAAGTTATTGATAGATGGATTATGGAATATAACACAAAGTATCTGGCCTCAAATGGCTTTCACTAAACCTTTCCAACTGTGTTTCCATTTCTAAACATTTTGGTTCCAAATTGGTTCCAAACTGGTTCATCAGTGCATCCCCTGGATTTCCTAAAAAAGAAACTTGAAAGCATATTAGCCTGATATGGCCAGGGGAGGAGTAGGATAACACTGGTAATGCACTTTAGGGGGCATCGTGTCACATTAACATTCCAGTAAGAGCTGTCTGATCGAATTACAGTCAGACCTGAAACTGCTGTTTCGAGTGTTTTGTTTTTTTCTGTAGGAAGACCCTGTGATGTGAAGGAGAAAAAGAAAAAGGAAGAGGGCGTGTGAGAACAAATCTAACAGCAATGCATTATTAAGCCAGTGAGGATCCAATAGGATAGACAGATGCTCTCCTGTCAGACAGACAGACAACAGGATCTCCGGTTCTTTCCTCAGATATTAATGGTACAGTTTCTGTGTTTTACCCTGTGCCTGTCTGTTTTCATCAGACACGGCCACACTGAAGCTAATTAAAATTGCGTTCTAACACAGTTGGGCCGAGATCTTAAACAATGCTCCTGGAGCATGCAAAATTAAAACAAAGTCTCCTTTTTTTACTTTTACTAAAAGGGATTTCATTCTTAACAGTGTTAGAAGTATAGCTTTATGAATGAGAAGGTCGAGGGCTGAAATTTGTTAATCATACTTGCCCTGTCTTTTTGTTTAACACCACGTTTGTTGAAATTAGAGGTTTTAAGATGAATATTTTCCACCTGTGTACCATATTAGTATCAGGCACTTTTCATTTAGTGGCATTGTAAGGCTAATATTTTTATTTATTACTTAATCACCATTAATTGAATGAATACAGTGATTACATTTTTTGTAACTGTCATTGTTAGCAGCTTTTAGCCTGTGGTTGACTGAATTTTTCTGTTGTACATCATTTTCTTATTGTTTGAGAAATCTGAATTTTAAAAAAAATTGCCCATTTAGCTCAGTTAACTATCTGTTTCAAGTACAGCTCTAGGTCACAGTCCATGACAAACCAGACAGCTTTGAAAAATGTCAAGGTACACTTGTATTCATATGTGCCCAAAATAGCTTCGATGCCATCTGATGTGCCATCAGATTTCTTTGAATTGTACTCGGAGACCAAGGCATTCCTACAACCTGTTTGTGGTTTGTAGTGGTGTACACTTTGCCTCCCACAAATGGCCTTGCTGCCTGCTGGTTCCAATCCAGTGCTCTTTTGATGTAAATTTCACTCGGAAGGAATGTTTTTGTTTTCAAGTGCCTCTTTAGCTTTCTTAGACCCTGTTAGCATTGGTCAACCTTTCCCAACAGCTTTTTTTTTTTGGTGATGGTTTTCTGTGCTGGTGATTTGTTATATTTACCTCTACAGAAGATAGGCAATAGATCCAGGCTGATGGGTGGTTTCCAAGATGCATTGAATGTTTCTTCTTCACTAACCTTTTTTTTCACCATATGTTTATACACCAGTCTGCATTTTATCTTTAGTCATTATTAATCTCTGGCTCTCCTCCACAGCATGTCTTTGTCCTGTCTTCCTCCCCTCACTCCCACTTGGTCACGGTAGAAGGCCGCCTCTCCCTCAGTGTGTTTCTGCTGAGAGGTTTCTTCCTGTTAAAAGGGTGTTTTTCCTTCCCACTGTTGCCAAGCGCTTGCTCACATGGGGTCATGTGATTGCTGCAGTTTTCTCTGTATTATTGTAGGTTCTTTACTTTACAATATAAAGCACCTTGAGGCAAGTGTTGTTGTAATTAGACGCTATATAAATAACACTGAACTGAATTGAATTGAAAGATAAGTATTGCCATCAGTATTCATACAGATTCCTACCAGAAAAAGAAACTGTAGTTTAAAGAGCAATTAATAGCCATAACTATAATCTTGAAAAGCTCTTTGAAACAAAGTAACTGAGTTACGAAACTGTTTCATACCTATAAAGTGTGTGGATTAATAAGGCAATTGTTTCTTTACAGCAGTTTTAATGTATACAGTGTTGACATAGAGTAGTGTGCAAAAGTCTACAGCAATATTTTGAAAGATGTGCATAAATATATGGAAATACATTATATATGGCAAAACTAGATTTTGCATAATTCTAATAAGCTTGAAAGTCATTATTTGGTATGACCACATTTATTCTTCAACACAGCTGAACTCTCTCAGGCAAGCTTTCTTGTCATTCCTTTAAGTAGTCTTTAAGAATAGTTTTCCAGGCTTCTTAAAGGCATTTAAGAAAGCCTCTTCTTTGGTTTTTGGATGCCTTTTGTTCTGTTTTCTGTAAAGAAGATCCAACACTGCTTCAGCCTTAGCCCGTTGTGTTTTCTTATCCAGCACTGACAGTGCATTTGTTGGCTAAGAATCATTGTTGTGGTAAGAAATGAACCCAGTGCCAAGATCCCTAAAATACCACTAGCTGAAATGCAACCCTAGACCATGAGCACAAACCATGACCTGTGTTTTACAGATGGCTGTTGACCCTCACTATCATCACCTCTCTCCTGACCTCCTTTGTCAGTGATTTTAACCAAAATTTTGAGACCTTGATACATCACTTCCTAGGTTCATGTTAGATTATAGATTATCAATCCAGTACTTATGTATTTTGACATAGCATACCAACCTTTTCTTCCTGTTTTCCTTCCTTAAGAATGGTTTCTTGACTGCTGCTTGAGTTTTAAATACTGTTAAATTCAGTTGTTTTCCACCTTTCCTTCTGTACTTCCTTCATGGAAAGGATTAAATACCCATAATTTACCATAATTTCTATGAAATGCTGAAATCTCGTTGGTTCAAAGAGTTGCTGTGTTCAGGAGATGTTTTCAAAGGAACTTGAGCTTGTTTTGGACAAAGTGACAGAACTAGTGACAAGACTTTTTTTTGACATGTACTCAGTATAATCAGAAATTATTTTCCAAAGCTACATATGAAAGCATTTCAGCACAGAGGTCACATCTCATGTCATCCTGCTTGTAAATGGCTCATGTTCCATATTATACTAGAAAGAAAATGGAAGGCATTGTGAATGACAAAACAGAATTAGCTTGGGGTCAACCAAAGTAATGGAGTCAGTTTAGGGGGTTAATACATAATTCATGTGACTTCTTCACTCATCCTGACCTTTTTTGGGCAGCAACTCTTCCTGCTGAGGATTGTTACCATGGCGCTGGTTGCCCGAGGATGTGGAAGTTGTCAACAAAGAGGCTTTTTGTCACTTGTGTTTTTTTCTGAAGGATAGAAAATGTAATTGTTTGACAAAAATTGCTTAACTTTACTCCTCCCTGAATGACTGGTGACAGCAACCTTTTGCTATGTAAGCACACATACAGAGTTTAACAAATTTAATAGACCACCACCTAGTCCAATATTTATGCCACAGCTGATGTAAATTAACATTATTGGAAATTGAAAAAATATTTTATGTTTCTGTTTTCCATCTTGCATCTGGATCTCTTCTAAAAAAAAAAAAATGTCAGGCATATCGTTTCTTGGCTTTGTAAGTGATGGAGGAGCTGCTGTGATTGGCCAGTAGAGAGGAGCTGCTGCAGTTGTGGGTGAAAAGATAAAAAGATATTTTCACAATAACTCGCAAATTCCGAAAGTCTGCTGTTGATCTCAGGAAGTGGGACAATATGTCTGCTGTGTGACATATGACATAAGAAAAGGGAGATGACACACTGAAGGAAAGCAGAAAAAAGTCCCTTATCAACGCTGACCATTTTCTTAGGAATCTACAGAGTGTAATATTAATACTTTGTTTAAACAGTATTATTTAAACAGACATTGTTTCATGTTTCATATCAAATGTAAAAAAAAGTTTAAGTCCCACAAAAAAAGGGTACAACTGATCAGATAGCACTAAGTTGATGGGGGGTTTAATTCTGTCATGTTAACGACTTGAATCTGTTTTTCAACAGATTTGACAATGGCCCACTTATCACCTCTCCCACCCCCCAGGTTCCATCAACCCCCCTCCAGTTGCTGCTCCAAACCCCCCAGGGTTGACAATGCCATTGTCACCTGAGCTCTCCTCTCACCACAACCTTGCTTCACCCCTATCCACACATCTACCCACAACAGAACCAGCCCAACCCCCCACTCCAGCCCAGCCTCACACCTACTTCACAGCTGATCAGGTGAGAAGTCAGCTCAAGAGGACGAAGGCAAGGAAGGCAGCAGGTCCGGATGGAATCTGCTCCAGACTGCTTAGGAACTGTGCAGACCAGCTCTGTCAGGGGGCCCTGTACATCTTCAAACTGAGCCTGAGCCCGGAGAGGGTTCCTGAACTGTGGAAGACTTTCTGTGTGGTTCTGGTGCCAAAAATCGCACACCCCAAGGAGCCCAACCACTTCAGGCCTGTGGCCTTGACTTCTCATTTGATGAAGACCATGGAAAGGCTCATCCTGCACCACCTTCGGCCACTGGTGGGTTCAGTGATGGATCCCCTGCAGTTCGCCTACCGTTCTAGAATTGGGGTGGATGACGCTGTCATCTACCTGTTACACCAATCCCTCTCTCACCTAGAGCAGGCGGGGAGCACTGTGAGGATCATGTTTTTTGACTTCCCCAGTGCTTTCAACACCACTACTGAGAGGGAAGCTGGAGGTAAACAGCTGACTGCATGGACCATCGACTACCTTACCAACAGACCACAGTATGTGAGGCTCCATGACTGTGTGTCCGAGGTGGTAATCTGTAGCACGGGGGCACCACAGGGCACGGTTCTCTCACCTTTCCTGTTCAGCCTTTACACTTCAGACTTCTGTTATAATTCGGACGATTGCCATCTACAGAAGTTCTCAGATGATACAGCCATCATTGGATGCGTATCAGACTGGAATGATCAGGAATACAGGGGAGTCATCAGTGACTTTGTTGGCTGGTGTGAGACCAACGAACTCCAAATCAACGCCGGCAAGACAAAGGAGATGATCATAGACTTCAGGAGGAAGTCACCCCCTACAACACCGGTGAGCATCCAAGGGAAAGACATTGAGATAGTGGACTCTTATAAGTACCTGGGTGTTCACCTCAACAATAAACTGGACTGGACTACAAATACAGACATCCTGTATAAGAAGGGCCAGAGTCAAATCTACCTGCTCAGGAGACTGAGGTCCTTCGGAGTCTGCAGGACTCTATTAAGGACATTCTATGACACTGTGGTAGCATCTGCCCTTTTCTATGCAGTGGCCTGCTGGGGGAGTGGATGCACGGACAGGGACAGGAGCAGGATTGACAAACTGGTGCAGAGGTCTAGCTCCATGCTGGGATGTCCTCTGGAGTCTGTGGAGGTGGTTGACGAGAGGAGGATGTTGGTAAAGCTGACATCCATCATGAACAACCCACATCACCCACTGCATGAGTATGTGAGTGTGCTGAGCAGCTCCTTTAGTCAGAGACTGAAACACCCTCGCTGCAGGAAGGAGTGCTTTCGCAGATCATTCATCCCAACAGCAGTTAGACTCTAACTCCTCAATCACGATGTCATGACTCACTGGACACTGTGAACATCCATGTTCACCACTTCATGCATAATGGACCTTCTATGTATATGGACATGTGCAGGTATAAATATATGTATGTATATGTATACATATGTATATTTAGTGTGTACGTGTCTATACATAGGAATAGTAGTGGTACAATAGTTATGTTAAGCTATATAGTTTGTCTTGCATATTTCCACAACCATATCCATAATCACAGCTTAGCTTAGCTTAGCTTAGCTTAGCTTTAAACCTTTTAGTTTGTTTTTGACAACAAGTGTCTGAAGTGGAAAGCGTGGGACTGGAAATACTGAGAATAATAATTGAACTAACCCTAACATAATATAATATTCAAACGTTAATCTAACACACTAACACGGTGCCATTAATAGCTGCAATTTGACAAACATAAGCAATTGCACCAATCAAGGAAGTTTTAAAAAAAAAAGTCTGTGTGTGTGCACTGCTGAGAAACTACAGGGAGCAATGTTTTCATTATGTAATGATCTCTGTTTAAAACCCCAAAACACTGTAAAAAAAAAAGAAAAAAGAGCAAGACTTATCCTTGTATGCATCTTGCGTCGGGATTCTCCTCCCCACTCCCTCTGGCTCTCCATTAACTTCACTTCAGCTCTATGTAATCAAAATATCAGTATTATTGCAGAACACAAATATGCAGGGCTTGACTGCAAACACTCAGAACGAGGACTGAGTAAAGAACAATAGGACAGAGTCCTATTGTTGTGAAATTGGCACTGTGTTCACAGCTTTGAGACATCCAGCCAGTTGTGCACTCCTTCTGATAACATCTCCCCTGCTCAGTCCAAATAAATAAAGACTCCTAGCGACAACTATAACACACACATTGGGTTCAAAAAAATACTTTTCTTTGTTGATTTTAGTGCTATTTACTGTAAGTTGCTTGCTGCAACCCTTAGTAACTGGTATTTGTGTGATTGCATCCTGACCTGGAGAGTTAAAAGATATATCAGATGAGTTGACTATCTGCATAGACAGTCTCTGACATATGTCCAGGTATTTCTGTAGTTAAAAGACGTGCAAAATTTGTGACACCAGAATCAGACAGGCTTTCATTTTGGCTGATATTCATTATCGCCCAGTAGTATGTTCAAGCTGTGCAATGAATCAGATTAAAAAACTGCAAATGGTACAAAATAAAACGCCATGTATTGTCCTTTGTTATGGGCATACAAAAAAAACTGTAATGATGCCTAAACGTCTTGGCTGGTTAACTGGTTAATTAGTTTACTCTTGTATTTATGAAAAATATTATTGCTTTAATACCCAATTATTTTGTACAGAAATGCACATTATAGCATAGAGGGATGTGATTATTCTAGCCCCAAACTAATAACCCAGGAAACCCCAAAAACTTTATTTTTGTTTAAGAAAAGGAAACATAGTTTTTCAAATGGTATCTATTTGCTATGACTTTTTTAACTGCAGGTAGAAATTATTAACATGAATTGCTATCACAATAAATGTATAATTGTCACAATGCTCACCCTGATACAGGGAATAATGTGTTGTAAGGAGCTGTTTTGTTTGTTTTACATAGGTTTTTGGTATGGTGTTGTATGCCTATGTGTAGCTTGTTGTAGTTTCTTTTTTGGTGATGTGCATTGTTACAGTTAATGGGGATCAATGGCCCCTTCAATTAAAAAACTCTTTACATATAGATTGAGGTGTACTGCCCCCTGTTGGCTTAAACTAAATATACAAGTAAAAAAATCTAAAACTTTTTCATTTTTTATAGAATGGAAGTGTAGGAAGAGTGAGGAAGGACAAACAAATCCTCTTTGTTGCTGTGTATGTTTTGAATTAGTTTGAGGTTTTCGCTTTCTTTTTTAAAACAGTCTTTTGTATAGACATTGACGTTACTGTTTTTCTCTGATGTTTGCATATTAGTGGCTAGTGTTCGTCTATGGTATGTCTCCACTGTTGCTTAAAAAGAGAAGGTAAACTGCACACTTAGAAATTTTTATTGTCTTACGATTCACATAAAATGGCGTTAACTTCATGGCCTTCCTGTATGTTGCCTTCCTGTCATCTTGAACTCATCAATCCATGCTTCTCTGAATTAAGCAAGGCATTTTCTCCCAGACAACTCAGATCAGCAGTTTCTGAAATACTCAGACTGGCCTGTCTGGCACCATCACATTCAGAGTCACTTAAATCACCCCTCTTCTCTATTCTGCTTCTCAGTTCACACTGAGCATTGAGTGCCTAAATGCACTGAGTGGCTCCCACGTGGTTGGCTGAGTTAGATATTTACATTAATGAGCAGGTGAAAAGGTGTACCTAATGAAATGGCCAGTGTTTATATGCTATTCCTGCTTTGAGTAAAAATGTATGCTGGGAAATCAGAATCAGAAATACTTTATTAATGCCTATTGTCGTGCAGACATCCGGGGCTCTAGGAAACTTGTTAGAGTAGAAAAGCACTATATAGGAACCAGTCCAAAGTGCTCTATACAACATTAATACATTCTCACCGATTCATACAAGCATTCATAGGAGAATCAAACATTCACACACATTCCATCAGAGAGCAACTTGGGGTTAGTATCTTTCCCAGGGATATTTGGCATGTGTACTGTAACAGCCAGGGATCGAACCACCAACCGCCCGAGTAGTAGATGATCCGCTCTACCTCCTAAGCTTGACCCAGGTCGATTAATTAGTAAGATACAACATATAATTAATGTGTAAAAACCATGGCAGATAGTTGATATGAAAGTTAAAGCACTAATTTACAGTTAAAGTGCAACTATGTTATGTAGAGTGAATGCAGTATTTTCTCCACACGAATATCGCATTAAGAACACCCCGCTGTCACTGATTCAAAAGCAAAACAAACAAAACTGGCAGCTTAAGCTGTCTCCTGTGTATCTCACCTAAATTTGAAATGAAACATAAAAGCTGTTGCATATTGAAGACATTTTTTTTGAGACACCCGCAGCATTTTCAGAAGATTTTAATATTGCAATTTGCATTTCAAAGACACTGAGAGTCAAAAAAGGGATAGGCCACCCACAGAGATAGCAAAGGCAGAGCTGTAGGTTAAACAGACTCTCCTCGAGTTTCTCAAAAGGGGTGCACGGACAGAAAAGGAGCCATGGGAAAAATAGACTCGGGTTGTTTCTTGTGCTTAACCTCACATCTCCCACAGACATATACATTTAGCACATGGAAATATGACCAATCACTTGACAGGTTCTTGCTGCTCAGCGAATTTCACAATGTTAGCACTTTGTCATGTCAGCCTATATTTACATACAGCATCAACAAAATTGCTTAATGGAGTACCAGATGGATTTACCTCAGAAAAATGCACAGAAAAGCTCAAACATTCAGATACTTTCAAAAGACTCAAACTCCACTGGACAGTTTTTATTTAAAACATTCTGCTTCCTCATTTTTACCACTGTGCCAAAACAAACCAATGGAATCTAAAAGATGTCAAAGAAGTAGACGTAGATATAATGGGCTGTTTTTGTTTCTCTGGCATTAGACAGGCACTGAAGCACCACATTAGTATATTGTGGTTTTTGCCATTACAGGACTCAGGATTAATGATGAACTTCTATTACTTCCCTGTATGGTGACTGTGCATCGTAAAATTATACTGCAGTTACTACATTTGAAGACCACACTTCATGTCTTTAAAAAGTACATATGGCACTAATTTGTGTAAAACTCTAGTCTAAAATACAAATAAAGCAGTAAACATGCTCTTCGGTATTACAGGTTCTTGGTAAAAGGCTTAGTTGTGTGCTTGTTAATGTGCAGCCACTTTAGCAAAATGCTTTTTGCTGTCTACAGACAAAAGGCAGACTCTAGTTATGTTACATCCATGTTCACTGCAGTTACACGACCTTTTGAGGTACAAAACGTTAAAGTTTAAGAATCTTTTGCGATTCTGCTACGTCTGTTGAACTTCTGCCTCAGTCCATATTTTAAAAAAACAAACTAAAACCGATGTGTCGTCACCTCAGCCTTTGGTGCATAACTTTATGCCCTCTGCATTATGGTTGATGTGATTCATTCATTCATTTTCAGACACAGTTTCCATTGGAAAAAGCATCACAATCGTGATGGCCATGTAGCTCGAGGAGAATGAAAAACAGTTTCAGTATCACCTCTAATCTCAGAAGTCATCAAAATGAAAGAATGTATGTGTACAATTAACTACAACATAAAACAAATATTAACATTCCTGCCATCTTCTCCAAATAAAAGAAAGGAATGTCATTGTCAATACATAAATACATTTACAATAACTACAACTTTTAAAAATATTATGTGGTCAATCCAAAATAACACAAACATTTAAAGTACAATATTATACAACAAAACTAAAATCGGACTCTGAAACAACACTTCATGACGAAGAAATGATCATACATGTTGTGAAATATACATTATTAATCTAGCTTTTTCATTTACAATTCTCATCGACTGACATACCATATATTACAGCGAGAAAGGAGCTGGAGTTAATGGTAGGACAAGTGCATAGCAAAATAGAAGATTATTTTAACCAAGTTAAAGAAAAGCATAAAACTGACAAACTGGCTTTAGAAAACAACATTTAAAAACCATGTTTAAGGCAAATCTCATCATTTAAAATTGGCATAGTCTGAGAAAATGTCAACAAAGTCTTGTACCACCCTGTAGCAGAAGTCATATTGTTCCTGTGGGACGGGAATAAAAACAAAAAGACAGATGGTTAAAGACGGACACATAATTGCCTACAAAATCAGCAAAATCAGACATTTTTCTGGTGCTTTTAAATATTTGGGACCCACTTACCACTGTTTGGACCATGTGAGGCCTCTGCATGCGTAAACTCTTCACAGTTTGAAACACGTCCAGCAGGCCTTCTGCCTTGACTCGCTCCAATATATTGCTCAGTGCAATGAACGTACCTGTTCGCCCTGCACCAGCACTGCAGGACACACAAAGCGCGAACAGTGTTTGCAATGCAAAAATATTTCTATATTTTATATTGTCAGATATAAAAGGAGACAACAAATGTGACAAGATAAGTGTATATAATATTTATATGAATATAGTTGTATGTGTTGTACCTGCAGTGTACAACAATGGGGTGGTTCCCAGACTGCTGCTGCTGTTTCTGCACTGCGGCGATAATGTCGATCATGCCTTTCCCCTCGGCCGGGATTCCGATCTCTGGCCAGCCGTGGAAGTGGAAGTGCCTGATCATCCTTGTCTGCTTCTCCTTTGAGAGGAAACCCACAGGCGGATGAGATATCATAATATCGTTCAAATATGATTTAGCACCATATGAAAGCGTAATGGCAAGTGTGACGTCAGTACAGGTTAAACGTGCAGCAGACGAGTGGTGGACATATGGGTGAGGCCCAGAGAGGCAGGAATGTACTACAAAGCCTCTGAGAGGTGATGCGGGTCGAATTAAATAAAATATATGAGATGGGAGGCTCCCGCTTGATAACCCTAAACGCTTCCTATCCTCATTTTTTCCCTCTGGCAGCCCGGAGAGCTCGATATACTCACTTAGAGATTTGTTGTTGTTGGACAATTGTGTTAGATCCTGTCTAGCTTTACAAAGATAAAAATACTTTTAACTTTCTAAAAAAAAAAAAAAATCCTGCTTTTAACTCATCTTTTAACTAACACTGTACTAAGCAACTAATCTGTCATTTCAACTTGTTGATATCTTTATACCATTTTCACTAATATCTGTAGTTTAAACGATTTGAAAATCATTGCAATACTGCAATTTAAAAAATATATAGTACACCCTTATTCAGTTGTAAGGTTTTATGTATCAGGACATAGGAAAAAAAACAAAACTTTCCCATAAGAGGTCTAAAAAATCAGGTAAATACAAGCATACATCACAAAACATCAGCAGGGATCTTAGGTAACTGCTCCTGGGAAGCACTATAAGTTCACTGACAAACACTAAACTGCAGTGAGAGAGATTGCTGCTATTATTGGTTTTAGCATTTAAAACACTTGATAAATGAAGCGAGACAATACATAGTTTGTCCACCAGAGGGTACACGCGTATTCTCTGTAATTCATGACTTGATGTGTTAATAAAACAGTATTATTTTTAAACTGCATCACTATATCGTCTTAGTAAGGACTAATGAATAAGGGATGTGAAACAAATCTGTTTCGCGTGTGTAAAAGGTAAAAAATTATCATCAGATATATTGACTTTCTTTAAAAAAAGGAAAATAAACAAAATCATCATCGTATCTATCAGTCGAACTTTAGATCAGAACATTCAACACAGCCACCAATCTTCCCACCAGTGGATCTCCCAGCAAATTCATAACATGAGGACATCTGCCCCAAAGCTAAAGCTGGAGCCACATTAGCTCATGCACAGCAATATTCTAACAGTGATTGGCTTAAAAATTCATACAGAAAGTGTAGGACTGATGACTAAGAATCATTCTGACTGTTGACTGAATCTGACTGACAGACTGTTTCTGCAGTTTGGCTTAGTTTTCTTTAAATGACGTGGTGTAAATGCATCACGTTGTAGTGTTCATCTGGGGTCCTATTTGCCTAATTTTAAGACGTGCTAATGGCCAGATGCTTTTAATTATTTATTTTTTTATGTTCTATCCTGATCGTGAAATTGCAGAATTGAAAGCGTGTACCTTCTTTTTCAAATAAGTGTATGCCTTTGTGCACATTTTACATTTTAGGGGGTAAATTTAGGAGGGAATGGGGTGGTTCTGTTTTTATTTGATACTTTGTTTAATTTGGCGAGAATTCAGAACTTGTAATGGAGTTATTTTATGTTGTGAAAATGGAAACAATCTCACTTGTTCAATTTTCATATTATAAAAAACAACTATTTTATATAAAGGAACTGCATGAAGGATCAATAAAAGCCTTTATAACACGATAACTGATAAAGACGCAGTGCAGGCATGTTACATTTGCCTGTATTGATAGGACAGGCTTAATTTGCTTACCGGAACAAAGGTGAGTACCAAGTCTCGTAGGCTAAAGGTTTCACACAGGGTGTCTCCCTTTAGCTCTACCGTGTAGTCTCCATAGGTGACTGAGTCCTCTGTCGGCCAGTATTGGCAACATTTGTCCTGCAAAACAGATGAAAGTGTGTTTACTCACAGCGATGAATAAAACAAACTGCAGTTTAACAAGTTAAATACTTCATAAATATGAACTTAAATAAATGTACAGTTTTGTGACAAAGGCAGGAAATCAGAACAGGGACGTTTTATGTTGTGTATTTGTTGTGTTTATTAAAGCCATCAATCATAGCTGGCTTGCAGCGATCAGTTACTGCAGCTTACCTGCTCCCTCTCCTGGAGCTCAGTGAGCATGACTATGGAGTGACATTTCCACTCCCACACCATTCTCCAAAAATCCTCCACTGTGTGCTGCAGAGGGCCCTGTGTGGCGATGTAGTAGTCCTTGTGTCTGTAGCCCTGAGTCACATCAAAATATAAAAGACTTTATCAGTATAATCTAAAGCTTCATCGGTACAATTATTTGTGTCAACACAAAAACCTTAAAACCTCAGAAAGAAGAAATTAGGAAATAAAATATGCTCACATCTATAAAAGAGGCATTGACATAATCTGTGTACTCTTGACCTCTTCTCATGGAAAGAATTACTCTGTTGAAGTCATCTGAAATGGAAACAGTACATCATAAACACGTAGATTAAAGCAGCTCGAAAACACGTTGAAATTAGGAGTATGGTATAGTAAGTACTGCAAGGGACAGGATTAGAAAAAACATTCTAGCTGCAGCTGCAGGCAACGTAATCTGCAGCTCGAAATTTGACATAAGTTGGTTATTTGTATGGATTTCATCTTACTTACAGGGAATAATTTGCAGAACTCTGTTCTTCTTCATGTTGGCTGGGAGGTTTCCTGTTCTCATGTTCTCTTTCATTATGCGCATGTTGGTCAGTTTCTAAACAGGGGTCAAGCAAGGAAAATCTAAATGTTACAACTTTGGCTTTTGAATCACAATAGGGGGAAAAAAGAAGCTACAATATTAATGATAAATCATAATGACTGTTTTGTAGCACAATTGAGTACTCGTAAAGCAATGGAGGAATGTATACAAGTCAGGTTTGACTTGTGCAGTGGTGTGCCGATTTCTTATTTTCGTTTATGTATTTTCAGATCTAACCAACTTTCATTTAGACAAAAATAACCAAAGGAAATAAAAAGGCAGTTTTCATGAATTCATTTATTAAGAGGAAACCAGCTATCTATGCGTACCCATCTTGT
Source organism: Oreochromis niloticus (assembly GCF_001858045.2). Lineage (NCBI taxonomy): Eukaryota > Metazoa > Chordata > Actinopteri > Cichliformes > Cichlidae > Oreochromis > Oreochromis niloticus. The sequence goes on from NC_031973.2 coordinate 10,930,646, forward strand.
CTAAACCTAATAACAGAGTTTTGACACCCTTGGCAAAAAAAACCTGCAGACAACCAGTTTTCTGCAGAGTTGTTCTTCTTTGCTGATTTTGAAGACGAGTGGTTTCAGATCATCAAAATTTGTTTGAGCTGTTTGATTTGAAACGTGACAAATATGCAAGAGAAAAAAATAGAAATGGGGAAGAAGGTAAGTAGCTTTTGACTGCACTATATGTTCTTTGAAGTGATATGACTGAAGGAGATTGAAAAATCTAGAGTTTTTTTGTTTTTTTTTATTAGTGTATATTTTTAGTGCCTGTGTGGGCAGGTTCCTATTTCCCAGAAATTTCACATGCTTCATAACATTTATTAAAAGTGTTTCAACCAACAAATGAAAACCTTAATAAGTTAAAATGACTAATAAAGAAACAACTGCACTTTCGTTAGGATATCTTTAGAGATTTCTAAGTGTAGTCTGTAATATTGTGTGAGAGTTTGTTAGATAAGAGCCTTTATGCGTCTAAATGTAAAAAGAGGTTCTACCTTAAACTCTTCCTCCAGGCCAATCCGATCACCATCATTAAAGGTGTTGTGTAGTTTCTGCAGATGACCTTCCAGAGATGAAACATCCAGTTCTGTGTCTCCATAGAGGTAGTATTCAAGCAAGGCCTGATAGACGAATGAGTACTGCATCTGGAGGGAAAATACACACAGATAAATAACACACACTATGCACGGGCATATTTTCAGATGATTTACTGTAAAGGATAATTCGCATGTCCCACACACATGCCAGGTGTTAGCATTACGTCATGTGGCTAACATAATCCCTCTCCAACTCACATCTGTCTGGATGAGTTGCGAGCGCTGCTCTCGTATCTTGGAGACAAACCCAAACACGTCGATTTTCTGCTCTGCATGCATCATTTCAATCATGGCATCTATTACAATGAAGGTTCCCGTCCTCCCAACACCAGCACTGGAGATGGAAAACAAATGACACACTGAGCTGAGTGAACCATAATCCTCAGCTGACACTAGCATGTTAACAGACATCAGGAGGGAACAAAGCAACATCTGTGCTTGTAAACACATGTATTGCTATAGTCACTCCAAATGTTTCCATCTTTAGCAGACAGATTGCTTGCCCACACATATACAAAGGGGATGTTTAAGCATAATACATTGATCTCCATAGAAACAAATTGGATAATTAAAACCATTAGGAGTAAACAGCAAAATACTGAACATTAGGCCACATTAGCTCTGCTCTTGCATACCTGCAGTGGACCACAATGGGCCCAGCGAAGTCGGGATTTACTGACTTGACCTTTTTGAGAAACTTGAGCATTCCAATTGGGGAGAAAGGAACTCCAAAGTCAGGCCAGCTGGTGAAATGGAGCTGGGTGACGAGGCGGGGAGTCTTAGCGGCATCACTGGCCTGCTAAATAGACACAAGAGGGGGGGAGGAAGCCATTATCTCTAGTTGGTTGAGCATTCTGTTGAAGATCATTATCAACCCTGTAAAGTCTTTCTACCAAACCACCCAGGGAAGCAAAAACAAACCCAATAATTGTTCCTCTAAGACAAATTTGGACCAAAGTGGTCCGACTGTTTGACTTGGATTCATATTTGAATGTAACATCTAGTATTTAGTAGAGCCCAAAATTATATGTAGGTAAATCCGCCCCTACTACTGGAAGGAATGGCTTAATAAGAGTAGAGTTTTGGGGGATTTATATATTATAATGGTGCACTGAAATCCTTTGAAGATATTGTGCAGCAGTCTGGAGTAATTTTAGTTTTTCATATAGTTGCAGCTTTATCATTTTCTGTTGGGGATCTTTGGATCTGTTACACTGACTCCAAAAGAAGTAGAATGTCTGGATAGAGTTCTACTAAGTTATGGGAAGCGTCATAAGGCTTCAGTGTATTACTGTGTTGTTTCAGCATATGGGTAACAGAACCATGTTACCCCTAAGAAGACTTGGGAAAACGGATGGGTGGTGATAAATACAACATAATGCTCTGATAATGGATGGATTCTGCTTTATTATGAGTGGTAAAACTTTGTTTAATTGTAGCCAAGTGTTATGTGTTATGCATTGAGTTTAAAGACTAGACAGGAAGCTGTTAAGAAATCGTGGTAACGCTAACCAGCGTCATGGTGGCAACTGATTTTATTCATAGTTCTGGATATATTTGCTAAAATTTTAAGCCAATTAAGACTAACTGGACTATCACAAAAAATTAACCACAATTTATAATTTATGCATACTATGCGCAATAATAACAGAGTCAATGGTCAAAACTTACATATTGCACACAGAACTTGCGTATGGTGTAATCCACCAGGACTGTGAAGTCATCGACCGCTACCCTCACATTTCCGTAAGTCCAACAACCCTGGTCTGGCCAGTACTGGTAACATTTGTCCTGCAGAGAGATCATATCCATTAATATTAGTATTCGCTTTTACCGATCTACATAGCAAAAATGATTCTCTGGCTTTTGCCATCTTAAATATAAAGCTGTGTCTTTGTAAGTGGTGCAGTGATGGAAATTAACACGATTAGCATGTTTTTGATGGCAGGAGAAAACCAAATCTCCCGGTTCGAACCCAGGACCCTCTTTCTATAACCACGGAGACGCTGTGCTGTAATGAATAAATGATCAAAGCAGCTGTCTGTGACACATCTAAAAGAGCTTCCTTTATTAAGACAAATGGGTAACTTGCATGCCTTCCGTCTGTAAGCAAGCAGTTTAGTATATGTGAGAGCTGAAACCACTCCATATCTATTTTTACTTGATTATGATACTACCTTGGAGGACTTTATCACATATTATATAACAGCTGATTTGAACACATTAACACCTTTTAATACTCCCCTGTTTTTATTGATCCTTTGTTAATAAAGTCGCCTTTGCTCACAGTAAAAACACTTTTAAGTACAGTGCTGTGAAAAAGTATTTACCTGCTTACTGATTTTAGTGTTTTGCATATTTGCCACACTTCAGATCAAACAAATCTTTAATGTTAGACAACAATAATCCAAGTAAATACAAAATGCAGTTGTTTAAATAATGATTAAATCCTCATTCCATTTATTAAGGGAAAAAAGCTATAAAAACCTACCTGACCACGTGTGAAAAAGTAATTGAATCAAAAAATACCTTAAATAGAACCTGTTTAATAAAATGTGGTACGCTGAAACCACCATGACAGCATCATGCTACGATCTAAAGAAACTCAAAGAACAAATACAAAATAAAGTCATTAGCATATATCAGTCTGGAAAAGGTTACAAAGCCATTTCTAAGGCTTTGTGACTTCAGTGAACCATTATTCACAAGTGGAGAAAACTTGTAACAGTCATTAACCTTCCCAGAAGTGGGTGGCCTACCAAAAGTACACATCGCAGACTCATCGAAGATGTCATAAAAAGATGCCGAGCAACATTTAAAGAACTGCAGGCCTCACTTGCTTCAGTTAAGGTCAGTGTTCAAGATGAAGGAAGATATAAGAAAGACACTATGCAGTGCAAACCTTTTGTAAAGTCTGTGTACAGTTACATATTATATAAAAACAACGCAGGATAGCTTTTTTCCCCGTTAATAAATTAAATCATTAATTCAAAACTACATTTTGTATTTAATCCGGTTATTTTTGTTTAATATGGAAATTTGTTTGATATGAAACATGTAAGTGCAACAATAAGAAAGTAAATAAGAAATCAGGAACAGGGAAAATACTTTTTCCCTTAACTTGTAGCAGAGAAACAGGCGTCAGACAAGATAACATCATCTGACACCACCTTTGACCATAACCAATGAAATCTATATTTAAATGTGCTTCAGGGAAACTTTACTTTTCACTTCCCTTGTCCAAAATGCAGTTAGAGACGCGAGTTGGTGGGAGAAGCAAACACTGTAGTCATAGCTGTAGAGACCACATGACGACTGAAGCACTGGTTGTTATGAACAACGTTTAAAATCACTTACTTCTTTTCTTTCTTTCAGATTTGTCAACATAACAATGGTTGATACTTTCTGCTCCCAAATCATCCGCCAGAAATCTGCTACAGTGTCTTCTTTTGGACCTAACAGATCCCCCCCCCCAAGAAAAAAATAAATTAAACCACAATTTAAAACTAGATATATAGAGAGATAATTATGTCATGTTTCTAAATGCCCTAAAGCTTACCTTGTGCGCCTATGAATTTGTTCTTTTCCGTGTAACCCTATTTTTTTAAAAAATAAAAAAAAAGGGTTAATAATCTTCACTGTTTTTCACCTGAATTTAAAGAATGGTAGAGATCAGACAAGTATTTAAATGCTCAAGAGTTCAAGCTCAAATTCACTATTTTGGCACAAAAAGGACTCACATCAATGTAAGAGGCATTCACATAGTCTGAACAGGGATTTCCCTCCAGCTCTGTTAACACCACTCTAGAATGATCATCTGCAATGAAAAATACCACAAATTTAGCAAAAATGTAACTTTTAAATCAGTTTACAATGTGCATCATTACTACATTATTAAAAATGATACTTTAAAAAATATATATATATTTTGAGAAATATACTTTTGCTTTCTTGGAGATGGCTGGATGAGAAGATTAAAGCATGTCTGTGCAGTCTAAAGCCACAATCAGCAGACTGTCTGACTAACTTGGCCTTAAGCCTTTAAACAAACAGTAACTTGCTGAAGGCTCTTCTGGTTTACTGTCATTTGTTTACACTATTTGTATATATTTACAGCAGACCCTTATTCCCTTAAACCTGGAGAAAGCTGAAAATACTGCACTCAGTGTATGTTCAAGTAATTCCCAATGTCATCGTTTTGGTATTTGGTCTCTTTTTAAGAAGGCCTGAAACAGTTTTCTCTCAGTGGAGTCTGTCTAAGTACAATGACCTGAGTGTTTTTGATGGAATTGGATGTTTTGGCTCTGCAGAGACAACGCAGCTGCTCGTTGATAGCGCAGAGACGTACTGTGATTGCTGATCTGGAGAGCTAACACAGCAAGGACTATATGAAACACTATGACATAAGAACCGAAGAAAGTAACCACCTTTGTTGTTACATGTCTGTTTACCACTTCCCCTTGAAATTAAGTAATTATTTAACCTGGTCTCATTATAAATTCTATAAAATCTGTATTTCACAAATCTGGCTTCAAACAATCACTAATCTGTCATTAACGTGGTCATAGCTCTGTGTCAGCACAGCAGCCCCTCCAACCTGATGTTCAAACTTTCAGCTTGCAAGGTGCAGCCAATCATAATACAGCTGGCGTAAAGCCTGAGTGGGGGTGGGGGGTGGAGCTACACCAAGGCCAAGCATAAGATGAGGATTATTCTGAAGAGTCCAAAAATAGAAATATGGCTCTGTAAAAGTATAGGAAGTATATATTTCAAGTCTTTGTGATAGGGTGACTAGAAGGTTTGTATTAAAATAAATGGTAGCTCTTGCCTAGAAAGCAAATGAACATGTTTCCATGGAATTCAAACCATTTATTTAAGGTGAAGAACAGTTTAAAAAAACCCTAAACCGTGATGCATTGTGAAAAGCAGCAGAAGGAAAAATGAACAGTGATGAAACTACTTCATTGCAAATGCGCACACAAACTCTTCAGAAGAATCTACTGTTGCAAGGGAAACAAGAGTATTTGAGGCATGTGACACATGGGACAGGAAGCTGTGAGCTTGTAGGTGTGACTCAGAAAACTGAACAGAAAGTATACTCACAGGGAAGGATGTTGGGGTATCTGTTCTTCTCCTTATTTTCTTCCTTGTTTGCCTCTTCATATGTCCCTTGGGGATTACCCCCTGGCAAGGACTGCAAAATAAAATGATGGTTTTGAATATACGCGCACATAATGAAAAATGATTCGTCAGCAGCTCGCGGCCAGTGCATTGTGTTCTGCTCTATGCAAGGCTTTGTTCAGTCTCAGTGTAGGCACTTCCTCTGCTGCCTACCATAAACAGTTCTCCATTAAAAGCTGAGAACTTCAGCTTCCTCTGTCTGTACTGATAAACCGTCTAAATGAAATCGTACTTCAACGTGTTAACATAAAGCATGAATCATACTCTTTATTTTGACGCAGATCCTAAATCATAGACACAAATAGACGTAGGGGTATTTTTCCATCTGTGTGGGTGTATGTATCAGACCAGTATCAGATCAGTTATGTGTCATGGGAGGTGCGACAAATAAAGCTCCCGTAGTTTTCCCTGAACAAAAATACACATGTAAGTCGTGGTTTTGAACTCTTGCTCATGTATGAACATGGAGAACATTACAGTTATGGGAAAACCCTTTCAGTCCAGTTTTGGATAGTTTGTGATAGTTTTGTTGCCACAACACAGATATGACAAAGTTTGACCATTTTAAACCTTCGCACAGAGTAACAGTGTGCGAAGATTTAAAATGTAAGTAACTAAATTTCACTGGTAAATCATGCATAGAATTAGAGGTGGGTAGGCACTTGCAGTGTGTTTAAAAAAGCAAAAAAGTGAACCAATATTTAAATCCGACAAATGCACATGAATGCACCATAATGGCCCTGCCTCATCACATGCCTGATGTAAGCATTACTCTGATTGTTTAAACCACACAAAACTGCTTTGTGACTACCGCTAACTACCGCTAATCTAACTTCGAAGAAAAAAAAAATAGAAGTGAGGCGGCTTACATTGTACTCCTCCCTGAACAGCTTGCCATCATCAGCTGAGCGGAGCCTGTATTCCTCCTCTAGGTGGTCAACTGGGATGGGCAAGTATGTCTTGGAGGCAGAAGAGGATCTGGGCAGAAGAACCACCGTCTGTTGCTCTGTGGGGAGAAGAGACAGCGGGTTTATCACCCAACCTAAGCTGATTTCTTTGTTTTAATATTTTGCAGCTAAATTATTTGTTGTGTTCAAATGAAATTTACATTAGCATCATTCAGCTTAGTATTTAAAAGTTGTCCACTATTAATAAATCAAATCGGTGTCACTGTGATATTTAGCTATGTTAAATGAGTAGTTGAACGTAATTCAATGCAAAACATTTGATTTGGTTTATTTAGAAAAGTGGTTCCCAACCTTTTTGTCATGTGGCAAGGGAATTGTATCTCAATTAGTGATTTCACTTTAGGGGGTTACTTTGCACATCCTATATAATATTATGCAATATACTAGTTTCATATTTTTTTTTCCACAGTTCACCTTATAATTACCACTCTAATTTTATCAGTTACTTTTGGCTATTAAATCATTGGTTTAACTAATAGCTAATATTTTATTTTATCAGATCTCAGTGGTTAACTATTTTGACTGTCTATTAGCTACTTTTAGACAAGTGCTTTAGCTATTTAAAGTGATTATCTGCTAGTGTTACTTTCATAATTTCAATGGTATACCAGCTCCGTTTAGCTGACGTCTTGAATGTCTATCTATTAGCTGCCTTTAGCTAACTATTTCCACTGCTTAATCATTAGCCATGCATTTCAGCTACTCGCTAATGTTATTTTCAGCTGTAATTTCAACAATTTGTCTACTTCTTTGTGGTATTATGACCATTTATCCCCTCCTTTTAGCTGTTTAGACTATTCTAGCCTAATAAATAGCATCACATATTCTGAAGACTGTCTGACGCTATTTAGTAAAAGACTAGACTAGTTCAGTCTACAATAGCACACCTTGGAACTGAAGCATATCTGGTTGGGAATCACTGAATCAGTTTACTGAACTGCTTTACAATGAATCAAAACACAAAATCATGACCAAACTGCTTTTCACCCATATGTGATGCTGGTGCGTGTTTGCTAATGCCTCAAAAAAGGAAAAAGAGTGCAAGTAATGGATGTTCACCACACATCAGACATTAAAACCCCAAAACCCCAAAAGGAACCCCAGGGAGAAACCATTTACACCATCAAACAGGTTTGCCAGCGCACTGGCAAGGCATTCTGTTAGCGTCACAATTTGCAAAATATAGACTGGAAAAGTACTGAGAGAGGGTTAGTAAAAGGTTCCTGATACTGCCACCCTGTATACTTGACCTGGTGGTATAACGGTGTATAACGACTCAGTACTGTATCCAAGCTCTAAAACACAACACACACATCACATCACTTGTAACACAGACATGTACAGAGGACAACACAGCACTGTGATCAAGCATTGCATTTCATTCATTGTGATAATGTAATCCTCATAAATGTACTGTGTACAAATAAAAAAACTTGTATGTATATAGACTCAGAGGCCACTTTGTTAGGTACACCTGTTGAACTGCTTATTAACAAAAGTATCTAATCAGCCAATCCCATGGCAATCAGACAATTCAGAAATAGCATCAGAAAGGTGATTTCTGAGATTTTGAACGTGTCATGGATACTAGTGCCAGATGGGCTGGTCTTTTCCCTCACAACCATCTCTAGGGTTTACAGATAATGGTCCAAAATAAGAGAAATTATCCATTGAGCAGCAGTTCTCTGGAGTAAAATGTCTCATTAATTCAAGAGGTCAGTGGAGAATGGCTTGACTATTTCAAGCTGATAGAAAGGCAACAGTAACTCAACCACTTGTTACAACCAAAGTACACAGAAGATCACGTCTGAACGTACAAAATGTCGAACCTTGAAGCAGCTGGACTACAGCAGCAAAAGATCATATACAGTGTCACTCCTGCCAGCTAAGAACAGGAAACTGTTTCTACAATTCACACAGTCTTACCAAATTTGGACAATGGATGATGATGAGTCTGGACTTGGATGGTAGGGTCAGGATGGCATAAACAACATGAACAACAAACACAAACAACAAGCATGGATCCATACTGCCTTATATCAACAATTCAGGTTGGTAAAGGTGTGCGGGATATTTTCTTGGTGCAGTTTGGGCTCCTTGGTACCAATTACCACTGTTTAAAAGCCACAGTCTGCCTGAGTATTATTGCTGACCATGTTTATGCCTTTATGACCACACTGTACCCATCTTTCAATGGCTGCTTCCAGTAGGATAACATGCAATGTCACAAAGCCCAAATCATCTATAACTAGTTTCTTGAACATAACAATGAGTTCCCGGTACTTAAATGGCCTCTACAATCACCTGATCCAAATTCTGTAGAGAACCTTTGGCATGTAAGAAACAGGAGATTCACATCAGCCAAAAAGTCAACAACAACTGTATGATGCTATCAGTATGGACCAAAATCAAATGCTTCCGGCACCTTGCTGAATCTATTCAATGAAGAATTAAAGCATTCTAAAAGCAAAAGGAAGTCCGACCAAAGACTAGCAAAGTATACCTAATAAAGTGACCAGTGAGTGTATAATGAATGTAGACAATAATAAGCGATAAAATTTTTTAAAAAGCGATACAGTGTATATTTTATATTTTCATTATACAGACATATTACTTTAATTAATCAATCTTTCAAATCGTGTAGAATTTAGAATTAAAAAGCAATTAAGTACTGCACTTCCCCATCGAGTCAAAGTTTCAGTTTCATATAAAATTCTTTTGTAATATGACGCCGTTTCATGTTTAAAATTACTGTGATCGGCAGCAAGATGTCAACAAGATGTAACAACAAATGTTGGGTGTGCTGTGTATTTTGTTTCCCCTTAGCTCAGTGATATACTATTTCTCATTTGGATAAATACAACCGGCTCTCTACATTCCTCTGTAACGTTAGACAAAAATATACTTCCAAAAGAAGATTGAAACATGTTCAGCGAGTTTCCTGTAAGAGCCGATAGCTCCTGTCATGTGGTACTTTACATGAAGCTATTATGATGCAGCTACAAGTTGTTAAAAACTGCTCAGAGAGAAGAACTACCCTTTGTGCCAATAATGTTACAAACTATTCTTACATACACTGTCAAAAAGCTATACAAAGCGGTAAAGATAATAGAGCGCTTTGTTTTTCACATCAACCACAGGAAGTTTAAAACAACCACAAGGCAATGGTGGGACAACCTGCATATACAGTTACAAATATAAAACCTCTTTGCAGCTCCCTATCGATGCATATCTTAAAGTGAAAAACAGGCTAGAGATTAAGTTTCTGTTTCTGTGCACCACGTTTTAACTCTACAACCTACAATGTGTCTCACAATGTTACCTTGTTCCTCCAGGATGCCATTTGGTATCTTCTTGTCAACTGTTGTGACTACAGCTTTCCTCTGGTTTTTTAACCTGCAAGGAACAAAACACAGACGTTACCGCGATGTAAAACACAAGAAAAGATGATGACATGGTAAAATCATCTACACTGTTTTCGTTTAACCAAAGTTCTTTATTGTAGTTAAATAATAACATCTGCCAAAAGATAACCTTGAAAAAAAGCTATCCAACCTACCATCTGAAGCTTGAGAAGCTATTTTTTCTCATTAGCTGATGTCAAGGAGAGACAGTGTTGTAGTCTGAATGCGGTACAGAATTTGTTATTCACTCTGTTAAGTTGCCTACTTCTACTGTCACAGTCTTTTCTGTTCGAAGCATGAGAGGGAGGCAGCCTACAGCACTTCCTGACGGGGCTCCGCCTCAATGACTAAAGGAGGAAGTGTTTGTCACCAGAGCTCTGCCCCTGAGCCTGGCTAAAAGCCAGTGAGTGAAGAGCAGGGAGAGGGATAAGGTGAAGTAACTGAATCCCAGCAGGGTGGGAGTTTTTACCTGAGGAAGTACCAGGCTAGCAGTGCGATGATGAGGACGAGCAGGGACACAACCAGCACAGTGGGGATGATGTATTGGGTACCTGTGTCTTCTGTTTAAAGGAGAAGGAAAGTCAGAGCCAGGGGTCAAGTAAAACCACCAACAAAGAAGCAGGAAGAGGGAGCAAGACTGATAATATATGTGCCTGTGTGCGCAAATGGTCTGCAGCATTCATGTGTGCATCACATGAACTCATCACATAAATACTTGATGAAGCAAAGCACCTCCAGTAAACTCTTGTGGCCACAGAGCTGATTTAATAACTGGCCTTATCTCTATAGACAAAATATTGCTAAGCATCAGCGTATTTCATCCTCCTGGAGTGTCGATCAGAAAACAACCGACTCTTAGAGTGGCGACTCAACCAAGAGTCACAGCCACACAGCCGACCATTATCTGTGTTTATAAAGATGTACAATAAGCCTTAAATTGCTGTCCAGGGTTACTGAAGTTCACTGTGATCTGGTAATAACAAGGCTGTGTAAGAAAAAAAAGGCTATTATCAAGCTGATGCCTGCACTGCAGAAGATGCATTATAATTATATCTTATGGAAAAGCAATGAGTGCATGTGTGGGGATGGGATTTGGTCGCTGTCACAGATTGTTGAGTGCTGTGCAGTCTCACACATTAAGGTGGAACTGACCTTGTTTGTGCTCTTACCTGGACTACTGGATGTTGTGGAACTGTTTGCTGTGGTTGTCATGACAAACAAAAGTAGAACCATTGTGACTGCAGAAAAACAAAATGAAGACGGATATTAAATTTAGTGCCAGACATGTCTGCAAACTCAAGATTCATGTGGATGTGGCAGTTGGATAATATCACTATTCAGAGGAAACAAAAGCCATTGGTTGATATGAGGCTCATTTCTTTATTCATGACCGTTGCTTTCAGGAATGTGCTCATCTGTGCAAAGTTCGCTGGGACACAATGGAACAACACACTCATATCCTGGTCATTCATTAGTGCTGTCATATAAACCCAAGCGTAATGCCAAACATGTCCACATGGTGGCACAATAGACCATTTTTTGTTGTTGTTCTTTGTGGGGTTTTTTTTTTTTTTTTTTTTAAATCTGGTAAAAATAACATATTTCCTTAATGAATCCAGAGATAAAGCATCTAAAGGTAATACACAGGCCAAGGAAAAACACATCCTTTAAAGCTTTCATTATAATTAATTTCATATGAAAGGGGTTTCACATGATGGTTAAGGTTATGGCAGCACAATTATTACAACCATTTCGACTCATCAATGTATTTTCAGATTAGGAAAGAAGTTAGTAATCTTAACAACTGTTCCTTTGGCAGTTTCCAATGCAATTCAATTCCAGGATATACCAAGAATAGGGCTTTAAAGTTAAAGAAACCTCCCACAGTCACACCCCATGCGTGCCAGCAAAAGCACTAGATGTCATATGACGTTGAGCTATAAATGAATGTCCTATCCAAGTTGAGAGTACGATCACGAGGCATAAAATCAAGCAGCGCACACCACGAGTTTCACGCAAAACATTAGATACTCTTCCTTTTGTCACCTTCACTGCTCGCAAAAACAAATGTTTGTTCAAATTCACAAATATACAAGACACTCGCACACACACACAGATTTTCAGATTGTCCTTGTACAGTGACATCCAAGAGTCGCGACTGACTGATCTTTTTGCCTTTTGTAGATGAAACCAGATAATTTAATTGATTCTCATGTTTGAGCATTCAGACTGGATCCACATCAGACCGATTTAAGCACCTCTTTAAAAAAAAAGAAAAGAAAAGAAAAGAAAAAAAAACTACTGGTGGGATTTAAAAACCAATAAGCCTTGAGATGTTTGCACCTTTAAAAAGATTTTTTTTTTTTTCACCAAAGCATTCCAAAAGTTGGAATCTCAGCAAAGGGCACCAACACAGAGCTTCTATCACACCATAATGAAGTGTGCGCTTTCTCTCCCCAAGGCTGCAGGTGTGCCCGAGAGAGAGAGCGCGCATGTGTGTGTGAGGTGGAGCTTTGCAGCTGCAGTGAAGAGAAAACCCAGGCCAAGTGCATAGTCAATGAAGACACTGTGTTGAAGCCTCCACGCTGTGCCGCAGTGTCCTGTAATGTGCCCAGGCAGGACACCAAAGGAATGCGGAGGCAGCAGAGCAGAGGCACCGACCGCAGTGGGGAGAGAAGGCGCAGAAGGTCCAGGTCAATAATATTTCCTGGAGCAATTAATAAACCCTGACATGTCAAGCCCCTGCTCTGTGGGGAAGACTGATGAGAGAATTCTAATGAGAAAAGAGGAAGAGGAGGAGCCCCTCCCCACCCCCGTTTCTCCAGCTCTGTCTTTGCTCTTATCTCCCTCTTTTAGGTTTTCTCTGCAAATGTCACAGGCTCGGACGAGGGAGGAGGTTATTGAGCTGAGTTTGTACAGTGTGTGAATCCTTGGGGTAGGCTTGGTGTTTCTGTGATGTGGAAATAGATTTGTAGCACCATTTGGGACTTTCCTCTACACAGGCTGCACTGAATTTTATGTATCCTGCCTCTGTCTGTTTGTGTATACGATGGCTCAGCAGGGACACCCAGTGGAGTGCTCACAGCCAGGCCTACGGCTGTGTCTTGTGGTTAAGTGTTGCTGCTTCTTCTAAGCTTCTCCCAGTTCTTGGCTCCCGTATCATCCCCAGAGATGTCACCCTGTCGTGTTTTTGCCTCCAACCCCCTGTGTGACTCAACTACTCCTTTGGGACTACATGCTGTTCAGCTCCTGCTTTCCAGATTTTCCCATCTTGTCAGTGCAGTGGTCTCCTGTCTGACCTCATTAACATCTCTGAGGAGATCACCAACTTCCTTTCCTCTCTTTTTGTGAGGACGTTTCTCACACTATTATACTATTAATAACACTACCAACTATTACTCTGGATATCTAACTCAGCAAAAACCAGTTGTCCTTTACTTAGGGTCAGATCCTACTTTAACAGTCATGATCACATTTTGTGTGCTCTCATCTGTGTATTGTCCTTTGTGCATTTACCACTCAGCAGCTAGCCACCAACCATTAGCCATAAAGAAAATAGGTCATGGGAGATGGCAGCTTTCGGGGGGGGTTCTGGGGCATCTTTATTTTCTAATAGGAGACATGCCCAACTAGCTTTGGGGAAGGGGATTGTCTTGGCCAGCTAGACAGCTACTCATTTCAGTGGCATGCATGACCCAGGTTACCGAAGCATAGAGTTAGCTCTGTGACATATTTGCTTATCCTGGGCTACAGAATGGAAGGCATCAGCTATAGAAAAGGAACAACTTGTGTAGATGGGATGTGATGAAAGTAGAGAATGAGATTTCTAATACAAATCAATGCAATATTAATTAAGCACCATCTGTGCATGTGCTGGAATACAGGAAAAAGAAATGCTTACTAGAATAAACATAAAATGTGATTTATTTTTTATAATATTTCATATATATATATATATATATATATATATATATATATATATATATATATATATATATATATATATATATATATATATATATATATATAATAATATTATAAAAAATAAATCACATTTTATGTTTATTCTATGTCTATGTCTAGTTTATTCCATTTATCCTATGACTAATCTCTGCTGCTTTACCACACACATCTTTAAAAACAATGAGTGCTACATATAGTGGACTGGGTTAATGGACACTGACAGGAAAGATAATGTTATTGCTCATACTCTTTGACAGAGTGCAAAGGCTGATTTCTGGCTCTAACACATGTATCTTTCTGTGGTTTTGTGCAACTACAGGAAATTGTTTATATGGACAGGCTATATGAGAGTAAGTTAAAGAGAACATGGAACATGTAATTAACAGAGAAGTTAAAGCAGGAAAAATCAGTATCACATTAAATTTTTAAGCCCGCTCTACTTTCTTGATTTTTCTAATAATTTGGGGGGTTTTTTTGTTTTTTTTTTATTAAGAGGTTTACAGTCACTGTCAAAACCGAACCTTATTTCTTTAGCATGCCTACACGTTAGAGGGCACAATCCTCGTTTCAGGAATTAAGTGCATTTAAGGCCAATCTGAGACAGCACAGTCTTTTAGGGAAAAATGTCTTTTTTTGCATTCTCTCTACCAGAACTGAGCAGGGAAACGTTAAACAAGATTTTGTGTTAACGGAACTGTAAATTTACCAACTTGATTTTGGGCAAACTTAAATACAAAAGACCCAAATTTGACGTTTCTCGTAAAAATCCTGTTAAGAGGGCAATGCTTCACAGCTGAGTTGGTTCAGGCATCTGCTTTGAAGGCTTTCTAGCAACATTTCTTTAGAGATTTTTCAGGAAACTCTTTAGAGGGATTACACATCTAATTTGGCCTTAGAATGCCTTGGGATCTCAGGAGGAAATGACAAACATTGCTATGACACAATATGTCTGAATACCCTCGCCTACAGCACTTTGGTCAATCTGTGTTGTTAAATGTGCTTGTAAATAGATTTACTTGACCTGACTATTTCCTGTATATGTTCTTTGCCATATAAGAAATCATTTTATCATAATACCATAAAACTGATTCACCTCAAAGTCAGCACTATGGAAACTTTTGTTAGCAGAGACCTTTGGCACCTGGCGTGCACTGTGTGAGTCACAACTGATTTGACTGATTATACCCTGCTTCCTCTGAAAACCAGCGTACTTCATAACATACGCACACATGCCCAGATATCAGTAAGACAAATCGCACAAATATAAAGAATAAAGTCAGGCCACTACAGGCTTGCCATTGCATCTTCATTCTAACTCTAAAAATGAAAAATGTAAGGAGGCCCCCTGGTGACGTGAGTGGTAAAAATATTGTTGTGAGGCAACAAGATCAATGACTCCTGGCTATGAGCTAACAAGGCGTGGGAACGTGAGAGCTGAATTGTGTTCACATCTTAATAATGCGTAGCCACAAGATACAGATTTTGTTGTTTACAGACCACAGCTGGAGAGCTCTGTAGAGATAATATCGCGTGAAGCAAAAACATCTTGTGGCGACGCGGCAATGCTTTCCTTATTCATGTCACCAGGGAGGCTTCGTAAAAAGGCGATGTGGGAATTCTGAGTCATGGTGAATCTATTCCCAAATCAGTAGTCTGATAAATGTTTTTCCCTGACACAGTTGTGTTTTGGAAGATGAGCTATTGCTCTCTGTGGAATTGTGTTTTCCTTGTGGTGTGCTCCATGTTCTGTCATTCTTTCAGTCTAGGTTTAAAAAAAAAAACCCACCACAGAAGTGACATAATGATACCCCTGGTCTTCCATTGTCTCACTAATTAGCCCTAGGATGCTAACTGTCAGAAAGACAAGCTTGTTACAATTAGAAGATAAGACAGAGAAATTGGCTGTCCTTGCGTTTGACAGGAAACACGGTGTTCTCGGGACTGTCAGTTCTACTGAACGTGGCTTCTCTGGGCACAGAGTCTCTCTGTCCATTCAGATACATCAGCTTGGGAATTCAGAAAATGGGTTGTGGGTGTAGGGGTGATGTGACAGGCTGAAGAGGCAGGAGGTACATTGTGTCCTTCGAGCAAAATTATGCCAGACTGTTTACCCTTTAGGCCACAAGTTTTTTATAGCCAAAACCTGCAGGGCAGATTATTAAAAGGGGAAAAAAGTTATCGCAGGCCTTCTATTTATTGCTTCCTGCACAGTCGTGCTAAACTTAAACGTCATCAACTTATTTATAACTCAGAAATCCCCTATTTAAGACTACATTTTGGGAGAAAATTAAACAATCAATACCAATCTTGTGTCTGTCAGTTAATTTAACCTTCTATCACAAAAAATTTAGCTTAGCCAAAGACAACAGTAGAGACACTGTGCACATCATGGTCGTGCAGGTGCTAGTGTCGAGCCAGCCTGTACTTCAAGAGATTTGATAACCAAACACCACACAGTAGATCAAACTCTGTATCCAGCAACTTTGCCAGATTTTTGACACTAAATACATGAAACGTCTTCAAGCTTGAATACAGTTATTAGACATAGTGTAGCTCTGACTAAATGAAAGTAAGCATGTAGATAAATAATTTAAAAATCTACATCCACCAGTCTTTTAAGCTCCGCTTGAGTCCAACTAATGCAATTTTCAACATCCATGTGGACATCTGCCTGCCCGATGGTGTTTTCTTCTGACCAAGTGCGCTTGTATGCTGAGATTTTATATTAAAATAAAAGTAAGAAAGCCCTTCGAGTATTGTTACAGGAATGTCCCCTTGTCCCTGGTGTCCACAGCTATTTTTGTCTGTGTCTGCATCAGTGTAGAATACCCACTTAAAGCCAACACTCTGCTATCTGTGACTTCACACTTAAAAGAAATCCATCTTCTCAAACTTTCTACTAGAATATTAATCTGTGTCATAAAATATCAAAATATTCATTGATATTTGTACAGAATGTACTCATTTACACAATAAATACAACCATAAATATAAGCAGGTAATACTTTCTTATAATAAATTCTGGAAATGAGTAGAGGTCTGTGCTGGTTGATAATAAAATAAGTAAATTATATGCATATCTGCAGAATAATGCGGTTTGGGTTTTTCCTCTGTGCATGTGTTATTGTGGTAAAAAAACATCACTAATACAGATGCGGTTAGCATGCGGCAGTGCCAACACACTTAAATTGTGGTTGTTACGAGAAAAAAGTGATCAGGTGACTTTGTGCATTTTCTTTTTTAGGCTGCTCTTTTGCGGTAGTACCACAACAGAACTCAACAAGCACTATTCACCCAGAAAGCTGCAAGACCTGTCCTGTATGACATGCTGTGGTTAGTTCTGTATCTGTGTAAAGTTTTTATTGTAATATTTGGCCATCAGGGCAGAAAGGTGCGAAAATAAAGGGTGATATTGCAAGTTGTATGATTATATTTTGTAAGCTTCTAAACAAATGATTTTTCTGTTGGTGTTTGTGGACTGAAACCTAGAATAGTTCAGCCGCTCTATCGATTTTAATCATTTCCGAAAATGTTTATTCTGTAGTGACATCCCCAGCTTTTAGTGAAATGCAATAATACCTAACTTATAGAATGTAATAAAGCCCCCTAAATGTGCAGGGTGCAAGTGTTAAATCAACCAGTTTTGACCAGAAAACACGGTCAACAAGTTGACACTTTCTATTTGAGTAAGTCGGCCTGTGACACGTCTCGCTGTCTCTGTGGTCTCAGTCACTGGGGAGCCGCAGTGTATAAACCTGGGCTGGGTTAGCTATTTAAAGGACAGTGCACTACATTCACAGCATTGACAGAAGAAATGGTGCTGGAGTGTCCATCTGTGCGCACAGATGTGCAGAGGCTTCTCGCGCAACGTAACCTAGTTATACAAGGTTTTCAATGTTTTTTTTTAACTTCTGCCTCAAGACAACATACAAGGTTTTAAACTCTGACTGCTTCACGATTTACTCCATGCATATGTTTAAAATGAAACTGCAGGAGCCTGGTCTTCTCCATTTCTTACCCATGACTTCTCCATTAGAATTCAGTATAAGATTTTAGTCATTATACCACCAGTTTGTTTCAATATGTATAAAGGTGTTGTTCAAATTGTGTTTCCATGGCAACCTGACCAGCAGTGCTGCCACCAGCGTGGCACCTGTTGGATGTTCAACATGTACGCTTCATTTTTTTTTTTTTTAAAAGAGAAGAAAACCCTGCACAGAGGCACACAAGGAAAAACTGAAAAGCTGACGTCAATCCAGCCTTTTGTTTCATAAAGAAAAGCGCCTTTTAGTAAAAAGTGTAAGAGGGAGTTTTAATATTTAACATGCCTGGACACAATTCATGACCCTGGTTATGGGCACTTTTATTTCTGTTTCATATTTATTTAACATAAAAGTCTAGACACCGATTTACATATTTGCCTGCAAATCTTACTAAAATACACAAAATCTCTGTCAGTTTGCTCAAGACTCCTCCAACATGATCAGGAGTTAAGCAACCAAATCTGGCACAAAAGTACATCTTAGGCACTTGAAGGTTCTTATCCATAGCAGATATCTTAACATCATCATGTTGCCTAGCAACCACCTACTACTGTGCCGTGTTATAAAAACACTGTATTATCATTTATCATATCGCATTTTCATTTCATGGCAATAAAATCTCATTTACACCCACAAAACTTGAATATTATGATATCTGATATATTATTATGCCGCCGCATTGCCTGGCAACCACATAACAATGGTTGAAAATTGCTAAAATTATGTTTATGTGGTAGAAGAGGACAGGATCATGTACTAATAAATGGAAATATTCATATTAACTAGAATCCCCTTTCGTGTGTGCTAAAATGCAAATTAATAGCATTTTATTGAGGTCAGGTATCAGTCAGAAGAGGTCTAATGAAGGCTAATGAAAATTAGAAAACTGGGGAAAAAAAGTTTCATTTACTGGGTGTAAATTTATCTTCATTAAGTTCTGTTCTATACTGAACTTATGATAAACCATAAGTTTGTAGCTGATCAAGGAATCAGATTCTAATTCAATGAAAAGTTGAACATGTGTCAAAACTGAAGTATAACAGCATGAAAAAAGGAAAATGGTAAAGCCATTCACCACACTACTGGTCCTTAAAGTATAACAGTCTAAAGTTGCAAGTTTTGCAGCACACCTAAAATCCCGAAAATCCACAAGGGACCCACCCAATCTTAAATCCTCACTCCATCCAAGATAGAGTTCCTTGCAAGATTACCAGCTTTAATTTACTTTTTATATAAATGAATAAATTACATTGAATATGTAACTATACATACTTGTGATCAATTTTAAACTGAATTTCTATTGTTACTGTGGCCCACAAGGGGGCCCCGGGCCACACTTTTGGAATCACTGGTCTAAATTACACCAGCTAGGTTCAGTGCAACCAGAGGCAAGTAAAGATAAAGCCATTTATATTAATGTTATTAGTTAGGAGTAACAAGCAGTGCAGAGTAACAAAATGCACTTTAGAGTCTCCAGTCAATCAAGGACATGGGATGATTTATGGTTTATATTAGCACAGCAGCTAAAGGTATCAAGATAAGATAAGTCCAGCTTGGTTGCTCACTATCACTGTATATAAAAGACGAGTGTAGCCATCATGACATCACCCAAGTCCTCTTTTAACCTTCAGCTGACTGGCATCATCTTGTATTTGTGAACACATGTCACAAGAAAGAAGTGACTCAAACTGGAAAAGAAAGGCATACTGCAGGCTCATACAGGAGCAACTGTCAATCACATGGTAGGATCACCCTTAAACATATCCTTCTTTACTGTAAATGTGACCACAATTTAAAAAATCAACACAATTTTGTATTAAATATTAATCCTAACTATGAATCGTGACCATAAATCCATCAAGGAGGCGTTCCTGGGGTAATTTGATCAGACTTCTGTCCAATGAGCCTTCTTTTTGCAACCTCCTGCTGACCATTAGAAAGAATGCACGTTTGAGACACTGGCTTAGCTTTTCAGATCCGAAGGCCATGTGCATATATCCCAAATATGTTGCTAATCACTTACCAGAGCCAGCTATAATTACAAACCATTCAGCGCTGAATGCATTAAGCATCCATCAAGTTTATGAGATTATAAGAAGCAGTTCAGTACTTTGTCACACTCTGCGGTATCTCACACTATCTATAGCACCATTTTACAGTAACAACTCTAGCTCTGCAGCACTGCTCTCTTTAGAGTGTGGGTTTCTCCCCTCTTGTGTTCCTAGCATTGTCATTAATCAGTTTGTACCTCCTTTCCCAAGGCGCTCAAATGCTGTGGTAGCGGTAATGACCTTGGGGACCCGCTGGCTCCACTCCGCAGTGTCAGCCTTCTACCTCTATGTGAACAAATGTATCATCTCCTACAGAGATCCAAGCTGTGTGAAAAAGCAAGTACGTGTTTATCCTGTTATGTATAAATGCATAAGGCTTTGTGTACTTAGCAAAATAGCAAAGAGAAAACCCTGTTACCCAGTGCCAGGGGAAGAGAGTTATAGCTGGTTGCCAGGTTGAGGCCAAAACATCCTGCTGACTGAGACGTGGCCGTTACTGTGCCTGACCCTAAAGCAATGCCATTAGAGTGCCGTACCTAAAAATAAGAGCTTTTATCTGCTACATATTAGTTAAAAATAACACAGAGTGAGATCAGAAGCGATTATTGATAATCCTCTTAAAAACATTCTGGTCATAACATATCGGAGTAGCTCTCATTTAGCATACGACTTGATGTCTCCAGTGTTTATAGCATTTAGAAGCTGCCGTCACACTCTGGTGAGGCCTTGAAACCAAGAGCATAATTGGTAGTAAATATTTACTCCAGTCTGGTGTCTGCAGCATACGCCACATCTGAGCGTACTTTGTCGGCTCTTTTGAGTCTCATTTAGTCTGCGTGTTCACACAGCCGTATGTGTCACACACATGCACACAGTCACAGTTAATATTTTCCAAAGAGCCAGTGGGTTTTTAATCATTTCAGATCCACAGATTTGCACGCCTGCACAGATACTCTCCATGCATAAGTTTCTGCACCAAATCTGTTAACAATT
This sequence comes from Oreochromis niloticus, assembly GCF_001858045.2. NCBI lineage: Eukaryota > Metazoa > Chordata > Actinopteri > Cichliformes > Cichlidae > Oreochromis > Oreochromis niloticus. The sequence continues at coordinate 10,951,872 of NC_031973.2, forward strand.
GGCAGGCAAGGCGACACTGCCTGCCATGGAATACACACTCGGAGCCACATTCACAAGTGCACAACAGCTACAACAAGGATGCATGGGAAACATGTGCCGGTGCCCGTTTGAGAACCACCGTGTCAGAAATAATTTTGCTAGTGGTCGATCATCTACAACATGTGTGTCTGTGTGTTTGTCTGAGCAGGTGAAAAAGGCGCCCTGTGAGACTCTCATTATGTCCTCCCAGCCCCTTATATCTTCCAACCTGACAGAGTTGAACACCGCAGCATCCATCTTTCTCCCATCCTGACACCTCTGGGATGTACCTCCTCCCCTCTTTCAATTATTCGGAGGCAGGGCAATTATGGGCGCGAATCAGAGCCACCCATAGTCTGAGTAATGCATGGCAGCTGGGCTGCAAGTGACAAAACGGGCTTGTGACACTTCTCATTGCACAGCAACTTGGTGATTATCCCCTCTCTGCTATGAACAGGTAAAAGACATGCAGAAGGAAAGAGAGACAAGAAGAAGCAGCCAGTCAGTAATATGACATATAGCAATCTTTTTGTTAACCTGTAGGGCCATTAAAAGCACAAAGTGTAACATATAGTGGTCAAATAAGGACCTAAATTACTGTATATGACGCAACCATTTGTTGGGTTCTTTATATTTGAGTGTATGCTCGTCCTACATTCCTTGAATAATTTCCAAGATAATTATGGTATTTATCAATCTGGATCCATTATGAGAGTCAAGAGGTGATTAAGCGGGGAGGAAGCTGCTCCAGACTCCATTCAGAGGCTCTACATGACAACATATTTAGAGCTCATGCTATATTATGTTTGCTTTTAATAGAAATTGTCTTACACTGAGATACTGTTTAGCAGTGGAAAGCTATTGCTGTCATACAAAGCTTCTGCATGTTCACACAATAATAATTCAGTTAGATTCTCTTTTATGGGTCTAGCTGTTCTGAGGCATTTCATAGAAAGAAATCAATTGAGGAACTTCAGCCTTTCAGAGTCTAAGTCTCAGCAGTTGCCTTTATTCAGCAAACATCTCAGCAAAAGCTATAAAGAAAATGATGACTACCGGTCACATTATGGAAAGTTAACCTCTTTAACTGACCGTAAATTTGTTTTGGGAGGTTTTATGGTCAATAAAAGTGATTAGACAGATGAAGCTGTAGTTACATGTGGAAAAACAACAGCTGAGTCAGATGCCATCTGGGAATCAGGTTTTAAAGAGTAATTCGGCCAAACAGACTCCCTACCCTGACAATGTATGCCTCATCTCTATGTCATGTTATCCAAGCGTAGAAATAACAGGCAATTGAAAAATCCTGTGGGAAAGAGCAAACCCACTTCATTCAGATGAACTCAAATAAAGTGCAGTGTTAGCGCCTGTAATGATGAGTCCACAAAGCTTTTCTTCTGGTACGGGAGTTATTTAACATCAGCACCGACACAAAGACTTGGATTAAAAACAGACCTAGCTCTCAGAGGAAGAATGCCCTCCAGAGAAGGGGGTGTTCTTGCACAGAACCCCATTTTTTCAGACACAGACAGACAGATAACCACACTCCTTTGGGATCTTCACAGGGCAGACAAGATCTATCCCCCAAAATATCCTTTCATTACCACAAGAAGGATGGGGAGGAGGGAGTGAGGGCAGCAGTGGAGAAACAAGTGATAAGCACCGCTGCGGGAGAACAAAAAGCCACTTGATTCTGAGCGAGGAAAAGAGAGGAGGGACCAGAAGGGATAAGTGAAAGGCTCACGCTGAGAGGATGAGGAGCCTGCCTCTGCTGCTCTGCAGAGATTGAGCAGACGTGTCTGCTCGGTGCAGACGCAGACCATAAAATCCTTCTCTTTAGAACAATCCTTTCAATAAGCGACACCATGAATGTGTCTTTCGGTTTCTGTCATGTCTCTTGACTGTCTGCAGGAAGAGCTAAATGTTACTCTTGCACAGTTCCAGTTGCCATAGCAAAATTGCTCCTCAATGAGAGATGTTATTCATCTTCAGGAATAACAGTCACTTGAACCTCTTTGTCACACACCTGGTGACAAACATCTAGAAAAACAAAACACACCAGTCGTTTTGTGGCATAATCCTGAATTTAGAAAGTCAGAATGTGCACTGACTGCTGTCTTCTTCTTTTTAAGAAGAAGACAGCAGTCTTCCTTTTAAAAGAAAGTGAAAGAGGAAGCATACTAATTATGTTACCCAAACTTGAACCTAGCACATTTTTCACAATCCTCTTTCACGGGATCACCGCCTCTCCTGAGCATATTATGAGCACCACTTTGTTGATTAAGATTGTGTAACCTTTTTGTTTGGCCTGAATCCTATAGAAATATGAGTCATTCACTAAGGCCTTGGGCACCATAGTGAGCCTCATTGTCCTTGCTCCTAAGCAGGCTTGTTGCACAAGTGAGCAAACACACATACACACACACACGAGCCTAAGTCGAAAGCCTCTTGGAGAGTTCGCTTCACGTTGGAAAGGAAGTGCAACATCCAGTCTTCGTACTGCTGACAAAAGCTCGTTGAGACAGGCCTGTTGCTAATAACTCTTGACAGAGGCATGACAGTGCATCAGAAACCATAGAGGTGGCCATGACATACTGGGTATCACTAAATCTCGGCAACAGACAAACACTTTTGATCAGGAGGTCACAAATGTAGCAAATAGGTGACATCTCGACTTTGCTAATGCCCACACCCATGAAAGGAGTCGGACAGCTGTGGAGCGTTACTGATAGAAATATACACATTGTTTCCATATCTGAATTTCAAAACTATGCATCTGCCTTTTTTTTAACTCTGAACAAAACCTTGGCAATGCTCTGAACCAGGTGAAAACAAAAGTCTATGCACAGTTATTCTGTGACCATGGCCTGTGTTTTAATCGTGAAAAGACATTTAAAGGCTGAAAACCCATAAGAGACTGCAGCGATATGTAGGTGTAAATATAATGAGTAGGGGGAAAAATTGCTTTGATAAAAGTTGAAAGGGCATTGCAACCTTCCAAGAAGAAAAAAAATGTCCTTGCTGTTATGGAAACAGTTCAAAAGTTCCTATAAAATGCACTTTTTCCTCCTTCAAATAAACTCTGGAAGGTTCAGATTCCCAGCACCTGACACGTACAATCTGGGTCATACTACTAATAAAAGCTTCTGTATTCGCACATAGTTCTTTATGTATGTAGGGCTACATGTGTGTGCGTGTCTGTGCTAATGTGTGTGTGTTTCTGCAGTGTAAGCACATGCTGTCCTCCATCTGCTGTTTGATAGAGACTGTTTCCTTTCCTGTGCAGCCAGCCAACCAGCCGGCCTTCCTGTACTGCTCTGCTTCAGAGAGGAAACGGGAGCATGAGAGACACACACTCTTTACAAACACGCTGGATAAGATACGTACACATGCATTCGCAGCTGGAAGCACGATGATGACTTAACCACACATTGTACCGCAAACACGCATGTAGATAGTCTCTCGATTCTCTCTCTCTCTCTCCTCCCATCTCAGGCTTGTCTTCCTTTCTGCCATTGACTGTATTGTTCTCCTTTTCCTTATTTGAATCACCATTACTCACTACAATATTTCAATTGCACAAAAACAAAGCAGAGTGCCAAATAAAAGAAAAGTCAAAAGCATGGATTTTGCTGTGGTTTTGCAGCTGTAAAGTCTTTAAATATTAGATGCATTTGGTGAAATTAGTGACTGAATAACAGGGAAGTGCATAGTAACTAGAGATTGTTCAATTCTGATTTCAGCTGTTTTTGTAAGTGTAAAATGCTGATACCGATGTCTTTCTAGGAACTATAACTGGCACATACAATCAAAAAGGTGACTCATATATAAGGGTAATTCAGAAGGCCCCGTTGTTTTTCTCCCAAATTCCCATTCCTCTCACCACTTTTCTATAAAAATAAAAGCTAATAAAGCCCTAAAAATATATTGCTGCTGGTTAGCTATCTAATATGAAGAACATTAGATGTTGCTCTTCCATATGTGGTAAGCTGCTGGAATACTAATCTTGGATGCGTTTGCATGCTTCTGTAGTTAGCCAGTGCACCTACAAACATAAATCTATTCCACTATAATACAACTTGGACATTGTAAAAAAGGTTTTTACTCAGTTTACAGAAATCTAAAAGCTTAGCTTTTTGACTTCGTAACAAAGAGTTTTCCCACTCATCCTCTGTGTTTTTTGCCTCGTTAAAGCCTCTGTTGTTTGGTCTGTTTTCTTTTGTGCATCTCACCACCCCTCAGCTTTCAGGCTTTGTGCACAATACAATATCAACTGTGAGCCGCATGACTTAATTGTGCTCTGTGTCTAAGGTGGACAAGACACATTCCTTTTTGTCTGGATTCACTTCCATGCCTGTCTTCATTAGTTCTCCTATCACTGCCCATTTTAATGTCACAACATGATTCTGCAAGCAGAAAATATGAGGTTCATAATACTTTTTAAAGGGCAAGACAATCAAATCTAACCAAAACAAGGTGCTAATCAGGTTTCTCTTAATATTATTACAAAAAAGTGACTTTGATTTGTTCCAGACTCCTGGTCGCATGCAGGGCTTTTCTTGCTAAGAGATTCTTTTTTCCCCAAAGACATGCTTGTTAGGTTAATTGGTGATTCTAAATTGGCTGTAGGTGTGGTTGGGTCTCTGCATCTCTCTCTGTGAGCTCTGTGATACACTGGTGATCTGTTGAGGCTATACCCTGCCTCTCACCACATAACAGCTGGAACAGGCTCCAGCCCCTCCTGACGTTCACTCATTGCTTTTAACTGTAGGTGAAACGATTGCACTTATGTTCTTAGTCTACTCCCTAAAGTCCATTTTCAGCCAGAAAAAAACCCCTGGCAAATTCATACTGAAAATACAAACGACAGCATTTTATGCTCTGTATATTCATACCCTTTTAATTTGCACTGAGCTGACCAGGCTTTAACAGCAATGCACCATAGTGCCACTTCCTGTTTGTACTGTTTACTAGCTGATGCAGACAAAAGCTGGAGCCATGAATATCCAGATTGAGGAAGTCACTGAATGGCCAAGATGCAGTGCAGTAAAATGTCTATTAATATACAAAGAAAATGAGAAGCCCTGTACCAAGCAAAAGACGTGAAACACTAATCTCAACAGTGAAAAGATTTTTTTTAAACATAAGTCAGCAGCTGCTATACAGAGTACAAATGGTCAGATTGCAAAGGTCACAATGTGCTGAATTACCTGGATGAGTTTTAATTCAGTGTAAGCCTTTCCTCGTATCCATAATAGCAGGTCACATGGTTCTGATCGATTCGAGTGGTCACATTGTTGTAGTTATCTCCAGGGAGTAGTTAGACAGAAGAAGGCATGTTGGAGTGACGTGAATCCCTTGTCCACTTGTGGGTCTCAGCTTTTCACTTCCAGGAGTTTATCAAGCAGGAGTCAGCCAAAATGTTTGAGGAGCAGCACTGTAAGCCTTAAAGGGATTCTCACCACCTTTAATTTAGGAGAGAGGGAGAAGGACACAGAATACATTAAACAATTGACAACACTGCTAAGACAGAGAGAAACACGAGGACGAGAAGCTAGAGGATGAGGAAGGGGTGATGTAATTCCTGTCTTAAGCAGAAATGGTATGTGGCAAGCAGAAGAGCACAAATTTCAGAGGATAACTTCCTCAAAGTAATGAGTAATGGTACTGTATATATACAGTAACACCTTGCCTTTAATGATGCTATTTAGCTTCGATGTAAATTGAGAAGGAAGCATGAACAGTGTCTTCATTTTTTTTTTTTTAAAGAATGGTGGAGATGGCACAAAGTCAAACACAGTGGTAATGGATGGCTATGCACAGAATCCAGACACACTGGGGAAAAAACTTTGATTAGTTTAATTTTGGGAAGTCCCATTTTGCAAGCCATCTATAATACAAATTACTCTTTCAAAACAAGCAAACACCTACTCACAGAACACTTCACCTCATTTGCAAATTTTTAAAAAAGGCTCCACATCTTTTCTATATGTGCCAGAATTGGAGCATAGGTTTACATAAATCCACCTCCTGTATGTTTGCCAACACATTTATTTTAATCCATGAAAGAATTTTTTTTAAACAATTTTAGTCTGAATGTGTGAGAAAACCCTCCGTTACCCATGGGAGACCTGAAAGGAGGGTATAAAGAAGGAGGGGAGGATGGGTGAGGAAATGGGGACAAGGAGCATAATTTATCTATCTGGAAACACAGAACAGCCAAAGAATCTGGGGGAAGCTTTTTTTAATGTGGAAACCTTATAAATACAGTTTTGACCTTCAGCTGAAGGATTCTTGGATAAAACTTCTTAAAAATCAAATTTCTAAAACAAAAACAGAACGAAAAAAAACCCCACAAACACAGAAGAAAAGAAAAGATTTCTGCAGATACAAGGTTTTCACTTGACAGCGATGGGGAGCATGCATGCCGAGTGGTTGCTATGGTGACTGTCACGTCTAGCCGTGCGAAAGGAAGGTGCGGATGGAGGGGTTTCTCTCCCTCTCTCTGGCTGTTACAATAAACTAATAGAAACATCTCCTAAAGCCCTATCCTTGTTCTGCCCTTTCCCACTGGAAAACAGGCAGTCAACATTTGCTGTAATAAATGAGATGCCACGCTTCAGGATTCCCATAATAATCACAAAACGGCACAAGCTAAAACATCCAGATTCAGGCAGGACAGAGTGGAACAGAAACCAAATTCCACCCCCAAAAAAGAAAGATCATATTGTAAAGTCTGCACAATATAGTTTTAAATTATAACAAAGTTCCTGGGAAGCACTGTGAGAGACTGCTTTAAATCACATATCATCTCAAAGTGCATAAATAAATAATATGAGGTCTGACAGTGTGGAGTCAGATCAAGCAAACTGTTGAATAATAGAAGAACCTTCCTGTAATGCAATCAGATGCAGCGCATCACTGAGAGCAAAAGACTGCAAACCGTGAAAGCTGCTAAAAGCAGAATACAAACGTGTACAACTTTGTATGTGTAAAACTGAATCACTGTGAAAAGCAGTAATACATCAAAAATTTTGTGTCAGATACAATATTTAACTCAACCTCTTACCGTGCACATGAAAAAGGCAAAGAATGCATAGTTGTGACAAGTGGGGAAAAATACGGTGAAGTGAGTCAGTCAATCGTGCGTGCACATTTTATTATTGTTATTAAAAAAATGTCTTCTTCCCCACTACAGCTGCAAAATAAATATCATTTAAACTAAAGCAAGGCCAGTATAACCAATTGTATTTAGCAAGCCAGGCTGTCCGCGATGACTGCATACAGCTATCACTTCGTCAAACAGTGCATGCGATAAAACAGCCCATAAATAATCAGTCGTACTTGTCAGATAAAATATCCTAGGGTACGAAATCATTTGCACACCTAGAGGGGTATAAAAATAAATTCTGAGCTCAATATGCATTATAAGTAAACACAGCCAAAAGGTCATGTGTTCCACAAAGATACGCAAACAACAGCTCAGCTACTGGGATTAAAAGCAAATAGAGTTAAAACCATAATCACACAGGAATATATATAGAAAAGAAAATTAATAAAAAAAAATAATGTTCCACTCTGATGTTCATCTCACAGAGGAACAGATTGTGCGAGTGCAACATATGTGCTTTTCCTGCAGGTGTAAGATTTACAGCTCTGCACCAAATCTCACATACAGCTGTCATTTTCCCTGCCAAAGCCTGTTAAGTTCAACCCAAATAGAACCAAGGTGACAAACAGCAGGTCAAACACAGATGGACACCTATATGTATGTAGCAGACATCTTTGACTCATCTACCTCTCCAGGGTTGTGGTCAATCAGATTAGAGCATCACACTGAGATTTCCGAGTACACTAACACAAATCCATTTATAGAGATAAGCTCTGCGGGCAGCTACTCCCATGCATGCACACACACACACACACACACACACACACACACACACACACACACACACACAGAATGAGAGAGGAGAGAGATGTCACTTCACCCTAGCTGCTATCAGGCCCCAGCATCAGTCCAGCACAAAAGTCCTCTCTGACCTGCCACTATGTGTCACTTCCAAAAACACAATGCCTCTATCAACAGTTCACGACCTTCCCAAAGACTCACAGAACATGAATTCCTTTTTCTTTCACGGTGCCATTTGATTTTTCGGTATGAGTTACTGGACAATTTTCTTACTCAGATTAATTAAATTTGTGTTATTAATCTGCAAAAAAATATCTGTGTTGAAGTTCTGCAACTAATACAGACTGATTCATTTCTACGCAATAAGGAAAATATGACCCTGTGAGTATTTTCTAAATGCTGCGTAATGGAAATTATTAAAATAAAAAGCAATAAGGCAGTGGTAAACTTTAAAAGTTAAGGCCTAAAGTAGATGAGAGCTGCAGTTTAGCACCTGTTTTACCAAGTGTTACAGAAATGTAAAAATGAGAAGAGTTGCAAGGCACCGTGATTTATGGTGTTTAGAGTCAAACTTGAAAGGGACTAAAATCAGCCTTTATGAGAACTGCAGCAGCAGAAATGATAATAAATGGCACTTCAGAAATAAAAGCATGTGTGCCAGCTCTCTCTGATCAGTTATGAATGGAGCCGTGTCCCTGATTAGCCGTCACCACACTGCGGCCTTAATAATCCAGAGCAAGAGGACAGGCAGGAATGAGGAGTGTGATTTTGTTAGCTGATACTCCCTCGCCTGTCTGTGTCACTTCCAAACACACCGGTGGATCTTGGCATCCAGGTTTGATGAGCACCAGTATGTGGCCCTCAGCCAAAGTAAGCAGGATGTGAATGTGATAAGATCATATAGCAGCTCTTCCAAACTTGGCATTCGGAGTTATAATCAAGTATCTCAAAATTTCCTAAAGGGGCCAGTCAGGACTAGATCCTTTACAGACAGACTGTGGATGGCCACATCGATACTGATATTTATTTAGTGTACAGCTAAATGAGAACTCTGATTTAATACGCACCTGTGGCTCTCTCAGATCGATAACCAATACGGTGATGGGGCACTAAATTACCCAGAGCTCAGTACAATTGAGCATCTGTGGGGTGAGATGGAAACAATGAAGTTAAAGCTGAACTTAATATAGCAGAAAATAGGTTATTTGCAAGACAAGGATTCGCTGAAGCAAGGCCACCTTTAGCAGAAACTAACACCAACCCTGTGTGTTTTGTCAGCCAAGATTTTCCATTCCGTGAACGATTATCCCTTCATTTCAACCTTTTGATCGTGTCACACATTAGAAAGATGCCAAAATGCACATAGAAACCAAAATCAGATCGAGACGAGAGTCACGACGGCTAATGTCATTTTTCCATTGATTTCTGTGGAGATGTTTGGTGTCCTTTCAGATATTAATTTCGCATATTTCTAATCAAATTAGTTTCACAATGACATACATTGTTTGTTTTTAGTGAAATTTCTGAGCATCTATTGGATGCTTTGCCCTAACAAAGAAAAGACAATCAATGGATAAAACCTAATAACTACCTGGTAGATCAAAGTTTTCACTTCTCTATTTGGTGACTGTGGAGCAGTAATGTTAACTAAAAAAATTAGATGAGGAAAAATCCTTTTATTTAACTAGAATAAAAATACAAATTTAATGTGGAAAAAATGAGAACTGAAATGATTTTCTGATAGGAGGAAACAAGGAGTCAGGTCAAATTTGTTATCTCAGCTTGCCAGATGAGGTGCTGATGGGCACGTTCATTGAGACTCTGAACTGAAACTAAACTAAATTTCAAACAAAAAGTCAAAATGAAACTAGAACTGTAATACAAATCAATAATAACGCTGTGGTGCCTCAGTTTTCTGTGCTGCCTTCCCTTCAGTCTGGCCATTTTCTTCTTACCTCTGGGCATTTTCTCTGAGAGAAATGCGCCCTCAATACATATACATATATATATTTTTTTGGACACATATCCCAGTACATCAACGACAGCAGATCAGTTTGTGAAATACTCAGATCAGGCTGCGTGGTACCAACAATCACACAACATTCATAGTCACTTAAAACAACTTTCTTTTTCATCATGATACTTGCTTTGAACTTCTGCAAGTCATCTTGACCATGTCTACATGCCTAAAAGCATTGAGTTGCTGTCACATGATTGGCTAATAAGAGATTTGCATTAGCCTTAACAAGCTGTTTAACATGTGTACCTAATAAAGTGGCCGGTGACTGTGTGTACACACATTTGCACATATATACAAGTAAAATGTAGGTTTTAAATGAGCAAACTATTTATGTGACTCAGAGTCCACCTCTTTTTAATTGTATTTCATTCGCCTAAGCACCTTAAATTATGGATTGAATTGTGCATTTAGCCCGTCTGTAACAGCAAAAAAAAGAGAGAAAAAAAAAGGATCAGTGTGGACAGCCTGTCAACCAAATTCTCAGTCACACAACCCAGACACAACTTGACAGACATAACAGCTGCCCAAAAAACCTTTACAAATCCTCAGTTCATTATGAGTACAGCATGTAAAAACAGTTATTATTCAGCCTTCTATCCAATAATCCGACACACATCCCCACAGTGGCAGTGTCTGTCTTCCCTTCCTCCTCTCACATCCTTCCCAAAGTTGCTCTCCCAGGAGCCTGGGAGCACCTCAGCCAGAACTGGGTTAAGATTATACAAGATCCCAGCTGAGAATTCCCTGCAAAATTTAAACTCCGTGAACCCCAAGTGGTAAATATTCATGACAGAGAGAGAGTGGTATTCCAGCACAAGGGGGAGCAAACACATCGCCACACACAGGCATCCACAAACCATCTTCTAGTACAGACAAAGCCAAAACAACCGTGAACAGTAGACTGACATTAAAGGGCATGTGAGAAACATATACACCCACACAAGGGAGGAAAAAAACCCTTGAGGATTTCTCAAGATATCTGTGTATATATATATATATATATATATTTATATATATCTGGCTACAGCACAAAGCCACAAGTCATGTCTATCTGCGCAACCTTGTCTGGGAATTGAAATGTTTCACATGTTAGAGAGGAAAAAAAACCCACCGACGCCTGCACGTTTTTCGCAAGAAAACTGCCAAAAATAGGAAGTAGGAAGAAATTTTAAAAATCTCTAGCTGTGATTTAATATATAACAATAACCGTTCATTTATCCACGGTTGCTACTGAAAAAGGGAAAAAAAAAAACATAGTTCAGGCTGTCTATCACATGCCAACATAAAGATATGGATCAAATGTGTTAAAGTGTCCAGTAAAGAAAGTCTTAAAAGAATAATTAGTCACTATTTTAATTAAATTAAAAAAAAAAAAAAAAATCTTATGTAATCAGCTGTGGTTACTGCGAAAAAAAAATATATGCGTGTGTACGTGAGCCTTGTAAAAGTCTTTTAAATGATCAGTAAGAGGTGCAAGTGCTATATTTATATCTAATCTGCTGCATGCCTAGAATACCTTTCACAAAACTAGTGAAAGGTGCATTCTTGATGTGGTGTGCACGTACATAATCTTATCCAAAACCTCAACACCACTGTCCCGCTTGTGGGGTAAATCTAACTCTTTTGACCACTGGTCAGGAGTACTCTCCAAGCATCACATCACTGTCATTGTATGCAGTTGACTCAGAAAACCTGCAGTCCACAAGCAGGAAGAGAAACAACAGATCATATCCTGTGTGTGAACTGTGGTTTACAGCAAAAAGTGGGTGGGGGTGTATAAAATTAGCTGGACTGTGAGAACTAAAAAGAGTGAGGTTGAAAGAAGAGACAGAATGGCCAATCAGATGAAGGAACATAAAAGAACATGGGGAGGAAAAGAGCTAGAGCCATTATTGGTTCAGCTTTGAGTGACTGTTGAGCGTAAAAACACTGACTAAACTAACACATCTCTGCCTCAGCATTGGCTCAGCTGTACAGCATATGAAGCCACGTTATAAAACAAAATAGCTCAATAAAACTGCGTACTTTTGAGCTATGACAGTAACATTTATTTGTGGGTGTGCCACACAGTCATAGACCAAGAATTAGTTGTCTAAGATTACTCATGTTGTAATAAAATCGAGTTGCAAAATACCAGACGAGTGACAAAAAAAAGGTTAAATTGTTCCAATACACACAAGCAAAATCCTAGGGGTTTAAAATTTACAGACGTTTCATCATAATGATCCACTTACCTCAGAAGGAAAAAATAGCTTGACTTTTAGCTGCTATATACTGCACAATGTTCACCGTGTATACAGGCTGCATACAAAGGCTGTATATAATAGCTTGTACCTTTTTTGTAGCATCTAGTTTAGCATTACAGCCAATGTCATCATGGTTTTAGAAGTAATGAACATATTGTAAGCTTTCTTAGCAATGAGCATATATAGACTGTGTGCAAACATTTTTTCTGGCTTTTCTACAAACATGGACGTCATTTGGGTTTGCTATGCTTTTGGAGACAGACTCAACTGGCCATTCAAGTTAGTAAACTTAGTGTTACCAAGTGGGTGCAAATATTCAGTTTATTATCACAATTTGCGTGAAAAAAGCTGTCTGCTGCAGTTAAACCAATGCCACAAGAACGCTTAAACTTTTTAAAGTAAACTTTTATATAATGTGATCGATTGTTTATGTAAAAGGTTCTGCTCATAGGCACTTAAATGATTTCCTGCTTGGGTACCGATTGATCTAATTGGCCTCTTGTGGACGTGGCCCATCTTTCCTCTGTCTAAGCTAAAAAGATGAAAGAACAGCTGTGGAAAGCACGGTGTAATAACCTGCAAACTTAAAACACTCAAGTCAACTGTTGGATCACCATGCAACAGCTGGACGCCCCTATATGGTCCTAACCAAAGTATGTTTTCAGACAGGAAGCAGGAGATGATGGAAAGAACATCCTGGAAATCTAAGTCAACAGGATATGGATGATTTGCAGGATAACGTTCAATGCACTCAGGAGCAACGAGTAGCCATGCCTGAAAAAAAGTTCTGAAACTTCTTTGAATTTTTTTCTTCAAAAACATCAAATCAGCTGATCTGGTTTCGAGCAAAGCACAAGTAAATATTGCAATCTAGTCATCAGACGGAGATAACCTTGCATCCCCCACCCTACTCTCCTTCCAGGAAGGAGTGATGTAAATGCTCTGTGGTGTGATCGCTTGACATGCAACATGAAACATGTAGGAGGAGATCTGCCCCAGCCTGGAGGGCTAGCAGATCAAATATGCAGGATGCATGGACCACAATGTCAATAATCCTGAAAATAAAAATAATGATAGTGTTGCATCCTGATATCCCAAACAGACCTGAGAGATTTCGGTCTAGTGCTTCGGGGTGTAGCATTCACTGGTTGCCACAACTTAATTAATATCAGAAATAGGATTTCTTCTTGGATTGCAAATCATACAGATGCTCAGATTACAGATGCAAAGCCACGGCATGTTATTTTATGCTGTTTTTTTTATCTGTGTTGCAGTGACCTACGGGGAACAAAGAGGTGGGAGAGGGGCTGCTGTACTCTCTTTAACAGGTAACAGGAAATTGGCCATTCAGCATATCAGCTACATTAGCTGCTCCAGTCACCCTGCAGACTGATGGATGGCAAATCACACTCGAGCTGCGACACCATTGATTTCCTCCTCATAAAACCCAAGACTGCTGATTCAAGATAATGCTACATTTTTAAAGGCTTTGCTGTGATATTGCTGCGATAAATTCAGAAGATTAAACTGATAAACAAGCTCAGACACTCTGACCAATGAGATTTATTTCCAGTATAGTGATTTATTTGTCTGGTGCTGTTCATTATTTATTTACGGTCTATCATCAAATGTGTACTTTCATTTCTAGTGTGCTTTCCACTGGCTTCTAAAGAGATTATTCACAAGGCTGGAACATTCCTGCTATGAAACACTGGTTGTTGTTGTCAGTAAACTGAAATGTTTCCTAGTAATAAACATATCAAGAGCCTTCATAACTGTTAAACTGTGTACACCCAGTGAAGTACAGTCCCACTTAATGACATTTTTCACAGTACTTATCATGTCACAAAGTATCACGCTTCCATCGAGCTTCCACCGATTAAAAAACTTCTTAATACTGTCAGTAATAAAACACAATACTGTGATGTTTACAGCACAATGAATGAGTGAACTCAGTGGACCATACACAGGGCTGCCCAAAGTTTCAGCAAACTACATTTCAAAGCCTTAAACACACTACAATAAGACGTATGTGCATGCTGCGGTGTCCCAGCACCTTGCTGAGGGTGTGCATCATGTACTAGGTTGTCTCCTTACTGCAGTGGTCTTGGTTTGATTCCAGGCCTGGTCAATGCTGCATGCCGCCCTCACCCTCTCCACCATTTCCAGAAACAAAAAAGGCAGTATGTGGTGAGTGCAGACACTCTTTATACAAGCACCACAGAAGCTTGAGGTTCACTTCCTGACAGCAAGGACATGAGCTCATTTGTTTGCTGTGTTTCATGTAGAATACAGTGCAGTTCAGTGTGTGTTTCATTTTCTAGTGCATGGACAGTTTTTGTGGTCGCAGGTTTTGAGTCGAGTAAAAATGCCTTTTATTTGATTAAGGGAGACTTGTTGTTGTTGGATGCTCTTAATAAAAATAGCCAAAGTTTAAAATAATGTAGAAGTGATCCTCGTGAGCCAACTCGAGCTTCATACTGCTCTGTTCAGGCATTCTTTTTTGTTCATTGCTCTCTATGACATTACTGAGAGTGGACAGCCTTAATTTGGTCACTTCAGGCACAGAGCTCCAACCTCCTGTTCAATGAGACGATGGTTCCCTTAAAGGGTAATCGGGTTATTTTGAATTCTTGAAAATATGCTTTAGTGGAGTTTAAGAAAAAAAAACTGGGTTAAATATGGCCTTTTATTCTCAATTTTAAGTGTGGAAGGCCGTTTTTATGAATATCAACGTGAAAACATATTGTGGCTAGGCACAGTGTTATTACTAAGTTGCACCCAGTATCAGTCTTGGCTTTATTAAATAGGATGTTATAGGTTGCGGGCTTGTCAGACAGTCATGCTATCTGTCACAGGGATTACTGGTGTGGATCACTGCAAAGAGCTGTAAACAAAAGGCCCCACGTGCACAGCTCTGAGAACAGAAGATAAGAAAGTGTAGGAGGGATTCTGGTTGGAGGGGGGGTTACTGATCACTGTGCCAAGCTAGGAGCTGTGTGATGGATTTCGCACACATCTTCTCATCTATCTCTGAATCCCTTTGTGATGAACAAAAAGCAAAAGAGCCCCCTTCTGAGTGCATTCTGATGAAGAGGAGCACTATTTTACCATTCATGTCATTTGCCTTCAATGCACATTGTGCACGGGTGAGCAAACACACCCCGTGGTGCTACGGGGTACAATTAATGTTTTTCAGGCACATGGGTCTCATGCTGGAATATTTTCAGGAATGGAAGAAAACCAAGGACACATGAAGCATTTCTCAAAGCTGCTAGAATTCAAAGTGAATCTATGGATATATCTGGCAAATCCAGCAACAACATAGAGGTGCATTGTCTGCGCTGGTATCGGCAAGTGCAGCATCTTGGCTGCACAAAAATCTGAACAGAGTAACGCTTGCCAAATGACATAAGCTGAAAGCAAGCCCCCTCCATTTTTAGAATTAGTGACATTACACAAGCAAATAACAACAGAGATGCCATGTCAGCCTCTCTGGAGGGTCAAAAATGCACGGATTAGACTGTCATTAATACTGAATCTGGATTATAACAATCCTGAGGCAGCTCAACTGCCACAGATTACTTCTATCCCAGCAAGGGCAATGACAGACAATGGCACTTTTTGTTCTCGTCGAACTGACAGTACCGCACAGTAACAAAGAGAGACTCATTTCTAATAGGGTCAGGAGTGATTAGACAAGCGGCAGAACTGGCAGCTCACAGAGAGACCCAAGATCTCCCAAAATCCCCTAGAATCAGACTAGATTTGTCAGATCGATTGATGACCTAACTACAATTAGCCTATTAGTGCAGCTTGCCATTGTAAAACAAGTTAAATTATCAGTCTACCCTTTGAAGATGTTTTATTACAACACTACCCTATAGTGGAAACAGATTTAGTATTAACACAACACATCTTTGCAGGACCACTTAGCTTTGATACAAATGGCACCCATCTGTCTAGACATCATCACATATCTTCTGATGACAGCCCACCCATTTTGGCTATTGTGATTGCAGTCATGCTTCTGATGCATTATTTATTAGCCTCCCACAAAAAAGTCTAAGATTTTTACCCTCAGTTCTAATAAACCGAACCACAAATTTAAACGCTGAAGCTGATTACAGTGTCGTAATGCAGTTGTTTACTTTCCTACATCCTTAAAGCTCAGAAATATAAATGACACAAAGGTCGTCTTTACAAAGTATTGTGTTGTTCTGACATAAACAGCACCCATTTTCCTTTCTTATGGTTTCAAAAAGACATGTAAGAGGATAATCTCTAGCATTAAAATAAATCTAATGAGACTTCAGAAACTCTTGTTCTAATATCTGGGACTTCATTAGCATTCTTTCATTCAAACTCAAAGGCGTTGTTTCAGTGGAAGACACAAGATAGAAGGAAACAAAGTGGAGATACAAAGGGTATCAGAGGGAGTTGGTACAAAAAAGCATGAAAATCTAAAGCCTGAGGAGGTAAAGAGGGGGAGGTGAGACAATCTCAGAAACAGACAGAGAGAAACAAAAAGAAGGAAAGAAAGAGGGAATACAGATCAGTCAGTGTGACCTGTCCTTGCCCCACGAAAACAAATGACATCAGGGTGGCTGCCAATCAGCTGATGTGACTCAGAGAGGCTGTCAGAATTCACTCCAGCTTTATTTTCCTGTTCCTGACACTTCCCTGTAACTTTTACAAAAAGGAGACAAATGGGTAACTGTAATCACACCACACATTATTGTAAACTGAACTCAGCTAACAGTGTTTTAATTACTGAATTTTTAAAAATCTGCCTTCTGATAGAATCTAATTGTTTCAGTACAATAAAAACCCACAGCCTTTTTATTCTTTGTGCAAAAACATAGCTTATGTAAACCAATCCAGCAACCATTTCACTCCAATTCATGCACAGACACATTAACAGCGAGAAAAAAATGCAATTACTCTGGTTAATGTGGCTTGCATTAATTAGACGCATCTTTGGTGACAATGCAAAAACCATCAAAAATGGCAGCGCAACAGGAATTCTCAATGACTGCCATTTAGAAGCCGACAATCTCACCGTCCTCTTATTGAGTGGAATCATTGTTTGGCTTTAGAGCAAACCAGAGATGAGAGGCCGGCTTTTGTTTACTCTTGTAAGGAATCAAGGACACAGCATTTCTAACATTTTGTGCAAATCATCACAGAAGCTTGAAAAATGACAATTATTCAGGGAAGGCTTAGCAAAACGATTCATTTTTGTTGCATTCTGAACTTTTAGCAATTCAATCTTAAATCTTAGGTCTTTATATTTGTGTTATTATTTTGTAGCTCGACTATGAGTTTGTGTGAAAGTTAAAAATTTGATTGTGTGTAAATGAGATGTGAACAAAACCCTTTGTTTAAATTGGAAAGGGAAATCCTCTCAGTGCTACACACTGGGGAATGCAGATATAAAAAAAATTATTTGTTGTGAAAACCCAGAGGTTGAAAGTAAAGCATGCCTCTGCTAATCGAGTTATCTTCTGCTCCAGAACAATAATTTGAACACGTTTAAACAGTCAATTTCTATAGAAACAGATCGATGCTGATTTCAATGATAAAAATGCAGTTGAAGCCCTTAAGAGAAACTTTTACTATTACAATATCCTTCACTAGAAATAAAATACAAGTTAATCAATTCTGTAATCCACTGCGCCTCAATTAACATTTGAACAAATACAGCAGGGGGCATCATTTCCTTGAATGAAAAAGTTTTTTAGTTATTTCTAAAAGCAAACACCTGAATCAGCAACTTTAACCATCTAACCACACCACATGCAGTGTGTCTGAGAGTGAGATAGATGACGTGCTACAGATATCTCATCTATACTTGACAAACTGGGTATGCAAGAAAGTGCAAGAAAGTCTAGTGATAAGGGCCCACATTAGAATATATTTACTGCATATTAATTAAAACCATGTAAGAGTTGGCAGAATGTAACATGTAAATCCAGACAGGAAAACTGTGTGTAATTATGACATATTTAGTCTCCTTAAACAATGTAATTTGGAAGTGTGAGTGATGAGTATATTTCCCCCTTTGCTTGACTTTCCCCCCCACTATTGATGCATTAATGGTTTAGACTCTAAACCATTCATTTGAAAATGGCCTATGCTGCTCTCTCTAAACTTTAGACAGACCAGCATATTCCATTTTCAAATACGCACTGCAGCCCTGAACTATTCTAGACGTCACCCAACAGAGGTGCTGAGGTGCGAAGATGTGAGAAAACAAATGTCACGTGAGGTTTGATCGGACATCAAACGCTCTTCAATCTGCAAGCTGCTCAGCACCAAAGAATGTGTGTAAGCCAACTGAACACAATAATTAATTATCAGTTGAATTAACAGTGAGAAAGCAAATGTTGTGTGCGCCGTTGTTCTGCACATCGTCTTGCCAGAACTACCACCTAAACCAAAACTGAAAGTTCATGTGTGAAAAAGAGGTTGTTAGATTTCTTATTTTGATTTCTCAACAATCAAACTACTGTAATGTTAAATTTAGAACAGGGAAAGTTGCAACTCTTCACATTTAAAAAGACAGAAACAGCAAATATTTGTGCTTTTTGTGTCATAAAGACGTCAAAATTGGTTATTATAAAAATGCTTATGGGGCATATGTAGATTTGCCAAGTGCTACCTAACTATATACATAATTCCCCCCAAAAAACCCACAGAAATGAATTCAGGATCAAAATGTAAAAAGGCTGGCACCCCCATGACGTCTCTGGGGGAGACAACCTGGAAACAGACACCCCCTGTTGCCATCACCCCAGCAGGATCTAAAGGAAACCTAATTGGACATATGCAAATGAAAGATATGTTAAAAATTCCTCTTTATCATTGGGGGATGCATTTTGGCACCAGTTACCATAGCTCCCTAAATTTCATCTTCCCCAACTTGTGCTTGTTGTATGATGTGAAATGTGCATCCACCCCCTATTTTCTTTCTCTCTGCGTCTTCATTTCCCTTCACAGCATACACCCAACCCCCTTCCATATTTTGACAAGAATCAATTACAGACACAGGAATGCAGGATGAAATGTGTGGCCTGGAGCATGTAGGATTTTATATCAGACCCCACACCGGTATGGTAGTAACGACAAGGGTGGGGAAACTATAAAAACAACCCTCTGCTTCACCTTGATTACTAACGTTTCCAGTAGCTTGATATTTGTGGTAGCCAGAAGTATCAAGCTACTGGAAGTGCGCTAATGAAAAACAACCAAGCAGATATGTAGGAGTTTTGGCTTTTTTACAGGACTAAAGTGCACAAGCGCCGAAGGACCAAACACCTGCTGGTGCAGCTACACATGAGAAACAGTGTGCCACTCAAGCTGAACATGATGAAAATGGACTCCAACTAGTCTGCACTAATGAGTTTTTGCAATGAAGCTGAAGGCATCTCTATGGCTAACTAAGCGGCTAACTAGTCCCCTGCTGTGGCCCAGCTGCTGGATGCGATAGTACAGCGATGAACTGGCAGAAGTACAGAGCTCTTTTTATTTATTTCCTCTTGTAATTTAGCCAAGTTGGACAGACATCGCTGATGGCTCAGAGCGCATGTGTCCATGTGTCAGATTTGGTTCAAAATGCTACCCAGCACACAACAGACTCAACATTTACCTCGTATCAGATTCGGCCCAGCAAATAAACACAGCAGCAATGCAAAAAAGGTTAGCATTTCTTTGATGGCATGCTGTGCTTCAAAGAAAAACCAGCAGTCCTAGCCTCTCTTGTCTTCCTCCTCATCTTACAGTAGGCAGTCATAAAAGACTGCAAATGAGGGAGTTTCTCAGTATGTTCAGAGAGCAAGGCGTTTTCCCTCTCAAGGGAAGACAGATCTGATGATCAAATCCTTTCCTGTCTCCTTGTTGAGCCCCTCTCTCTGCAACGGAGCACATTTCCCTCTCTAATGCCAGCCATGTGTCACCCACTACTGCCAACCAGTTTTGATAAAAGGCCTAACTGCTGAAGGTAGAAAACAAGGAAGCAAATTTTAGATAAATTCCATATGTTCAATATCTAAAACAATAGAGTGGTATAACAATGATGAAAAACAAACAAACACCCTTTTCCACTTCTTTTAATGCATTTTAAGCCACAAACATCCCTAGCGAAAATAATATAAACTGTGACTAGCACAACACAGAAGCACAAATGAGGTTGTGTTTTCAAGTAGGACGAATGACATCTGCAGCCGAATACGAAATTTGTCATTTTGCAAAAATAGGCCATATAGCGTAGCAGCATTAAAAATACATACCCCCATGGTGTATATTTGTCTTTTGCTTAGTCTCCAGATGCAGAGAGAATGAACGTGGGGAGGAAGAAGTTTCGAACAATCCTCAGCTCACCAGTGGTAAAATAGACGTTTGTGTGAAGAGCCACCCACTGACTAGGCTTGGCCCACAAAGAGACGCACTGTGAAAATCGGCCCTGAGACACATCATTATTATGATCACCCTGATCTCTAACCTCATTTTACTCCTTGCCATGATTCTCCATGAGAGAAACCACTCTGCTTTTTGATGACTGACTGTGATCCCTGCTCCCTGTTAACTGCCACACAACTGTCTAGCTCTATGAGACATTATGAAACAGGCAGGCCACGAAAGCAAGCCGCCAAATACAGGAGGAAGCAGTCTGCTAGCACGCATTGCTCACTTATTATCACCATATGTTGCAATCACTGTATCTCCAGGGCTTGTAGTGCATCAGTGAGTGAGGTTGTTATCAGCTCTAGAGCAAATGAAAAGCATTTCCTTTATATCCAAGTTGTTGGCTCTGGAATACGATATGCATTTTTTTTTAAAATGATGAAATGTCATTAGAGGGGGATGCCTTAGTTTTACTTTCCATACAACAGATTTTTTCAGAATAAAAGCATGCTTTTCCTATCCAACAGAATGCATTTAAACTAATGACATATGACAAAAAAATACACCAACATAGTGTCTTGTTTTGTTTTTTATTCTCACAAAAATATACTTTTGAGTAAAGGTGCAGACAGAGCTGAAATAACTATCTAATCTAACAATCAAGACACTGAATCAGAAACCATTTTAGCGATAAGTTAACAAATTGAATCATATTTTAAGCAAAAAGGTCAAACATTTGCTCTTTCTAGCTTCTCCACTTTGAGGCTTTGCTGTCCCTCTTTACATTTTTCTGTTTTATATCAATACCGATTGGAGGCTTGATCTAAAAGACAAAGTCACATTGTAATTTTTATTTTGTGGACCAACATTCTGAAGCCCTAAGTTTAGCCATTTGACTGTTGCCCACCACATTTGGATGCAAACATTTGACTGACTGTAGCACTTGGTAGCTGAATTGTTAGCAAGATGCATTCTCTACTTAGAATAATACTGAACCTTTATTCTGGTGTGTGGCTACCTTAATAGGTTGCTACCACGTGGCCAGGTAATGTCATTCTGAAACACATCACATTGCCTGGCCAAGTGGTAGCAACTTATAAAGGTAACCACACGCCCTAAATCATATTCTTCTTTCTATTTTATTGTAACTTTTAATCATAAGTTATGAAATAAACATCATGTTGTATGAAAAAGACTTTGAGCATATAAATATATAAAGAAGCTGTTTACTGAAGTTATCATTTGTGAGATATATCCACTTTTTGTAAAGTTTATAATGTAACCCAATGTTTATTTCAGGTCCTCAGCATTTAAAAATAACAGATATTTAGCTTAAACACAACAGTTAACCTGCTGATTGACAAAATAATGAGTAGAAGTCAAAATAACCAGTTATAGTTTTATAATATCACGAATAAACATTTTTAAATTAGATTAACAACTTTTACAGCGATGCAATTTTGTGGTTCTGTGGCTTGTCTCCGCTTTTGTATCTCACTTGGCATCGAAGCTGATTGTAATTATGAAAAACAAATGTCCTTTCATTGTAAGCAAATGGTGTAGATGTGGCTTTGTCTGTGACTGAGCACAAAAAAGCTTTGGCAGCGTTTGGGGGAGTGTTATTGTTGACAGTGTGCTTTCCCAGTGGGAAAACATACTGCATGACCAAATGTTGCAATGATCAGACACAGACAGTACGGCACAGTTTTGCTCATTAGCATAAAAATCTTTCTGGATACAAATCAAGAGAATAGATATGGAAGTATGAGCTGCAAGTCATTCAAAACACTCTAAAGTCTAAATGTTTCAGCAGTTATAGATTAGATTTCCATAGCTGAAGGTCAGTGGGACAAAGTCATGTCATGGCACGTATTTTCTTACATAGATGAATCAATGCAACCTACCCCCTAGAGCACGGTGCCTTCTATACTCTCACGTCTAAATTATTATTGATGCCTTTGCAAATTGGTGATTTATTTTGTAATGGAAAACATCTCGTGTGATAACACCTCAAACAGCTATAAGCACATTTTTGAGGAGCAGACCAGTGATTATATTACCCTCTAGAATTGTTACAGAAGGGCTGGAGTGAAAATATTACACATGCTTCATGCTTATCAGCACACACTACATGTTGGCTAACCCCTGACTGTTGTTTCACTGCAGCATCAAACTGCTGAAACTCATTTCAACACAATCATCATAGTCAAAAAAAAAGAAGCCTCGACGCTACACAGACTCCCAAGTCAAAAGTTAAAAGGTACTTTTAATGAAAGAGATCCAACCTTGTTCTACACCCCACATCTTTTCGGCTTGACACAAAAACTGACAACCCAGATATTGAATTAATGCTCGTCTCTGTCACTGGCACATTTGCACTTTTTACAAGTCTCAGCATACCAATGTTAAAAAGAAACCCAGGAAAGGCTGTGACTCTGAAGGAATAAAATAACAGCGTGACTCTGATTTTTTTTTCTTCACATAGTCAGCTAATAAAAAAGTACTTGTGTGTTAAAGTAGTTGTTCTGTAGTTGTTTGGGAGCGATCAAAGAAAATAAGCCATCCTTTTAAATAACCCCATTGTATTTGGGTGAAATTGTTTGCTGGTGTTATTCCAGTGCCGTCAAACTGCATCATATTTCTGAAAACACACAATGAAAATATTGAAGGACTGACATAATGATCACAAACAACTCCCTGTGCAGCAGCCTGAAAGAATGAATAGGAAATGAGCTTCTTTAGTAAGCATCCATTATTCATTAAGCACTGTACTCCTCCATGTCGACACCCTCTGTAGTGACACAGCCAAACCATTATTTCCTTATTCTCACCATCACTCAATCTTTCTCTCGCACCAGTTACACCCAGCTTTCATGTTATCGACATACGATCGGCTCCCAAATACTTTACACTAGATAAACTCTACAACATGCAACAACTAGTAAACCAACTGCACTTGATGTTGGCTGAAAGAATAGAACCCGGCATTAATGTTTTAGTAAAGACAAGAGCCACTGCAACTGAGCAGTTTATGGCGATGCAAAAGAAAAGTTATTGCACATGCTGACATGTTGCAGAGAATAAACCTACCTGACATTACACAGGACTGATAACATAAGTCACAAGATCGTGTGAGCCCTTTGTAAATTGTGCTGCAGAAGAAATGAGGAAAGTTAATCATGCTTTCTATATGCGCTATCATCACATGCGACGCAGCCACTTTTAGACTCAATTAAAAGCCACTTAAAATGCATCTAAGCAAGAATACGGACGTTCAATACGGGTTGAAATTTTAAAAAGAAGGTAATTCCAGATACTATTTAGAAACATCACCAATCTCCACACACGGATAGGAGGAAGGTTCAGTTTTGCGTTATTCTTTTCCTTTTTTTAACTCTGGAGACATTGCACATTATCATAAACATCGAGCTATAATGGAATGTGTAGGTGTTTCATCTGTGGACCCAAGATGACTGCATCTTGAATCACGCTAAGAATAAACAAACAAGCCTGGAAACAAATCCTCAAAAGCCGAGTCTTTTTTCTTCTTGCTGCCAATGTGAACCCAGCCTCTACGCTGCCCTTTGTTTTCCATCGAAAATCTAATATTTGTTTTTCCAAGTCATCCATTCGGATAAAGTAAAATGGACTGAACGTGTTTTAAGCCAAGAGTGGAATATGTTTGCTTTCCCTTCAGCTAAATCACGCCACAGTGTGCGGGGAGTTAATCTCTTCTGGCTCCACCCTACCTGCACTGAGCAGGTCACCAATTTAGGTTGCCGTTTTTCAGCTAAAAATGCTTAATTTTTATGTTAGAATCATATCTTAAGAAACTGGCCAGCTGAGCCTTGTGATTATTAAAAAATACATTTTGTCCATCTGCTGCCTCTTCCTGCAAAACACAAGCCAGCACCAGCATAAAGACAGGTCGCAGAAAAGTGTGTATACTATTGTCCATAAACCTTGTCGTCTAAAAGCGTTGTGGTCTACTTTGTAAAGCTCTTATGTATCAAATGCCATAAACACAACTGAAAAACTATGTTTTGCCTGGGGTAGGGCAGGGGAGGTAACACCCGCATTACTACTTGTGGAGTGACATCATTCTGTATGTCCCTGGGCTACATTCTCTTATTCAAACCAGGTGGGCCGAACCTAGCGGTCTGTACCCTAAAATGAATAGCAAGGGTCATGAGATGGTTACATAATAATTTT
The DNA here is from genome assembly GCF_001858045.2 of Oreochromis niloticus. Classification (NCBI taxonomy): domain Eukaryota; kingdom Metazoa; phylum Chordata; class Actinopteri; order Cichliformes; family Cichlidae; genus Oreochromis; species Oreochromis niloticus. The sequence continues at coordinate 10,976,686 of NC_031973.2, forward strand.
TTTTTTGCACAAACTCAGTTTTAGTTTCTCCTCAGGTTCTGTCTCTGTAGTAAAAAGCTTCCTTACTGATGCTTACAATCCATGGCCATGCTCAGGATGTAACCTGTGATGCACCGTCACAAGTAAACATTATTCATACTAACTGCTAAGATGTGTTTCCTGTCCTTGAATTTTTCCACTGCTGTTTCTAAGAGCACAAAGCCATCACAAACCCCTGTTAAATTAGCAGGCTAAACAGTTTTGCTTGAAAATGACTCACATGATTAATCAGTTATCATTATCATCATGCCAGTGAATAATCATTGTAGGTACACATAATTGAGGTGCTAAATGAGACAGAAAGCAGCTCTTTTAGTGATTTTGTTTTTTTCAAGGGGAGGGCTTAAATAACATAATTTTAAAGTCTCCTCTTTTGTGTCTCATGTGTAGCTCCACTGTTTTTTCACAGGGCCAACTTACAATGCCTCCTTTGAACAGAGGTGAGTGAGCTCCGAAGCATCTGAAAAGAGGCAACTTTGATCTCTATCCAGCTGTTTCGATGCTTCAACTATCCAGCTGACTCTTTAACACAGCTGACAGTAAACAAAAGCAAATTCCCCCAACCTCAATTTGGCCTTACAGGGACACTAAAATACTTAGATTCTTATCTATCCCACTGAAGCATCTGATCAGCCACAAAATTCATTCTTGAGCATGGCAACAACATCCAAGTCAGAGTCATAAAGAACTATCTTCAGCCACGAAAACAACAAGGAGTCATGCAGCAAGAAGAGACACAAGCGACTAAGAGCAACTTAAAGCTACATCCACAGTAATACATTTTACTTTTAGGATGTTACCCTCAAATTAAGTCAAACTAACGTTACAGCATTTTTTCTTTTTTTCTCCACTAAATGTTTAACACACTGACCATTTTCATAGGCTGTGAATGCATTTGCGAGTGTGAAGACAGAAAAAGAAGTGCTGGTTACTCACAGTTACACTATATGAACAAAAGTGTTGGGTTAATCTTTGAATTCAAGTGTTTTCTGTCTAATTGCCACATGTGTATAATATCAAAACCCTAGCCATGCAGTCTGCCTACGCAAACAATTGTGAAAGAACGTGTCATTCTAAAGAATTCAAAGAATTTGAGTGTGGTACTGTAACAGGATGCCATCGATGTAACAAGTCAGCCATAAAGTGCCAGAACATGTAATGTTACAGAGCGGGTTTGCTGAGTGCTGAGGCACATTGTATGTAAAACGCTCCAACACTCTGCTAACTCAATAACTGAGCTCCAAACCTCGTCTGGTATTAACATCAGGAGAACAACTGTATGCTGGGAGCTTCATGGCATGGGTTTACATGGGGGCAGTTCAATGATTACAGCAGCACAAGGGTCAGGAAGAAAAAATCAATTAGAGATATATTAAAAATATAAAAATTGAAAGAATAAATAAGCAGACTAGTGTAGCATACTATGTACAAATGGTTACTATATATAACAAAATACACAAAAAAATCTTCTTTTTACTTGCACATAAGGTGCAGTGGAAGTAGTAATGGATACAAATGTATTTTTTAGCTTCTATTTATCCTATGTGGGTGTTGCACAGTCTGACTGCTGTCAGGATGAAGGACCTACGAAAACGCCCTGTCCTACAAAGCAGCTATAGCAGTCTACAAGTGAAGGAGCTGCTCAGGGCCTCGTCTCATGCAGTCTCATGCAAGGCGTGAAGGGTGTTGTCTGTAATGGACATCAGCTTGGCTAACATCCTCCTCTCACCTACATCCTCTATATCAGGGGTCCCCAATCCCAGTCCACGAGGGCCGGTGTCCCTGCAGGTTTTACATCTCACCCTGGGAAAACACACCTGAATCACATGATTAGTTCATTACCAGGCCTCTGGAGAACTTCAAGACATGTTGAGAAGGTAATTTATCCATTTAAATCAGCTGTGTTGGATCAAGGACACATCTAAAACCTGCAAGGTCACCGGCCCTCGTGGACTGGGATTGGGGACCCCTGCTCTATATAGTCTGGAAGGAATAGCCAGGACAGAGCTGGCCCTATTTACAAGGCTATTTTCCTGTCCTTCTCTATGCTATCACCTCCCCAACAGACAACAAGATTGCAGAAGCCGTCACTGTGTCGTAACAGGTCCTCAATAATGTCCAGAGAACCCAAAAGACCTCAGGCTGCCCAGCAGATGGAGACGACATGTGGCCATGCCATGATGGACCAGGTCCTGGAGATATGATGCATAATGTGTAGTGTACTGGGCATTGCTGTGTGATACACTATATGAGCAAAAGTACTGGGTATGATTACAGAGAAAAAACAACAATGCTAAAACAAGATTTCTTTAGTAGAAATGATAACTTTTTACAAAACAAACACTGCAAAATAATCACACGGTACTGGGAGTTTTATCCATTGCCAGGGAAAGTAGTACACACAAAAATTGAAAAACAAAAACAAAAAGCATACCAATCAGGAAGTGGACGTGGCTGTCTGCATCACTGTTTACAAAAAGTCTGCATTTCTGCCAGACAAAAACAATCTTTAACTTTTCAGACTAAACGTGGGCCAGCAGCATTTCTGACAAGTCGCTCTTTTTTAAGGATGCCTAAAACACAGTAGTGGTGTGTATACTGGGCCAAAATGTACTGAAAGTTACACACTTTAAAAACAAAAGTATGTTAGCAAGGATGTACCCTGAACTACATGCCAAGTTAGGTTATTACAATAAAAAGGAGTGATGACCCTGTTGAGTCTCTTCGTTTCCTTGCAGCTGTGCTGGTCTGGGGTGTAACAGATCAGATGGTGAGGACTGATGTGATTCAGAAAGATACAAGTGCAGGTGCCAGTTTGCACAGCTGTAGTCTGCCCTTGCGGCAGCCACATGTTTAATGGCCTCCTTCCATGGAAAATCTTTTGTGTGTCATTTAAGTCCCACCTCACCGTGAGGCTACAGGCCTGTCTGTATCCTACCAAAGCCCTACAGCAGGAAGCAACACACCACTAACATGCCGTTTCTGCTTTTTTAGTTTGACTGTTATGTCAGTGCTTTCAGTTACAGTTTGCTTTAACTGTCTGTTTAGCCCACATCTAAAAACAGAAGATCTATACAGTTACTCCTCCCCATTACTTCTCATGTATGTATTTGGAGGTAAAATGGAATAGCAGGGTTAAAAGCAAGGGTTAATTTTCCATCTTCTCTCACTGCATGACTACAGATATGTTTTCTCATTATTTAGTGTTTTAAGGACGAAGCCAAAATCTAGAAGGAAGACTGCAGGGTTTGATTTCTGCAACATTCACCGCAAGCACAAACAAGCCTACGGTTGCAACATGCTGCAGCTTAATGGGCTTCAGCAAACTTCCACCAAGGAAAGCAGAAAAAAATAGCAGGTTGGATACAAATGCTATCTGCATCAAAAGGAAGATCTTACTGTGACAATTCCCATGGCTAATTCATTAGCCCTTTTTCAAGGCTGTGATCATTTCCGCTGGCAAATATCTGACGAGTTCTGGGTCAGACCAGACTCATCCCTAAATGTTTCAACTTTACACCAATTAGTTCCTTCTCCGCCTATTTGAAAAGGGCGTGAAAAAACGTGTGCTTGAAGAAAAAACCTTCAAGCAGAGTGTAGTTAATGTATTTGCAGTCTAGGAGAGAGCACAACATGATGTGTAGTCTCGCGTGGCAGCTCAAAGTTAAGCATTTCCAGAACTTAAGAGAGAAGTGGCAGATAGTTGAGTGGGGGGGAGTTTGGCGGGGATCTGTAGGGATTAGTTCCAGGGCTGGCAATTTAAGGTTTATATCCAGCAAGCTGTTAGAAACTCCAGGTATGGACATCACACTCCTGCCCACCTCACTTTGGATTTCATTAATCATCACATCTGCTCATTTCGCGCAGCACACCCACGCTAAAAGGCACTTACATTCACCACATTCCAACATACCATGTTTTCAGTTCTATCTATAGCAGAGCAGAACTAGAAAAGAACATCTTGGCGGTGATAAAAACACCAATTAAATGTAAGCTGGCAATAACTGCTGCAGCTAGTAACTGTTGAGTAGTTCCACCACTTTATTACGAGACCAAGGTGCTATTACAAACAACATATACGCGCTCTCATGCTTATTTCTCGAGAAATAACAAAGAAGGAGGCACAGAACATAACACGGACAGGGTCTTTTGATTATGCCAGAGATTAACTTACATCCGGTATCCTTCAACAGAGCAAGTACAAATTACCCTCAACGAATAGCGTTTCGCTCGAGTCAAATATGAATAGCAAGAAGATGAAAGCCAAATCAATCTGCCAGCAGCACTCAGCAGTCAAATGTTATTTCGTCCCGCGGCCTTACACAGACTCATTTGTCTTGGCGAGCACAGACTATTTGTTTATTTCATTGCATCCTCATTAGCTTCTGCCAGAGCAGTGTCAGAATCTTCCTTGGGTCTATGCTGTATAATTGAAATGAAATTCAGACACAGACCGTCGACGTAAAAGACAAAAGAGAAGATAAATGAGCATTAAGGAGAACATGTTGCATGGCAGCTGCATTAATATTGAACTAAATGCTTCAGTAGAAGGATGCAAGGTGTGTTACAAAATAAATGGAAAATGAAGAAATACAGACACATTACAGTTTATTTTTCAAATTTAACAGAGACCCTTTATGCGTTTTCCTATTTCTGTCATATATATAGAAGATATTCATATTAAAAAGTTAATCACGAAGAATAAAAACCCTCGGCCTCAGACTGCTCTAGACAATCTGTTTCTGTCATCCCAGTCACAAAGCTCCTGCTGGGAGCAGAAGTCCTGGCCACTAACAGATCAAACCTTCTGTTTGCAAAGGGCGACCAATCAGAAAAAAAAGCTGGCTTAAAAGGAAGAGGATGAAAGTTAAAAATGGCTTGTTTCAGACAGCGTATGACCTAAGGGTTTGCACCAAGGCCTTACATAAAGTGAACACAGAGTAATCCCATAGAGTGCAAGAATCGAGTATAATACCTTCCCTCTAAGAATTTTTCTCTGGTTTCTAGAGAACATGTAATTGATTTGTCTTTCATAGTCTAGTAGCAAGAAAATCTTGGTAGGTCCTCAAAGAACTAACCTTTGCTTGACAGAGTAATCAGGTTTGTCTGGCAAGATCCTTAAGCTCCTTTATGTTGTAATGAACCAGATATTACAGAGATTCCTTATTTTCTAAACTAATCCAAGTTGAGTCTGGAGGCGGCTCTACTCAGGCTGTAGAACCTGGCTGTGTCAGGATGACTAACATACTTAATAAAACAGCACCTCTATAAACTTGGCTAATGTTATGGCCCAAAATAGTGTGTAGTGACAGTACAGTGGCAGCTTGGTCCACTGTGGGCCAAGCAAGAAATGAAAAATGTGACAGGAAAAGCATGTAGAATTAATTTCAGTGCAAGATTACAAATCTGTTTGTTTCTGCTTTAGCGTGGTGTTTAAACTGAAGTCCATTCATCAGTACAGGATGTCAAAGTGACCGCTCCTGTTGAAGGCCAGCGGAGCACAAACCCGATTGTGTCTTGGTTCATTTAACTTTTAATTTCCATGGTCTGATAAGAAACAAATGTCAAATACAGAACAGCATCTTCCCCTTTGCATTGAGCTGGCAAACTGCCACAAGCAATCTGCTCCAGGGATGCTGATTTCTTGCTGGCCCTGACCTCTAACCTCCCAGGGGAGAGTTCTTCCCTTTGGGGATTAATGTCATTTCTGGTGATTATTACATTAAATCCAATGTTCAAATGCTTTGGAGCCAACAGAGCATTCAGCAACCAAATAACATTAAACTTGAGTCAAATTTTACCTGACTCAAAAACCTGGGTCCTCCTATGACTGCAAGTCTAAGGAGACCATTCATGATATCTGAAGTAGTAATGCAGCCGTGGTCACCGACATGTTGAAACTGGCACAACTGCAGCCCACGTAAGAGTCAGCTAGCAAGTATGAAGACAAGAATGATCATTTTTATTGTTATGGTTTCTAAATAAAAACATGACGGTTAAACAAGGAAGAAGGGGGAGAAAAAACACCAAGACAGGGGATCGGGATAAAACTCCAAACGCTTGATCCATTAACCCAAATTCACTGACGCACCAGGTTGACAGAAGTCGCTGCAGGTTGTCAAAAGGAGAGCTCAGAGCATTTAAGCACACGACAAACATGGTGACTTTTACGAGTAATTCATTCACTGCAACGTTAAAGCTGAATGCGCACCTGAAATGGACGCTAAATGTGAAAAATTCCACGCGCTGCTGTGCGTAACGGACAGGTAACACGGCGTTTGACGTGACTGGGAAAATGACTGAAAATTTGGACGTTTCCCCCACCTCCTCCATATACAAGTGTCCGGGTGCAAAAAAGACGACGCGATGCCATAAAGGAATCTTATCACTCACCTTGGATGGCTTTAATATTCAGTCCTGAGCGCAGATTGTCTTGGAAAAGCCGAGGCGACGCTTCAGTGTTGCCGCCTGTCACCGGGAGGGAGGAGTTTGTGTTTACTCCAATATAACAGAACGGGCTGTCAGCAGCCGCACGGATCCTCTCTGTTTTTGGCGAAGAGAGGGAGCCGCAGTCTGGCCACAAACTTTATTACAACGTGTGTGTAGGACTTCTGCATTACAGATTCACTTTTTTTGTTTGTTTGTTACAAAGTCGTGTGGTTCCTTCTGAAGGTGTGCTTTAACTTTACAGTTAATACTAGAGATGAAACGAGGGGGATTTGTGATTTAAATGAAGTGAATTAATTATGTATCAATTTTTTGAACTGCAACAAGGGGTGATAGACCGACACAAGAGTCTTTTGGTAATATCAGCTATTTGTTTATGATAATTAAACAAATACACGTCAAAAGAATTGAATACGTCATGGTTTAGGGGAATGGAAAAAATGATTCTCTCGATCATTGTAGCTGCTTATCTGTCCTTATCAGGAGGCATGTATCCCTGAGGTTTTTAACTCCAGCCATACTGGAAAAGCAGAACACTCTTCCTGTCTATTCTCAGAAAGCAGCAAATAGCAAAAAACTGTGAAATGTGATCCACAGTGAAACACGCTTATCCGATTTCTCTTAAATTTTGACATTTTTATACTGTAAATGTGATTTATAATCTCAGTGACACTCCCGTGATAGCTTTAGTGCTTTATTGATGACGTATGCGTGTTATTAAGTGACAGCCCTCTTCCAGTAATTTTCTTTTTCATGCAAGATAAATAATTCATCTGCAATAAGTTTTATTGCCCTGCAATATCAAGGAAGGGACTTTGAAACCAAACGTTTTTTTAATAAGTGTGTGAAGTTCCTGGATTACAGGTTCGAGAATCCTTGAACGATTTTACATATTTTACATGTTTTGAAGTTGTTGGGTTTCGTTTGGCTCAGATCTTCAGGTTCATCATCTGCACTTTACAATAATTTATTTCAAAAACAAATGAACTGTATATTTCTTTTTTTACATGACAATGGCATGGCACAGGTATTATTGTTGGTAAAACAGGTGTCTCTACTATGACAACCAGCTCCATGTTTCCCTTCAAACCAAAGGTCACAGCCATAAACATGACATTTTATGACCAGCTATCTATATTCCCCTCCAACAAGGAAGGTAAATGAGAATCACTTAGAGAATCTTTAGAGGCTCAGAGGACCTTGATCTCATTCTGAGACTTCACCAGAGCTTTAGAGAAGAAACTCTGGGATTCGTGTTTAACTAGTCTAACTGGAATACAGTGATAATGCCTTCCACAAAGAAGATTCTGCATTTCATGTCCAGTGCTTTGGCTACATCTATATCTGTTGGGCTGATTGGATATGGCATGTCAGCGCAGTGGGTTAAGACAACCATGGAGTGCGCACAAAAGAATTCTAATGGATCTGCTGAGATCTACAATGGATCTGCTGAGATCACCTTGACCCTTTTTGATGGAATAATAAAGAGAGTCTCCTGCCCCCTGTTTGGAGCTACAGATGAATTTCAAGGTAATTTTCAAAAGCCCCGTTCAACCAACTAGAAACAGACTCAAACAACGATGTTCTCTCATATATCTCCGCAATGTTGGCTGTTTTTATATTAGTTTAATACATTTCAGTCGACGACACATCCTACCTTCAAGCAATGGGGAAAATTTAATTTAATTTGATTAATTTTGACCACCAGCTTCTGGTCTTACTCTAGAATCTGTGTCACTTTTAGTGTGCATAATGAAAAGAATACACTGTCAATAGTTTTTCCTTCTGACACAAGTTGTTATGATTAGAAGTCCCAGACAAATATCTCAAAATAAAGACAAATACTATCAAAACTTCCATCGTGAAGGAGAATTAGATCCTATGAAACTGCTCAGGCAGTTTTACCAGCCTCTTGTACTCAATAAACATGGAAGTTCAGTACAGCATTAAATGTAGGACCATAATGACCTGTGTTTCTGTGTTTAGTGATTCCTACATTGGCAGGAAGAGAAATTGCTCCAGTAGTCCTACAGGGTCTGGTTATATGCCTTCTTGCCCTCTGTCTGCTGTTTTCGGCATGCAGCATCCTCATCTCTCTCTACAACAGTGTCAGCAATCCTTATGAAACCTACATGGGGCCTGTTGGAGTCTACATCTGCAGCTCTCTCAGTGGTAAGTGACTGATATGTTATAGCAGTAAGCATGTTGTAGTTGCACAAGCGGAAGTGCTGGGGCATTTCCGTTAAAAAATAAGGTGTGATTTTTGTTCTATTCTTTTGTTTGTGATATTTCTAATGCTACTTTTTCTCCTGCAGCATGCTTGTCTGTGATAGTCCTCATCCTGTTTGTGGTGAACGTCACTGCGACCAATATGGCAGAAACCTTTGTAGAAACGTATACTGAGGGTTTTGCAGTAAAGCTGAAGGGAAAGGCTTCAGAGATGCAGGTAGGATATTACCTGGTCATCCCTTACACAGTGCTCTCTCTCATTGCCATTGCCTTGATCTACACATATGAACATGCAGCCTACACACGCAAAAAAGAGCAGCAGAAGCCTACAGAGGATGCACCCATGGACTTAACAATGTATTAGTGCAACAGAGACCATGAAATTTTCAATGGCACTGATATATTAAAGACTTTCTCAAGAAACCTACTGTAATGAAAGATAACTGACTGTGGTTATACACAGTAAAGTCTGGATGCACGGTAAAGCCTTGTTCATTGTATAATAGATTTATAATATTTAGGAATTGTCTGGTCGGATCAAGTACTTTACACTTAAATGTCATGTTTTCCTGTTATCTCGTTATGAGCAACAGTTATGTAATTTCAGCATTGTGATCAAATTTGATATCAAGGTATGACAGTGCAAAGTGTTTGCTGATACAGTAAAAATATTACCATGTAGATTTCTTTTCATTCATATGTTTTTGACATGAAATTCCATTCTTAAAAAATAACTATTTATTCTGTGTGTTTTTTTTTTTTTAGTTTTGTGTAATCTTTTTGGATTAAATTTACCAATTTAGTTTGTTCTTTCTTTTAAAAAAAAACCTTATGGTAATATAATCATCACAAAACATGCTTTACAGATCGTCAGGCAGACAAAACCTCAATGACTTTACTGTGTTCTGTGTCCATTAACATCAGCTCGCAAAATAAAACATAAGAAAACATGAATAAAGTGATGAGATTGGGTTGGTTTTATTTGAAAAAATGAATTTTTGCAATTTAATGTTATACATTTACTGCGGTACTGCATTACAGATTCACTACGAACAAACAAAATGATTACATTTATTGGAAAAATCTAAAGAGCGAGTCAAAAAAACGGATGAACTCACTGAGGGGGGGGGTGTTTACTGATGACTGCTGCCCTCTATCGCTGAAATTATGTAATTGCAAAGAGATGCCAACAAGTCAACAGTTTCAAACGGGAATAAAAGAAAAGGGATTTGTTTTCAGTTAAAGTCTTTCATTTGCTATTATGTATTACTGGCACAATCATTTGAAGGCTCGAATTTACCTTTAGGGGGGAAAATTAAGGTGCACCCAGTCTACCCAACATGGGCTAGACCACTGGTACCCAACTTTTTATTGGTTCTGGTCCACAGACCTGCCAATAAACTTGATAACTGAAAAGCAGCATGTGTTCTGTGACACTTATTTCTTCAGTCAGTTTCTATATTAGCTTTGGTTCTCCCTGTTTCAGCCACCTGCATTTATCTAACTACTGTTTCCACTTGGAGTCAGTGTGAATATATATTTACATCACACATAATTATTTATTCTACTTTTCAGTAAATGTGCTTTACCAGCAGGTAACTACACAGTTACTTACCTTCTGAATTACTACAGAGGGCATATGGATTACCTTACTTACCTTCATCAACTCATGGCTCATCAGTGAAGCAGTGCTTAAGTTGAGCCCTTTAAACTCCAGTGATGCATTGCATCTTAACTGTATCCTTTTCCACATGAGACCTACTACAGAAACCCCTGATGAGAGATAAAGATTTATTACTCAACTGTTTAAGACATTTCAAAGGGCTGGAAAAATCGCAGCCAATGCTGACCAACGTATTGATGGTTACAAAGCTTGCAGATTTTGTAAAAGCATAGATCACAGATAGATCTTGCTGAGAGTTGGCGCCTATTGTCTCCTGGATCTTCGGGCATTCTCACAGCTGTGATTCACATGGCTGTGTTGACATGAGAGCAAGGGTGAGGTGTCCTGTTACCGTTTCCCCTGTCCCATCACTCAGGGCCTAAAGTCTGTTTGGACATGCCCTTTGCAGCACCTCTCAGCCCTGCAACGCCTTCTACCTGCCTTCAAAAGAACCACTCTTCCTTAAAGTCTCACACTTCAAGGGACCTGTGGAAGGATGCAGCAATTTGCTTTTCTGTCATCAGCGTGAATATGTATTAAATTTCATGCATTTGCATGCTTTCTGCAGCGATTCAGAGACATATCAGGTCTGACAGAAATTCTGTTAGTAGAGCAAAAAAAATGAGCATGCTTTTGGCGGTGAAAAAAGCCAGTTTTTAGTCTATAAAACAGTCATTACCTTTCAAATTGTAGCTTGTGTTTTATAACATGCCACCAAATAGCTCCTGCCAAATATCCTTCTTGCAGAGTGATGTAGACTGACTTAAACCTGCAGCTGTGACAAGGACACAGTGTGAAGTTGCGACAGGTTGTGTTCTCCAGAGGAAGCCACGTCAAAGCATGTTTCAGCACAAAACCGCCTGCTGTGAAGATGACAAGCCCTTCACAAGAAAGCACGGATTTGCCAGCCATTAGAGACCCTTTTAGTTTATGTTTTACTTTAACTCTGACGGAATGCAATAAACCTGTCTTGATCTCTAAAATGATTATTTATTTATTTATTGTCAGTTAGCAAATATATATACAGCTTCAATCACACTTTCACTTTCAGTCATTTCAAGTTGATACACAGCAGAATTCCTCAGTTCTGAACATCAGCTGGTTTAACAGCAGCCAGAGGAGAGATGTTTAACTGTAACTATTACCGCTCTTCCTCTCTGTGCACCGAGGCGTGGAATAGCTCGGTTGCTAATAACGGATTCTTCTTGCCGTTTGCTGTGCAAACACTGACTGAATAAAATCAGTGATGGGCGGTAATCTCTTCCTCTCTGCATACTCTCGGTCTCAGAGCTGACCAGAATGGATAAACCTGGGATTAGGCAGAAGCCCTAAGCCCTGACCACTCACTCTGTGTGATAGGATTAAAGCAGAAACTTTCGTACCTGTGAAACATTATCCACTAAGGTCCTGAATTACAGAGGCCTGTGAAACAGACACCTCCAGCTGCGGGGAAGTGGGGGCACACATTCAGCCATGTCGAGTAAACGGTGGTAGGCCATGGTAGAACGGGGGAAGGCCTGGTCGCTTTCCACTTTTAGGAACATATTTCTGACAAGTGAGCAGTATGGTGAATACATGTAGGAATATAAAACGTTCCACTCTATTGGAGAACTCAAACTGCTTTATACAACATGTTATATTCACTCATTATTTTGTACAAGTATTTTTTCTACATCTAAGACTAAACGTTGACACACATTCAAACCACCAATCTTCTGATTAGCTCATGACCTGTTCTACCTCCCAAACCACCACCAAATAATAATGATAATAATAATAATAATGAGAAGAAGAAGATGAAGAAAGAAAAACATTCCAAGAACCAAGTGGTACAAACAAAATAATAAAGCTTATCAACTTGAAAAAATAGAGTCATGCGCCAAGACTCGATTATTTGATGGCGTGATTACAGTGGCGTGACTTTTTTCCTTCCACTGCGGCAGTAAGGTAGGTGCGCCTATCAAGGTGTGCCTCCCTGTTCCGTTTCTCTATGATGTAATGAACTTTTATAGCACTGGTGCTGTCAACTGATATGATATCTTAGCAACGCCTATAATACAGCAAGACATATTTTACAACACACACGTTACTTAAAAAGCTCTATATTTTTTAAACACTTCTTTTTCTATACTTTAAGCTGACATTTTTGTGACTTTTTATAAAGCAGTTTTCTACACATAATGTTTGTTGTTTAATTAACTAAAATTAATTGGGGTTTTTTTTTAATAAACTGTATTTTATGAATTTGTTTTGCCGACACAGAAAAGCAGCTCTACATGTGATTTCAAAATTGTTTTTTTAATGAATTTGGTTAAGTTTGATTTTAAGACATTTTAATCGATGCGTATGGCTTTGAGTCTGCCTTGCTGTGATCATAAGGTGTTCTCACACTCAGCTCGACTGTGTGATATTGGAAGGCAGGCTGGTTTCTTACTTATCTCCATCATTAATCTTAATTTGTCAGAGAAGGCTGAGGTGAAGGTGGCGGGAAAAAGAGAAGAAGGAGGAGGAGGAGGGCTGAAAGGTAATTGCACCCCTGCTGCTCCATTATGGTGTCATTCCTCTGTTAACAGAAGATAAGATCTTCCCCAAATCACCTGAAGCCAATTCTCCACTTTACCTGCAGAGACAGAGAAAAGGGGAAAAAGACAGAAAGGGTTTTTGGCTCTGTCTCGCACAACCAGCGATGGAGACAAATTGATTTAGTCACTCTGTGTAGAGTCTTACTGGCCATTCTGTCTGTACGGTATTTGTATCTATGCCTACAATATGCAAATTGTTGACATGTTACAACCAGAGTGATGGATGGATGGAGGGCTGAGCACTTTCTCTGTCCCATGCCGCTTGACATGATGGTTGATTAATGTGGTCTTGATTGGCGGGTGCGATCACTGGTTCAAGGGAGGATGGATACATTTAACCTACTGACACAACACAAGGTTCAGTTGAATTGGAGCCATTTGACCCAGACACAGAATGAAACAGTTAACATCAACAACAGTCAGTCAATCTCATAGGGCATTTTTTTTTCACTAAAGGACATGGCAGGACTTTCAGATACTGTTCATCTACTGTAGATAGGTTTTTACCTCCATATGTCGAGTTTCCTCAATTTTTTAAGGACACACTGCACACCATGACAGGATATGTTAAGTTTTTGCCTAATAGTTCTTTGGGAATCAACTTGTTGGTGCAAAAATACTCTTTTACATCTGTAAAACTTTGATATCTGTGACAGGCTGCTAATAAGAAAGTATCTGAAGACACCATTTAAAATTGGTTCTTTGCTAAGATGTTTTATATCCCTTGAGTATGGTGTCTTTTTTATCCTTCTTATCGTTGAATGATTCATGATTCATTCACTGGCAGTGACATAACAAACAAAAACACATTGTTCTGAAAATGGTCAAGTACAACGACTGGAATAAAGAATTAAAAAGGAGTCAGTGTCCAAAGAAGAAGTCCAAAAGACTTTAAGAAAGACCACTTTTTAAATTAAAGGACAGTCTGTTTCCTTGGAAATAAAATATGAAGAGATGAGTGGTGGCTCAAGACTTTCGCACAGTACTTTGTATCTGTCAAGAAACTTTTCTTTACTTGAATTCTAATGGATATATAGCACACATTGCTTCTCTCCCAAAAGTCACTGAATTTTTAAAACAAAATACACCAAGTCTACATAATAACACATTTTTCACGGGTGGAAAACCTTTCAGGATAGTGAGGTACTCAAGCACAGCTCAAGGGGGCAGCATACAATAACTAGATCAACTGAATGAAACAAACCCCTTGACACCTTTGTTACCATAGATGCAGATTTGTAGCCAAATAACCAGGAATTGATTATGGGCATAGCTTTTAATTGTTATACTTTTTGCATTAAATCACATTTAAGTGTAAATAACTTTAACTATATATGCGGAATAGGCTTGTGATGTTGCAGAAAACATGTGGGATCTTAGCAGTTTTTCATTCCCTTCCATGTTTTCACTTTTGAGGTTATTCTCTTTCTCAGTGAGATATTAGAAGTCTCCTGTGTGAAGGAGCAGCCCTAAGAGTCACTGGAGTGGGACACAAATCCATAGATCATAAACACTCAGCTGTAATTCTGACACGCCGTCACAGATAGCAAGCTGCTCTCCAATCCATATGGTCATAAAATTACAGAGATTCCAGCAGTCTGCACCCTTGGACAGCACATATAAATTCTCGCCTGCCTTACAGTATTTTCTTACCCTGGTTTGGGAATGAAACACTTTTCTGTGCAAAGGATCTGTGCAGTTTAGGCAAAAAAAATGTGCAAAAGCAATGCAAGATTTAAGGCAACAAATAATACATGCAGGAAAAAAAGTTGTTTCTTATATTTTAATGTCCAAATAATAGTTTAATTTGCTTTTTTTTAATCCATGTTGAACTGTCAAAGCTCTCAAAATAGCATGTGATCGGCTCCTGTCAAGGCTCTCAGAGCCTCTGAGTGTGTTTTACAGAAGCCAGATGGGGAGAAGTACCAGAATAAAGTGCATCAAGTGCCCCCTATTGTGCTTCATGAATGGATTAAAGGATTTGCAAAGGTCTGTCATAAGGCCTTCAATCATTGCCACACCTGCCTGAAATTTACAGCACCGACTGTAGGGGGGGAAAAAAGCCTTTGAGCTGTTGTCACAAGGAGTATAACTTAATCTGTCAAGTCATTCAGCTTAACATCAACACCTTGAGCAACAAGAGCAGAGATTTAAACCATGACATAAGACACTGCAGATTATCACAGCGCCTCAGTCGATGAAGTTTATGTTTGGGAATGCTGCTGCAATTCAATACTTTCACACTCCATTATTCATCAGGTTTTCCACCTCTCGTCTGCTGAGTCGCTGTGGCATTTTAACTTGTGATGCAAAGCCTTGAAAGCTGCAATCACGCGTCTGTCTTTCTAAAAAACAGAGGTTCTTTGAATTAAGTCGAACTTGATATTGCTTTTTAGATTTCTAACTCCTGCATAAGAAACAATGCAGCTTCTCTTCAGGAGACAATGTTCCGTGTCAGATGCGGAGACACGGTGTCTGAGTGCTGGACTGATCAGAAATCCTCAGGGCTGATTGCATGTACATGAAACAATTTGTCAGCCAATATAACCGACTGACCTCTTGCTGACCACAGCCATGACCTTTATCCACTAAAGGATAAATGGAGCTAAATTCAATATTCTTTTTGAAGTTATAGCCTGACCAGAAATAAATAAACTCTTATATTTCGATGTGAAACAACTGACATAGACAAAGCATAGACAGCATAAAGCAATTGGCTGTATGTCCCCTGTTTCCCATTCTACCACTCGTTCACTGATTCTCAGCTCTGTCTGAGCTATCAAGCAAAAAGCAAAATGATGTTGGAAACCTCCATCTTTAATTTACAGTTGAAACCACCATCTTTAACATACAGTCTATGTTAAGAATCAGGAGTGGTGGCTTCGTGCAACAGCAAAACAAAAATAAATTTTTAAAAAAGTTACTCTGTAAGTAGGTTGTTCGAAGCAAGTCAAAGCCCATTTTGTACATATAATACCAGACTGATCAGCTAGGCCAATGTTAGTATTTTTAACAAAAAATGCAATAGGTTTGAAGTGATTTGCAGTGGTTTGCCCACCAGATAGCAATGGCAAACTAATTGTTTAACATGAAATCTGTAACTTGGTTCTGAAATCTGAAAGTGCTTCTCTGTGTGTTAATGTCATGATACATGAGTATTGGATTTTTGAAACAATTCCAGTGTCAGCTTCAAAAATCAGTTGCCACATGCACACATGAAGCGAGGCATGAAAAAATATGCACAGGAACATACACACGAAACACAAAGATTAAATAGGAAAAACTCTCAGCCATGTGCAAAATATATTTAAAGCAGTCTAAACAAAAGCTGGATTTTTTTTGTGCTTTTCCCTAAAAAACAACAGCCAAAAGTAATAATGGTGGAGATAATGCTCCCCGACCTTTCTTCACCCTCTGTGTCAACTCATCACCTCCTAGTTGGATGTCAACGAAGGGAAGAAGAGCAGAGAGGGGTGAAGTGGGAAAAAGGGAGAAGGGGAGCGGGCTGGCAGGAGATGGATGGGGGTGGGTGAAGGGATCACCTTGCCAAATCCGCTGTGAAGGTCTCTGTTCTGTGCACTTAGTGTAGCAGCCGGAGCCAACACCTAGCAGGGTGTAGGTCTCCCTGGGGCGACACTCAGGCCCCGGCCTCCCTGCCATTGTCATCTGTCCGTCTCTCAGCCAGTCTCTCCATCCACAAATCTTGCCTGGAGGAAACTTACTTCCTCCTTCTGCATTCTTCCTCCCTCCATTACCCCCAGGAGGAGCAGGAGATGTGTTGGAGGGAACTCCCATGCAGGGTCAAGGGAGTATCGATGTCGAATCCTTAGTGTCCGCGTCTTACCACTAATAGGAATATCTATCAAACAATATCAGACATAATAAACGAGAAAAAGCGAAATCTTTTTCCTCATATCTTCACATTATTTCAACTGCTGAATGTATGCCGGTGACATAAGAGTGATAAGATGTAATCACACCTCACTGACTGGAATGGCAAATATGTCATCATCCTGAGACGGGGTCTAACCGGGCCATTTCAATGAGTGCACCCATGTCAGGGTGATGTATGGATGCAGTAACACAACCTCTGTGGAGGCATAGGGGGGGAAATGCTGCACTGCCAACCTGCTTCTCAGATCCTGAGCAGGAGAATGGGGGCTGCATGTAAACATTTAAGACACGTCACTCATTTCTCCTCTGATGATTTATAGCCAGCCTGGATGCTCACCCTACCAGTACTCATGTGTAAAAATCTGACAGAAAGCCCCACTAGGGGTCTAAATTTATATAAAATCTTACATATAAATAATAGTAATGAAAATAGACATCAGCTAAATAGAAAGGTCAGCCATTCTGCTTTTAACACTCTGGAATACACCTTCAGAGGTTTGTCTGACAAAACCCTGCCCTTTGGCTGGTTATACATTTTGTGAAGCTTGGCCCTGTTCTCTTAATGGAAATGGCTTGGGAACTCATTTGTGAGTAACAGCAAGGAAAAAAACTAAGTCCTGGAGGAATTTCTTCCCCTGGGGATCCTTAAGTGATGTCCATCTCCTCTCAGTCATTCAGAGCTGAAACAGGAGAATGTGCCTGACACTTTGAGAGCTCTTAATCAGGATCTCTTAAGAAATCTGTTTTATCAGAATCCCAGTGTGTGTTTAAAGATTCAGAAAGGCAATTAGCCATGCAGATAGTCCATGTTTTATTTGAGTATGATTTTTTTTTAATGTGCTCACTCCTGTTTTTGGACTGTTGTCCTGTCAGTGTGCAGAGTGCACATTTGCATTGTGACCAAAAGGCTGCAAAAGATTTTCCTGAAAAATAAAATATCGCTCTCTGAAAATTTTGAATGCGGTGAACATCACAAAGTATTAGCAGTGGAATTCCAATTGAAGTACAAGCCATTAAATTTGCATAAGGCAAATATAAGATCTGATCTTTTAAATTCCGGTTTTCTGAATTTATTTTTAGTTCACAGCATAAAATAGTCAGGAAAAAATTTTTACTGTTTAAAAACTCCTTTAAAGAGAAACAACTGGTCAAATCACTAGCTTTATAGTTACTCTAATTTTAATCAGTGACACAACCTGCCCAGCAGAGGTCCCCAACCCCTTTCCTCCCTCTAAACAGAAACCAAAAACCTCACCATGCCAAAGCAGCATAGAGACAGAGGATCCTAAAGCACAATAAAATCGGAGATGTATGGGAACCATTGAGGTAGAAATGTCTGCAGTGATTTATCCCAGCGTGCCTTTCCCAGTTTCGACTCAGACATGCCTACATGTGAAGATTTAAATGTGAGATACAGGTGAGGGAATTCAAGATGACCCCGACTGAAACTATGAAATATGGGAGCATAAATGTACATTCTGTCAAAGAGGGTAAAATATCATGTGGGTAACACATACTGTACCATAGAATGAACCCCTGCCAGCTCCTGGAACAGTGCCCAAACTGTGATCTAGGAGTATTTGCTTGCTGTATTCTCAAAAATTTGCTAATTTTATACCCCGCCCCCCAGAATGAATCTCTAGTTCATTACCTGGATAACACCAGCAGTAAAACAGTTCAGTAGGTGACTCCAAACATTACTGTCTGTGCTTTTTTAAAGGCTTTCTAATCCTTTAAGTATGACACAAATACTTAACAAAGGAATGCTTCTTCTCTGTGCTTAAGCACAACCTGCTGAGAAGAGGCTTCTACTTGCCATAAGATGTCAAAATAATCAGCTCAAAATGCTCAGGAGCTGCTTAGCCTCAAAGAGCTGGTCATGATTTGTGACAAAGCCAGCGTGTGTAACCAGGAAAACAAGGTCGGTGCGAACCAACAGTCATAAAATAAACAGCCAAACACAGACTGGGTGAAACATATAGCTTCTAAACAGGTTTTCCAATCTTTTCTGACAATTTATAGAAAAAACTGATTATTGATGGCAGTTCTGATTTTGATTGTCCCATTTTTCGAAGTTACATTTTTCTCTTGTTCTTAACTCTTTATTTTGTGTTTTTTAACAGATGCATGAACTTGACTCATTTTGCAAGTTGAAGTCAAGCACATAACTTTTTACATTATGAATGACTTCAATTCTAAACTGCAGCAGAGGTGACCATCGCCCATGAAGGTTATTAGAATATAAAATTTCTCGAGCCATCCCCTATGTGAATCTCCGACGCTGTTTACTGTAAAGTCGATCCTGACATGCAGGTGCTCTTCCCTCTAACTGTGTTGTAGGAAAGTGAGAAAAGGATTGCATGTAATCCACACCTGAGAGAGGAAAGCAGATTTTCTCTAAATTTAAATAATCACTTCATACGCAGATCTTGTTAAGCAATCTCAGGCCAATGCTTTAATTTAGCCTGAGAATCTTCTTTCCCCCATGCAGATATTCATTCAATAAGTTCATATCTGACTTATTTAACAGCCTTTCACTGCAGAATGAATGAGCATATGGGCTCTGTTGGAAAGTCTTGAGATATATGATATTGACTTTGGCAGAGGAGTGTAATCAAATAAGCGCTATATATCTTTTCTTGCACTGACAGTTTTCCCAGCTCTGGCATGAGCCTGGCTTTTAATCAGAAACAACAGCGTACACCCGATCAGGCTTTTCACACCAGAACCAGGGCAGTGTCGTGCTGCTACAACATCAACATTATCTCAAAATACCAGTTTTTGCCCATAATATCTGGAGCCTTTTTTGGGTTATCTCAGTAAATGAGCAATCCAATTTATGGAACGCACACACACATAGGCTTTCATGCATCTGCAGTCAAAAACACATGCAATTATTGCTTCTATTACATTCATGAGCAACATGCTTCATCTGAAGATCATTTTAAACAGTCTGCTGTCTCTGAGGTCTATCCGTGCACTTTAGCAGGTGGCTCTTTTCATTAAACGTAAATGCCTGATGGCTGTGCTGTTCATTAAAGGCTGTCCAGTAATATAGGCCTTAGATGATTGCCCCTGCAGTGGTTAAATATAGTGGTTGGACAAGGCCTCTGCCACCGTGTAATGAAAAAAGTCAATAGAGCCGGGGCTATTACGCTGTCAGCGCTCATACCATTACAGACCATTAAAAACATCACAACTCTCTGATTCATCCTCATTATATTTATTGGATAGATGGCTTGATCTAATTGTAGAAGCAGTCCAACCCCTGCATAGTTCAACATGTGTCATCCATGTGTAGCCATGCAGGCACTCTGTGTTACTGAATATAGCACAGAGGGTCTGATCAATTCAAAACAAAGATGTGCAAATATGATATATTTAGACTTTTAAAGATGTGGAACCTGCACCGTTTTTGTGTTCATTCCATAAAACAAGAGGACAAGGCTGTAAATTTAGTCATTAGTGCGGGACCCACACAAGCTCCCAGTGTTGACATGTACGCACAGGGAAGTGTGCCTGGCTTATTTAACAGAACGGAAATTAACCTCTTGTCACCTTCCCTTAATCACAGTCTTTCCACAGCGCTATGCATCCACTTTTGACACTGCTGGACTACAAAGGCTACCGTTTCCAAAGGGTGCCTTAAAAATCCAGCTACACATGCCTCAACACCAGAGAAGTCCTGAGATAAACCCAAACAAAGCATCCTCTGACTGCTCATTTGTGAAGGTCATTAATGTCTAATCATATTTAAATGACTCTCACAGAGGCGTCTGAGCAGATCACCAGTATGCAGATGGGGGAAGAGGGGAACTTGCCCTCCAGGACTTGTTCTTTTGTCTTACCTCCTGGTTTGAATCCCCTGTGGGACTGTAGACATGTCATGACACATCAGCCTGCAGACAGAGAGCTACCTGACTGGGACAGGGATTGATACTACAGCAGACTGGCAGACTACCTTTATAGACACCCCCTAGACCCACCCCCACCAAGCCACCTACACACACATACACTCACACACACTGTGATTTAAATGTTGAACACAAGAGCTATTAGCATAATGATAAGATGTAGTGACACCTCCCTTTGAATTCTACCAGGTAGCCTGGAAGCCGAGTGTAATGAAAGGGATGATTATATAATTTATACAGGGAGGGGCACTGACAGCTAAACAAAGCTATTCGGCTAAGGTCTGACATACCTACCTAATTAAGACAGTAGGCCATCAGTCTTGATGTCCCTGTCAGAGATTTGATCACTGGCAGTTTAAAATAAATAAAAATGAGTGTCGTCCAACAGTTTTTAATAGCCCATAAGACACATAGTGTGTATATTTTTTTCAAATGCAAAGAAAACTACATTGTATTCTTCTGGACTAAAGAAGCCTGAAGAAAACAGTATTATGCCGTCACAATCATTCACTTATTCATTGGCTTTTCTCAGCTTTCCTAATGTTTTAACAACAGTTTCAAATCCTGCTTCACACTGAGATTAGTGGAAAAAAACAAGCCCCTTTAATAGGATACACTATAGGTCATAATGCAACATATAATAAAACAAATCACTAATGAACATAAAACGTCCACACTTTGTTACACACATTTAATTTGATTAATTATTTTCTAATTGTATTGATTTTTTTTTCTTTTATTTGAAAATAGAATTTTATATAAATCACACTATGAATAAACCTTAAGGATAGAAACAGGAGTGAACGTTTGGTAAGCGTATCACTGAATTTGAGACTTTTGGCACACAGTAAAAGAAAAAATGATTTTTAAAAAGCTGCTTTCCGTGTTTTATTGGATAATAGAAAATGTAACTAACAGATGAAAAACACCTTTGTTGATTGTTTTGATTATTTTTTGCCATATTATTAAAACCAAACAGACCTCAAATCTCAAAATTAACTAACACTGCAAGAAAAACACACACACAGCTGGCTGAACACGACACTGCGGGATTATCTAAGTCCTACAAATCACTAAACGTTTTTTTTTAAATCACAAAGTATAATTATACTCCGACTCTCAGCTCCATCCACTGTAATTTTTGTAATTTATGCGAAGCTCTCATCTGTGTCTCTTAAAAAGCGAGTATTTCTTTAATGCTTGTTTTGTTTTTGTTGTTTGACTCCCCTAAGATAAATCTGCTGTAGTCAAACCAAGGGCATGAGAATGGCCCATTAAATGGCACAATAATCAGCACACCTCTCGATGTCATTAGCTAAATACAGCTCTACCCCGTCACTGTTTTAATTGCTCCTTTGTGTCCCTCAGATTATCTCAGGCTTGTAAAAACCCATTTTCTCTCATGCTGAATAAAAAAAGGCCTCTTTGTTAAGTGGGGGCATGTCAACACACTTCTGTGGATGATGTTGGCCTCTCAGCTCTGCTGTCAGCATCGGTGTTGAGCGGACAGACACACATAAAAACATGCATGGATGCGCGTGTGCATCCTGAATTATGTCACAGTGCTGGAATGCCATCACATGACAAGGGGGAAGAGACTGTATTAAATGAGTTAGAGCTACACGGCATTGGAGCAAGACACACAAAAATAACACACAGACACACAGTTTGCTTGTTACATACAACACAACATGGGCAGCAGTGCCACACTCACTGCAATTCAGCGTGTTAATTGAGAAGCTTTTGCAGCAGCAGCAGAGAAGACTTTCTATCCCGGCAGCGTGCAAACTGTTTGGGGTTGATAGACTTCAATACCAGAGTCAACACATAGCACTTGCTGTGTGCTGATGCTTGTTTAAACACTTATCTGGCAAACATGTGTCTTCTTTCTGCTTCTTGGATTGCTGCTGCACAAGCCAAGCTGATTTTCATATGACTAGTGTCTCTCTATTTCCCCAAAACAGGAGAAAAAGTTTTTAATATTTTACAATATTAAACGGGGGAACAATCCTTGATCTGTATGTTAAACTACAGAAACAGAAACTTTAGTGTGTCAAGAATCATCAGCAATAAAACAATAAATGTTGATAGTAATGACTGATTGTGCGATTGAGGTGTAATTACCTTCTTAAGGGGGTGATCAACCTATTAAAGTATTACATCTTGTTGATTAAAGCAGTTTAAAAGCACGGCCTTTCTTTCCCTCCCCTTTAAGATGATAGCAGCTGGCTTAGAAGTGAGCCAAGGCCTTGAAGTGTGGGCTGGGATTAGTGGCAAACACAAAAGGAGCATTTGAAGGGGGCATGCCTGTCTCTTTTGAAAGCCTATCATTTAGAGCCTTCAGCCATAGATCATCTGCAGTTTACAAGGTGAAAACTTTAAATGTTGATCATACCCATTATTTGACTCTGTGAGGGGTGCGTTTGATGGTTTAGGCCAGGGAAGGCTCCAAAGGTCTCCGAGGTTCAGTCTGTCTCCCCGCTCCTGTCTCTCTATTGGTATGCATCCCTCATAATAGAGGGAGGAGGCAGGGGGTCTCATTAGGGGCCGGGGGAGAGCTGTTCTGGGAGGGAGCAGTCGATGAATTCCTCGGGGCAGATGCACCATCATCACACAGCAGTGAAGCTGAAGAAAGGAACATGGGAAGCAGGTGAAACGAAATAATTCTCACTGGCGTTCTGCAAACTTTCGCGCAGCAAAACACAACTCGCAAAAACACAAAATGCCTTGCAGGAAGACATGTCTCGAAATACACAAGTGCTCCAGGTGGGCTGCGTCTTTTAACAGCGGGAACTTCATCCGATGTGACTTTCAAACTGAGAGATGGCTTCCTTTAGAACTACTGACAATGACTGACAAGTGGAACAGAGGTAGCTATTTTGAGGATCCCCTGAGTACCAAATGATGACCTGACTTCCGTCTTGCCACCAAAAGTCCAGGCTGGAGTAAGTTAAATGAATTCCCTCTGGGTAGCTACTTCCTCTGTTATCTGTCACCACTTCCTGTCTGTAAGGGGCAGGTAATGACAGCATGCAGGTGCTGCAAGCCGGGTGGTATCACTACAAAGTGTCAGAAGCACAAAACATGCTATTTTTCCCTAAAACAATAATACATTTTTTAATTTCTTGTTCAAATGCATCCATGTGCTCAAGCAATCACGATACCAAGTTTTGTGCGAGGTCAGATGCACCCTTATCATGTGAAAGTAGTCCCTGAACCAGGCTAAAATGATTACACATTGGCTGTTACTCAGATATTTGCTCTGCTGCACTGCACATAGAAATTGATGTTCCACGAACCCTGGATATTGTTCTCGGAAGGTCACGGTTTGGAATTTCATGTAAGTGATGAATGGTTGCAGATTCACCGAGAGGCTTATGAGTAAGTCTTTCAGTGTACTGAGATAATCAGGAAATATAGCTGAAAAAATATTCCGCTGGGATACTTGTAATTTTTTTTCTTCTTTAATTACTAACGGTTGGCTTCAAGCGAGCCAGAAATGCACCTAAAACTTGTTAGAAGCATCAAGTGATTGAAGCGAGCTTTCTTTTCTGGATTTCCAGCAGTGTGTAAAACCACTGCCATGGTTTGTTATGACAAAGGTCACGGATAAAGGATGATCTGCCTACAGTTCCCTAATGCGAGAACAAAGACTTTGTCAAAATATATTCCAGCAGTAGAGTGAGCAGGGGATAGGTTACATTGTTTTGGGGATAGGTTTTCCAGACAGAGTGATGTGAAGACAGGTCCTGGCTGTGGATTTACTGGGACTCGTTCTAGTCTGTTAATCCTTGTAT
Source organism: Oreochromis niloticus (assembly GCF_001858045.2). NCBI lineage: Eukaryota > Metazoa > Chordata > Actinopteri > Cichliformes > Cichlidae > Oreochromis > Oreochromis niloticus. The sequence goes on from NC_031973.2 coordinate 11,001,251, forward strand.
CTCTTTGACTCTTTCAGCAGGTTCCTCAGCTGGAAAGCCTCATGGGGCTCCGAAGTGGCTTCCTTTCCTGTGTTCGCCATTAATTTCCAAATGAGCCAGTTTCCACTGCTGAAAAGAGGAAAAATCAAGATTAAAATAATCTCAGGAAATTCCATGCACGTGAAGAAAAATACCAAATCAACATGGTGCAAAAACAAGTTGAGAAAATCTATTTTTTCCAATCTTTGATAGGACTTAACAGCTGCTTATAATATACTAAAATCAGATTTTTTTTTACAAAATTAGAAAAGAAATGGAAAAAAAAACACTACATGAAGACTTTCTCAAGTGTGGTTAGAATAGTTGCCTTGACACTTTCCATGTGCTCTCAATAGCTGAACAATTTGCACTGAGATGACTTGTTCTGTATAAAATCATCCATATGGCTGCTCATCCGGAGCCAGGATCCCATGCTATTATCGGCTCAAACATCAGTCTTTTTATGGGCCTCGGACGGGGAATGATGAAACCGAATCAGGTCATGCCAATTGATAGACATTCTCCTCAGCTATCACTTGCACACACAGTCCTTTTCAAGTAAAGTCTAGAGAGCTGCCTCTATCTTTACAGGTGTAGCGTTGCTTCCCCAGAAGCTGTCATCATATTGTTCAATGAAATATTTAACTTCCTCAAGAGATTGAGCTGTAATATAAGAAATCATCCCTATAATGCCCACTGACTGCTACAAACAGATGTGAAATTTCAAGGTAGACCCAGACTCTATTTAGCCCCCCCATGGACGAGCTATCATGTTCTTCACCGAGGTCAGACGCATAGTCTCCCTTTTCAAATTATACCCCTCAGATTTGTCTGTTAGGTAGTGTTATATGGGCTGTGGAGAATTAAAAGGCTCTGATTTTATTTGAAATTCCCGGTGCTTTACAAAGTAATCATTTCCCATACAAAGTACATCTGAAAGCTACACTAAACCTCGAACCATAGAAGTAAGTCTACAACACAGGGCATGGGAAAAATAAATAAATAAATAAAAATGGCAGATTATAAAAGCAGATTATGGGGAGATTAAAGGTTGTACAGCTTGTTATCTTTGTGTATCAGTCGAGATCTTGGTTGACAGCTGATGGGAGTTATCTGGAAATGACAGATCAGTACTTCATGTCCCACACTGACTACTGTCCCAGGCAGCAGACATCAGTGCTCCTGTTGTGATTTTTACATTAAATTAAATGAAATTAAAACAGGGGAATAGCTTTATGTACGCATTTATTTATGTAACTCTTCAGCTGGATTCATCGTCATTCACTAAAACACAGGAAATGAAGAAAGCTTCCCAGTGTATCTAGTCCCATATATAGAGAGAGAGAGAGGATTAAAATAATCCAATGGTGAAACACTGACTCCTTCAATTATGAACCACCCTCACCTTTGGAGACATGACCCTTTGAGGATGGAACCCATCATTATGGATTTAGCCCACTAGGCATGGGGATTGAGGCCACCCTTATGCTGAGGCATTCTGCTGGGTCTCGGTCTTTATTCCTGGAGTCAGGGGCCCTCAAGCAGGTAGACATGGCCTGACTGATATTCATGTGGGCCAGGTAAATGTGCCCTTCAGGCATGGGGCACTGGAGCGTTACTTTTCTGAGAAATGGGAAGGTGAGGCAAACTTGGAAAGCAAGGAGATGTGCTCTGCAGTTTGCTGCATCCACACTCATATGGTGGTGCTTTAATAGTAGTTTCTGAGAAAGCATTAATAGTAGCCATACCACCATGGAGAAATACTCAAGTGTGCACAACTTTATATGCAAATGTTAAAATGCAGTTTAGCTGCCAAAAATACTCAGAACACTATATTTTATTCTAATATTGCAGTAATGTGTAATAATGCTAAACTACTTTATATACTGCAGGGTAGCTTAATATAAAATAATACATCATTATTTATCAATTGGTTGCTCTAGTGGGAAAAAAGTATCTTAATACAATTTTAAATAATACTGAATTACTGAGTCTAAGAAGTTGAGAACAGAACTAAGGGATCAAGAAATTACACCATGAACAGAAAGGCCTGAGAATATAAAAGGCTCTATACTCTATTCACTAGATGTGATGAGGATTTCCACAGAAAACTTGTTAGTGTGAGAACCTCCTGTATGACAAAAATCCCCTTTGTCTGATCCGTGGCCCTGCTCCACAGATAATGGAGCAAAATGTGGCCTGAGGGAGATAATTTGTTCCCAGATCTTCAGATCGCAATATTTTCATTTGAGCCCAGGAGGGGACCTCTTGAGTTGCCAGCTTCCATTGTGTTCCAACAAGGGGCACAAAAGTCTTGTCAATTAATTTTTCTTTTATTCCAGACCACGGAGCGCCTGGGTGAATTCAATTATCAACCAATTAAGAGGTGTTTCCTTTTATTTACAGACTTTGATTCCGTGCGTATCCATATTGTTTGAAAATAAGACAGAAGCAGGGTGTAAAATCACTTGAACATTTTCCCCGCATGAGCTGTTTAATAGCCTTTTCCCCCAATAGCAGCCTTTCTGTTGTGTCCCCTGGGCCACAAGCACGACAAAAGCGCATTACATGCTGCTGAACTCTCTCGTCAGTTGTTTGGCGGATGCTCCTTCACAGTGCTCTCCAATACAAACAAAAAGCCCTCACACAGACACACGCGAGACAGTCGGCCTTTTGCGTGACAAGACTTTGGGAATAGTTGGAGACAGGTGGAATATTCAGTAAAAGAAAAATGAAGGCTGAAATCAAGCAGTCTCAGTCTGAGTCAAATCCAGCCCAGACAAAAAACTGAACTTCTGAACCTCATGGAAGTAAGCTAAAGGTCTGATTACTTGTTAATGGGGCTATTGGAAGTGACAAGCGGAAAATATCTCTGTCTTACACACTTTACAGCTTACAGCTACTTGACTTCAGATTTCCTGACAGACCATCAGATATTTGTACAACTTTATGCTTTCATGGATTTGAGAACCGAATATGAGGTTTTGTAAAGCTTTTTTAAAATATATTTATATATATACTGAGACTGTGAGCAACAGTGAAGCAGGCTCTCCAAAGTACTTTGAACTTTACATCTACAAAAAAAGCAGGGGTGCTCTGAGCACAGAATCATACACTAATAAATAATGACCCCATGTGCTGATGTTGATACATCATCAATGAATGACCCTACAGCAGACAACACTGTGTCCAAGGAAACACATAAATGTATTTATTAGGGAAAATCCAGAAAAAGTCTGAAAATGCTTTGTACTGCCAGGATTCACATGGGGAATAAAACATAGTAAGTCTCATTAATTATATAGAATTTCATACAGTCAAAGCCTTGACTGTTTCTGACTAGTGCATCCAGCTCTCCAGAGGAAAAGCAGGAAAATGACACAAAAGCCTTGCATATGGAGTTCAAATAAATGACTTTTATTCAAACATAGAGGACACAAGTTTAAATAAAACACAATTAAGTCTAACATACAAGTCATGGTTCTTCTTATGAAAATAATTTCTGTACATAGGCATCTTCTTTAAAGACTAACTGGTCCAACCCAGCTGCTACAGTGTGTTTTGTTTTTTTTAATCTACCCATCAGATCTCAGTGGGAAGATGCACTGACAAATTTTCCCAGTTTGGGAGGGTCACTGTGATAAACACCAGTTTAGTTCCAGTAGTCATACTACAAGGTGGCCAACCACACCAGAAAATGAGTATTAACAGGAGGTTACATAAGAACTGTGAGCAGTCTACACCTCTGTTCCTTCCCGGCTGTATAGGAGGTTATTCACACTGAAATGGTTGGAGAGGCTCTGTACTGATGTGTAATAGTTCATTCTGCTGTTGTCAGAGTTCAGAGGAGAGATCACAGAAGATGAGTAGGAGCCCAGTCCAGACATGCCCTCTCTGGGCTGAGATAGTCCCCCGACGTGCCCGGAGCCGTAGTCTCCACGCTCTACGCCCCGGGCGCCGTCGCTTCCCCCGCTGCTCGCCAGGATCGAGTTCACGCTGGATGAGAAGCTGTTGAAACAGGGGCTGTGCTCCGCGGAGGGAGACGGGGAGGACTTGGGCTCAGTGGAGGCCGGAGACCCGTGCAGGCTGGGCGGGGAGGCACTCAGGAGGATGGCGGTGTCGGCGAGCTTGTGTGCGCCGTCTTCAGATTTGAGTGGAAGAGCTGTGCTGTCAGCTCCGTTCAAATCTGATCTCCTCTTTCTCTTACGCCTGAAGTTCCCGTTGTCAAACATCTTCTCACAGTTTGGGTCAAGAGTCCAGTAGTTTCCTTTACCTGTATAAGAAATAGAAGAAATAAAGAAGGAAGAAAAAGGATGAACGACGCTGACATGCGCATACTTTGAATTCAAATTTGTTCCTGCTCACAACTGAACAGTTCATTTGACTTTTCACATTAAAATCTCAAAAAATCAACAATTTTAAAGTCTCTGGTATTTCAAAAATACTTTTGATAAAGTTTAAAAACTTCTGTCGGCAAAAGTAGCAACGATTCTCTGATATATAATTACAGCAAATTATGAGAGGTTTATTAAAAAACTCACCTGGGTCATCCTCGTCCCGTGCCACTTTTTTGAAACAGTCGTTCAGTGACAAGTTGTGGCGAATTGAATTCTGCCACCCAGCTTTGCTCTTCTTGTAGAAAGGGAAGTTATCGGCCACATACTGATAGATCTGACTGAGAGTCAACTTTTTGTCCTGGGCATTTTGTATGGCCATCGCTATCAGTGCGGAGTAAGAATAAGGCGGTCTAACCATTTTGAAGAGCTCCTGCTGGCTGGATATGGATAGCCATCCCAGGTCTGCTCCACCAAACCCGGTGGGAGGCGGTAAGAACTGCCTCTGGTTAGAACCGTATCCAGACTGAATATAAGATGTGCCGTTGTTCCCTTGAAGATAAGGAGAAGAGTTGATGCTCGGTCCGTTTAGCCATAGGTATGGGTTTGTAGAGGGGGGCGAGTACTCTCCGAGGCCGTAACCGGAGGGGTGGGTAGGCGGCCTCTGAGTGTGATGGTGATGCAGATTCTGCTGGTAAACGCCGTAGTTGTCGCAGTACACGGCCATGTCCAGGAGCTCCTGGGCGCTGTGCTGAATAGGGCTGCTCTGTGGGTTAGATGGTTGGTGTCCAAAAGCATTCATAATCCGCCTTAAACAGATTCCCAAAACCTAATTTCGTCTCTGTGTCTCTCCCTCAGGACTGAACTTATTCTGAGAAGCAGGAGTATTTATGCGCAGCGCCCGGGTCCTCCACAGGTAGCCCATTGAAGAAAAGTTTTGATTTGGTCACACCCCCCTTCTCTGGCTTGCTACACCCAACTCACCCAATCTCCCTATCAATGAGCATCGATACTTCTTTTAAATGCAGCGACGAACTTCGTGTTAATTGTAAAGTATGCCCACATTAAGGAATGTTAGTGGTTTCTAACTTTGTCAATAACGACGCGTAATTACGCACCGGTGCTTAAATTGGCCGACAGTGTATACAGACGTTACAAAAGTAATCTTCTGCAAATAATCCAAAGTGAAATACAAAGCGCGGTTGTGGCACGATGTTAATAATTGTTCCTTACTAAAATAATTTTTTTTTATTGAATTTTCTTTAATATTGTGATCAAAACTGCAGGTCACGAATTTATCTCGCCGTGCACGGGTAGCAGATATCAGTTTCGTTTAAAACTTGGTATCCGTGTCAGACTCAAACAAGGAAGCTCCACGTGCTTAAAACTTAAAAAGAAATTTGTTTGGAATAAACACTTCACAAGTGCCACAGGTTTTGTGTCAACAAGTGACTCGTGGAAAGCATACTCACTGCAAGCTCCCCAGGAAAACGGGTTATAGCTGCACTGCGAATTAGGAACAATTATATTTCTAGTGATGTCATTATTTAATTATTCTGCATTATCAAAATTTGCCTATAGGGGCGGGGTCACTTTTTTCTACTAAAATTATTTATAAGCACTTTTGAGAAAAACAAGAATAAGAAAAAAACACATTTCATTCACTTACATGTACATACAAGTACAAAGGTATATAATGCTACTGAGAGAAGCACACAGAAACTAAAATCTGGTCCAGAACTAAGTTATTTAGTGTATTTGCTTGGAGGGAAATCACCTGGTGGTGTGTAACCGACCCAGACAGGGGGCTGCAACAGCAGGCAAACGGTGCCTGTTTCGACTGACGGGAAAGTGGAACAACTTTAACAGCATCGATACTACAGGCGTCCAGAATTTGAGGGTATTTCCAGTTTAAGTGCTAAAAATAAAAGGCTAACTGCGCAACCATGAGAGACAAATCTCCGGACTGTGCTGCACCATTTATTTCTTAACACTGTGTTTAAGCCCTGTCTGGAACTTAACAGGCCAATAGTAGCTGAAATCTATTCACTGCAAAAATTCGCTTTCGCCTTTTTTAAATGATAAAAGTAGCTCAAGAGTTTCAACGTTTGAGCTGCGATTTGTTTCATGGCTCGCTGACACAACTCAAGTTTCAATTTAAAGCGAATCTAACACGTTTTTTGTAATTGTTAGATTATTATTTCATCTGAATTCTTTAGTCGCATTGACGTTTATGTCTGTTGTGAAGACGTGGGCTCTGCAGTTTGCTGCCGGACTCCTGCACTAATCGGCAGAACATTCCTCCTCTCCATGACCTTGATGTAATTATTTGGCTCCAAGGTGTTGTCCCGACCACAGGCTTTACAGCAGTGGCAAGCAATTGGCTCCACGGGGGAGGAATGGCATTTAACCCCCAGATGAAAACAACACAACCTGTTAGATGTCTAACGAGTACAGCTAATTACTGCTGACTCCAAATCCCAATCTCAAAAATTCAAGCAAACTCTGCAAAGATCCGTATTTACAATTTACAGTACCTTCTGGGCAACACATACGCCATGATGTAACCTCACCCACCCAGATATATCTGTAAGTGAATAATTGAGTTTTTAAAGTGCCACATGTATGACTTAACATTGAAGACGTGGCAACATAACCTCTCTAATCCCCAACCTTCATTTGGTTGTAAAATAATAATCCCGGGCGTCTTTTTCAGGTTGAGGATGGAAGGGTTGCTCTTCTGCTTGCCCATGTCTGTCTTCATCCTCTGTTTCCTCAAGCTTTGTAAGGTCATGGGAGCTATTCTTTAGGAGATCGTGTCAATCATGGAAAGGTCAGAGAGGTAAGACGGAGTCACACAAGCTTCAGTTTAAAATCTGCGCTGCAGGTGATGGGAGAATGGAACATTCTGCTTCTTCTCTATTCACTCTGTTTCAGCGCATTTTACCACTGAATTTGCAGCTAAACACACACGCTGAAAGCAACAACCCCTAACCCTTATCTGCTAACTGTTAACTGCTTTGAAGTAATTACCAGGCAAAGATGCACTTAAGAATATTAAAAACACAAAAGAATCAGATAAAAATATTAATTTTGACTGTGCAAATAAAGTGACCACTTTGTGCAGGCGGGAGCTTGTCCTTCTCAGCGTCTCCCCCCAGTGGACGAGTGAAGTGAAGCAAAACCAGCAATAGAGCTCTGCCGGTTTTAGTGCTTATTAATGTGCAGCCCGCACGCCAACGCAAAAGATAACAGGCATTTTTTTTGCTGAATACTTTGCACAAAGTTAGCTCTGACAGTGTTCAGGAGATTAAATACAATTTAAGTGTTCTGATCTCAAACTTGGCAGACAGAGTAACAGTTTGGCCTCAGAGCATCCTTCACTTCTGCACTCAGTGGTCTTTTTTCTTCAACATGGCACATCAACTGCAAAAAGCATTTATAATAGGATCTCTAGCTGAGGTTTGTGCTTTTTCTCAACTTCACTTCTAGGTTTTAAAAGGGGTAATATGGGATAACTTTAAGAACAATGTTGCACTGTATCATCTATCTATCTATCTATCTAGTTTATATAGCACCAAATTAGCTCTTGTTAGCACATAAATGTGAAAGGGTCTCAGGATATTCACTCTCCTTATGTGGCCCAACTGGGAGAATCTGTTTTCTTTGTAATTACATGTTCATCTTTGCAAAGTCCCCTCTGACCACTTACTGTTTGGCCCTGACAGTCTGCCTCCAGGAGCTAAGCAGGCAGTCTAGAAGATTGCACGCTGAGAGAAATACAACCAGCTGGGCCTTTTGCTTCACTGCCGTTTGTTGCATTAGATTCAGTCTCCTCTGAACCTCTGATTTACGCCTCTGTTCCTGATTACATCCTTGGAGAGATTAGACTTTTCTGGTTTCTGAGAGCCGAAATCATAGCTATGCTGGGTTCACTGTCAGCTGCAGGCAGCTGAGGTATACTATAGCCACTGTATCCTAGGATGGTTTATAACATATCTAAACTAGGCACAGTTAGAATTTTGTTAAATGTGATTGTAAGCAGGAATTCCAACTGTAAAATTTCATAACCTGCCAAATAACTGCTGCTTCATTTTGACTGTGGAAAGGTTTTACGTAGTCGGTTGCTAGTCTTGTCAAGACTGTTAATATCACCTCATTATATTAAAAAAAAGCCATGTTGATGTCACTTTGGTAATTGCTCATCTAAACAGTGTTTAGATGGCTGCACTAACTGTATTCTCCAGATGAGGGCAGCATTACCTTAAACATGGTACAGTTCAGCATTGCTAAACAAACCAAAACCACATCAGTCATGCTGTGCAGCCCTCTGGAAAGCAACATACATCAAACCCCAGAATCTGATTAGTGTATTGATTTTAATGGCACAGAACCCAGGAATTTATTGGGGAAGTGATGAAAACTGTTTGGAACATAACTCTCTGAATGCACTTTAATGTTTTTTTTTTCCTCTGACATTTACAGTTTGACAATTTTATTTCCACTGTGTATTATGTACATTAGTACACACAACAATAATACACATTCTGCATGGGAAAGTTCAAGAAAGAAAAACAGCGCTGTGATAGCAATCTTCAAACTGAATAACAATGGAAACATGACTTTATTGTGTTTGGTTTTTTTCCGTAATTGCCCTTAAAAAACAACACAGGATTCTGTTTCCATCATACAACCTGTAAAGAGGAGGGGAGACTAATGATTTTGCTGTGTGAGCAACAATTCTTATTAACTACTTTTGCTTGAATATTACTAATAAAATTTAGAGTTAACATGTCTCAAAGCTTTTTCGGAGTAAGTAACTCTGGTGCAGAAAGATACAGGTGAGTAAGAATGCAAGTGGCAACCTCTGACTCTCTGGCTCCAAACCCAATCATGACTCCTGTGTCAACATGGCCAAAAAAAAAATGGTATGGCTACAGCCTCGTAAGAAAAAATGGTTTTGTTGTTTGTAAATCATTTAATTATAACAGGGAATAAATTGAAACTAAATAGTTCAAGCTTTATTATCGCTTAATGCACGGGCGGAAGTCTAAATATGCATCTGCAGATGACAGCTCTCTGCTAATGTGATTCACGGACCTAGCGAATGGCTCAGTGTGAGGTTAACTGCTCTGGCAGCTTTTCCTAGACACCTGCATCTGTATGTGATTCACCCTAACATTCCTTGCTAAACTAGCTCACTAGTATTAGCTAATAACTTAGCACTCCACCCTTTCATCATAAAATTGTAATTTCAGCAGCCAAAGAATCAACGTGGTAATAGTCAAAATTCTAAAGCTGAAGCTTTAAATTAGGGCTTCACAAATTAATCATGATGGCTGCATCCATCTTTTATTTACAGTTTATGCTTTAAAGTTGGGTGCAATCACTGGCATGTGTGAAAAGCAAATTAAACAGTGAATAGTGAAGATAGGTCCCAGCTCGCAATAGAATCTTAGTTGTTAGTAATTCTAGCTGGAATCCATGAAAAGATTCATCTATTTGATTTTTATAAAATACTTATGAATAACCTCAAAAGTATAGAAACAAAATCACAAGTCCAAATTACCCAGATTTGATTGATTGATTCAATTCAATACTCTGTCATGGGACAACACGTCTGTAGCACTTTTTAGTTATTTCCATGTGAAGCTGAAAATGGCAGGGAACTCTGCTTTCTCATCAAACCAGTTCTCCACCCCCGATCTCTAGGTATGTTTCCTAGCAACACATCCTTCTGACTGCCTGGGAAAACCCAGTGCTTCATAATAGGCTCAGCTAATATAGATCAGCACCACTTGGCTCTCTCCCTCAAATCTAAATAATAAACGTGTGTACTGAATGTACATTTTGTATTTAGTGCTGAATGCAGCACAAAATAGCAGCTGCACTTACAGCCTGAGATTTAAAATGCCATCAGTTCTCTCCTGTGCTCTATATTTGCTGTCGACTGGTCTCACAAGCGCTCTTGATAAGAGTGATGGAGTGTCTGTCTGGAGTGTGTAAAGTTGGAGGCAGTACAGAAAAACAGCATTAAAATGTTCAATCAAAGGCTTGTCTCATGGCTGCCAGTTCAGGTGTTTACTTTATAAAGTTTGCCCACAGATCAGAAACATGCTCACAGGAGTGTGTTCATTCTATTTAATTAAAAAAAATACTCATCAGAGTTTCCTCAAGTCCACAGCAACGTTCAAGATGCTTTTCTTCTCTAATTCAGTAGCAAAATTGTTGCAAACTGGTTTTTGTTCTATCAGCTATCCAATGACAGAATGTTAAATTTACTGGTAGAGGAGTCCATTGAGGATAATCGGGTTAATTTGACCATGATGATGAAATACCTTATTGTGTCTCATAAGCAGTCCAAAAGCCCAAAACACGCACGCACACACACACACACACACACACACACACAAAATCAATTGCAAACTGCAAACTTTTACATGTGAAAGCGTGGAACTATTAAAATGTCTCACATTTTTACTTCAAAGGTTAATTAGTCATTTAATTGATTCCTTCTTCCATAGCTATCTCATGCAGCTCTAATTTAGAGTAACAGAGACATGCAACTAAAACTCTGTCTTCATATAATTAACCTAATAGTAGGTTAATTCTACGAAGGCAGGCAGTTAAATGATGTTTTCAAAGAAATTAATCCATTCATTAATCCACTGTAAACATTATACTGATGGGAGTAGTTGCAGTGACTCAGTGATGATGCTTAGTTTCACATTTCTCCAGTGCAATGGAGAAGCTATTACAATAGAGCAGAAACACCACACCACTTGTTCTCCTGACACAAGTGATATTTGCTCTGTCGATGAACACAATTCATTCAGTCAGTTTACTGAGGCACCCAGTGACAACTGTGCAGAGATAGAAGCGGCCTTATGGTTCTTGCATGACGCTATCTGTGACAGCTACATACAACACTGCACTGTCATGTCAACGTCTATTGACTGCTGGTGAAGTGCCATGTTTGTTTACAAGAAGGTACAGCTTTAAAACTAGACGGCACTGGGCTTCTATTCAGGTTTAGTGTTATAGAGACAATCGTCTACACGCTTACAACGATTTCACGACATTTCCTTTTATATTGGGAGGAGACTGCTGAGTTGAGAGTTGACCTGATGATGATCATTGACGCTCTCCAAAAAGGAGGTTAAACCAAAGGTCATTGGTGAAAAGGCTGGCTCTTTGCAGAGCATATTAATGGAAAGCTGACGGAAGGGGAAAGTGCGGTGGGATGACCGCAAGCTTGAGAGGATTGTCAAACAAAGTTGATTCAAGAACTTGGGGGAGTTCCACAGGGATTGGACTAAGACTGGTGTCAGAGCAGCAGGAGCCACCACACAGGAAAGGAGCTACAGCGTTCACATTTCTAATATGCAGCCATTCCTTGACCAGAGGCAAGATCAGTAGCATCTTGCCTGGGCTGAGGAGAAAAAAAACTGGACTGCTGTTCAGTAGTCCAAAGTCCTCTTTTAAGATGAAAGTAAGTTTTTTTGCATTTCATTTGAAACCGAGTTCCTAGAGTCTGAAGGAAAAGTGGAAAGTCAGAAAATCTGAGGTGTTTGAAGTCCAGCGTGAAGTTTCTGCAGCCTGTGATGATTTAGCGTGCCATGTCATCTCCTGGTGTAGGTGCTGGTTGGTCCACTGTGTTTCATCAAGTCCAAAGTCTTCATAGTGTTTACCAGAAGCACTCCATGCTTCCACCTGCTGACAAGCTCTTTGGAGATATCAATTTACTATTCCAACAGGACTTAACACCTGCTCACAGAGCCAAAGCTGCTACCAAATGGTTTGCTTACAATGTTATTATTGTGCTCGATGGGCTGGTCAACTTGCCTGACCTGAACCCCCAAGAGAATCTCTGGGGTAATAAGAGGAAAATGAGGAGTGCCTCTTTAGCTCACTGGGTGAGCAGGCGATCACATAGCAAATGTCAGAAAGCAGCGGCCCAGATTTGGATCCGATCCACAGCCATTTACTACATGTCTTCCCCCCCTCTCTCTCTCCCCACTTTCTTGTCCGTCTTCACTATCCAATAAAGGCAAAAATACTAAAGAAAAAAAAAAGAAAAAAGAAAGTTATCTTTAAAAAAAAGAAGAGAGCGGAAGACCAGTAATGCTCCCCTACATAAAAATAAAAAATGAGCTGAAGGCTGCTATGAAAGCCTGGGCTTCAGTAATGCTTCATCAGTGCCACAAGCTTCCACGTCACGCTGCACTGATGCAGTAATTTATGGTAATGGAGCCCGAAGTTAAGTATCAGAAGTTGGGCATTTTTGTATTGCAAATCCTTTTTGGATACTTTGATCTTAGGAGATGCTCTAAGTATTTTCATGAGCAATAAGCCATAATCATCAAAATTTAAACAAAAAATAAGTATTTCATGTAACATGATGATAGATAACAGATAAGGAAGATAATAAAAAATACCTGAAATTGACCTTTTTTAAAATAAATGACAAGAAAAATACAGTTTTTCACCATTCTCAGTTTTTTTTAAATGCACTAGCATTGCTACAGGCAGTGGTAGAGATATTAGAGATACTTATGTCCCTAGGGGTTCCTTGGAGTACTGCAGTGGTTGTGTATTTTGTTTAAATAATTAATAAAACATGTCTGACAACCACTGGCTAAGGCAACTGGAAGATTTGTCCTTTTTATTCCAAAAAGTAATTCCCAGATAATAACCCATTATAACTCAATGTTACCATAACTGCCATGCCTGAAACATTCTAACTATTGGATGTCATAAAATTATGAACCAACATCAAAGGTTCCCTGAGGATAAATCCTACTGAGCTTCTCCAGCTTTAACAGCAGAACTATCAGCTGGCTGATGCTTTATTCTAGAGTGAAATTAGACAAATGATAAAGGTGCATTGTGTCACTCTGCCACTGGCATGGCTTTCCACTCGCTCTGTAACATAGACTGTATATGGAAGATGGACTAGCTCGAAAGTAATTATGGCCATGTTTTTTCTAAATAACTTCATGCTAAACAAGCAGCCCTGCTTATAAACAGATGTATATAAGTCTGTTTTTTATGAATTTCTGTTGTCAATAAAAAAATCAATTTGTAGAACAGAATAACTAACTTAATTTCCTAAAAGCTTATGTTATTAAAAGTTAGACACTTACCATTTCCATTAGCGTACTTGCACCGAGACTGCATTTAGGAAATGCAGGAACCGCAGACAGTTGTGATTGGATATATCGGTGGCTGCTGATTTATGGAAATAGTCTTTTATTATGCAAAGGAAACATTTAGAAGGAAGCATGCACACTTGCTGCCTTCTGGCAAACGACAGTGTGTCAAGAGAGAAGGAAAATATACACATTATTCCTGGCTGAAATGACAAATGAGATGGGGACAGAGTGCGTTGTAAATACATTTCTCCTGGAGAGAAGGAGCTAGCTCATAGCTCTCCCCCAACAAAGCCTCTGGAAATCCTCTCAATTAAGCGATGCATTTCCCCATGCTTTGAGGAGAGAGAGGGTGAAGCATAATGGCAGAGCACAAATCACCAAGAGCCTATTGAAAAAGCTGCCAGTTAACTATGTAATATTACCACTGCTGAAATGCTTCACCCTTTATCCCTTTTCAATTGCAAGGCTAGATATTGAGTGTGCACTGGGTATTCTTGATAAGTGAATTATATCACTGATGAAACTTTTTATTCCCACCTCACAGATTGGAGTGAATGGATTTATCATTGGAATGCAATAACCAGGTTAGAGTGACTATTAAAAAAAAAAAGAAGTATCAGGCCCTCATTGGACTTGTTCAGCTTTTATTGTTCTACAACTCTGAATCAGTGTGAATTTAATAAAGTGATGACACTCAACCAAAAATAGTTTTAATCCCAGGAAAAAAAAAAGAAATGTTATCCATATCAGGCAAAAATATAGATAATCAACAGACTGCAGCAGAGTCACAGTCATGAATTTTACACGTGGATGCTGTAATATTTTAACCATTCTTATAAAAAAAAATGATTAAACTACATTTTTACATTATTTTTACACGAGTTTTATTAATTAATTATGTGAAATGTATTAAAAAACAAACAAACAAAAATATTGCATATACATAGGTATTCACAACCTTTGCAAGGACACTTAAAATTGAGCTCAGGTGCATCTTTTTTCCACGGATCATCTGTCCATTTGCACACACGTCTGTATAAGGTCCTGTATATGACACTGCATGTCAGAGCACAAACTAAGCCATGAAGTCCAAGGACTTATCTGTAGACCTCCAAGAGAGGATCGTGTCAAAGCACAGATCTGGAGAAAGGTACAGATTAATTTCTGCGTCGTTGGGACTAAAGGTCCCAGTGAGCATAGTGGCCCACCTCATCTGTAAATGGAAGTTTGGAACCACAAGAACTCTTCCTAGAGCTGGCCACCAAACCAGTCTGAGTGATTATGGGTAAAAGGGCCTTAATCAGGGAGGTGATCAAAAACTGATGGTCACTCTCACTGAGTTTCAGCATTGCTCTTTGGAGAGAAGAGAGCCTTCCAGAAGGACAATCATTTCTATTGCATTCCACCAATTGGGCCTGTATGGCCAGACACAAGCCACTCCTCAGTAAAACACACATGGCAGCCTGCCTGGAGTATGCTAAAAGGGACCTAAAGACCATGAGCACCAAAATTCTCTGGTCAGATGAAATAAGTATTAAAGTCTGAAGAAAACCAGGCATCACTCATCATTAGACGGATACCATAGTTACAGTGAAGCATGGTGGCGGTAACATCATGCTGTGGGGATGTTCTTCAGCAGCAGAAACCAGAAGACTAGTCAAGGTCCAGGAAAAGATGAATGCAGCAGTATGATAATTGCTCCAGAGCACGCTGGATCTCGAACAAGAGGGCAAAGGTTTATATTCCAACAGGACAAAGCATGTAAACAGGCAGTCAAGCCACAACAAAGAAATGACTTTGGGATCACTCTGTAAATGTCCTTAAGTGGCCAAGCCAGAGCCTTGAACCTGACCGACTCTCTACAGAGATCTGAAAAAGGCTGTGCACTGATGTTCCCTATCCAAACTATGGAGCTTGAGAAAAAATACTTTTAATAAACAGGATTTTTAGGTTTTTTGACACACTCTAGCAGCAATGCTATGCTTTTTATGTGCATCTGTGTCTATAGTACCACCTGCTCTTTCTGAAGACACTGGTTCAACTTGAAGTCTGACTTCAGGCTGTGCAGTTGTTTTTAATCATTTACTTCACTGCATCATTTATCTAATTGCAACTTTTCTGTTTTTTTTCTCTTAGCTGATGGAATTTTCAAGTTTAGCTGTTGCTATTCAACCTAAAATCACATGTCACTTGATGTCAGCTGCAATCTCCATTTAACAAATGAACGCACTTATTGCTTATAAGTGTAGGTGTGTCACATTGAAACTGAGCCAGGAAAGGACGCTTATGTAAGTCTTTCACAGGAGACTGTTTTAAGTCGCAGTAGATGGAGGATAGGTGTAAATAATAAATGCCGGCTGAATTGCAATTAGCGGCTTCATTTTCAGGCTACTCGAACTGAGCTATTGTTAATGTTCTTAATGACTGCCTTTGTGTCATTTAACAGCTCTGTGGCCAACACTCAAGCGCACTACACGTTGTCTTGCAGCCATCGATTGGATGGTTTTAAGTCTCCCTATACACCCCTTTAGTTGTATATGGAATCAAATTAAACAATAATTTTAACAGTTTGACATTCAGATTATCATTTAGTTGCATATTCCTTTATTTCCTTTAGGAGTTTTGTGGCCAACGCTCTTGCACTCCTTACTTTCTTGTAGCCAATGACCTGTTAGGTCTCCCTATACATTCCTTTAGCCATGTATGGAATTGAAATGTTCTTGTACCTTTTCTCTGATTGCAACCTGTGAAACCATAAGTCACAATGGGAAGAAGAGTATGAAGGTAATGCTTCTTAAAGAAAGAATGTAAAGTAGAGACTGTAAAGTGCGTTCTTTAGAGGAAATGGAAGAAAGAATGACAAAAGAGGTGAAACAATGAAAGATGATATGATTGCTATCACACTAAAGCCCGCATTTTTATTGAATATTACTTTCAATTTCTTTCTGTCATTGTAGAACAATTTATCATCCTGACAGCTACTACTTCCAAATGAAGGTCATATAGTTCACGTGCCTTGCAGCAGACCTTGAATCCAGAAATGGTAACACATGTGTGTTAAAGTCAAAATGATTTTACTGGTCAATTATGAGGGATTCATACTTAATATGTTTATTGCTAAAGCATTTAAAAGCAACTGATCATGGGTGAATTACCAACACATTAATAAGACATTTCATAGTCTGACAAAATATATTAACACCACCCATGAGCTACAGTTCTACAAGTGGTCTCATGACTATTTTTCCCAGATAAAACTCTGAGGGGAAAGATGTCATTCAGTGTTCCTAATTAGGACAGGCTTTATAAACCCCAACTTTCTGAAGATAAAAACACCTTCAAACAACAGATGCTACAGTTTGAGTATTTCTCCTCAGGCACACGCCCACTCACAAAGTGTCAGCAGAATAGGAAAGCAGAGGAATATGAGCCACCTGGGGCAAGCACTTCAAAAAGGTCCCACAAGCTCATTTTAATGTGCAGACAACAGGGTCTGTGAATGCTCTCACCAAATGTGAAAATTAAGGTGCAACAGCACAACTTTACAGCATCTGTGAGCCACCAGAGCAAAATGACAGCTGGAAAAGAAAAAAAAAATGTTCACAGTTAATAAAAAAATTACAAGACTGAATGCGCTGGGTGAATGTCGTCTTACTGTGGAATGGAAGCTAATGTAGTGAAAGCCATTAGATTTCTAGTACTACTTATACACTGTAGACTCAGCTGCTACATCTGTTTAACTGCTATTTCTAAATGCAAATATCTCATCAGCCAATCATGTGGCAGCAACAGAGTGCATTCAGGTTTGTAGAAATGATCAAAACAATTGTGTAAATTTCAGACTGAGCATCAAAAAGGGAAGAAAAGGGATTTAAGCGACTTTGAACATTGTGTGGTTGTTGGTGCCAGACAGGCTGGTCTGAGTATTTCAGAAACCGCTGACCTACTGGGATTTTCCCACACAATCATCTCTAGGGTTTACAGAGAATGGTCAGAAAAAGAGAAAATGTCCAGCGAGTGGCAGTTCTCTGGGTAAAAATGCCTTGTTGATGTCAAAGGAGAATGGGCTGACTGATTTGAGCTGATAGGAAGGCAACAGTAACTCTAAAAAAAACCCCACTTGTTACAGCCAAGATATGCAAAAGAGCAGGAAACAAGAAACTGATGCTACAATTCACTCGGGCTCACCAAAAAAAGGACAATAAAAAATTAGAGAAATGTTTCCTGGTCTGATGAGTCTTGATTTATGCTGTGACATTCAGATTGGACGGTAAGAATTTGGTGTAACATGAAAACATGGATCCAGCAGTTCAGGCTCCTGCTAGTCGTGTAGTGATGTTGGTGGTGTAATTGGCCGGTTTCTTGAACATGACAATGAGGTAACTGCACTTAAATTGGATGCAATAGAACATATCTCAAAGGTGCTCTATTGGAATGAGATCCATAAGTGCATTTTGGGAATGGGAAATTCACATCATAGATGTGCAGCTGACAAATCTGCAGCGACCGTGTGATGCTTTCATGTTGTCATGAACCACAATCTCTGAGGAATTTTCCCAGCACCTTGTTGAGTGTATGCAATGAAAAATCATGGGAGAGCTGAAACAAAAAGATGGTCCAACCTTGTACTAGCAAGGTGTAACTAATAAACGATTGCCTAGTATTACTTTTGTCTTGTAATAAACGTTTTGGTGTAAACAATGCAAACTCTGAATCAGACTTAACATGACTGAGTTGATTTTGCACTGCTGGGAGTCAGACTCAGGACACCAGCAGTGGACTTGTTAGTGTAGCTAACAGGCTGAAAGATATTAATATTGTTGGCGTCATATTATTTATAACATGATAAGGATGAAAACTGGTTGGAGGGGCTCCCGGCGAATTTTAGCATTTTACAACACAACTGTTTTTTTAAATTCAGTAACTATTAACTAATTAGTAAAACTTATTTCATTGTTAAGGAAACAGGAAAACAACAGTAATTATCAATGTCTAGGTTATTAAAATGATTAATAAAATTGTCACAATATGACCTTCCAGTCTGTAATTTGTTGATTAAAACAGCACTCTTTAACATTTGATAAAGAACATTATAACAAAAGTTATTTCCTTAAAACTGGGCATGCTGCCACAAGGCTTTATATTAAGTTATTGCACCAACACCCAGAACAATGCATATTATTAATGTAATATTATTAATGTAATTAAAGTGCAATTTAATTTAAAGCTGCTCTCCAAGTGATAATTATACACTGACTTCATGGTTTCAACTCCAACCATTAATCTGGAGTCAAATCTGTCCAGGACAGAAATGCCAGGAAGTTTCAAGGATAGCCACTTATTTAGATGACATGCCATTATACTCGAGAAGTGTGGAAACCACCCAGACTTAACAAAAAAGAAAGAAAAAATGAAAATCTTGGTGTGCCCTTCAGCAGCTCGCGTAAAACGAGAATTCAAGATCGTACGAGGCAGGACAAAGCTGGCAGCTGTTGTTTGCTGGCTTATTGACGCTTCTCCACTTTCTTCAAACACGGGTCACATTCACACATTCGGCTTTGAAAAGAGAAACGATCGTTTAGCGAGAGGACAAATTATGCAAATGAAATTGCATTTGAGTACATGTAAGCGGCATTTCCCGATAACACACCACTCCTGCGCGCTGATAAAGAAGTGGCTGCGGCGACGGCTGTCAATTAAGCAGGCAGAAAGCTTCGTTACTTAGTGCTCAGCTGAAGTGAGGAAACATACAGATTGCCAATTTGTTCGGGATTTCTGAAATGTGCAAACACTCGCGTCTATTTTCAGCACCTCTCGCTGGCACAGAAATAATGAGGAAGACATCTTCTTTTAAAAATACATACATTTGAAAGTTTATTCAGAAGTCATGTCAGTAGTGAATTGGGAACAGTCATTATTACTGAAATCCAAGGTTACAGCAATCAAGGACAAGATCTGAACAATGATAACGTGGTAGGAGTTAGTTGTATGTGCACTCCAAAATTTTACCAATAAAATCCATCATTTTTTTTTTCCACATACCAACTTTGTAAAGTCCCTGTCAATTCAAAACCTACAAGCCCTTTTTTGTTCATATAAATGCCACTTAATCTAATGACACGTTAATACAAAAAAATCATAATCAAGTCACATACAAAAAACCTGAAATAAAATAGTCCTATATACAAACCTCTGTACATAGTGGGAATATGAGTAAAGAGAGGAATAATGCTTTAATGAGCCATTTGCTCTCATATATTTGAGAGTGGGTCAGTACTGGAAGGCCGTTGGTCCAAGCTCGTCTGTCTGAACACAATGTCACAATAAAATTTCGATGCGGCATTGTATCGGTCATAGACAGCATCTGCAAATTCAGTGAATACTTCTGTGCAACATGCTCCCTGCTGCAGACTGCATCATCGTCAAACAGCAGGCGCAAAAAAAAAAACATAACATAAAAAAAGAAAGGAAAAGAAAAGATGGTACGAGGGGGCGGGCTGCGGTGAGGTATTCATCTTGTCAAGCTGGGACAGGGAAGCGAGGAATGTGTGGGTAAAAACAACCACTTTTCTGGGGTTACTGTTGATGTTGTTTTTGTTGCGTTGTCAGTGTGTTGTTTGGTCCTACTGTCAAGTTTCTTTGTTTACTGCACAATTCCTGAATCGATGGAGGCCTGTTTCCTGGTGGTCTTGGGAGGAGGTGGAGGAGGAGTCTTGCTCGGAAGAGGTGGTGGAAATTGCTGCAAACAGACAAAACAGGAACGTGAAACCTCGTTTTTACAGAATAGTTGGGATTTAAAGCGCAAGATTAGCATGTTCTATTTTTTTCTCATCTTAAATAACATTTATTAAACACAAGGCTTTGATTTATTAAAACATGTCATACCTTATCTTACAGCCTGCATGGCTCTACAAATGACTGAAGAAGTAAGATAGAGTTTACAGAGCAAAGATTTCTCACCTTCTTTTACAAAAAACATTATTTCACCAACTCGATCCTCCACCCTGATTGCATCAAGCGATACAACTACTATATCAGTAATAAACAATAATGATAACCAATGATAACTTTATTGATATACTGTGCACAGTTAAGCACACAATTATTCAGACCCCACTCCTGTTTGTATGCTTTGTGAAGGAAACAAACCTATTTTCTTGCCAAAGGGCTCACCACATTTCACTGTCGGTATGGTATAGCGTCTTTTCTCTTCCATACAAAGGCTGTGTCCCTGTGTGCAAGTCTTTTTTTTTTATCAGAGCACAAACTGCATGACTACAAAGCTTCTCCCTTCTCCAACTGCTGCTTTGTAAATGCCAAATGTACCTTTAGGTTTATGGGCTTCAGCATTGGATTAGTAGCCTCTGAGGCTAGCATTATATCAAGACTTTGCTGAAGTGTAGACCTTGAAATCTGTATTCAATAGTCTGACGAATTCTTCAAGATGGAGGTGATTCTTTGATAAATGCAACATCTTAGCACAATCTTCTGGACCCGGGTTGGGGACACATTTCTTCCAACCTTGAACTTTCAAACTGGTCACAATTTCAATGTTCTTTAACAGATGGATGTCTTTATGATTTTTGAATTGCTTTGCAATAAATACCCTTGTAGCCTTAGCCCTTTATGCGGTTAGTTACAAGTCTTGTGTTGCTTTTACAGTCCCACTGAACATTTGAGAAAACTGTCATCAGGCAGTAAATATTTTCAGTTACAGCTAAAACATACTGGAAAAAAGTGAAAGGGTATGAATAATTACCAACATTACTTTCTTAAAAATGCCTTGGCATGTTTAAAATTGTTAATACTTATAATTGTAGTATTATTTACTCATTTGGAAAACTTTTGAGCACTTTGACAGAAAATTTGGATAAAAATTTAAAACAAAAAACATTAAACAGGGAGGTGGTACGAATAAAGATTAGTGGCTAGAGATCTTCTGGTGCGTTGAGATAAGTGAAAGGTGATTACAAGTCTTATTTAATCCAGATGGAAAATGTCTCAGCTGTTTAAGCTCGTCTCTCCACCTGAATTCTCTTCCTCAAACACCTGAGTTCCCAGCAGAGAGTACAGACAAGGAGTAATGCAAGTCAGTGACCTCACCTCTGCCTCCATCAAAAATGTAAATGAAGAATGGCTGTCACTCAGTCTCAGGACATCTGCGCTCACTACATTACTGTCAGCTTGCTGCCACACGGTGTGCATGTGGCTCTGTTTTACTACCTGTCTGTGGGCCGTGACAGTGGATAAATAAGATTAGTTAACAGAGTGGTGAAGCTGGCTAGAGTAGAAGTCGCCGAGTGTGGAGAGATGAGCCGCTGATTAACAACACGAGGGCTTCTGATAGATGTGAGAGGTAAAGTAATCATCCAATCAATCACGTCTGAGCACCAGGGGCAATGAGTATTTATAACATTGGGTGGACAGGTGGGTGTGGGCTCTTGCTGCTAACTGACTGATACCTACACTCTTCTGTGACACACATTTTAAAAATGACGGACAAATATAAGCGAAAAACACACATGCACGAACTCGCACACGTCAGCACAGGAAGTGAGCAGGGGATAGTGGAGGAGGTTGACCCAAATGTCAAGTGCGTGTAGCGGTCGCTTGTTTCATTACAAGTGCCATGCATCATTAAGGAGCTGCTCTCAGCTCTAATTAAAACACCTACTCTTTGATGTGGAGGGGGTGGTGGAGGTGTCGAGGGACTCGTCAAGTCTTGATTATCTAGCAGGTTGCCGTAATCAGCTGTGTTGCTTTTCAAAGGCAGCGGAGGAGGGGTTTCACCCTTGTCAGAGCAACCCATCCCGTTCAGCTCCAGACCTGTGCAAGAGGGCACTCATCAGCTCACATTCGTCATTGAACTACATTAGAACATATTACACAGCGGGGCTGGTACCCAGAAGAGTTCAAAAAGGGTCCATTTCTGAGAAATTTATGTTGATTGAGACTAATTAATTTTTTTTTTCAAAGAAACTAGAAGAAAGGGGACTTAAATTTCAGAGACAGTCATTACTTCGCACATTTGAGGGGAATTTACAGTACAGAACAGTATACCTCTACTGAATAACTGATTTCCTGGCTCTGCAGTAGGAATGAAGTGCTATGAAACAGGTTATAGATATATATATATTTTAGAATGTCAATGTGTGGAGTCAAAAAACAGAGCTAAAGACAAGAGTCAGCCTTAGGTTTGCTGTATGGACAGAAAATGATAATGGTAATATTACCCTGAAACTACTTGGTGTGCGAATATACACACAGAAACCCCAAAAATACTGCAGTTACAACGTGTCACGGTAAAAAATAAAACCCCAAAACAAATCAAAAATAATGCTGAATGGCAGCAAAGTACGACGCCTTACTGGAAACGGGATGTAGGCTGTAGGAGACTTTGCTCCTTGGTGTAATGGGTGGGGGGCACTGTGAGGAGGAGCTGGAGGAAGAAGTAGGGGGTCCAGGTGACACAGAAAGACGGCGGTCTCCAACAATTTGATTAAGGACTTGGCTTCTTGGTCTCTGGGGCCGCAGAGGGCTTATCTGTGTGATCAGACATAAAGAAAACAAGATATCAGTGTGATATTACAGCGGGCTCAAAGTAAACAACGAAAATTACAGAAGTCAATAAAAGAGAAGTGAGAATAAAATTTACTGACAAGAGACTTTTGATTAAATATCACAAGGAGTCAATAAAAGATCACTTAAAGGGGAACATTTGTTTTCACGCCTCCTTTGGGACTTTTATGTGTGTGTGTGTGTGTGTGTGTGTGTGTATATACAGCCATATGGAACAGGCTATTTGTGAAAGAAAGCAAAAACCATTCAGATAAATGTTCTTGTTGAACTGCAAGAACTTATTTGTGGCTACAAATAATTGTTTGTATGCAAGACTGTGTTTTCTCCACTTTGGTATAGCAGGAATTTGAATATGAAAAGCTGTATCCTGAGGGCTATTCCACTCTGTAGGCTACATTAACAAACAACTTTGTAATTGGCCAACTGAAACAGTCAGCCACAAGGGAGACACTAAAAGTAACACACTTTATTCAGGGATTTCATTTTCTCTCGAATGCTGAAGATGAAATTCACATTGTGGGTGAAAAAAGCAATTTCTTGATTCCAGATTATACTTTCACACCGAGCTACTACATCCTAGTATGTGGTAATCACCGGAGACCAATAGGTGCTCTACCCTTGACCCCGGGGGCATGACGCTCGCGTCATGAGCCAGACGGCTCCACCGTTGCCAGGGGCCTCTTTTGGATTCCATTCCTGCCCTTATCTTACTGCCGTTAGCCAGGGAGCATTCCCACTGGGCATTGAGAACACAGTGATACCACTCGGCTGTAATGGACACAGCGGTGGTGAAGAGGGACATGAGCACAACAGAGAAAGAGAGAGGAAAGGGGGAGAGATGAAGATATGAAGAGTAAAAAGAGAACTGAGGGAACAGTTGAGAAGCAGAATTGTGAGCTACATCATGGAGAGAGGAAAAGGCAAGAAAATAAAGACCATGTCAAAGATCTGAAGAGAACAAAACATAACTGAAAGCCAGAGATAATGCTCAAAATACTCTTGTTTGTAGCTTCTCTTACTCTACATGAAAGGGAAGACAAAAAAAAAAAAACACAACCTACCTTCACAATAACACCAGAAAACACAGCAGGGATATTTCTCTATTCTATGGCCCACTGATGTTTGCCGTGCGACGTATATTGCACAATGTTTTATGTGCAAGTGGAAAAAGACGTGTTATGATTGCATTAGGTGACCACGTGTTTACTTCCCAAACTTTTCTGGATTTTTTTGCCTTTAATACTTTTCTCTTAGAAGGTTTAATGTGAAACCACAGTTGTCACCTTGCAGTTGCACGTCTCCTCCAATCGGTGAAATTGCAGTTTACACCCCTGTCTGTCTAGAGCCATTCTTACATGCCCGTTTTCCCGTGTGAACTTTGGGAGAAACAAGTTGGGATGTTTTCTACAGCTGTCTGTTCTCGCCCAGCAGGAAGCAGTCCATAGTGATCACACCACTTGAAATACTCTGTGGTCTAGGCAAGCGAGGTGCCTGGAGAGTATCCACAGCTCACATCACATCCATTCTCTATTGGTGATTGCACTGGGCTGTTAGCTACCTTTTGTAGCACACTGGTGCAAAAACATCATTTGGACTTCCTACTAGTGAGCTAGCAGGTTAAAGACCGTCGTCTCAGAAATCTGTTCTCACCTGGACCTATGTCAGGTGACATCTAGAAAAGAGACACAGACAGATAATCTAAACAACTGCTACACTTTCAAGTTGGGCGCCTAAAATTAGTGTCACCAACTGAGCATCTGATCAAATTCGAAATAGAGTCATAATTTCTCCTTCTGTTCCTGAGTTATGAAGAAGCTGAATAACAACCAGAAAAGTGTTTTGGGAGCACATTATGATGTCACAGTGAAGTTGACCCTCGGCCTTTTGGATATTCAAACTTCCCCATTTCATCCTATTTGACATTTATGTGTTATTGTGTCATAATTAGCATATAAATTCTTAATTTATCATGTCTTGTGTGGTCACAGTAACCTCTGACCTCAAATTCCAAATGTGTGACACACGCCAGCAGAGTTACGAGAGTGACTGACCCAAACAGAAGATGTAAAAACGTACCGTCTCTGACAGTATGACAGCTTCAGCTGGCTGCAGAGGGATGTCCGCTGTTTTCATCTCTTTGTCAAAGACCTCCTGGTGCTTACTGTTCCTCTTCTCCTTCTTCTTCTCTTTGCGGTCCTTCTCGGGTTCATCACGGTCTAGTTTGTCCTGAGACTTGGTGTGCAGCTTCTTTGGTAGAAGAGGCTCCAGCGCAAAACTGAATAATAATAATAAAAAAAACAATACATCAACTCAAACAAAATGTATTAAAATGTATTAACTTCATTACTATCCTCTACTTTAATTTGTATATCCCAACTCGTGCCAGAGAACATGTGGGAATATTCCTTTATCAATAGTAATCAGTTTCAAAGATCTACACAAATCTGCTGCATGCGTGTGTTTTATGTACATTCTGATTAAATAACAAACAGAGCTAATAGCGCAAAGAATACTTCAGTCACAATTTCATTGTGAAGTTATTAAAGTTTCAACCTGCATGTGAACTGGAACAAAGAAAGCAAATACATTTTTCAAGTGCTTTCTCTGAAATTCTCTTAGATAAGGAATCAAAGTGGCACCTCTGTGTATAAATGACATGATTCCCCCCCCCAAAAAAAAACAACATGGATTCTTACAAGAACAAAAAAACAGAACAAATGCTAGAGATGATATAATTTATGCCCCAAAGAATAGTGAAACATGGTGTTACCCATCTGAGCCGGGCCTGGAGGGTGAGTTGTCAGAGGAGATGGAGGTGACTGAAGCTACTGACAGTGGCCTTTGGGAGGAGGGCATGGTGAAGGACCTCACCATGGAGGCAGGACGAGGTCCCCGCCGTTCATCTGCTGGAGGCTGGCAGCAGAGAAGAAAACAAACAAACAAATAAAAAACAGAAAATTATTTAGTTTAAATGTTACTGATTGTGTTGTAGTTACTTAGAAAGGTAGGTAGCAAATTACAGGAAATCCCAGATTAAACAGTAGAGAAAGAACAAATACACAGCATGGTACAGTGGAGCAATTACCATCAAATCATCCTCTGTGGTATATATAAAAATCCTGCACAGGGGCTCCTGAATCAGTTTTTTTTCCATCAAAATTACAACTGGAAATGATCTAAGTGAGCAAGAGAAGGGTACAGGCCTACACCACTCAGCTATGAGTGGGTGGGTTAGATGCACTTCTCCCATAAGAGGGAAGGGTCACAGCAAATCAATACTAAGCAAGAAAATGATAGGAATCTTCTTCATAGTCACTAGATTTCAACCTAAATTAACACCCAGGGAGAGATTTTTGGCTTTGATGTCAGGTGGTGCTCATCAAAAACATCAAATGAGGGAAAAAAAATGGCTTCCATCACTGCAGCAAAGAATTGTGAAATCAACGCCCGAGGCACACCGAAGCCCTTTTGCTGACACATGGTGGCACAACACTTCATTTAGACACTTTATGTTGGCTTTCCCCTTTAATTTGTCGCCCGTCTTTCACTAGCTGGCAGTGATTATACAAAAGTATAATCACTGCCAGCTCGACCATTTTGCAGTCACTCGAATGGTCAGCACCTTCATACCTGGAAGAAAGGTGATAATTTTTTACACAGCATTAAAAACGCTCCAGCTGCCAATAAAACCGCCCACAATATATAGCTGGCTTGTGACAGGAAAACTGTAAAGCTGAAGGTCTTTTGCAGTTTTATCCTAAACCGATGTCCAGTACAGAGCTTGTAACAGAGCCGCTTATCTGAACATACAAGGTTAGCGGTAAAAAGAAAAAAAGGACTCTTGTAGGACTATTAATTTCTGCTGAAATCTGACAGAAGAAAAATCTGGCAACAGCAGCTCTAACAAAGGAGCCTTTTGCATTTAAAGAGTCTTTTCAGCCGAAGAAAGGGGCCATCACACACCTGATAGGGTAACCTTATTATCACACCCTGGAAAGAGATAGCTTTTCTCTTGTTTGAAAGGTCACCACCCTCTTACTTTAAAAATGAGCAGGTGCCCCGTTACCTCAGGCAAGATTGAGTGAAAAGCTTGGTCAAGCAGCAATTAAATCTGTAAAAGAGGAGAGAGATGGAGGCTCCCCCACCATGCGCGCACACACACACTGACTTCACAGCTGACTTCAGCAAAAAGAAAAACACACGTGACATACAACAGCAAACTAAACTGTGAATTTGCCATTTTTTATGACGTCAACCCAGCCATCACGACTTCAGTTAACAGCATTCTCACTGAATGCTGTTAACTGCAGTGCTAATTGTTTTGCTTTCTTTATTTTCTGGTTCCAAAAGTTTGGCAGCGCATTCTCACACAAGAACATCCTGCAAGTCCAAACAAGAGACAGTTCTTCTCAGTTGCCATTAAAATGCCTGCTATGCTTGTGTGCAACCTACACCTTTATCTGCTTTAATGACAAACCAAAAAAGTGAATTGTTTGCACCTTGTTTTTGTGTCATTATGGGGAAAGAAAATGCAAACATCCAGTCTGCTTTCCACAAAGATGGTTTTGAGCACTTTGAAAGGTGTTTATATGTCTATGGACATATTTTGCCAACACAATAGAATCACAGCTCTGTATATGAACATGAATAAATGTTTAAACTACAAGCTGACCAAAGAAAAAGGAGGATCAGCATCTTACATAATGGGTGTATGAGAGATGCAACAATAATAAACAATGTTCTAAAATATTTCAGAAAATCCATCTCACAGAAATCCTTAGCCAAGCGCCAGAAAAAAAATACAGAAAGAACTACAGATTCCATTAGACCCTGTTAAAATTAGCACACTGAGCTACAAAGCACTGTGTTTAAAGAAAAAAAAAAAGCTCAAGTACAGGAAAAAGCTCTTACCAGAGACTTTACCCCATACTGTTTCTCCACCTTCTCCCGCAGTTGCTTAAAGCACGCCTCCATGCGGTCATGAAAAGGCCTCAGTGCCTCTGTGACCTTCTCTCCATGGATCCGAACACCTTCAGCGAGATGCGGAATCTGGTGGAAGAAAAACAGCAGCGTGAGACAAGTTCATCAAACACACCCTGGACTGCAGAGATGAGAGATCAGCTACATGCTGCTTCTTCCTTCAGAGGAATGCATTAGCGTCTGTCATAAACTTCATAAACTTAATTTCATGCACATGTCCTTTGGCTCCTTGCCCTCTTGGATGTGCATATTCAGCACCAGCAGTAAAAGTACATCAGTAATTTTGCATATGCACTGCAAGCTTATCCAGGTGGAAGCAGGAACATGTTACAGAAAGCTGTTGCCATGACACTACCGCCGCTTTCCTGACATCACCAACAACAATGCAACATATAAATTAAAACATGGCAATGAAAAAGCTTAGACTGATTACATCTACAGGCATCTACTTTGTTTGGTTGGATTTTTCCATCTCCATATCTAATTGCAAAAAACAGCATAATGCATCCCTTCAGGAACACTGCTGCCTGCCACTCTGTAGGAAGCTGGTGAATAACAAAATCTAAACACATACCAGAGGCAGCTCAGGTGAAGGAAAAGGGAGAGAGACAGGCAGTGAGCGAGAGTAGGGGGGAAGACTGAAACTGCTGAAAACTAGTAATTAGGAAACCCCAGTGCCACAGCTCTGCTGACTAAATCTGGTAAGAGGAGGACGCACCATCCCTTGGGAGAGTGAGCATTTGAGTGTTTTTTTTTCCCTCTCTGCTGGTTAAAATCACAGGTTAAGGGTTTTCTGTTTTTTTGCAGGGGTGTTTCTGTGTTGCATGCCATCTTTGGCAGAAACAAGCAAAGATGTTACAGTCAGCTGTGTTAACAGCAGATCCCTTCTCTCCCATAGCAACTGTAAAAATATTACTTTACCGCGTGACCTCTATAAACGAGAAATACAGTTAAAGCTGAAAAAAGGTGTTTGTAATTCCCCTCTGATGAATAACTTAAAAAAAACCCCAAAAAACTGCATTAAACGTGATTTAATCTCAACATCTGTATTCACTGATCCCAGTCAGACAATGAAACACACACTGCATCTCGTGCTTTTAACAAATTCACCCGAACAAATGGAAGAAATAATCTGTGAGACGTGAGACATATTGGATGGGTGGGATAATAAAGAGAAGTGTTTGTGTGTGTGCTAACCTGACCTTCCCTACCCTACCCTTCTTCATATTCCCTGAGGACAAACTGCCTCCCAGGGCATATCATATCACGAGCCCACTTCAATCAACTTGTCCACAACACCAATGCACTTTTGTGATGCAATGTTTCATAATACTCCCCAAATCATTTATATTTTATTTACACCCATGTCAAGATAAGAATTGCTGTCAGAAAGGAAGATTAGCAGCGCAGAAACACACCTGTTAAACGATACTAGCCAGCTAGCTATATGTTCCCAGGCATGTGATACGATGTGCTAATAAACAGCATCCTGTGATATGAGAATCACAAAACTTCTGGCCCGAAAGGATAAACGAAATGGAGGCCACAGACACCACGCAGGCATTTCCCCTGTTAGTGAGCACCTTCATCATCACCACTGGGATCTCACGGAAGAAGGAAAAGATGCGTCTGGGTATGAAAAGGCGAAGGGAAGGAAAAGAGAGGCAGAAGGTGAAAAAGGTTAGGAGAAAGGAGGGGGGAGAGGAGTTTTTGAAGGACGAAGTGTTGTGAGATGAAAAAGCAATGAAAAAACACAGCGAGAGTGAAAGCTGAGACAAGATTCACGTCTCCCAGGATACCCACATCTTTTTATAGACCTTTGGATGATTGAGTGCGGCTGAGTGGCGGCATGGCAACAGATTTCTGCTTGGTGGCTGCACAGCGATAAGCTCATTGTGGAAGACACTTAGGCTCAAGGTTGTCAACACACACGCGTGCGTATATGCGCACACAAACACACACAAACTTACGAGTTTAATTATATAACTTAACTTTTTAAAAAATGCTTTTAATCCTCTCCAGCTGTCTAAGAGAGATATCTGTTTATCAGTTTCACAATTTGGCATATCAGTGAGAGATATTAGCTCTTGTGATGCTAAGGTGAATGTCATTATTAGAAACTGGGGACTTGGTTCTGCATTCATAAAAAGCCAGCACCAAGTCCATGGTAAACATTATTTTACAGAGTCATGACAATACATACTGTAAAAACTAGTTTACTTCATGGACGAGGTACATTTGAGCTATTTTATGGGATAAAGAGGCAAAGCTGAGGTGTCAAAGATGACATGCTAGCTGGGGAGGCTAGGCAAAGCTAAGAGTGTTGTTGTTGATCGTAAGTCACAGTGACAATAACATGTCACTCTAACAGTGCCCCCTTTCATGCAAGCTTTGAAAATAGCATTCATTAATACATTAGAAGACAATCAAAATGGCACAAAGGATATTGACATGTGGGTAATTTGAGTTTTCTTCCCCGATATTAAGAAATGACGGTAGCAAAAACAGTGGAAGTGTGTATCTAAACCAACGCAGCAGTGTGTAAAACTACAGACTGCTTGCAGAGAAGGTCAGACAAGCTGAGCACAAAGGAGTCACGAGTACAAGAAAATGAGTGGCTATTAAATAGAACATGCACAGTTCAAGCCTAACAGCATGAATTTGCTGTTCTGTGAACACAGAAACTAGACACGAGCGTAAGAACACAGACGGTCACCCCGCACTCAGAAGCAACTGACTTCCTATGCCGCTGGCTTTACCAGCCAGTCATGTAGAACTACAGGGTGGGCCATTTATATGGATACACCGTAATAAAATGGGAATGGTTGGTGATGTTAAAGTCCTGTTTTGTTCACAGCCATTGACATGTCGAAGACGTTAACACGTGAGGAACGGATCGAAATTGTGTTGATATCTGGTGAATGCAGTAACCGGGTCATTGCAGCAGATTTCAATGCAAGACACCCTACGAGACCACCCATCTCCCATGCTACAGTTAGCAAACTGCTTGCTAAGTTTCATGAAACTGGTTCAGTGTTGGATTTGCCAAAATGTGGACGCAAGAAAACTGTCACTAATGAAGAAACATCAGTGGCTGTCCTAGCTTCATTCAACAAGAGCCCACAGCGTAGCACTCGCCGCATGTCACTGGGGAGTGGCATTAGTCGAACATCCCTTCGGCGGATATTAGCTACTCACAAATGGCACCCTTACAAACTCCAGCTACTGCAGCATCTCAACGAGGATGACCCAGATCGGCGCACAGAATTTGCAGAATGGGCAAAACAAAAATTGGAACAGGACCCTCAGTTCATGCAGAAGATTTTGTTCAGTGATGAGGCAAACTTTTATGTGAATGGTGAAGTTAACAAACAAAACCACCGCTATTGGTCTGACACTAACCCACATTGGATGGATCCCTCCAAGACTGTTGGAACAAAAAAAGTGATGGTTTGGTGTGGTATATGGGGTACAACGATAGTGGGTCCATTCTTCATCAATGGAAACCTCAAGGCCACTGGATATTTAAAATTGCTACATGATGATGTGTTTCCCTCTTTATGCACTGAAGCTGGCACGTTCCCTGAGTTTTTCCAGCAAGATGGTGCACCACCACATTATGGGTGCCAGGTCCGAGCATTCCTAGATGAACAGTTTCCTGGAAAGTGGATTGGTCGTCGTGGGCCAGTTGAATGGCCCCCAAGGTCTCCCGATCTGACCCCCTTAGACTTTTATCTTTGGGGTCATCTGAAGGCAATTGTCTATGGTGTGAAGATATGAGATGTGCAGCACCTGAAACTACAGATACTGGATGTCTGTGGTGGCATTTCTCCTGCGGTGTTGCTATCAGTGTGTGAAGAGTGGGAGAAGAGGGTTGCATTGCAACACAATGGGCAGCACATTGAACACATTTTAGAAGTGGTCAGAAACTTGTAAATAACTCATGAAAGAATAAAGTTACGTTGAAACCAAGCACACCATTGTTTTTCTTGTGACATTACCAATAAGTTTGATGTGTCACATGGCCCTCTTCCTATTGAAAAAACAAAAGCCACCATGGTCACCACCCATCTTGAGGAGTTTGCCCCCTCACATATACTAATGTGCCACAAACAGGACTTTAATATCACCAACCATTCCCATTTTATTACGGTGTATCCATATAAATGGCCCACCCTGTACTGGCAATGAACACTATGCTAAAATTACATAAAGGGGATACAGTACGGCAATATTGAGGCAATGCAAATGTACAATTGTGTCCACGTCTGTCCTTTTTTTTAACCCCCTTATGACAAAAGATAATTTACAGAAGCTTTAAAGGTTGCAAAAATAATGAACACTATCATGAACCTATAACAGTTTATTTTTAATAAGAAGCAAACAAGGCTGCATTTAGTCATTCATTATGACTACTTAGCCATTAAAGCTTCTGGTTTTATTTTTGTGTCCCGAATTCACATATTATGCCATCATAATTCCATACAAACAAGAATTTTTGAACTAAGCATCAATCTTTCTCACTGCACTTTGTTTAGAGGACTGCAGCGATTAGAAATCACGCTAGAGGCCCATTTATAAACAGGCAAATGCCAGTATTATCAGCTGACAGCTATAAATGAAATGGCACTGGGGTTTAAAAAAAGAAAAAACAAAAAAAACAGAGCCTACTGTTCTTAACTGAACCCTGTCATTCATCTGCGTTTCTGATTCACAACAAACAGACTTCTGAGCCACACCCCGCGGTGGTAGGACAGCCACGCTAGCTTCGAGATGCTTGGTATTAAGGCTGCGATGACATATTAAGACCTTTCATGAAGGTCACGCAGGTCTTGGAGACGTACGCAACATTTGGCGAGTCAGACAGACTAATAAGCAGACTTCGCTATATGTGAGATGAAGCGACCAAAAGAAAAAGCCTTCTGTTAGTGGGTCCTGTTAGGAAACAAGCCTGCTATTAAAAGATGATGTTTTTATGCTTGTGAATACAATGTTGATGCCCTGGTGAAAATTCCCCTGATCGTTTAGCTCCCCATAAACAGACTGAACGATGTAGAAGTGAGGCGTTTCAGGAACTAATTTAGGCATCTTTCCAGAGCCAATTATAAACATAAACATTTCTAAAAAAAAACCCTACTTCGTACTTGCCAGGGAGTTGTTGTTGTTGTTTTTTTACAATACCTATTTTCCTGATTTCCACTTGCTCATTTCTCTCTAATTACTAAATGAGGACAATGGGTATTTCAGGATAGCAGTGCACAACGGCTCATTTCTACCCGTTTAGTTTGCTCATTGGCGCCGGCTCGCCTTCATTTGTCTCATTTAGATGGATTCAAAACACAAGATAAACAAGCCTGCAGTCTCTGGCAAAGAGACAGCTGACACCAAGTCAAATCTGCCTTAGTGATCGCTCTAAAGTTTGTTGTGGGTATGTTTGGCATTGGCTTTCCTTTATGGCATGTCTGCATTATGATTACACCAAATAACCTCGAAATAATTTTTAAAACAATGATTTTAAGGACACTTTCGAAATGGCTCCTCATCTGAGTAGTACCCTGGAATTAAAAGATAAAAACCTATACCACAAAGGTAACCACACCAAGATTACTGCTTGCTGCCATTGCTTCATGATAAGTATAAAAATAACTGATAGGTCTTAGAGATGAAATCCAGCTGCTTGCTCCAACCTTGTCATGTATAATGTCTTTGTGATATGCACAACGTTCCAGGAGTGATGAAGCAGCAACATGCTTATTTTTAGGTAACCTGCCGCTGCTGTGTCAACCTCTACTTCAGTCAGCGATTTCCTACAGATCCCCACGTACGCGCCACTTGTATGTCTACGAGAACGATGATGGAAAAGTAGGCACACGGAGAAAATTGCATTTTTTTTAAAAAGTCTTCACTATACAGCAAAATAATTATGTGAGCAGCATCATCGGTGTCAGACGCGAGGTACGAATACAAGATTTACATTCTTCTGTGTGAATCACCGAGCCATGTAAAGACGAAAGGTACAACAAAAACAAAAGAGCGTTACTTTTCAGAGTTGGCAAAGTTCCACCAAAGATGCAGAGCACAAAGTCGACCTATTTTACAAACAACTGAGAGAGGCACAACTTTAGGAAATTAAATGATCTCTCTCTTTCCTTGGAGTGAAGAATAAGAAGCAGACTTTTCTTGTATCTGTTCAGATCCTGGGTGAACCATAAGGCAGGAAACCACGACTTCTTGAGTATTAAAGTAACCCACAGTTCAGATCCAGAGAGTTTAGTGAGAGTAATAAAAGAAGAAAAACAACACAAAGAGTCATCTGAACACAGAAAGCATTCTGAAACCCCAAAAAGAGTACGTTTTCTGTTACTGTAATGATAGTTATGAGTTCCTTAATCAAATATGAACCACAAATGAGCTTATCCTCTGTTATGCTCTATTAAACAGGATGTTACTTCCAGCGGTCCACGTATGCATTTCTTGCCTGCTGCATGTGCATCTCGTTCAGGCTCCATGTTGCAGTGATGCTCACAGAGGCTCACATTCCCCCTGTTTGCAAGAGTTACTGCACTGAAAACTACTGCTACTGCACAAACAATAATGTATGTTCAGCTGCAAGTTTCACACTGATTTGTTTTTATTTTTTATGTAAGATCACTTTAATGAAGTTCATACATAAACGCAATTTTACTTTAAATTTCAAAATCACGCAGCGTAATATCTGGAGGGCTGTAGATGGTGGTGCAAGGTTTTAACATTTCTGGTGTTGATTCCATTAATAAACTTCTCTGATAATTTTAGCCATAGTGACTTGCCCAAAGCAAATGAATGCAAACTAATGCCAATGATGTTAAAAGACTGAGTGGGATGAATGCACATTTTCATGCCTCACAAGCTCCTCCATACCATCTAATCCATACTCAGCAGTTTGACTGCCTGTCGGCCATGTCTTCCTATGCTCTTTACTTGTGCAATGGAAAAAGAATGCAAAGAATGTAACATCGTTTAAAGTAAATAATTTCAAAGAAGCTGGCAAAAGCACTGTTCCCTGAACCCTGGAGCCTTATGATGCTTTGCCATTTTCACCTAAATGTCCCATGACCCTTCAGTGCTATGGTCTTACCTGCCAGGCGATGAGGTCCTTTAGTTTCTCTATCTTTTCAAGGTCCTCTGGATGCTCCTGGATGTACTTGTCATTGAAAAAGGCCTGGAGAAAAAAAGATGGCAGACAGAAAAACACTGGAGTAAGTATGGCTATATAGAAAGGAGGAAAACCTGGAGTAAAGTTAGGTAAAGGTAAAAATGTAAAGACGTTTGGGATATAAATAAAAAGAAAAATGGGAGGAAATAAAGATGAAACAAGGGTGAAGCACTGGGAAGGTCTGTTAAGATGTGAAAAATGTAGTCAAGACAACCATCTCTCATCCACTGCTCACACTATTTCACTGAGACGAAGGAGTGACCTGAGGGCAAAGAATTCCCGTTGCTTCTCCTCTGACTCAGAAGGCACCCTCAAGACCGGTATAACTCTATTTCAGGTAGAGAACCCAACAGGCTATTGCTTTTTAAAATAATCAAAAGGGTAAAAGGGTTGTGTTAAAAAAACAGAAAAAAGAACACATGAGCCACTATAGTATTTGGATTACACATGAAAAATGATGAAAAACAGGATACAGTGAAGACTGAGTTGGGCTTTTGGAAAAGGAAAAAATAATGGATTTATGATGACTTATAATGCCAAGAGGAACATGATATAGATAAAAAGGTATAAAACATTAACCATCATAGTGATAGGGATTCAAGAATTTGCAGCATGCATACGATGATAAGAAGTAGGAAGAAGTAGAGATGCTCTAATTGCAATTTTCTGATTCCGACTTTTATTTTTCAATTCAGATCAGGAAAAAAAAAGTTTAAGCTTTAGAATTTAGGCAACAAGTTACAGGATGTTCAGTCACTTAAACTGCATTAATGCTGTGCTCTCACTGAGTCTGCTGGCTTGTTGCTGGCTCTGAACTCTGCACGGCTTTAGCCACTTGGCCTTTGCTGACTTCTTAAAAACGTCAGTGCTCATCTGGGTGAGGGTGATTTAAGTGTCTGATTGAGTTTGTTGTTATGAATGTTTTTGTGGTGGCCCACATGTAGTTTATTTCGGCACTCAGAGACGACCAGCAAGGGGCAGCGAGTGATGCTAAACGGACCAGTTACTAATCAGATATATAGCGGGCTAACTGGGCAGTCACTGAAAATGAGTGGGTTCTGGTCCTTGGATGACTGATAGGTGCATCTCTAATGGTAACACCCAATTCACATCATGTAACATAACCTGGGAATTAATGTATTTTTACTTGAATGAGCTTAAAACATACTTTGATGATCTTAGAGATAATTTTGAAGACCTTTTTATCCTTAACATGTACTATATGCAAAAATATATACTATAAGCACCAACAAATAACATAGGCATTCCTCTTGTTTTGTTTTCAGAAAATGTTTTTCTTTTTTTGGAAAATGTATAAGATTCTGCGATGATGATGATGATGATGATGATGATAAGACATATCAATTAGATTTTTGTATGGCAGTTACAAATCTAGAGAAGTGGATGCTTAGCTCAGCTTACCATAAAGAAGGAAAATGGGGAAACTGTTAGCTTAGCTTGTTCAAAATATAAAAACACCTGACTAGCACTGGTGTGTAAAACTGTAGGCTAATGAAAAAAATAAGTGATGTGCCTCTCAGTGTATGAATCTTATATATCACGCCCCTGCTTCTGTGTATTGAACTGTCTCAAGGTCATCTTAGGGTCATCTTGAGTCATGTCTGCTGCAGTAGGCTCCTGCCAATCTTGCCCAGAGAGATAAAGGGGCATCATTTATT
This sequence comes from Oreochromis niloticus, assembly GCF_001858045.2. Taxonomy (NCBI): domain Eukaryota; kingdom Metazoa; phylum Chordata; class Actinopteri; order Cichliformes; family Cichlidae; genus Oreochromis; species Oreochromis niloticus. Next base: position 11,038,191 of record NC_031973.2, read on the forward strand.
TCAACTTTACAACACCTAAGGCTATAAACCAAGTCTTAAGGTTGTGCACTGGCCCCCTTGATTTAAGTCTCCTGGTTCTAGCTTTATGTTTAACAAACCTTCACGGCATTTAAAACAAGATAAAATAAACCTTCATGAATTGTGGAAAAGTTCAAATTAAAGATTTGGACATGAATGTATAAAAGTTAAGATGATCTAGAGACATCCAGAACTATTTTCATTCGTCTACCTTCTCGTAGTTGGTAAAACCTCCCATGACAGCTGGGTCCACAATCCCATTCAACAGCATGGAGAGCGGGTTGACGGGAAGGTTGGGATCATTGAGATGCCTCTGTACCATGCTGCTGATCTTCTCATTGGTCTGCTGCATTGTTTCAATAGCATTTTCCAATGGACTGATCTCCTCCTGAGTAGCACAGAAATTAAAGGTGATATCAGATATTCACAGCGCTGTTTCAGTGCAAATACACATAGTGTACATTGCTTTCATCCCTGCGATTCATGACAATCATGACAATCAAAGGGAAACAATTTGTGTTACGAACTACAGAAAGGTTATAAGAAGATAGGCTGAGGATCGCTTAACTACACACATAAATCAAACAGAAACAATGAATAATTTTTGATCACCGTGCCCATATACGAACCTGGAACTGTCAAACGAAGATGGATAGTGTGTTCGTGTACCAGAACTTCAGATCCCATGCCAACAAAAAAAAGACTAGCAATTTAGAGGAAAAGATGAATGAAGTACTTGGAACTGTTGTCATTCATTTCACTACTGTGTGAAAGCTAATTTCGACACAATCTATTTAACTCCACATAGGGGCAATCTCATCTCTTGGATGGATGAAAAGAAAAAAAAATCACTTCATTGTATTAAGAGTTTAGAGAAAACATGCATGGACTGTTAAGTAAATGTCAGAATTAGACTCAAGCCAAAAAAGTAAAGATGTTGTACAAGCGAGACAAATCTCCAATCTGCTCCGGTATGTCTCAGGCCAGCTCGATAAAAAGAATTGTCAGATGGAAGGATTAGGCCTGGTGAATCTCAGCCCAGTCATTAAGCTTTAAATAGAGAGTCTGACCTCGGGGACCTTGCCTCTCCCTGGCTCATCTGGAGGGCAAGCTGCTCCTGACAGTAAATTCTAACTCTGCCTGAAGGAAGAGGTGTCCGCTCCGAATTAGTGTGACAATGGAGAGTAAAACTCTGCTCCATGGACTCAGGTGTTTGGGAGGTAAAGGAAGGCTAATCGCACTAAGTAGTGCATTTGTTTTGGGACAAACTAAAAACACATGAAAAAAAAGCCTGTCTGGACTTTTAAGTGATACTATAATCTGCCCTTGTGCTCATGACTTATACGGTGCACTTTTTTCCCGTACTCGCTCGGTCTAGAATGAGGATACAGGATGAGCATTTAAAAAAAATTAAAAGATCGCTGATAAAGTAATTAAATTTCGATAAAGCTTCAGTCAACACTTAGGTCCTCTGCTGTGGTCTGAAGGGTTTTCAATACTGTAATCCAGGTAATTGTACAAAAAGTGAAAGGAGAGCAAAGCCTGAACTGTCCTCCAGTTATATTTGTGCTGTGTAGCTATTTTCAGTAGAAACAGGAGTGCCTGGTGAATCAATGTGGGCCATCTGGCAGTGAGAGAACGTGCCCTGTCGTTAGCCCGGGGAGTGGCACCCCTGCGTCTATACTGCTTAAGTGGACAAATCACATTGATTGTCTTTAAGCAAGCCTGCAGATCCTCATCTGATTAGGAGCCTTGCTTGGCACACAGGCCTTTCATACTCACAGTGGAGACTGACTTGACTTCAAACCAGCGCAGGATGCCAGGAAGTTTGTACGCTGTAGAGTATGTGGTTCTCTCAATCCACATGTTCTGCAGACACAAAGACAGACACAAAATTGGAACACAGCTCAAATCAAGATAATGTGGCTCTTTGAACAGATCAAGCTGCAGCTGTGCCAAGCTACCGCAATGAAACAAGACTGCTGTTGCATAAATGAGATTTTAGTGACGCAATGGTTCTGGTTGGAAGACGGCTCTACTGCCTCCCCGTCTGGATGGGAGCTCATTTGCTCAAGTGCTCAAGGGCAGTTCCAAAAAAGTCGAGACACTGTGTAAAATGTAACATTAGAATAAAAACAAAATGCAATGATTTCCACATTTCATAAATCTGTATTTTATTCACAACAGAACATAGATATCAAATGTTTATGCTGTCAGTGCTACCAGTCACCCTCCTAGTAGATGGTAAGAAATTTCAGAAAAGTTCAAAAAACTGACCCCTGACCTTGAGAACAAGGTCACTGGGATTTGAACCTGTCTGAGATTTTTAGTAGATTAATCTATGGTATCAATTTAAAAATCCTACGTCACCTTATTCTCAAATTATTGCGTTCACAAACTCAGGTGTTAAGCCCGCCTGCCCGCACATTCAACCGGGTAACGGCAATGACAACACCCCATCATCCACCTTTTTATGGCTGAGGAAAAAACAAAGAAACTCATTTTGTATTTGATGGCCGTAACACATTTTTTAAAAAAGGCACAGGGCCAAGTGAGGAGATCAGATACTGGATTTTTGGGAGAAGAATGTTCTGGTCCAATACGGATGCTGCTCAACAGTATTGGCTTGTTCCTTTCATGATGCACCAAATGTCCTCAGCCGGCAAAGGTTCAAGGCTTTTCCACTACAAAGTAATACTACTGCAACAGATGCAGTATTGTCTTACTGAAATATGCAAGCCCTTCCCTGAAAAAGACTTGTATTTATCTTTCTGCACTGACCGTGGTCCACAAAAGCACCAATGCAAACCACTAATGCAGGCTTTTTAACTGAGAATCGTGGCTGTTTTAAATGCACCTGATGGCATGATGAGATATTTCAATTTTTCACAATTTTTTACATTGATAGGCATTACTCGGTTTTCCAAAAATGTGTAGATGTGTTTGTTTTTTTGCAGATTGGTGAACCTCTCTCCATCTTTACTTCGGAGAAGCTCCGCCTCTTGGGTTTGGGTTTGTGCGATTTGCAAATCACTGCATTCTGTTATTTATTTACAAACACATCAGCCCAACTTTTTTGGAATTGGAGTTGTAATATGGGATATGATATGAAATTGGATAGCTTCTAAAGCATCAAATATTTATAATCTCAAATAACAGTACACACTGAGAAAAAGAACTTGCATGGCAGGGATCACCTGCAAGTGAGGTCTGCTCCAAATGTAGTTTCCAGCCTCTTTTTAACAACCAACACGTCTGAAAATAAAACTAATACTTCAATTTAAATATTAAGAGACTGCGTTGTCTTTAAAATCTACTTACTACTCACTCTGGAGCATCTGCGAATGACAACGATTTGTGTTTATTGACATGCATAATAGATGTGACAGACACAATATGTCTGGCAATAGATATCCATAATCGCTCTGTCAGGACAGACAAAGTCCAATCAGTCTGACAAGAGAAGCAAGCCTGAGATGAGTGAAATTCATCACCCTGTTCTGCTGAAGTGACGCCACAGTAAACACAGAGGAAAGCGTGACTGGCTTTAATTTGTCGTCCTTGTTATTGCTACCTGGTTATTAAGTGCGCACAAAGAATAACTCACTAGACAAACTAAAAAACGACTTGACAGTAATAGTTGCATTTACTAAACTGGAGATAGATCACTGTCAGCGATTTTATTTTGTTTGGATGCTCTTGTTGTCACCACCTTCTCCTGTGTTCAAAGATGAATAAAATCCTCCGTCTATCCCTCCTCTGCGGTGTAAATTCTTCTCCCTATGTAAATTAGCTCTATGTTCTGCGGTGCTATTGATTTTCTGTGCTGAAAATATCTACGTAAGTATACGTGCATCATAAACTTGAAAGATTTCTCAGTCCTACGCTAATAAATTTCAAGGCGGTGGCCGTGACACAACAGCAACCTGGTGAGAACAGGCAAAAATGAAAATCCACTTTCAGCTTGACTCCACCTGCCACATCTCAGCATAAAACACTGACAAGCTTTTTGATCGGGTTCGGAGGCTACTAATCTACCTACTCTAATTTAACCTACTTAAGTACATTATCTTGCAAGTGTGCAACTTGCAAATGGAGCTGAGTCATTTGTTCCTGGGAAATTATTTCATAAATTTAGTTGTATTTTTTCTGTGTTTCATCTTTGAATGTGTTTAAATGACAAAGAAAAAAGATTTTTCTTTATTTGTCAGTATAACTGGAATTCTTTTACAGATACTGGTTGGTACACATTTTGTAAACCTACCATTTTTACTGCTCCTGTAATTGTAGACTCACATGTTATACAGTAGTCCAATAACAAGTACTCTTTATGTTAATTTTATGTCTGACGTTAACCAACCCGTTTGAAATAAATGGGGAAAAAGTAAATAACAGTAAACAAACAAACAGAAAAAGACGGGAATTACCGCAAACTCATTGTCAGGGTCCTTCTCTCCCTTCCTCACCGGCCTGGAATACTGGAATTTATGGACTTCATTTACCGTGTAGAAGCTGGGGAGGAAGAAAAATCAGTACCTGAGTAAATTAAAACTGTTATGGGCAATCCACAGCTTGATTCAAAGGTTGATTGCTTTGCTTCAGGTCAAACACAGGACAAACTGCCTCCCAGGGCAGCTGTGACAGGAATTATTGTGATTTGCATTTGGCTTTTGACTAACTATCCAAGATATGGCCTCATTGTGGGAAATAAATTCATTTTTGGCTCCCACACATAACTGGGAGGCCCTAAAGTTAGCCTGAGATGTCAGACATGCAGATAAACTGCAGCACACCTGACAGAGGCACATGACTAACAGGGAGGAAATTTGCCAAATCAGGTTAACAGACTTTTCACAGCAGGAAAATGATGGTGTTACATAGTGGCTGTGGATACATGGCTTCCCTTACACAGGCTCATTACTTGCTTTCTTCGGCCCACCTTCATCTGTCTCATTTATTGGCATAAAGAGACATAATCACAGTCTCCTAGGAAAATTAGTACACCATATTGTATTTCCCATTCCCAAAACCACACCATATGGTTCAAAGCGTGGGAACTGGCTTTATTAGCAAATAATTATAAAGAAAATATGAACTGAATCAGTGCCAATCCAGAGCCACAACCCTATAATGATTAAAGAAATGGCGATCAATGTGTGCAGATGGGATGCTTGAACTTTTTCTGTGAAGGACCGATAATCTTTTTGATGAACAGACCACAAAAAAACAAAAAACCCATTTGTGACTACACAGAAAAGCTGGACTCAGGTGCCACCAACATTTGAGCCTTTTACGTTATACCGAGGACCAGATGTTCCCGTCTGTGCTTACTCGCAAAGGGCAGCACACTGTTTAATGAACATAAGACCTATTCCCAAGTTAGCTGAAAAAGTTTGGCCTTCACTTAAAAAATGAAGGCTCTGAACTTCTGCTTTAATAAACAGATTAATAAAGCAGTTTAAAATCAGCCGTGTTACCCCAATTACGCCTTTTACATGTCTTTAGCTGGCGGGCTAGAATTGATGGAGTAGCATAGTCTGGCAAAGCAAGGTCAGAATGGGGTATGCTCTGCCTGCTGCTGTGACCCTGTGGCTCAAACAGCTCAGTCTCATTGCTATGCACCACTGATCTTTTCACTGAATGAGGGAATAAATGAGAGAAAATGGAGAGAGGGGGACAGAGAGAACAGCACTGCGAGAGCTGAAGAAGTTACAGACGTGGCTGAAAAAGCATCATGGAAAGTTTATATGGAGCAATCCTCTGTCAGTCTCTAAACACGGCTGCCTAATCTAGGCCACTTAACAAAGTTACATATTCTGATCAGATACACTTAGCGAGCAAGACAACAGGGTGCTGAAAAGATCAATGCAGGGGAACGTGACCAGTGCCTTGACTGGGCTTCTGATAAGATCACTGCGCAGGTATATTTGCCTAAAGGCTTTCCCGAGCAAATGTCTTCTTTTAATTATGCCCATTGATGCGTTGGATGGCATACCTAAGTGAATTTGCACAGCTGAGTGATGCAGCACATGGCTGGCGTACAGAATGTGTACAAAGGGGAGCGCAGGGGCCCAATGTTTGCTGTGGCCCTGATGCGCCACACAATGGTATTAATGATGTCAGAGGAACAATGTTGTACTTGGCACAGTTGATAATAGCAGATGGCTGCCGAAAGTTAATAACCACTAGAACGACAAGAAGGTCAAGCGCTGTTTGTTCTACAGAGACCCACATTTAAATCAAGATTTAATCACCTTTCTCCACAGCATAAGTCAGGACGCCACACGAAAATGCAAATGCACTTAGACTGGTGTGTCACCACAAGCTCGCTGAACCGTTTGAATGACTGGGGGCAAGTAAACTGGGCTTTGCCAGATTGAAATTAATCTTATGTGACTCTGAGTTATCCACTGTAACTGTGAAGAAGTGAAGAGCAGGGACTTTGTTATTACCTGAGTATTTGCTCAGAGACAGACTTGTTTTGAAACTTGGCAGGCAGGTCGAGAATGGGCTTCACGGTAAAACACTGGATGTCTTAAGCAGAAACATCAAGGAATAAATGAAACCGCTGTACACACATCACTGAAAAGAAGTTACTCAGAAGCTGGTGGCGATTCAATATTATAGTTAATACTGCAGTAATTTACATTTTGCAGTCTAGCTCTGTTCTAGGACGTCGGGAAGAAACTCCCTCACAGAACCATCATCAGTGGCAATCGCTATGCTGTACATCAAGTCAGAAATAATACGAAATGGAGAAGCTGGGGTGGAGGTGGTTACAAAGCGTCTTATAACTGTATGCAGGCTAATGCAGTTTAAACAACACGCCCCGAGCTTTCATCTGGCACTGAGGTCAGCTGATCTGTCACAACTGCTGACTGTGCTTGACAATATGTTGTAATGTATTGCTACTGGAAAAAAAAGATGACATAGTAATGACAGTAATATTATTAACCTTCTGGACTGACCTATACAGCCATGTGAAAAGAAAGTTTTCACAGCATTCGCTGCAGTCCTGTGAAAAGCTCAGTACACCCCAAGCACCTTTAAAAGCAATAACTTTTACTTTTTCATAAAAAACAATTTTTTCTGGACTTGAAGTATTTTCTTCAAGTATTGACTTCATCAGCCTCTCAGGCTGTTGTGGAATTTTGTCCCACTCTTCTTTACAACATTACTTAGGCTTATTGAGGTTTGTGGGGATTGCTTTGTGCACAGCTCTCTTAAGATCCTGCCACAACATTTCAATCTACTTCAGGTCTGGACTTTGGCTGGGCGACTGCAACCACACAAGTCTTTTCTTTTTCAGCTTCTGTTACAGATTTGCTGCTGTGCTTGGGACATGACCTAATTTTGGCCAATCGTTAGCTGTTGGACAGGTGGCTTCATATTTGACTCTTAAACCCTTTGACGAGTTCAACTAAGAGACTGCAAGGTGTTTGGTTTTTCCCAAATGTGGCGCTGTGCATTATAGGTGAACACCTCTAATCTGGTCTTGTCTGTCCAAAGGACATTGTTCCACAAGTTTTGTGCAAATGCAACTTTGCAAACCTAAGCCGTGCTGCCATGAAAGACTAGAGGCTTTCTCCTGGCAACAATTCCAAAAAACACACATTTGTTCAGTCTTTTTCTAATTGTACTTTCATGAACTTTTACATTTAACATCCTAACTGAGCCCTGTAGTGTCTGAGATGTAGTTCTTGGGATTTTTCAATCTTTTTCCATGCACTGCAGAGTCTGATCTTGGGGTGAATTTGTGGAGACATCCAGTCTTTGGAAAATTGTAGCATTGGGCTAAAACAGACCTGAATTATCCAGACCAGGAAACTGCTCAAACGTCTGCTTTTACAAAGGTGATCACTCACACCACATGTGTTTGATTAACAGCACCTGCCCACCCATTTAATTTAAATGGAAGCAGTAAGAGTGTACTTGTACTGCATAAAGTCATGTGAAAACGTTACTTTTCACATGACTGTAATTGCATCATGATTCAGTCCAATTTGTCATTCACTTTAAATGGGGTGACGTCATGAACTGCCAGAATGTCCGCGCTTCACTTTGCTTAAAAGCTAAGAAACCTGTTCCTGTGCAAGTATGCAGCCATTCTGTGGAAAATAAAAACTATATACTCTTATTTTGTGCACTGACATAATTTAATATGGTGGCTGCACTAAAAAAAATGAAAAACAACCTTTTGAAAATCACCCCTTAAAGTTCAAAAAATAAGTAAAATAAAGATTTGCTTAGTAAATCGTGCTAAGGATACACTGTCCAGAGGAAGACTTTGTGTCCTCGCTGGGTGGTGTCGTTGTCTTCATCTTCTCTGCATTGGGAAACTGTGTCAGGAGACGTGCCTCGAAGTCTTCTCGCCGCTCATACTCCTTCCCGCGGTAAATGAACATTTTGTTCTGAAGGACACAGAAGACGACACTCAGATCGTAAAAATATCTTCATGAATGCATAATTTGAATTTACATTTGCAATATATATGCATGAGGTACACTACTTTATGAATATGAATATATATTTAAAGTACACACGCTAATAGTACACAAAGAGCATGCAAGACCATGACGAAATGAGAAAAGCACTTTGATTTGCAAATCTACTTTGCCTGGTACTGTCGCTGGGTTCAAATGCATCATCATAATCTCCATTTTAAACACTTGGAAATGCACGTGACAGAAAGTTCTTGGAACCGATTCAGTGATTCGGTTAAGTGAATCCTAGCCAAGATCAGAGTTGGCTTGCTTGAGGAGTATTTCTGTTTAACCCAACTGACATACAAATGGCCACTAGCATTTTGCTGTGGGCTCTTTCTAACAATAACCTCTAATGTGGTTGCCTTCAAAAACATTGCAATGTTTCAGACACAGAGAAGTTTCCCGTCAGATATTAGTGCAGCAACATGACATGTCATGAAAACACCCTCTCCGCATTTTAGCAGTTAAATGTCTTCTGAAAAGAAGACATTTAACTTGTAAAAAGTTACAAGTAAAAGTTACAAGCAAGCAATTACAAGTAATGGTTACGCATAGGAATTTAAGTCTAGTGATTTCTCTCCCATAAGTCATTGCACAGACGGCAGAGAGCACATTTCTGTTTCAGACTTGCGTGAGAGTCTCAATTGTCACGTTAGTTTCTTCCTTATCCTGTCACGTCAGTTTCACTGTGCATGTGCTGCAGAAAGCAAATATTTAAAACTTGACACTGCCCTTACTTAGGCTTCAAGAAAAATAAAAATTAGCAAACCTCGTAAATGACTATCCATTAAAGCCAAAGAATACACACAGTGATACATAGGCACTTTTCATTTATTAGTGAGATGAACTGCAGGGATGATAAACACCTAGGGCACAAACCTTTACAAAGACAATCCAAGTTGGGGTTTTTTTACTTTAATTTGTCACGAGTCTGCATTTCTCTAAGACAGATTCAAATCTGAACGAGGGCAGCTAGTCTTTCTCCAGCACTGCATATTGTTTTCTTATTCATAAGAAGACAGCAGATTCGCATTATGCTCGTTGAGCATTCAGGTCGTGTGAACAGTTATCTCAATGTCATAATTCTCCTTTTCATTACCCTCAAACCCACACTGGCTAGTTCTGGAAAAGAAAACCACTTTCAGTGAGATAATGAGTCATACTAAAATGGTCTTTTCTTTCTGGCTAGTGGGTAAAAAGCAATTTCCAACAGTCAAGTGACAAAGCAGCAACAGGTCACATAACTATAATGCCATGGACTTTAAATAAAATTCATGTTGTCAGGATTTAAGGTCTTAAGGTCTTTATGTCACACCCCTCTTTACAAAGAAAAGTCAACGGAAACGGATGGATACTTCCTTTGAATCTACTACATAGATTGGCATATAAACTGATGAAAAGGTCATCTTGTTTTAATCCAAAACAAAAACAAATTATACGAGAAGAGTGCACAGAGTGCTCCTAAAAATGCATGAGCCACGAACGGGCCTTCAGCTGCGTGAATGTGCTCAGGGGTCTGTCTGAGGAACATTTTGACTGATAGAACATGACAGCTCATATCAGAGTGTCTCCGAATGTGGAGTCTTAGGATACATATTTCAAACCAACTCTCACACCCTCAACCACTCTATAAGCTGAGCTGTCACAGGAAACTTAATATGGGGATTAAGTAAAGTTTACGACTGATGGGAAGAGAAAGGAGAAGGGAATAAATACGCCAACAGCATGTAAAGTGAGGGAAACAATGGTTAGAGGAAATACTAAGCATGCGAAAGCTGAAACTGGTCAGTAGGGCTTTTTTATATAGAAAATAAATATAACAAAAATATGTAATGGTAATTTTAAAAAGACGACTTTGGCTAAATATTTTGGTCTTGATCTTTTTTGTACAATAATATTATATTTATACAATATAGATCTATTGATGAAAACAATCTAAAACCACTCTTATATTCTTTTATAGCACACAGACAACTGGAGTCAATGACCTAATTGAGTCTGATGTTTTAAAATCTTATCGGTAGCCTTTTGCCGCTAGCACCTTAGCTGCTAACTATATTAACAACTAATTAATCATAAGCAGTTGATTTATGTACTCTTGCATAAAATCAATTAATATGTGGGAGGGAGGTTACAAAATGTCTTCATCGAGGAATTGATTTTTTTCCCCCTGAGGACGCTGCAGTGCCGCAACAAAAAGCAATACGAGGCGTGACTGATAATTATGGGTCCTCCTTGTCATATTGTCCAACATTAAAACCAGTATAAATTATTACATGACAAAGTGTCATATCATCATATCATTCATATAGCAACACCATATGTTTATGTTCCCTGTCCTGCACTACCATGAGACAAGCCCAGGCATGTCTGAGAGTGAAAGCAGTCTCAGCTGCTGATGACAATTTAATACCTAACAAAGGAGCTCCTTCAACAACTTCCAACTCTGCCAAATATATCCAAAAAAGTGTCGCTGCCGGAAGGTGGAAACAACAAACTTGTTTTATCGCTTTGCTTTTACCGCAACCAGGCTATTAAGTGGGGAAGAAGGAATACAAACAGCTGGTGGTGTATGACCCAAGAGTAAACAAGCCTTGCTAGCTGCACTCCATACAAGAGGAAGAACAAACAGCGGATCAGAAGTGACTGATGCGGTTTACATGATAGCAAAGTAAATGGTAAATGGACTGGTTCTTATATAGGGCTTTTGTACTCTACATGAACACTCAGAGCGCTTTACACAACATGTCTTATTCACCTATTCACTCCTGTTCTTACAATCACATTTTTCAATGCTTAAGTGCTTTCTGGCTAACACTCACACTCCGATGGATCCAATGGAGAGCAACTCATGCTTAGAATCTTGCCCAGGGTTCCCAAAGGAAACGGTTAAAAAAGTTGACCCAAAATACAACATCCTGGGTACAAAATACTTTGTGGTTACATTTGGCTTATGTTGTGTCACTCCATCTATTATGTCACAACTTTTGCACTATAATGCTTCTGCTGCTGGCACCTTATGGTATTAGATTCACAATTCAAATTAGGCAGTCTGTCATCAGTGACAGTAGCTCATTGGGAAAGATGGATGGAAAATTGCATTTATTTTGTGTGCACTAATGCTCTCGCCTGCAAGGTGCACTCATCTATTTTTGATCAGTATTCTTTTCTATATTGTCATAAAAATCATTATTGCTCATTTCCTCAACATATTGGGATATAATTTTGAAGTTATCTTTCCAAACAATACAGAAAACCTTCTTGTATAACTGTATTTATCCATTAGTAAACCTCATCAAATTTCCACGGCGGCAAGGCGGTTAGCACTCTTGCCCCACAGCAAGAAGGTCCTGAGTTCAATTCCACCATCAGGCCGGGGTCTTTCTGTGTGGAGTTTGCATGTTCTCCCCGTGTTTGCGTGGGTACTCCGGCTTCCTCCCACCGTCCAAAGACATGCAATTTGTGGGGATAGGTTAATTGATTAATCCAAATTGCCCATAGGTGTGAATGCGGGAGTGAATGTGAGCGCGAATGGTTTTCCGTCTCTGTGTGTTAGCCCTGCTACAGACTGGCGACCTGTCCAGGGTGTACCCCACCTCTCGCCCTATAACAGCTGGGATGGGCTCCCGCGACTCTGAAAAGGAGAAGCGAAGCGGATGGATGGATGGATGAAATTTCCAATATACCTACACAGAAATCCTTTAATATAATTATCGAGTATTTCAGGATGGGTTACAAACTGAGCCCTTTTAAGGGAACAATGTCAAAGCCATAACAGCATTTAAAATGTCATAAATCTTTGGCTTTTTAATGTTTAACAAGTAAAAAAATAGTGACTAGTAACCATGACCAGCTTAAACTCTTTTGTATCTAATGTACTACAAAAAATGCTCCACTTTTTAAAAAAAAAAAGATGGATGATGGGTGTTGGTTTTTATATGTACACCATCTCTGGTTATTTCAGGTAAGGGCAAACATATGAAAAAAGAATAAAATAGAGAAAGAAAAAAGAGCTCCAAGCTATCCTCAAAGGTTCTCTAAAGAGCCTGTTAGATTAGGCCAGTGCAGCTTGCCCTGTCTATAATGGAGTTTCTGCCCTACCAGATGAAAGGGGTTAGAGGGGGGGGGGCGTGGAGATCGGAAAGTAGCCAAAGCCCTTGTGAAATGGCTGTTCTTCATAATAGAATGAAAAGGGTATGATCGGGGATCACAGTTCTTAAAACTAGAGTTTTATATCATCTTATTCCACGAGGACTTTTAGGCCATTTAGTGGCCGATTGTGTAATAAAATGTCCTTCAGTAAGATGCCAGATGACAGTCTGAAAAACAGCAGTAACAGGTCATACATTAAAAGCAAATTTAATCAGCACTGTTATTTTTCTTCCTGCAAATAAAAATCTCAGGCCTAACATTAAGCTTACAGTGACACAGCAACACAGGAAAAATAATCTAATATAGATTACATTTAAAATGAAAAAAAAAAAAAAGACAAAACACATCATTGAGCAAGTGAAATGAAATAGAGGGCAGATATGCACCCAGCAGCACCTCAGACACTGTGGCTGAGATATCAAACACCAATTAAACACGTATTTAATTTCTGATATGCTGTGATCAGATTGGCACAAGGCCAGCCGGGACATTTACAGAGGAAAAAGAGATCAATTCAGGCTAAGCAGTCTGCTTTACTTGGTAGATGTTATAAATAGACGGCAGATTTTCCATCAGTTCAGTAAAATCAGTGTTCAGTTCTGGTGGTCATTTTAGAAATCAGTGTCTCTCCTTGTGGTGCCACCACTTTAAAGAACATTTGCAGCTCCGTCTGCTTAAACAAGCTTAGAGCTGAATGTAACCTGTGATTCAGCAACTGAAAGCAATTTACAATGGGACCAGACAGCCTTTTTCACTCTGTGCTGGGTACATGGTTTTGCTGTGCAGGTGGTGATGGGACACCTTGAGCGGAACTTCA